>NW_027362869.1:2248125-2997500 GCF_046119375.1 Phyllobates terribilis
TCGGATGCGTGCACTGACATGCTCCCCTCTCTGGAAGTCTGAGACATGTGTGAAAATTTTCTAAGTCCAGAAAAAACATTTTTTTTAACTTTTTTCAAATTTCCCAACAAGGGATATATATTTTACCCACACATTTGGAGCTCTCCTGGGATGCCCTCTAACATACTATAACCTCATTTAGCGGAGATTTTCACACAAAAGTGAAATTTTTAAAAAGTCAGAAATTTTGCAAAAAACGACTAAGTATGAAGGACTCATCGGGTGAATCGCTCTGGAACTGAAATCAGATGCGCTTACAGACATGCTCCCCTCTCTGGAAGTCTGAGACATGTGTGAAAATTTTCTAAGTCCAGAAAAAAAAATTTTTTCAACTATTTTTCAAATTTCCCCCAAGGGATATATATTTTACCCACACATTTGGAGCCCTCCTGGGATGCCCTCTAACATACTATAACCTCATTTAGCGGAGATTTTCACAAAAAAGTGAAATTTTCCAAAAGTCAGAAATTTTGCAAGAAACGACTAAGTATGAAGGACTCATTGGGTGAAACGCTCTGGAACTGAAATCGGATGCGCTTACAGACATGCTCCCCTCTCTGGAAGTCTTACACATGTGTGAAATTTTTCTAAGTCCAGAAAAAAAAAATTTTTCAACTTTTTTTCAAATTTCCCCCAAGGGACATATATTTTACCCACACATTTGGAGCCTTCCTGGGATGCCCTCTAACATACTATTAACCTAATTTAGCGGAGATTTTCACAAAAAAGTGAAATTTTCAAAAAGTGAAAATTTTTCCAAAAAACGACTAAGTATGAAGGACTCATCGGGTGAAACGCTCTGGAACTGAAATCGGATGCAATTACAGACATGCTCCCCTCTCTGGAAGTCTGAGACATGTGTGAAAATTTTCTAAGTCCAGAAAAAAAAAATTTTAAAACTATTTTTCAAATTTCCCCCAAGGGATATATATTTTACCCACACATTTGGAGCCCTCCTGGGATGCCCTCTAACATACTATAACCTCATTTAGCGGAGATTTTCACAAAAAAGTGAAATTTTCCAAAAGTCAGAAATTTTGCAAGAAACGACTAAGTATGAAGGACTCATTGGGTGAAACGCTCTGGAACTGAAATCGGATGCGCTTACAGACATGCTCCCCTCTCTGGAAGTCTTACACATGTGTGAAATTTTTCTAAGTCCATAAAAAAAAATTTTTTCAACTTTTATTCAAATTTCCCCCAAGGGATATATATTTTACCCACACATTTGGAGCCCTCCTGGGATGCCCTCTAACATACTATAACCTCATTTGGTGGAGAATTTCACAAAAAAAGTGAAATTTTCAAAAAGTGGAAATTTTTCCAAAAAACGACTAAGTATCAAGGACTCATCGGGTGAAACGCTCTGGAACTGAAATCGGATGCGCTTACAGACATGCTCCCCTCTCTGGAAGTCTAACACATGTGTGAAAATTTTCTAAGTCCATAAAAAAAAATTTTTTCAACTTTTATTCAAATTTCCCCCAAGGGATATATATTTTACCCACACATTTGGAGCCCTCCTGGGATGCCCTCTAACATACTATAACCTCATTTAGCGGAGATTTTCACAAAAAAGTGAAATTTTCAAAAAGTCAGAAATTTTGCAAAAAACGACTAAGTATGAAGGACTCATCGGGTGAATCGCTCTGGAACTGAAATCGGATGCGTGCACTGACATGCTCCCCTCTCTGGAAGTCTGAGACATGTGTGAAAATTTTCTAAGTCCAGAAAAAACATTTTTTTTAACTTTTTTCAAATTTCCCAACAAGGGATATATATTTTACCCACACATTTGGAGCTCTCCTGGGATGCCCTCTAACATACTATAACCTCATTTAGCGGAGATTTTCACACAAAAGTGAAATTTTTAAAAAGTCAGAAATTTTGCAAAAAACGACTAAGTATGAAGGACTCATCGGGTGAATCGCTCTGGAACTGAAATCAGATGCGCTTACAGACATGCTCCCCTCTCTGGAAGTCTGAGACATGTGTGAAAATTTTCTAAGTCCAGAAAAAAAAATTTTTTCAACTATTTTTCAAATTTCCCCCAAGGGATATATATTTTACCCACACATTTGGAGCCCTCCTGGGATGCCCTCTAACATACTATAACCTCATTTAGCGGAGATTTTCACAAAAAAGTGAAATTTTCCAAAAGTCAGAAATTTTGCAAGAAACGACTAAGTATGAAGGACTCATTGGGTGAAACGCTCTGGAACTGAAATCGGATGCGCTTACAGACATGCTCCCCTCTCTGGAAGTCTTACACATGTGTGAAATTTTTCTAAGTCCATAAAAAAAAATTTTTTCAACTTTTATTCAAATTTCCCCCAAGGGATATATATTTTACCCACACATTTGGAGCCCTCCTGGGATGCCCTCTAACATACTATAACCTCATTTGGTGGAGAATTTCACAAAAAAAGTGAAATTTTCAAAAAGTGGAAATTTTTCCAAAAAACGACTAAGTATCAAGGACTCATCGGGTGAAACGCTCTGGAACTGAAATCGGATGCGCTTACAGACATGCTCCCCTCTCTGGAAGTCTAACACATGTGTGAAAATTTTCTAAGTCCATAAAAAAAAATTTTTTCAACTTTTATTCAAATTTCCCCCAAGGGATATATATTTTACCCACACATTTGGAGCCCTCCTGGGATGCCCTCTAACATACTATAACCTCATTTAGCGGAGATTTTCACAAAAAAGTGAAATTTTCAAAAAGTCAGAAATTTTGCAAAAAACGACTAAGTATGAAGGACTCATCGGGTGAATCGCTCTGGAACTGAAATCGGATGCGTGCACTGACATGCTCCCCTCTCTGGAAGTCTGAGACATGTGTGAAAATTTTCTAAGTCCAGAAAAAACATTTTTTTTAACTTTTTTCAAATTTCCCAACAAGGGATATATATTTTACCCACACATTTGGAGCTCTCCTGGGATGCCCTCTAACATACTATAACCTCATTTAGCGGAGATTTTCACACAAAAGTGAAATTTTTAAAAAGTCAGAAATTTTGCAAAAAACGACTAAGTATGAAGGACTCATCGGGTGAATCGCTCTGGAACTGAAATCAGATGCGCTTACAGACATGCTCCCCTCTCTGGAAGTCTGAGACATGTGTGAAAATTTTCTAAGTCCAGAAAAAAAAATTTTTTCAACTATTTTTCAAATTTCCCCCAAGGGATATATATTTTACCCACACATTTGGAGCCCTCCTGGGATGCCCTCTAACATACTATAACCTCATTTAGCGGAGATTTTCACAAAAAAGTGAAATTTTCCAAAAGTCAGAAATTTTGCAAGAAACGACTAAGTATGAAGGACTCATTGGGTGAAACGCTCTGGAACTGAAATCGGATGCGCTTACAGACATGCTCCCCTCTCTGGAAGTCTTACACATGTGTGAAATTTTTCTAAGTCCAGAAAAAAAAAATTTTTCAACTTTTTTTCAAATTTCCCCCAAGGGACATATATTTTACCCACACATTTGGAGCCTTCCTGGGATGCCCTCTAACATACTATAACCTAATTTAGCGGAGATTTTCACAAAAAAGTGAAATTTTCAAAAAGTGAAAATTTTTCCAAAAAACGACTAAGTATGAAGGACTCATCGGGTGAAACGCTCTGGAACTGAAATCGGATGCAATTACAGACATGCTCCCCTCTCTGGAAGTCTGAGACATGTGTGAAAATTTTCTAAGTCCAGAAAAAAAAAATTTTAAAACTATTTTTCAAATTTCCCCCAAGGGATATATATTTTACCCACACATTTGGAGCCCTCCTGGGATGCCCTCTAACATACTATAACCTCATTTAGCGGAGATTTTCACAAAAAAGTGAAATTTTCCAAAAGTCAGAAATTTTGCAAGAAACGACTAAGTATGAAGGACTCATTGGGTGAAACGCTCTGGAACTGAAATCGGATGCGCTTACAGACATGCTCCCCTCTCTGGAAGTCTTACACATGTGTGAAATTTTTCTAAGTCCATAAAAAAAATTTTTTTCAACTTTTATTCAAATTTCCCCCAAGGGATATATATTTTACCCACACATTTGGAGCCCTCCTGGGATGCCCTCTAACATACTATAACCTCATTTGGTGGAGAATTTCACAAAAAAAGTGAAATTTTCAAAAAGTGGAAATTTTTCCAAAAAACGACTAAGTATCAAGGACTCATCGGGTGAAACGCTCTGGAACTGAAATCGGATGCGCTTACAGACATGCTCCCCTCTCTGGAAGTCTAACACATGTGTGAAAATTTTCTAAGTCCATAAAAAAAAATTTTTTCAACTTTTATTCAAATTTCCCCCAAGGGATATATATTTTACCCACACATTTGGAGCCCTCCTGGGATGCCCTCTAACATACTATAACCTCATTTAGCGGAGATTTTCACAAAAAAGTGAAATTTTCAAAAAGTCAGAAATTTTGCAAAAAACGACTAAGTATGAAGGACTCATCGGGTGAATCGCTCTGGAACTGAAATCGGATGCGTGCACTGACATGCTCCCCTCTCTGGAAGTCTGAGACATGTGTGAAAATTTTCTAAGTCCAGAAAAAACATTTTTTTTAACTTTTTTCAAATTTCCCAACAAGGGATATATATTTTACCCAAACATTTGGAGCTCTCCTGGGATGCCCTCTAACATACTATAACCTCATTTAGCGGAGATTTTCACACAAAAGTGAAATTTTTAAAAAGTCAGAAATTTTGCAAAAAACGACTAAGTATGAAGGACTCATCGGGTGAATCGCTCTGGAACTGAAATCAGATGCGCTTACAGACATGCTCCCCTCTCTGGAAGTCTGAGACATGTGTGAAAATTTTCTAAGTCCAGAAAAAAAAATTTTTTCAACTATTTTTCAAATTTCCCCCAAGGGATATATATTTTACCCACACATTTGGAGCCCTCCTGGGATGCCCTCTAACATACTATAACCTCATTTAGCGGAGATTTTCACAAAAAAGTGAAATTTTCCAAAAGTCAGAAATTTTGCAAGAAACGACTAAGTATGAAGGACTCATTGGGTGAAACGCTCTGGAACTGAAATCGGATGCGCTTACAGACATGCTCCCCTCTCTGGAAGTCTTACACATGTGTGAAATTTTTCTAAGTCCATAAAAAAAAATTTTTTCAACTTTTATTCAAATTTCCCCCAAGGGATATATATTTTACCCACACATTTGGAGCCCTCCTGGGATGCCCTCTAACATACTATAACCTCATTTAGCGGAGATTTTCACAAAAAAGTGAAATTTTCAAAAAGTCAGAAATTTTGCAAAAAACGACTAAGTATGAAGGACTCATCGGGTGAATCGCTCTGGAACTGAAATCGGATGCGTGCACTGACATGCTCCCCTCTCTGGAAGTCTGAGACATGTGTGAAAATTTTCTAAGTCCAGAAAAAACATTTTTTTTAACTTTTTTCAAATTTCCCAACAAGGGATATATATTTTACCCACACATTTGGAGCTCTCCTGGGATGCCCTCTAACATACTATAACCTCATTTAGCGGAGATTTTCACACAAAAGTGAAATTTTTAAAAAGTCAGAAATTTTGCAAAAAACGACTAAGTATGAAGGACTCATCGGGTGAATCGCTCTGGAACTGAAATCAGATGCGCTTACAGACATGCTCCCCTCTCTGGAAGTCTGAGACATGTGTGAAAATTTTCTAAGTCCAGAAAAAAAAATTTTTTCAACTATTTTTCAAATTTCCCCCAAGGGATATATATTTTACCCACACATTTGGAGCCCTCCTGGGATGCCCTCTAACATACTATAACCTCATTTAGCGGAGATTTTCACAAAAAAGTGAAATTTTCCAAAAGTCAGAAATTTTGCAAGAAACGACTAAGTATGAAGGACTCATTGGGTGAAACGCTCTGGAACTGAAATCGGATGCGCTTACAGACATGCTCCCCTCTCTGGAAGTCTTACACATGTGTGAAATTTTTCTAAGTCCAGAAAAAAAAAATTTTTCAACTTTTTTTCAAATTTCCCCCAAGGGACATATATTTTACCCACACATTTGGAGCCTTCCTGGGATGCCCTCTAACATACTATAACCTAATTTAGCGGAGATTTTCACAAAAAAGTGAAATTTTCAAAAAGTGAAAATTTTTCCAAAAAACGACTAAGTATGAAGGACTCATCGGGTGAAACGCTCTGGAACTGAAATCGGATGCAATTACAGACATGCTCCCCTCTCTGGAAGTCTGAGACATGTGTGAAAATTTTCTAAGTCCAGAAAAAAAAAATTTTAAAACTATTTTTCAAATTTCCCCCAAGGGATATATATTTTACCCACACATTTGGAGCCCTCCTGGGATGCCCTCTAACATACTATAACCTCATTTAGCGGAGATTTTCACAAAAAAGTGAAATTTTCCAAAAGTCAGAAATTTTGCAAGAAACGACTAAGTATGAAGGACTCATTGGGTGAAACGCTCTGGAACTGAAATCGGATGCGCTTACAGACATGCTCCCCTCTCTGGAAGTCTTACACATGTGTGAAATTTTTCTAAGTCCATAAAAAAAAATTTTTTCAACTTTTATTCAAATTTCCCCCAAGGGATATATATTTTACCCACACATTTGGAGCCCTCCTGGGATGCCCTCTAACATACTATAACCTCATTTGGTGGAGAATTTCACAAAAAAAGTTAAATTTTCAAAAAGTGGAAATTTTTCCAAAAAACGACTAAGTATCAAGGACTCATCGGGTGAAACGCTCTGGAACTGAAATCGGATGCGCTTACAGACATGCTCCCCTCTCTGGAAGTCTAACACATGTGTGAAAATTTTCTAAGTCCATAAAAAAAAATTTTTTCAACTTTTATTCAAATTTCCCCCAAGGGATATATATTTTACCCACACATTTGGAGCCCTCCTGGGATGCCCTCTAACATACTATAACCTCATTTAGCGGAGATTTTCACAAAAAAGTGAAATTTTCAAAAAGTCAGAAATTTTGCAAAAAACGACTAAGTATGAAGGACTCATCGGGTGAATCGCTCTGGAACTGAAATCGGATGCGTGCACTGACATGCTCCCCTCTCTGGAAGTCTGAGACATGTGTGAAAATTTTCTAAGTCCAGAAAAAACATTTTTTTTAACTTTTTTCAAATTTCCCAACAAGGGATATATATTTTACCCACACATTTGGAGCTCTCCTGGGATGCCCTCTAACATACTATAACCTCATTTAGCGGAGATTTTCACACAAAAGTGAAATTTTTAAAAAGTCAGAAATTTTGCAAAAAACGACTAAGTATGAAGGACTCATCGGGTGAATCGCTCTGGAACTGAAATCAGATGCGCTTACAGACATGCTCCCCTCTCTGGAAGTCTGTGACATGTGTGAAAATTTTCTAAGTCCAGAAAAAAAAATTTTTTCAACTATTTTTCAAATTTCCCCCAAGGGATATATATTTTACCCACACATTTGGAGCCCTCCTGGGATGCCCTCTAACATACTATAACCTCATTTAGCGGAGATTTTCACAAAAAAGTGAAATTTTCCAAAAGTCAGAAATTTTGCAAGAAACGACTAAGTATGAAGGACTCATTGGGTGAAACGCTCTGGAACTGAAATCGGATGCGCTTACAGACATGCTCCCCTCTCTGGAAGTCTTACACATGTGTGAAATTTTTCTAAGTCCAGAAAAAAAAAATTTTTCAACTTTTTTTCAAATTTCCCCCAAGGGACATATATTTTACCCACACATTTGGAGCCTTCCTGGGATGCCCTCTAACATACTATAACCTAATTTAGCGGAGATTTTCACAAAAAAGTGAAATTTTCAAAAAGTGAAAATTTTTCCAAAAAACGACTAAGTATGAAGGACTCATCGGGTGAAACGCTCTGGAACTGAAATCGGATGCAATTACAGACATGCTCCCCTCTCTGGAAGTCTGAGACATGTGTGAAAATTTTCTAAGTCCAGAAAAAAAAAATTTTAAAACTATTTTTCAAATTTCCCCCAAGGGATATATATTTTACCCACACATTTGGAGCCCTCCTGGGATGCCCTCTAACATACTATAACCTCATTTAGCGGAGATTTTCACAAAAAAGTGAAATTTTCCAAAAGTCAGAAATTTTGCAAGAAACGACTAAGTATGAAGGACTCATTGGGTGAAACGCTCTGGAACTGAAATCGGATGCGCTTACAGACATGCTCCCCTCTCTGGAAGTCTTACACATGTGTGAAATTTTTCTAAGTCCATAAAAAAAAATTTTTTCAACTTTTATTCAAATTTCCCCCAAGGGATATATATTTTACCCACACATTTGGAGCCCTCCTGGGATGCCCTCTAACATACTATAACCTCATTTGGTGGAGAATTTCACAAAAAAAGTGAAATTTTCAAAAAGTGGAAATTTTTCCAAAAAACGACTAAGTATCAAGGACTCATCGGGTGAAACGCTCTGGAACTGAAATCGGATGCGCTTACAGACATGCTCCCCTCTCTGGAAGTCTAACACATGTGTGAAAATTTTCTAAGTCCATAAAAAAAAATTTTTTCAACTTTTATTCAAATTTCCCCCAAGGGATATATATTTTACCCACACATTTGGAGCCCTCCTGGGATGCCCTCTAACATACTATAACCTCATTAAGCGGAGATTTTCACAAAAAAGTGACATTTTCAAAAAGTCAGAAATTTTGCAAAAAACGACTAAGTATGAAGGACTCATCGGGTGAATCGCTCTGGAACTGAAATCGGATGCGTGCACTGACATGCTCCCCTCTCTGGAAGTCTGAGACATGTGTGAAAATTTTCTAAGTCCAGAAAAAACATTTTTTTTAACTTTTTTCAAATTTCCCAACAAGGGATATATATTTTACCCACACATTTGGAGCTCTCCTGGGATGCCCTCTAACATACTATAACCTCATTTAGCGGAGATTTTCACACAAAAGTGAAATTTTTAAAAAGTCAGAAATTTTGCAAAAAACGACTAAGTATGAAGGACTCATCGGGTGAATCGCTCTGGAACTGAAATCAGATGCGCTTACAGACATGCTCCCCTCTCTGGAAGTCTGAGACATGTGTGAAAATTTTCTAAGTCCAGAAAAAAAAATTTTTTCAACTATTTTTCAAATTTCCCCCAAGGGATATATATTTTACCCACACATTTGGAGCCCTCCTGGGATGCCCTCTAACATACTATAACCTCATTTAGCGGAGATTTTCACAAAAAAGTGAAATTTTCCAAAAGTCAGAAATTTTGCAAGAAACGACTAAGTATGAAGGACTCATTGGGTGAAACGCTCTGGAACTGAAATCGGATGCGCTTACAGACATGCTCCCCTCTCTGGAAGTCTTACACATGTGTGAAATTTTTCTAAGTCCATAAAAAAAAATTTTTTCAACTTTTATTCAAATTTCCCCCAAGGGATATATATTTTACCCACACATTTGGAGCCCTCCTGGGATGCCCTCTAACATACTATAACCTCATTTAGCGGAGATTTTCACAAAAAAGTGAAATTTTCAAAAAGTCAGAAATTTTGCAAAAAACGACTAAGTATGAAGGACTCATCGGGTGAATCGCTCTGGAACTGAAATCGGATGCGTGCACTGACATGCTCCCCTCTCTGGAAGTCTGAGACATGTGTGAAAATTTTCTAAGTCCAGAAAAAACATTTTTTTTAACTTTTTTCAAATTTCCCAACAAGGGATATATATTTTACCCACACATTTGGAGCTCTCCTGGGATGCCCTCTAACATACTATAACCTCATTTAGCGGAGATTTTCACACAAAAGTGAAATTTTTAAAAAGTCAGAAATTTTGCAAAAAACGACTAAGTATGAAGGACTCATCGGGTGAATCGCTCTGGAACTGAAATCAGATGCGCTTACAGACATGCTCCCCTCTCTGGAAGTCTGAGACATGTGTGAAAATTTTCTAAGTCCAGAAAAAAAAATTTTTTCAACTATTTTTCAAATTTCCCCCAAGGGATATATATTTTACCCACACATTTGGAGCCCTCCTGGGATGCCCTCTAACATACTATAACCTCATTTAGCGGAGATTTTCACAAAAAAGTGAAATTTTCCAAAAGTCAGAAATTTTGCAAGAAACGACTAAGTATGAAGGACTCATTGGGTGAAACGCTCTGGAACTGAAATCGGATGCGCTTACAGACATGCTCCCCTCTCTGGAAGTCTTACACATGTGTGAAATTTTTCTAATTCCAGAAAAAAAAAATTTTTCAACTTTTTTTCAAATTTCCCCCAAGGGACATATATTTTACCCACACATTTGGAGCCTTCCTGGGATGCCCTCTAACATACTATAACCTAATTTAGCGGAGATTTTCACAAAAAAGTGAAATTTTCAAAAAGTGAAAATTTTTCCAAAAAACGACTAAGTATGAAGGACTCATCGGGTGAAACGCTCTGGAACTGAAATCGGATGCAATTACAGACATGCTCCCCTCTCTGGAAGTCTGAGACATGTGTGAAAATTTTCTAAGTCCAGAAAAAAAAAATTTTAAAACTTTTTTTCAAATTTACCCCCAAGGGATATATATTTTACCCACACATTTGGAGCCCTTCTGGGATGCCCTCTAACATACTATAACCTAATTTAGCGGAGATTTTCACACAAAAGTGAAATTTTTAAAAAGTCAGAAATTTTGCAAAAAACGACTAAGTATGAAGGACTCATCGGGTGAAACGCTCTGGAACTGAAATCGGATGCAATTACAGACATGCTCCCCTCTCTGGAAGTCTTACACATGTGTGAAAATTTTCTAAGTCCAGAAAAAAAAAAATGTTCAACTTTTTTTCAAATTTCCCCCAAGGGATATAGATTTTACCCACACATTTGGAGCCCTCCTGGGATGCCCTCTAACATACTATAACCTCATTTAGCGGAGATTTTCACAACAAAGTGAAATTTTCAAAAAGTCAGAAATTTTGCAAAAAACGACTAAGTATGAAGGACTCATCGGGTGAATCGCTCTGGAACTGAAATCGGATGCGCGCACTGACATGCTCCCCTCTCTGGAAGTCTGAGACATGTGTGAAAATTTTCTAAGTCCAGAAAAAATTTTTTTTTTAACTTTTTTAAAATTTCCCCACAAGGGATATATATTTTACCCACACATTTGGAGCCCTCCTGGGATGCCCTCTAACATACTATAACCTCATTTAGCGGAGATTTTCACAAAAAAGTGAAATTTTCCAAAAGTCAGAAATTTTGCAAGAAACGACTAAGTATGAAGGACTCATCGGGTGAAACGCTCTGGAACTGAAATCAGATGCGCTTACAGACATGCTCCCCTCTCTGGAAGTCTTACACATGTGTGAAAATTTTCTAAGTCCAGAAAAAAAAAATTTTTCAACTTTTTTTAAAATTTCCCCCAAGGGATATATATTTTACCCACACATTTGGAGCCCTCCTGGGATGCCCTCTAACATACTATAACCTCATTTAGCGGAGATTTTCACAAAAAAGTGAAAATTTCAAAAAGTCTGAAATTTTGCAAAAAACGACTAAGTATAAAGGACTCATCAGGTGAATCGCTCTGGAACTGAAATTGGATGCGCGCACTGACATGCTCCCCTCTCTGGAAGTCTGAGACGTGTGAAAATTTTCTAAGTCCAGAAAAAAAAATTTTTCAACTTTTTTTCAAATTTCCCCCACGGGATATATATTTTACCCACACATTTGGAGCCCTCCTGGGATGCCCTCTAACATACTATAACCTCATTTGGTGTCGAATTTCACAAAAAAAGTGAAATTTTCAAAAAGTGGAAATTTTTCCAAAAAACGACTAAGTATCAAGGACTCATCGGGTGAAACGCTCTGGAACTGAAATCGGATGCGCTTACAGACATGCTCCCCTCTCTGGAAGTCTAACACATGTGTGAAAATTTTCTAAGTCCATAAAAAAAAATTTTTTCAACTTTTATTCAAATTTCCCCCAAGGGATATATATTTTACCCACACATTTGGAGCCCTCCTGGGATGCCCTCTAACATACTATAACCTCATTTAGCGGAGATTTTCACAAAAAAGTGAAATTTTCAAAAAGTCAGAAATTTTGCAAAAAACGACTAAGTATGAAGGACTCATCGGGTGAATCGCTCTGGAACTGAAATCGGATGCGTGCACTGACATGCTCCCCTCTCTGGAAGTCTGAGACATGTGTGAAAATTTTCTAAGTCCAGAAAAAACATTTTTTTTAACTTTTTTCAAATTTCCCAACAAGGGATATATATTTTACCCACACATTTGGAGCTCTCCTGGGATGCCCTCTAACATACTATAACCTCATTTAGCGGAGATTTTCACACAAAAGTGAAATTTTTAAAAAGTCAGAAATTTTGCAAAAAACGACTAAGTATGAAGGACTCATCGGGTGAATCGCTCTGGAACTGAAATCAGATGCGCTTACAGACATGCTCCCCTCTCTGGAAGTCTGAGACATGTGTGAAAATTTTCTAAGTCCAGAAAAAAAAATTTTTTCAACTATTTTTCAAATTTCCCCCAAGGGATATATATTTTACCCACACATTTGGAGCCCTCCTGGGATGCCCTCTAACATACTATAACCTCATTTAGCGGAGATTTTCACAAAAAAGTGAAATTTTCCAAAAGTCAGAAATTTTGCAAGAAACGACTAAGTATGAAGGACTCATTGGGTGAAACGCTCTGGAACTGAAATCGGATGCGCTTACAGACATGCTCCCCTCTCTGGAAGTCTTACACATGTGTGAAATTTTTCTAAGTCCAGAAAAAAAAAATTTTTCAACTTTTTTTCAAATTTCCCCCAAGGGACATATATTTTACCCACACATTTGGAGCCTTCCTGGGATGCCCTCTAACATACTATAACCTAATTTAGCGGAGATTTTCACAAAAAAGTGAAATTTTCAAAAAGTGAAAATTTTTCCAAAAAACGACTAAGTATGAAGGACTCATCGGGTGAAACGCTCTGGAACTGAAATCGGATGCAATTACAGACATGCTCCCCTCTCTGGAAGTCTGAGACATGTGTGAAAATTTTCTAAGTCCAGAAAAAAAAAATTTTAAAACTATTTTTCAAATTTCCCCCAAGGGATATATATTTTACCCACACATTTGGAGCCCTCCTGGGATGCCCTCTAACATACTATAACCTCATTTAGCGGAGATTTTCACAAAAAAGTGAAATTTTCCAAAAGTCAGAAATTTTGCAAGAAACGACTAAGTATGAAGGACTCATTGGGTGAAACGCTCTGGAACTGAAATCGGATGCGCTTACAGACATGCTCCCCTCTCTGGAAGTCTTACACATGTGTGAAATTTTTCTAAGTCCATAAAAAAAAATTTTTTCAACTTTTATTCAAATTTCCCCCAAGGGATATATATTTTACCCACACATTTGGAGCCCTCCTGGGATGCCCTCTAACATACTATAACCTCATTTGGTGGAGAATTTCACAAAAAAAGTGAAATTTTCAAAAAGTGGAAATTTTTCCAAAAAACGACTAAGTATCAAGGACTCATCGGGTGAAACGCTCTGGAACTGAAATCGGATGCGCTTACAGACATGCTCCCCTCTCTGGAAGTCTAACACATGTGTGAAAATTTTCTAAGTCCATAAAAAAAAATTTTTTCAACTTTTATTCAAATTTCCCCCAAGGGATATATATTTTACCCACACATTTGGAGCCCTCCTGGGATGCCCTCTAACATACTATAACCTCATTTAGCGGAGATTTTCACAAAAAAGTGAAATTTTCAAAAAGTCAGAAATTTTGCAAAAAACGACTAAGTATGAAGGACTCATCGGGTGAATCGCTCTGGAACTGAAATCGGATGCGTGCACTGACATGCTCCCCTCTCTGGAAGTCTGAGACATGTGTGAAAATTTTCTAAGTCCAGAAAAAACATTTTTTTTAACTTTTTTCAAATTTCCCAACAAGGGATATATATTTTACCCACACATTTGGAGCTCTCCTGGGATGCCCTCTAACATACTATAACCTCATTTAGCGGAGATTTTCACACAAAAGTGAAATTTTTAAAAAGTCAGAAATTTTGCAAAAAACGACTAAGTATGAAGGACTCATCGGGTGAATCGCTCTGGAACTGAAATCAGATGCGCTTACAGACATGCTCCCCTCTCTGGAAGTCTGAGACATGTGTGAAAATTTTCTAAGTCCAGAAAAAAAAATTTTTTCAACTATTTTTCAAATTTCCCCCAAGGGATATATATTTTACCCACACATTTGGAGCCCTCCTGGGATGCCCTCTAACATACTATAACCTCATTTAGCGGAGATTTTCACAAAAAAGTGAAATTTTCCAAAAGTCAGAAATTTTGCAAGAAACGACTAAGTATGAAGGACTCATTGGGTGAAACGCTCTGGAACTGAAATCGGATGCGCTTACAGACATGCTCCCCTCTCTGGAAGTCTTACACATGTGTGAAATTTTTCTAAGTCCATAAAAAAAAATTTTTTCAACTTTTATTCAAATTTCCCCCAAGGGATATATATTTTACCCACACATTTGGAGCCCTCCTGGGATGCCCTCTAACATACTATAACCTCATTTAGCGGAGATTTTCACAAAAAAGTGAAATTTTCAAAAAGTCAGAAATTTTGCAAAAAACGACTAAGTATGAAGGACTCATCGGGTGAATCGCTCTGGAACTGAAATCGGATGCGTGCACTGACATGCTCCCCTCTCTGGAAGTCTGAGACATGTGTGAAAATTTTCTAAGTCCAGAAAAAACATTTTTTTTAACTTTTTTCAAATTTCCCAACAAGGGATATATATTTTACCCACACATTTGGAGCTCTCCTGGGATGCCCTCTAACATACTATAACCTCATTTAGCGGAGATTTTCACACAAAAGTGAAATTTTTAAAAAGTCAGAAATTTTGCAAAAAACGACTAAGTATGAAGGACTCATCGGGTGAATCGCTCTGGAACTGAAATCAGATGCGCTTACAGACATGCTCCCCTCTCTGGAAGTCTGAGACATGTGTGAAAATTTTCTAAGTCCAGAAAAAAAAATTTTTTCAACTATTTTTCAAATTTCCCCCAAGGGATATATATTTTACCCACACATTTGGAGCCCTCCTGGGATGCCCTCTAACATACTATAACCTCATTTAGCGGAGATTTTCACAAAAAAGTGAAATTTTCCAAAAGTCAGAAATTTTGCAAGAAACGACTAAGTATGAAGGACTCATTGGGTGAAACGCTCTGGAACTGAAATCGGATGCGCTTACAGACATGCTCCCCTCTCTGGAAGTCTTACACATGTGTGAAATTTTTCTAAGTCCAGAAAAAAAAAATTTTTCAACTTTTTTTCAAATTTCCCCCAAGGGACATATATTTTACCCACACATTTGGAGCCTTCCTGGGATGCCCTCTAACATACTATAACCTAATTTAGCGGAGATTTTCACAAAAAAGTGAAATTTTCAAAAAGTGAAAATTTTTCCAAAAAACGACTAAGTATGAAGGACTCATCGGGTGAAACGCTCTGGAACTGAAATCGGATGCAATTACAGACATGCTCCCCTCTCTGGAAGTCTGAGACATGTGTGAAAATTTTCTAAGTCCAGAAAAAAAAAATTTTAAAACTTTTTTTCAAATTTACCCCCAAGGGATATATATTTTACCCACACATTTGGAGCCCTTCTGGGATGCCCTCTAACATACTATAACCTAATTTAGCGGAGATTTTCACACAAAAGTGAAATTTTTAAAAAGTCAGAAATTTTGCAAAAAACGACTAAGTATGAAGGACTCATCGGGTGAAACGCTCTGGAACTGAAATCGGATGCAATTACAGACATGCTCCCCTCTCTGGAAGTCTTACACATGTGTGAAAATTTTCTAAGTCCAGAAAAAAAAAAATGTTCAACTTTTTTTCAAATTTCCCCCAAGGGATATAGATTTTACCCACACATTTGGAGCCCTCCTGGGATGCCCTCTAACATACTATAACCTCATTTAGCGGAGATTTTCACAACAAAGTGAAATTTTCAAAAAGTCAGAAATTTTGCAAAAAACGACTAAGTATGAAGGACTCATCGGGTGAATCGCTCTGGAACTGAAATCGGATGCGCGCACTGACATGCTCCCCTCTCTGGAAGTCTGAGACGTGTGAAAATTTTCTAAGTCCAGAAAAAAAAATTTTTCAACTTTTTTTCAAATTTCCCCCACGGGATATATATTTTACCCACACATTTGGAGCCCTCCTGGGATGCCCTCTAACATACTATAACCTCATTTGGTGTCGAATTTCACAAAAAAAGTGAAATTTTCAAAAAGTGGAAATTTTTCCAAAAAACGACTAAGTATCAAGGACTCATCGGGTGAAACGCTCTGGAACTGAAATCGGATGCGCTTACAGACATGCTCCCCTCTCTGGAAGTCTAACACATGTGTGAAAATTTTCTAAGTCCATAAAAAAAAATTTTTTCAACTTTTATTCAAATTTCCCCCAAGGGATATATATTTTACCCACACATTTGGAGCCCTCCTGGGATGCCCTCTAACATACTATAACCTAATTTAGCGGAGATTTTCACAAAAAAGTGAAATTTTCAAAAAGTCGGAAATTTAGCAAGAAACGACTAAGTATGAAGGACTCATCGGGTGAATCGCTCTGGAACTGAAATCGGATGCGCGCACTGACATGCTCCCCTCTCTGGAAGTCTGAGACATGTGTGAAAATTTTCTAAGTCCAGAAAAAATTTTTTTTTTAACTTTTTTAAAATTTCCCCACAAGGGATATATATTTTACCCACACATTTGGAGCCCTCCTGGGATGCCCTCTAACATACTATAACCTCATTTAGCGGAGATTTTCACAAAAAAGTGAAATTTTCCAAAAGTCAGAAATTTTGCAAGAAACGACTAAGTATGAAGGACTCATCGGGTGAAACGCTCTGGAACTGAAATCGGATGCGCTTACAGACATGCTCCCCTCTCTGGAAGTCTTACACATGTGTGAAAATTTTCTAAGTCCAGAAAAAAAAAATTTTTCAACTTTTTTTAAAATTTCCCCCAAGGGATATATATTTTACCCACACATTTGGAGCCCTCCTGGGATGCCCTCTAACATACTATAACCTCATTTAGCGGAGATTTTCACAAAAAAGTGAAAATTTCAAAAAGTCTGAAATTTTGCAAAAAACGACTAAGTATCAAGGACTCATCAGGTGAATCGCTCTGGAACTGAAATTGGATGCGCGCACTGACATGCTCCCCTCTCTGGAAGTCTGAGACGTGTGAAAATTTTCTAAGTCCAGAAAAAAAAATTTTTCAACTTTTTTTCAAATTTCCCCCACGGGATATATATTTTACCCACACATTTGGAGCCCTCCTGGGATGCCCTCTAACATACTATAACCTCATTTGGTGTCGAATTTCACAAAAAAAGTGAAATTTTCAAAAAGTGGAAATTTTTCCAAAAAACGACTAAGTATCAAGGACTCATCGGGTGAAACGCTCTGGAACTGAAATCGGATGCGCTTACAGACATGCTCCCCTCTCTGGAAGTCTAACACATGTGTGAAAATTTTCTAAGTCCATAAAAAAAAATTTTTTCAACTTTTATTCAAATTTCCCCCAAGGGATATATATTTTACCCACACATTTGGAGCCCTCCTGGGATGCCCTCTAACATACTATAACCTCATTTAGCGGAGATTTTCACAAAAAAGTGAAATTTTCAAAAAGTCAGAAATTTTGCAAAAAACGACTAAGTATGAAGGACTCATCGGGTGAATCGCTCTGGAACTGAAATCGGATGCGTGCACTGACATGCTCCCCTCTCTGGAAGTCTGAGACATGTGTGAAAATTTTCTAAGTCCAGAAAAAACATTTTTTTTAACTTTTTTCAAATTTCCCAACAAGGGATATATATTTTACCCACACATTTGGAGCTCTCCTGGGATGCCCTCTAACATACTATAACCTCATTTAGCGGAGATTTTCACACAAAAGTGAAATTTTTAAAAAGTCAGAAATTTTGCAAAAAACGACTAAGTATGAAGGACTCATCGGGTGAATCGCTCTGGAACTGAAATCAGATGCGCTTACAGACATGCTCCCCTCTCTGGAAGTCTGAGACATGTGTGAAAATTTTCTAAGTCCAGAAAAAAAAATTTTTTCAACTATTTTTCAAATTTCCCCCAAGGGATATATATTTTACCCACACATTTGGAGCCCTCCTGGGATGCCCTCTAACATACTATAACCTCATTTAGCGGAGATTTTCACAAAAAAGTGAAATTTTCCAAAAGTCAGAAATTTTGCAAGAAACGACTAAGTATGAAGGACTCATTGGGTGAAACGCTCTGGAACTGAAATCGGATGCGCTTACAGACATGCTCCCCTCTCTGGAAGTCTTACACATGTGTGAAATTTTTCTAAGTCCAGAAAAAAAAAATTTTTCAACTTTTTTTCAAATTTCCCCCAAGGGACATATATTTTACCCACACATTTGGAGCCTTCCTGGGATGCCCTCTAACATACTATAACCTAATTTAGCGGAGATTTTCACAAAAAAGTGAAATTTTCAAAAAGTGAAAATTTTTCCAAAAAACGACTAAGTATGAAGGACTCATCGGGTGAAACGCTCTGGAACTGAAATCGGATGCAATTACAGACATGCTCCCCTCTCTGGAAGTCTGAGACATGTGTGAAAATTTTCTAAGTCCAGAAAAAAAAAATTTTAAAACTATTTTTCAAATTTCCCCCAAGGGATATATATTTTACCCACACATTTGGAGCCCTCCTGGGATGCCCTCTAACATACTATAACCTCATTTAGCGGAGATTTTCACAAAAAAGTGAAATTTTCCAAAAGTCAGAAATTTTGCAAGAAACGACTAAGTATGAAGGACTCATTGGGTGAAACGCTCTGGAACTGAAATCGGATGCGCTTACAGACATGCTCCCCTCTCTGGAAGTCTTACACATGTGTGAAATTTTTCTAAGTCCATAAAAAAAAATTTTTTCAACTTTTATTCAAATTTCCCCCAAGGGATATATATTTTACCCACACATTTGGAGCCCTCCTGGGATGCCCTCTAACATACTATAACCTCATTTGGTGGAGAATTTCACAAAAAAAGTGAAATTTTCAAAAAGTGGAAATTTTTCCAAAAAACGACTAAGTATCAAGGACTCATCGGGTGAAACGCTCTGGAACTGAAATCGGATGCGCTTACAGACATGCTCCCCTCTCTGGAAGTCTAACACATGTGTGAAAATTTTCTAAGTCCATAAAAAAAATTTTTTTCAACTTTTATTCAAATTTCCCCCAAGGGATATATATTTTACCCACACATTTGGAGCCCTCCTGGGATGCCCTCTAACATACTATAACCTCATTTAGCGGAGATTTTCACAAAAAAGTGAAATTTTCAAAAAGTCAGAAATTTTGCAAAAAACGACTAAGTATGAAGGACTCATCGGGTGAATCGCTCTGGAACTGAAATCGGATGCGTGCACTGACATGCTCCCCTCTCTGGAAGTCTGAGACATGTGTGAAAATTTTCTAAGTCCAGAAAAAACATTTTTTTTAACTTTTTTCAAATTTCCCAACAAGGGATATATATTTTACCCACACATTTGGAGCTCTCCTGGGATGCCCTCTAACATACTATAACCTCATTTAGCGGAGATTTTCACACAAAAGTGAAATTTTTAAAAAGTCAGAAATTTTGCAAAAAACGACTAAGTATGAAGGACTCATCGGGTGAATCGCTCTGGAACTGAAATCAGATGCGCTTACAGACATGCTCCCCTCTCTGGAAGTCTGAGACATGTGTGAAAATTTTCTAAGTCCAGAAAAAAAAATTTTTTCAACTATTTTTCAAATTTCCCCCAAGGGATATATATTTTACCCACACATTTGGAGCCCTCCTGGGATGCCCTCTAACATACTATAACCTCATTTAGCGGAGATTTTCACAAAAAAGTGAAATTTTCCAAAAGTCAGAAATTTTGCAAGAAACGACTAAGTATGAAGGACTCATTGGGTGAAACGCTCTGGAACTGAAATCGGATGCGCTTACAGACATGCTCCCCTCTCTGGAAGTCTTACACATGTGTGAAATTTTTCTAAGTCCATAAAAAAAAATTTTTTCAACTTTTATTCAAATTTCCCCCAAGGGATATATATTTTACCCACACATTTGGAGCCCTCCTGGGATGCCCTCTAACATACTATAACCTCATTTAGCGGAGATTTTCACAAAAAAGTGAAATTTTCAAAAAGTCAGAAATTTTGCAAAAAACGACTAAGTATGAAGGACTCATCGGGTGAATCGCTCTGGAACTGAAATCGGATGCGTGCACTGACATGCTCCCCTCTCTGGAAGTCTGAGACATGTGTGAAAATTTTCTAAGTCCAGAAAAAACATTTTTTTTAACTTTTTTCAAATTTCCCAACAAGGGATATATATTTTACCCACACATTTGGAGCTCTCCTGGGATGCCCTCTAACATACTATAACCTCATTTAGCGGAGATTTTCACACAAAAGTGAAATTTTTAAAAAGTCAGAAATTTTGCAAAAAACGACTAAGTATGAAGGACTCATCGGGTGAATCGCTCTGGAACTGAAATCAGATGCGCTTACAGACATGCTCCCCTCTCTGGAAGTCTGAGACATGTGTGAAAATTTTCTAAGTCCAGAAAAAAAAATTTTTTCAACTATTTTTCAAATTTCCCCCAAGGGATATATATTTTACCCACACATTTGGAGCCCTCCTGGGATGCCCTCTAACATACTATAACCTCATTTAGCGGAGATTTTCACAAAAAAGTGAAATTTTCCAAAAGTCAGAAATTTTGCAAGAAACGACTAAGTATGAAGGACTCATTGGGTGAAACGCTCTGGAACTGAAATCGGATGCGCTTACAGACATGCTCCCCTCTCTGGAAGTCTTACACATGTGTGAAATTTTTCTAAGTCCAGAAAAAAAAAATTTTTCAACTTTTTTTCAAATTTCCCCCAAGGGACATATATTTTACCCACACATTTGGAGCCTTCCTGGGATGCCCTCTAACATACTATAACCTAATTTAGCGGAGATTTTCACAAAAAAGTGAAATTTTCAAAAAGTGAAAATTTTTCCAAAAAACGACTAAGTATGAAGGACTCATCGGGTGAAACGCTCTGGAACTGAAATCGGATGCAATTACAGACATGCTCCCCTCTCTGGAAGTCTGAGACATGTGTGAAAATTTTCTAAGTCCAGAAAAAAAAAATGTTAAAACTTTTTTTCAAATTTACCCCCAAGGGATATATATTTTACCCACACATTTGGAGCCCTTCTGGGATGCCCTCTAACATACTATAACCTAATTTAGCGGAGATTTTCACACAAAAGTGAAATTTTTAAAAAGTCAGAAATTTTGCAAAAAACGACTAAGTATGAAGGACTCATCGGGTGAAACGCTCTGGAACTGAAATCGGATGCAATTACAGACATGCTCCCCTCTCTGGAAGTCTTACACATGTGTGAAAATTTTCTAAGTCCAGAAAAAAAAAAATGTTCAACTTTTTTTCAAATTTCCCCCAAGGGATATAGATTTTACCCACACATTTGGAGCCCTCCTGGGATGCCCTCTAACATACTATAACCTCATTTAGCGGAGATTTTCACAACAAAGTGAAATTTTCAAAAAGTCAGAAATTTTGCAAAAAACGACTAAGTATGAAGGACTCATCGGGTGAATCGCTCTGGAACTGAAATCGGATGCGCGCACTGACATGCTCCCCTCTCTGGAAGTCTGAGACATGTGTGAAAATTTTCTAAGTCCAGAAAAAATTTTTTTTTTAACTTTTTTAAAATTTCCCCACAAGGGATATATATTTTACCCACACATTTGGAGCCCTCCTGGGATGCCCTCTAACATACTATAACCTCATTTAGCGGAGATTTTCACAAAAAAGTGAAATTTTCCAAAAGTCAGAAATTTTGCAAGAAACGACTAAGTATGAAGGACTCATCGGGTGAAACGCTCTGGAACTGAAATCGGATGCGCTTACAGACATGCTCCCCTCTCTGGAAGTCTTACACATGTGTGAAAATTTTCTAAGTCCAGAAAAAAAAAATTTTTCAACTTTTTTTAAAATTTCCCCCAAGGGATATATATTTTACCCACACATTTGGAGCCCTCCTGGGATGCCCTCTAACATACTATAACCTCATTTAGCGGAGATTTTCACAAAAAAGTGAAAATTTCAAAAAGTCTGAAATTTTGCAAAAAACGACTAAGTATCAAGGACTCATCAGGTGAATCGCTCTGGAACTGAAATTGGATGCGCGCACTGACATGCTCCCCTCTCTGGAAGTCTGAGACATGTGTGAAAATTTTCTAAGTCCAGAAAAAAAAATTTTTCAACTTTTTTTCAAATTTCCCCCACGGGATATATATTTTACCCACACATTTGGAGCCCTCCTGGGATGCCCTCTAACATACTATAACCTCATTTGGTGTCGAATTTCACAAAAAAAGTGAAATTTTCAAAAAGTGGAAATTTTTCCAAAAAACGACTAAGTATCAAGGACTCATCGGGTGAAACGCTCTGGAACTGAAATCGGATGCGCTTACAGACATGCTCCCCTCTCTGGAAGTCTAACACATGTGTGAAAATTTTCTAAGTCCATAAAAAAAAATTTTTTCAACTTTTATTCAAATTTCCCCCAAGGGATATATATTTTACCCACACATTTGGAGCCCTCCTGGGATGCCCTCTAACATACTATAACCTAATTTAGCGGAGATTTTCACAAAAAAGTGAAATTTTCAAAAAGTGAAAATTTTTCCAAAAAACGACTAAGTATGAAGGACTCATCGGGTGAAACGCTCTGGAACTGAAATCGGATGCGCTTACAGACATGCTCCCCTCTCTGGAAGTCTTACACATGTGTGAAAATTTTCTAAGTCCAGAAAAAAAAAATTTTTCAACTTTTTTTCAAATTTCCCCCAAGGGATATATATTTTACCCACACATTTGGAGCCCTCCTGGGATGCCCTCTAACATACTATAACCTAATTTAGCGGAGATTTTCACAAAAAAGTGAAATTTTCAAAAAGTGAAAATTTTTCCAAAAAACGACTAAGTATGAAGGACTCATCGGGTGAAACGCTCTGGAACTGAAATCGGATGCGCTTACAGACATGCTCCCCTCTCTGGAAGTCTGAGACATGTGTGAAAATTTTCTAAGTCCAGAAAAAAAAAATTTTAAAACTTTTTTTCAAATTTACCCCCAAGGGATATATATTTTACGCACACATTTGGAGCCCTTCTGGGATGCCCTCTAACATACTATAACCTAATTTAGCGGAGATTTTCACACAAAAGTGAAAATTTCAAAAAGTCTGAAATTTTGCGAAAAACGACTAAGTATGAAGGACTCATCGGGTGAAACGCTCCGGAACTGAAATTGGATGCAATTACAGACATGCTCCCCTCTCTGGAAGTCTTACACATGTGTGAAAATTTTCTAAGTCCAGAAAAAAAAAAATGTTCAACTTTTTTTCAAATTTCCACCAAGGGATATATATTTTACCCACACATTTGGAGCCCTCCTGGGATGCCCTCTAACATACTATAACCTCATTTAGCGGAGATTTTCACAACAAAGTGAAATTTTCAAAAAGTCAGAAATTTTGCAAAAAACGACTAAGTATGAAGGACTCATCGGGTGAATCGCTCTGGAACTGAAATCGGATGCGCGCACTGACATGCTCCCCTCTCTGGAAGTCTTACACATGTGTGAAAATTTTCTAAGTCCAGAAAAAAAAAATTTTTCAACTTTTTTTCAAATTTCCCCCAAGGGATATATATTTTACCCACACATTTGGAGCCCTCCTGGGATGCCCTCTAACATACTATAACCTCATTTAGCGGAGATTTTCACAAAAAAGTGAAATTTTCAAAAAGTGGAAATTTTTCCAAAAAACGACTAAGTATGAAGGACTCATCGGGTGAAACGCTCTGGAACTGAAATCGGATGCGCTTACAGACATGCTCCCCTCTCTGGAAGTCTTACACATGTGTGAAAATTTTCTAAGTCCAGAAAAAAAAAATTTTTCAACTTTTTTTCAAATTTCCCCCAAGGGATATATATTTTACCCACACATTTGGAGCCCTCCTGGGATGCCCTCTAACATACTATAACCTCATTTAGCGGAGATTTTCACAAAAAAGTGAAATTTTCAAAAAGTGAAAATTTTTCCAAAAAACGACTAAGTATGAAGGACTCATCGGGTGAAACGCTCTGGAACTGAAATCGGATGCGCTTACAGACATGCTCCCCTCTCTGGAAGTCTGAGACATGTGTGAAAATTTTCTAAGTCCAGAAAAAAAAAAATTTAAAACTTTTTTTCAAATTTACCCCCAAGGGATATATATTTTACCCACACATTTGGAGCCCTTCTGGGATGCCCTCTAACATACTATAACCTAATTTAGCGGAGATTTTCACACAAAAGTGAAATTTTCAAAAAGTCAGAAATTTTGCAAAAAACGACTAAGTATGAAGGACTCATCGGGTGAAACGCTCTGGAACTGAAATCGGATGCAATTACAGACATGCTCCCCTCTCTGGAAGTCTGAGACATGTGTGAAAATTTTCTAAGTCCAGAAAAAAAAAAAAGTTCAACTTTTTTTCAAATTTCCCCCAAGGGATATATATTTTACCCACACATTTGGAGCCCTCCTGGGATGCCCTCTAACATACTATAACCTCATTTAGCGGAGATTTTCACAAAAAAGTGAAATTTTCAAAAAGTCAGAAATTTTGCAAAAAACGACTAAGTATGAAGGACTCATCGGGTGAATCGCTCTGGAACTGAAATCGGATGCGTGCACTGACATGCTCCCCTCTCTGGAAGTCTGAGACATGTGTGAAAATTTTCTAAGTCCAGAAAAAACATTTTTTTTAACTTTTTTCAAATTTCCCCACAAGGGATATATATTTTACCCACACATTTGGAGCCCTCCTGGGATGCCCTCTAACATACTATAACCTCATTTAGCGGAGATTTTCACACAAAAGTGAAATTTTTAAAAAGTCAGAAATTTTGCAAAAAACGACTAAGTATGAAGGACTCATCGGGTGAATCGCTCTGGAACTGAAATCAGATGCGCTTACAGACATGCTCCCCTCTCTGGAAGTCTGAGACATGTGTGAAAATTTTCTAAGTCCAAAAAAAAAAATTTTTTCAACTATTTTTCAAATTTCCCCCAAGGGATATATATTTTACCCACACATTTGGAGCCCTCCTGGGATGCCCTCTAACATACTATAACCTCATTTAGCGGAGATTTTCACAAAAAAGTGAAATTTTCCAAAAGTCAGAAATTTTGCAAGAAACGACTAAGTATGAAGGACTCATCGGGTGAAACGCTCTGGAACTGAAATCGGATGCGCTTACAGACATGCTCCCCTCTCTGGAAGTCTTACACATGTGTGAAAATTTTCTAAGTCCAGAAAAAAAAATTTTTTCAACTATTTTTCAAATTTCCCCCAAGGGATATATATTTTACCCACACATTTGGAGCCCTCCTGGGATGCCCTCTAACATACTATAACCTCATTTAGCGGAGATTTTCACAAAAAAGTGAAATTTTCCAAAAGTCAGAAATTTTGCAAGAAACGACTAAGTATGAAGGACTCATTGGGTGAAACGCTCTGGAACTGAAATCGGATGCGCTTACAGACATGCTCCCCTCTCTGGAAGTCTTACACATGTGTGAAAATTTTCTAAGTCCAGAAAAAAAAAATTTTTCAACTTTTTTTCAAATTTCCCCCAAGGGATATATATTTTACCCACAAATTTGGAGCCCTCCTGGGATGCCCTCTAACATACTATAACCTCATTTAGCGGAGATTTTCACAAAAAAGTGAAATTTTCAAAAAGTGGAAATTTTTCCAAAAAACGACTAAGTATGAAGGACTCATCGGGTGAAACGCTCTGGAACTGAAATCGGATGCGCTTACAGACATGCTCCCCTCTCTGGAAGTCTTACACATGTGTGAAAATTTTCTAAGTCCAGAAAAAAAAAATTTTTCAACTTTTTTTCAAATTTCCCCCAAGGGATATATATTTTACCCACACATTTGGAGCCCTCCTGGGATGCCCTCTAACATACTATAACCTCATTTAGCGGAGATTTTCACAAAAAAGTGAAATTTTCAAAAAGTGAAAATTTTTCCAAAAAACGACTAAGTATGAAGGACTCATCGGGTGAAACGCTCTGGAACTGAAATCGGATGCGCTTACAGACATGCTCCCCTCTCTGGAAGTCTGAGACATGTGTGAAAATTTTCTAAGTCCAGAAAAAAAAAAATTTAAAACTTTTTTTCAAATTTACCCCCAAGGGATATATATTTTACCCACACATTTGGAGCCCTTCTGGGATGCCCTCTAACATACTATAACCTAATTTAGCGGAGATTTTCACAAAAAAGTGAAATTTTCAAAAAGTGAAAATTTTTCCAAAAAACGACTAAGTATGAAGGACTCATCGGGTGAAACGCTCTGGAACTGAAATCGGATGCGCTTACAGACATGCTCCCCTCTCTGGAAGTCTGAGACATGTGTGAAAATTTTCTAAGTCCAGAAAAAAAAAAAAGTTCAACTTTTTTTCAAATTTCCCCCAAGGGATATATATTTTACCCACACATTTGGAGCCCTCCTGGGATGCCCTCTAACATACTATAACCTCATTTAGTGGAGATTTTCACAAAAAAGTGAAATTTTCAAAAAGTCAGAAATTTTGCAAAAAACGACTAAGTATGAAGGACTCATCGGGGTAATCGCTCTGGAACTGAAATCGGATGCGCGCACTGACATGCTCCCCTCTCTGGAAGTCTGAGACATGTGTGAAAATTTTCTAAGTCCAGAAAAAACATTTTTTTTAACTTTTTTCAAATTTCCCCACAAGGGATATATATTTTACCCACACATTTGGAGCCCTCCTGGGATGCCCTCTAACATACTATAACCTCATTTAGCGGAGATTTTCACACAAAAGTGAAATTTTTAAAAAGTCAGAAATTTTGCAAAAAACGACTAAGTATGAAGGACTCATCGGGTGAAACGCTCTGGAACTGAAATCAGATGCGCTTACAGACATGGTCCCCTCTCTGGAAGTCTGAGACATGTGTGAAAATTTTCTAAGTCCAGAAAAAAAAATTTTTTCAACTATTTTTCAAATTTCCCCCAAGGGATATATATTTTACCCACACATTTGGAGCCCTCCTGGGATGCCCTCTAACATACTATAACCTCATTTAGCGGAGATTTTCACAAAAAAGTGAAATTTTCAAAAAGTCAGAAATTTTGCAAAAAACGACTAAGTATGAAGGACTCATCGGGTGAATCGCTCTGGAACTGAAATCGGATGCGTGCACTGACATGCTCCCCTCTCTGGAAGTCTGAGACATGTGTGAAAATTTTCTAAGTCCAGAAAAAACATTTTTTTTAACTTTTTTCAAATTTCCCCACAAGGGATATATATTTTACCCACACATTTGGAGCCCTCCTGGGATGCCCTCTAACATACTATAACCTCATTTAGCGGAGATTTTCACACAAAAGTGAAATTTTTAAAAAGTCAGAAATTTTGCAAAAAACGACTAAGTATGAAGGACTCATCGGGTGAATCGCTCTGGAACTGAAATCAGATGCGCTTACAGACATGCTCCCCTCTCTGGAAGTCTGAGACATGTGTGAAAATTTTCTAAGTCCAGAAAAAAAAATTTTTTCAATTATTTTTCAAATTTCCCCCAAGGGATATATATTTTACCCACACATTTGGAGCCCTCCTGGGATGCCCTCTAACATACTATAACCTCATTTAGCGGAGATTTTCACAAAAAAGTGAAATTTTCCAAAAGTCAGAAATTTTGCAAGAAACGACTGAGTATGAAGGACTCATCGGGTGAAACGCTCTGGAACTGAAATCAGATGCGCTTACAGACATGCTCCCCTCTCTGGAAGTCTTACACATGTGTGAAAATTTTCTAAGTCCAGAAAAAAAAATTTTTTCAACTATTTTTCAAATTTCCCCCAAGGGATATATATTTTACCCACACATTTGGAGCCCTCCTGGGATGCCCTCTAACATACTATAACCTCATTTAGCGGAGATTTTCACAAAAAAGTGAAATTTTCCAAAAGTCAGAAATTTTGCAAGAAACGACTAAGTATGAAGGACTCATCGGGTGAAACGCTCTGGAACTGAAATCAGATGCGCTTACAGACATGCTCCCCTCTCTGGAAGTCTTACACATGTGTGAAAATTTTCTAAGTCCAGAAAAAAAAATTTTTTCAACTATTTTTCAAATTTCCCCCAAGGGATATATATTTTACCCACACATTTGGAGCCCTCCTGGGATGCCCTCTAACATACTATAACCTCATTTAGCGGAGATTTTCACAAAAAAGTGAAATTTTCCAAAAGTCAGAAATTTTGCAAGAAACGACTAAGTATGAAGGACTCATTGGGTGAAACGCTCTGGAACTGAAATCGGATGCGCTTACAGACATGCTCCCCTCTCTGGAAGTCTTACACATGTGTGAAAATTTTCTAAGTCCAGAAAAAAAAAATTTTTCAACTTTTTTTCAAATTTCCCCCAAGGGATATATATTTTACCCACACATTTGGAGCCCTCCTGGGATGCCCTCTAACATACTATAACCTCATTTAGCGGAGATTTTCACAAAAAAGTGAAATTTTCAAAAAGTCAGAAATTTTGCAAAAAACGACTAAGTATGAAGGACTCATCGGGTTAATCGCTCTGGAACTGAAATCGGATGCGCGCACTGACATGCTCCCCTCTCTGGAAGTCTGAGACATGTGTGAAAATTTTCTAAGTCCAGAAAAAAGATTTTTTTTAACTTTTTTCAAATTTCCCCACAAGGGATATATATTTTACCCACACATTTGGAGCCCTCCTGGGATGCCCTCTAACATACTATAACCTTATTTAGCGGAGATTTTCACACAAAAGTGAAATTTTTAAAAAGTCAGAAATTTTGCAAAAAACGACTAAGTATGAAGGACTCATCGGGTGAAACGCTCTGGAACTGAAATCAGATGCGCTTACAGACATGCTCCCCTCTCTGGAAGTCTGAGACATGTGTGAAAATTTTCTAAGTCCAGAAAAAAAAATTTTTTCAACTATTTTTCAAATTTCCCCCAAGGGATATATATTTTACCCACACATTTGGAGCCCTCCTGGGATGCCCTCTAACATACTATAACCTCATTTAGCGGAGATTTTCACAAAAAAGTGAAATTTTCCAAAAGTCAGAAATTTTGCAAGAAACGACTAAGTATGAAGGACTCATCGGGTGAAATGCTCTGGAACTGAAATCAGATGCGCTTACAGACATGCTCCCCTCTCTGGAAGTCTTACACATGTGTGAAAATTTTCTAAGTCCAGAAAAAAAAAAATGTTCAACTTTTTTTCAAATTTCCCCCAAGGGATATATATTTTACCCACACATTTGGAGCCCTCCTGGGATGCCCTCTAACATACTATAACCTCATTTAGCGGAGATTTTCACAACAAAGTGAAATTTTCAAAAAGTCAGAAATTTTGCAAAAAACGACTAAGTATGAAGGACTCATCGGGTGAATCGCTCTGGAACTGAAATCGGATGCGCGCACTGACATGCTCCCCTCTCTGGAAGTCTGAGACATGTGTGAAAATTTTCTAAGTCCAGAAAAAAAATTTTTTTTAACTTTTTTCAAATTTCCCCACAAGGGATATATATTTTACCCACACATTTGGAGCCCTCCTGGGATGCCCTCTAACATACTATAACCTCATTTAGCGGAGATTTTCACAAAAAAGTGAAATTTTCGAAAAGTCAGAAATTTTGCAAGAAACGACTAAGTATGAAGGACTCATCGGGTGAAACGCTCTGGAACTGAAATCGGATGCGCTTACAGACATGCTCCCCTCTCTGGAAGTCTTACACATGTGTGAATATTTTCTAAGTCCAGAAAAAAAAAATTTTTCAACTTTTTTTCAAATTTCCCCCAAGGGATATATATTTTACCCACACATTTGGAGCCCTCCTGGGATGCCCTCTAACATACTATAACCTCAATTAGCGGAGATTTTCACAAAAAAGTGAAATTTTCAAAAAGTGGAAATTTTTCCAAAAAACGACTAAGTATGAAGGACTCATCGGGTGAAACGCTCTGGAACTGAAATCGGATGCGCTTACAGACATGCTCCCCTCTCTGGAAGTCTTACACATGTGTGAAAATTTTCTAAGTCCAGAAAAAAAAAATTTTTCAACTTTTTTTCAAATTTCCCCCAAGGGATATATATTTTACCCACACATTTGGAGCCCTCCTGGGATGCCCTCTAACATACTATAACCTCATTTAGCGGAGATTTTCACAAAAAAGTGAAATTTTCAAAAAGTGAAAATTTTTCCAAAAAACGACTAAGTATGAAGGACTCATCGGGTGAAACGCTCTGGAACTGAAATCGGATGCGCTTACAGACATGCTCCCCTCTCTGGAAGTCTGAGACATGTGTGAAAATTTTCTAAGTCCAGAAAAAAAAAAATTTAAAACTTTTTTTCAAATTTACCCCCAAGGGATATATATTTTACCCACACATTTGGAGCCCTTCTGGGATGCCCTCTAACATACTATAACCTAATTTAGCGGAGATTTTCACACAAAAGTGAAATTTTCAAAAAGTCAGAAATTTTGCAAAAAACGACTAAGTATGAAGGACTCATCGGGTGAAACGCTCTGGAACTGAAATCGGATGCAATTACAGACATGCTCCCCTCTCTGGAAGTCTGAGACATGTGTGAAAATTTTCTAAGTCCAGAAAAAAAAAAAAGTTCAACTTTTTTTCAAATTTCCCCCAAGGGATATATATTTTACCCACACATTTGGAGCCCTCCTGGGATGCCCTCTAACATACTATAACCTCATTTAGTGGAGATTTTCACAAAAAAGTGAAATTTTCAAAAAGTCAGAAATTTTGCAAAAAACGACTAAGTATGAAGGACTCATCGGGGTAATCGCTCTGGAACTGAAATCGGATGCGCGCACTGACATGCTCCCCTCTCTGGAAGTCTGAGACATGTGTGAAAATTTTCTAAGTCCAGAAAAAACATTTTTTTTAACTTTTTTCAAATTTCCCCACAAGGGATATATATTTTACCCACACATTTGGAGCCCTCCTGGGATGCCCTCTAACATACTATAACCTCATTTAGCGGAGATTTTCACACAAAAGTGAAATTTTTAAAAAGTCAGAAATTTTGCAAAAAACGACTAAGTATGAAGGACTCATCGGGTGAAACGCTCTGGAACTGAAATCAGATGCGCTTACAGACATGGTCCCCTCTCTGGAAGTCTGAGACATGTGTGAAAATTTTCTAAGTCCAGAAAAAAAAATTTTTTCAACTATTTTTCAAATTTCCCCCAAGGGATATATATTTTACCCACACATTTGGAGCCCTCCTGGGATGCCCTCTAACATACTATAACCTCATTTAGCGGAGATTTTCACAAAAAAGTGAAATTTTCAAAAAGTCAGAAATTTTGCAAAAAACGACTAAGTATGAAGGACTCATCGGGTGAAACGCTCTGGAACTGAAATCAGATGCGCTTACAGACATGCTCCCCTCTCTGGAAGTCTGAGACATGTGTGAAAATTTTCTAAGTCCAGAAAAAAAAATTTTTTCAACTATTTTTCAAATTTCCCCCAAGGGATATATATTTTACCCACACATTTGGAGCCCTCCTGGGATGCCCTCTAACATACTATAACCTCATTTAGCGGAGATTTTCACAAAAAAGTGAAATTTTCCAAAAGTCAGAAATTTTGCAAGAAACGACTAAGTATGAAGGACTCATCGGGTGAAATGCTCTGGAACTGAAATCAGATGCGCTTACAGACATGCTCCCCTCTCTGGAAGTCTTACACATGTGTGAAAATTTTCTAAGTCCAGAAAAAAAAAAATGTTCAACTTTTTTTCAAATTTCCCCCAAGGGATATATATTTTACCCACACATTTGGAGCCCTCCTGGGATGCCCTCTAACATACTATAACCTCATTTAGCGGAGATTTTCACAACAAAGTGAAATTTTCAAAAAGTCAGAAATTTTGCAAAAAACGACTAAGTATGAAGGACTCATCGGGTGAATCGCTCTGGAACTGAAATCGGATGCGCGCACTGACATGCTCCCCTCTCTGGAAGTCTGAGACATGTGTGAAAATTTTCTAAGTCCAGAAAATTTTTTTTTTAACTTTTTTCAAATTTCCCCACAAGGGATATATATTTTACCCACACATTTGGAGCCCTCCTGGGATGCCCTCTAACATACTATAACCTCATTTAGCGGAGATTTTCACAAAAAAGTGAAATTTTCGAAAAGTCAGAAATTTTGCAAGAAACGACTAAGTATGAAGGACTCATCGGGTGAAACGCTCTGGAACTGAAATCGGATGCGCTTACAGACATGCTCCCCTCTCTGGAAGTCTTACACATGTGTGAATATTTTCTAAGTCCAGAAAAAAAAAATTTTTCAACTTTTTTTCAAATTTCCCCCAAGGGATATATATTTTACCCACACATTTGGAGCCCTCCTGGGATGCCCTCTAACATACTATAACCTCATTTAGCGGAGATTTTCACAAAAAAGTGAAATTTTCAAAAAGTGGAAATTTTTCCAAAAAACGACTAAGTATGAAGGACTCATCGGGTGAAACGCTCTGGAACTGAAATCGGATGCGCTTACAGACATGCTCCCCTCTCTGGAAGTCTTACACATGTGTGAAAATTTTCTAAGTCCAGAAAAAAAAAATTTTTCAACTTTTTTTCAAATTTCCCCCAAGGGATATATATTTTACCCACACATTTGGAGCCCTCCTGGGATGCCCTCTAACATACTATAACCTCATTTAGCGGAGATTTTCACAAAAAAGTGAAATTTTCAAAAAGTGAAAATTTTTCCAAAAAACGACTAAGTATGAAGGACTCATCGGGTGAAACGCTCTGGAACTGAAATCGGATGCGCTTACAGACATGCTCCCCTCTCTGGAAGTCTGAGACATGTGTGAAAATTTTCTAAGTCCAGAAAAAAAAAAATTTAAAACTTTTTTTCAAATTTACCCCCAAGGGATATATATTTTACCCACACATTTGGAGCCCTTCTGGGATGCCCTCTAACATACTATAACCTAATTTAGCGGAGATTTTCACACAAAAGTGAAATTTTCAAAAAGTCAGAAATTTTGCAAAAAACGACTAAGTATGAAGGACTCATCGGGTGAAACGCTCTGGAACTGAAATCGGATGCAATTACAGACATGCTCCCCTCTCTGGAAGTCTGAGACATGTGTGAAAATTTTCTAAGTCCAGAAAAAAAAAAAAGTTCAACTTTTTTTCAAATTTCCCCCAAGGGATATATATTTTACCCACACATTTGGAGCCCTCCTGGGATGCCCTCTAACATACTATAACCTCATTTAGTGGAGATTTTCACAAAAAAGTGAAATTTTCAAAAAGTCAGAAATTTTGCAAAAAACGACTAAGTATGAAGGACTCATCGGGGTAATCGCTCTGGAACTGAAATCGGATGCGCGCACTGACATGCTCCCCTCTCTGGAAGTCTGAGACATGTGTGAAAATTTTCTAAGTCCAGAAAAAACATTTTTTTTAACTTTTTTCAAATTTCCCCACAAGGGATATATATTTTACCCACACATTTGGAGCCCTCCTGGGATGCCCTCTAACATACTATAACCTCATTTAGCGGAGATTTTCACACAAAAGTGAAATTTTTAAAAAGTCAGAAATTTTGCAAAAAACGACTAAGTATGAAGGACTCATCGGGTGAAACGCTCTGGAACTGAAATCAGATGCGCTTACACACATGGTCCCCTCTCTGGAAGTCTGAGACATGTGTGAAAATTTTCTAAGTCCAGAAAAAAAAATTTTTTCAACTATTTTTCAAATTTCCCCCAAGGGATATATATTTTACCCACACATTTGGAGCCCTCCTGGGATGCCCTCTAACATACTATAACCTCATTTAGCGGAGATTTTCACAAAAAAGTGAAATTTTCAAAAAGTCAGAAATTTTGCAAAAAACGACTAAGTATGAAGGACTCATCGGGTGAATCGCTCTGGAACTGAAATCGGATGCGTGCACTGACATGCTCCCCTCTCTGGAAGTCTGAGACATGTGTGAAAATTTTCTAAGTCCAGAAAAAACATTTTTTTTAACTTTTTTCAAATTTCCCCACAAGGGATATATATTTTACCCACACATTTGGAGCCCTCCTGGGATGCCCTCTAACATACTATAACCTCATTTAGCGGAGATTTTCACACAAAAGTGAAATTTTTAAAAAGTCAGAAATTTTGCAAAAAACGACTAAGTATGAAGGACTCATCGGGTGAATCGCTCTGGAACTGAAATCAGATGCGCTTACAGACATGCTCCCCTCTCTGGAAGTCTGAGACATGTGTGAAAATTTTCTAAGTCCAGAAAAAAAAATTTTTTCAACTATTTTTCAAATTTCCCCCAAGGGATATATATTTTACCCACACATTTGGAGCCCTCCTAGGATGCCCTCTAACATACTATAACCTCATTTAGCGGAGATTTTCACAAAAAAGTGAAATTTTCCAAAAGTCAGAAATTTTACAAGAAACGACTAAGTATGAAGGACTCATCGGGTGAAACGCTCTGGAACTGAAATCGGATGCGCTTACAGACATGCTCCCCTCTCTGGAAGTCTTACACATGTGTGAAAATTTTCTAAGTCCAGAAAAAAAAATTTTTTCAACTATTTTTCAAATTTCCCCCAAGGGATATATATTTTACCCACACATTTGGAGCCCTCCTGGGATGCCCTCTAACATACTATAACCTCATTTAGCGGAGATTTTCACAAAAAAGTGAAATTTTCCAAAAGTCAGAAATTTTGCAAGAAACGACTAAGTATGAAGGACTCATTGGGTGAAACGCTCTGGAACTGAAATCGGATGCGCTTACAGACATGCTCCCCTCTCTGGAAGTCTTACACATGTGTGAAAATTTTCTAAGTCCAGAAAAAAAAAATTTTTCAACTTTTTTTCAAATTTCCCCCAAGGGATATATATTTTACCCACACATTTGGAGCCCTCCTGGGATGCCCTCTAACATACTATAACCTCATTTAGCGGAGATTTTCACAAAAAAGTGAAATTTTCAAAAAGTCAGAAATTTTGCAAAAAACGACTAAGTATGAAGGACTCATCAGGTTAATCGCTCTGGAACTGAAATCGGATGCGCGCACTGACATGCTCCCCTCTCTGGAAGTCTGAGACATGTGTGAAAATTTTCTAAGTCCAGAAAAAACATTTTTTTTAACTTTTTTCAAATTTCCCCACAAGGGATATATATTTTACCCACACATTTGGAGCCCTCCTGGGATGCCCTCTAACATACTATAACCTTATTTAGCGGAGATTTTCACACAAAAGTGAAATTTTTAAAAAGTCAGAAATTTTGCAAAAAACGACTAAGTATGAAGGACTCATCGGGTGAAACGCTCTGGAACTGAAATCAGATGCGCTTACAGACATGCTCCCCTCTCTGGAAGTCTGAGACATGTGTGAAAATTTTCTAAGTCCAGAAAAAAAAATTTTTTCAACTATTTTTCAAATTTCCCCCAAGGGATATATATTTTACCCACACATTTGGAGCCCTCCTGGGATGCCCTCTAACATACTATAACCTCATTTAGCGGAGATTTTCACAAAAAAGTGAAATTTTCCAAAAGTCAGAAATTTTGCAAGAAACGACTAAGTATGAAGGACTCATCGGGTGAAACGCTCTGGAACTGAAATCAGATGCGCTTACAGACATGCTCCCCTCTCTGGAAGTCTTACACATGTGTGAAAATTTTCTAAGTCCAGAAAAAAAAAATTTTTCAACTTTTTTTCAAATTTCCCCCAAGGGATATATATTTTACCCACACATTTGGAGCCCTCCTGGGATGCCCTCTAACATACTATAACCTCATTTAGCGGAGATTTTCACAAAAAAGTGAAATTTTCAAAAAGTGAAAATTTTTCCAAAAAACGACTAAGTATGAAGGACTCATCGGGTGAAACGCTCTGGAACTGAAATCGGATGCGCTTACAGACATGCTCCCCTCTCTGGAAGTCTGAGACATGTGTGAAAATTTTCTAAGTCCAGAAAAAAAAAATTTTAAAACTTTTTTTCAAATTTACCCCCAAGGGATATATATTTTACCCACACATTTGGAGCCCTTCTGGGATGCCCTCTAACATACTATAACCTAATTTAGCGGAGATTTTCACACAAAAGTGAAATTTTCAAAAAGTCAGAAATTTTGCAAAAAACGACTAAGTATGAAGGACTCATCGGGTGAAACGCTCTGGAACTGAAATCGGATGCAATTACAGACATGCTCCCCTCTCTGGAAGTCTTACACATGTGTGAAAATTTTCTAAGTCCAGAAAAAAAAAAATGTTCAACTTTTTTTCAAATTTCCCCCAAGGGATATATATTTTACCCACACATTTGGAGCCCTCCTGGGATGCCCTCTAACATACTATAACCTCATTTAGCGGAGATTTTCACAAAAAAGTGAAATTTTCAAAAAGTCAGAAATTTTGCAAAAAACGACTAAGTATGAAGGACTCATCGGGTGAATTGCTCTGGAACTGAAATCGGATGCGCGCACTGACATGCTCCCCTCTCTGGAAGTCTGAGACATGTGTGAAAATTTTCTAAGTCCAGAAAAAATTTTTTTTTTAACTTTTTTCAAATTTCCCCACAAGGGATATATATTTTACCCACACATTTGGAGCCCTCCTGGGATGCCCTCTAACATACTATAACCTCATTTAGCGGAGATTTTCACACAAAAGTGAAATTTTCAAAAAGTCAGAAATTTTGCAAAAAACGACTAAGTATGAAGGACTCATCGGGTGAAACGCTCTGGAACTGAAATCAGATGCGCTTACAGACATGCTCCCCTCTCTGGAAGTCTGAGACATGTGTGAAAATTTTCTAAGTCCAGAAAAAAAAAATTTTTCAACTATTTTTCAAATTTCCCCCAAGGGATATATATTTTACCCACACATTTGGAGCCCTCCTGGGATGCCCTCTAACATACTATAACCTCATTTGGCGGAGAATTTGACAAAAAAGTGAAATTTTCAAAAAGTGGAAATTTTTCCAAAAAACGACTAAGTATGAAGGACTCATCGGGTGAAACGCTCTGGAACTGAAATCGGATGCGCTTACAGACATGCTCCCCTCTCTGGAAGTCTGAGACATGTGTGAAAATTTTCTAAGTCCAGAAAAAAAAATTTTTTTCAACTTTTTTTCAAATTTCCCCCCAAGGGATATATATTTTACCCACACATTTGGAGCCCTCCTGGGATGCCCTCTAACATACTATAACCTCATTTAGCGGAGATTTTCACACAAAAGTGAAATTTTTAAAAAGTCAGAAATTTTGCAAAAAATGACTAAGTATGAAGGACTCATCGGGTGAATCGCTCTGGAACTGAAATCAGATGCGCTTACAGACATGCTCCCCTCTCTGGAAGTCTGAGACATGTGTGAAAATTTTCTAAGTCCAGAAAAAAAAATTTTTTCAACTATTTTTCAAATTTCCCCCAAGGGATATATATTTTACCCACACATTTGGAGCCCTCCTAGGATGCCCTCTAACATACTATAACCTCATTTAGCGGAGATTTTCACAAAAAAGTGAAATTTTCAAAAAGTGAAAATTTTTCCAAAAAACGACTAAGTATGAAGGACTCATCGGGTGAAACGCTCTGGAACTGAAATCGGATGCGCTTACAGACATGCTCCCCTCTCTGGAAGTCTGAGACATGTGTGAAAATTTTCTAAGTCCAGAAAAAAAAAATTTTAAAACTTTTTTTCAAATTTACCCCCAAGGGATATATATTTTACCCACACATTTGGAGCCCTTCTGGGATGCCCTCTAACATACTATAACCTAATTTAGCGGAGATTTTCACACAAAAGTGAAATTTTCAAAAAGTCAGAAATTTTGCAAAAAACGACTAAGTATGAAGGACTCATCGGGTGAAACGCTCTGGAACTGAAATCGGATGCAATTACAGACATGCTCCCCTCTCTGGAAGTCTTACACATGTGTGAAAATTTTCTAAGTCCAGAAAAAAAAAAATGTTCAACTTTTTTTCAAATTTCCCCCAAGGGATATATATTTTACCCACACATTTGGAGCCCTCCTGGGATGCCCTCTAACATACTATAACCTCATTTAGCGGAGATTTTCACAAAAAAGTGAAATTTTCAAAAAGTCAGAAATTTTGCAAAAAACGACTAAGTATGAAGGACTCATCGGGTGAATTGCTCTGGAACTGAAATCGGATGCGCGCACTGACATGCTCCCCTCTCTGGAAGTCTGAGACATGTGTGAAAATTTTCTAAGTCCAGAAAAAAATTTTTTTTTAACTTTTTTCAAATTTCCCCACAAGGGATATATATTTTACCCACACATTTGGAGCCCTCCTGGGATGCCCTCTAACATACTATAACCTCATTTAGCGGAGATTTTCACACAAAAGTGAAATTTTCAAAAAGTCAGAAATTTTGCAAAAAACGACTAAGTATGAAGGACTCATCGGGTGAAACGCTCTGGAACTGAAATCAGATGCGCTTACAGACATGCTCCCCTCTCTGGAAGTCTGAGACATGTGTGAAAATTTTCTAAGTCCAGAAAAAAAAAATTTTTCAACTATTTTTCAAATTTCCCCCAAGGGATATATATTTTACCCACACATTTGGAGCCCTCCTGGGATGCCCTCTAACATACTATAACCTCATTTGGCGGAGAATTTGACAAAAAAGTGAAATTTTCAAAAAGTGGAAATTTTTCCAAAAAACGACTAAGTATGAAGGACTCATCGGGTGAAACGCTCTGGAACTGAAATCGGATGCGCTTACAGACATGCTCCCCTCTCTGGAAGTCTGAGACATGTGTGAAAATTTTCTAAGTCCAGAAAAAAAAATTTTTTTCAACTTTTTTTCAAATTTCCCCCCAAGGGATATATATTTTACCCACACATTTGGAGCCCTCCTGGGATGCCCTCTAACATACTATAACCTCATTTAGCGGAGATTTTCACAAAAAAGTGAAATTTTCAAAGTCAGAAATTTTGCAAAAAACGACTAAGTATGAAGGACTCATCGGGTGAAACGCTCTGGAACTGAAATCGGATGCAATTACAGACATGCTCCCCTCTCTGGAAGTCTTACACATGTGTGAAAATTTTCTAAGTCCAGAAAAAAAAAAATATTCAACTTTTTTTCAAATTTCCCCCAAGGGATATATATTTTACCCACACATTTGGAGCCCTCCTGGGATGCCCTCTAACATACTATAACCTCATTTAGCGGAGATTTTCACAAAAAAGTGAAATTTTCAAAAAGTCAGAAATTTTGCAAAAAACGACTAAGTATGAAGGACTCATCGGGTGAATCGCTCTGGAACTGAAATCGGATGCGCGCACTGACATGCTCCCCTCTCTGGAAATCTGAGACATGTGTGAAAATTTTCTAAGTCCAGAAAAAATTTTTTTTTTAACTTTTTTCAAATTTCCCCCCAAGGGATATATATTTTACCCACACATTTGGAGCCCTCCTGGGATGCCCTCTAACATACTATAACCTCATTTAGCGGAGATTTTCACACAAAAGTGAAATTTTCAAAAAGTCAGAAATTTTGCAAAAAACGACTAAGTATGAAGGACTCATCGGGTGAAACGCTCTGGAACTGAAATCAGATGCGCTTACAGACATGCTCCCCTCTCTGGAAGTCTGAGACATGTGTGAAAATTTTCTAAGTCCAGAAAAAAAAATTTTTTCAACTATTTTTCAAATTTCCCCCAAGGGATATATATTTTACCCACACATTTGGAGCCCTCCTGGGATGCCCTCTAACATACTATAACCTCATTTGGCGGAGAATTTGACAAAAAAGTGAAATTTTCAAAAAGTGGAAATTTTTCCAAAAAACGACTAAGTATGAAGGACTCATCGGGTGAAACGCTCTGGAACTGAAATCGGATGCGCTTACAGACATGCTCCCCTCTCTGGAAGTCTGAGACATGTGTGAAAATTTTCTAAGTCCAGAAAAAAAAATTTTTTTCAACTTTTTTTCAAATTTCCCCCCTAGGGATATATATTTTACCCACACATTTGGAGCCCTCCTGGGATGCCCTCTAACATACTATAACCTCATTTAGCGGAGATTTTCACAAAAAAGTGAAATTTTCCAAAAGTCAGAAATTTTGCAAGAAACGACTAAGTATGAAGGACTCATCGGGTGAAACACTCTGGAACTGAAATCGGATGCGCTTAGAGACATGCTCCCCTCTCTGGAAGTCTGAGACATGTGTGAAAATTTTCTAAGTCCAGAAAAAATTTTTTTTTTAACTTTTTTTCAAATTTCCCCACAAGGGATATATATTTTACCCACACATTTGGAGCCCTCCTGGGATGCCCTCTAACATACTATAACCTCATTTAGCGGAGATTTTCACAAAAAAGTGACATTTTCAAAAAGTGGAAATTTTTCCAAAAAACGACTAAGTATGAAGGACTCATCGGGTGAATCGCTCTGGAACTGAAATCGGATGCGCGCACTGACATGCTCCCCTCTCTGGAATTCTGAGACATGTGTGAAAATTTTCTAAGTCCAGAAAAAATTTTTTTTTTAACTTTTTTCAAATTTCCCCACAAGGGATATATATTTTACCCACACATTTGGAGCCCTCCTGGGATGCCCTCTAACATACTATAACCTCATTTAGTGGAGATTTTCACAAAAAAGTGAAATTTTCAAAAAGTGGAAATTTTTCCAAAAAACGACTAAGTATGAAGGACTCATCAGGTGAAACGCTCTGGAACTGAAATCGGATGCGCTTACAGACATGCTCCCCTCTCTGGAAGTCTGAGACATGTGTGAAAATTTTCTAAGTCCAGAAAAAAAAAATTTTTTAACTTTTTTTCAAATTTCACCACAAGGGATATATATTTTACCCACACATTTGGAGCCCTCCTGGGATGCCCTCTAACATACTATAACTAGTGTTGAGCCACCCCGTAGTGTTCGGGTTCGGTTCGGTTCGTCGAACACCGGGATGTTCGAGGAACTGTTCGTCGAACTGTTCGTCGAACACCTTAGAACACCGTCGAACACCGTTAAAACCAATGGCAGGCAAACAAAAACACATAGAAACACATAGAAAACTCCTTCAAAGGTGTCCAAAAGCTGACAAACTGCTCAGAAGACGCTTTCTTTAAAAAAGCCGGCCGGCAATTCAGCAGCGGCATACACCGGTACCCGACAATTTAGACAAGAAGGAAGAGAGCCTCACACATAGATTAGATAGATAGAAACATGTCAGTCACATATATATGAAGTACAGTGACAGTGTTGCTTACTGTACTTGTCATTTAGTGTAAAGGATTTATTAAAAAATATAATAGTGTTTTCATGCACTGTCTCTTTAAAAAAGCCGGCCGGCAATTCAGCAACTGTACCCGACAATTTATAACAGACAGAATAGAGCTTCACACATAGATTAGATAGATAGAAACATGTCAGTCACATATATATGAAGTACAGTGATAGTGTTGGTTACTGTACTTATCATTTAGTATTAAAATAAAGGATTTATTATTGAAAAAAATTGTCGTGGGGTTCCCCTTAATTTTAGTCTCTAGCGGAGGTTAAGCAGACAGCTGGGGCAGATGTTTGAAGCCTGGGAAGGGGGTAATACCCACTGAGCTTCCCAGGCTACTAATATGAGCCCCCAGCTGAATACCTAGCCTTTACTAGCTATTAAAATGGGGGACCCCCCCAAAAAAATGACGTGGGGTCGCCCCTAATTTAATAGCTAGCAAAGGCTAGGCAGACAGCTGGGGGCTGATATTAATAGCCCAGGAAGGGTGCCATGAATATTGGCCCCCTCCCAGGCTAGAAACACCAGCCATCAGCCGCCCCAGAAATGGCGCATTCATAGGATGCGCCAATTCTGGCACTTAGCCTCGCTCTTCCACGCTGCCCTGTAGCGGTGGCAGGGGGTAATAGTGCTGGGGTTGATGTCAGCTTATAATGCCAGCTGACATCAAGCCCAGGTTAGTAATGGAGAGGCGTCTATAAGACACCCCCATTACTAACCCCATAGTCAAAGTTAAAAAAAACACAAACACCCAGAATAAAGTCCTTTAATTGAAATAAAGACACAATCCTTTATTGTTCTAAATTAAACCATACTTACCGTCACGCCCATTCCAGCTGAAGCCAACGATCTCCTGCAATAAAAGAAAAATAATAAAGCAACCTCATCCTTACCTTTCCATGGTTCCCACGACAGCTTCAGCTCTGCTACATCGAGATGACATGCTGGACCGCAGCAGAAAGCTGCCATCCAGCCTGTCATCCCGCAGACACTGAGAAGCGCAGGCTTGCTTGTGCTCTGCAGTGTCTGGCTGTGACGGCATAAAGATGAGACGAGTTCATGTCCAATGAACTCGGCGCACCTCATGCACGTCACTGACAGCGTGGGAAAATTCTCATGCTGAAGCGCTGAGTGCAGGAGAATTCTCCCACGCTGTCAGTGACGTGCATAAGGTGAGCTCATGTCCAATGAACTCAGCTCACCTCCTGCACGTCACTGACAGCGTGGGAGAATTCTCCTGCACTCAGCGCTTCAGCGTGTGAATTCTCCCACGCTGAAGTGCTGAGTGCAGGAGAATTTTCCCACGCTGTCAGTGACGTGCATAAGGTGAGCTCATGTCCAATGAACTCAGCTCACCTCCTGCACGTCACTGACAGCGTGGGAGAATTCTCCTGCACTCAGCGCTTCAGTGTGAGAATTCTCCTACGCTGAAGCGCTGAGTGCAGGAGAATTTTCCCACGCTGTCAGTGACGTGCATGAGGTGAGCCGAGTTCATTGGACATTAACTCGGCTCATCTGGATGCCGTCACAGATAGACACTGTGGAGCGCAAGCAAGCCTGCGCTTCTCAGTGTCTGCGGGATGACAGGCTGGATGGCAGCGTTCTGCTGCGGTCCAGCCTGTCATCTCGATGTAGCAGAGCTGAAGCTGTCGTGGGAACCATGGAAAGGTAAGGATGATGTTGCTTTATTATTTTTCTTTTATTTCAGGAGATCGTTGGCTTCAGCTGGAATGGGCGTGACGGTAAGTATGGTTTAATTTAGAACAATAAAGAATTGTGTGTTTATTTCAATTAAAGGACTTTTTTCTGGGTGTTGTGTTTTTTTTAAATACTTTACTAGAAATTCATGGTGGTCATGTCTAATATTGGCGTGACCCCATGAATTTTGGGCTTAGGGCCAGCTGATAATGCCAAGCTGGCCCTAACCCCTTTATTACCCAGTGAGCCACCGCATCAGGGCCCTGGATGAGTTGGGTACAGCGCCAGAAGATGACGCTTCTATGAACGCGCCATTTTCCGGGGTGGCTGCGGACTGCAATTTGCAGCGGGGGTGGCCCAGAAAGCTTGGGCCTCCCTGCGCTGCGGATTCCAGCCCCCAGCTGCATAGTTGTACCTGGCTGGACACAAAAACAGGGCGAAGCCCCACGTCAATTTTCTTTAAATTATTTCATGAAATAATTAAGAAAAAAAGGGCTTCCCTATATTGTTGTGTCCGGCCAGGTACAAATAGGCAGCTGGTGGTTGGGGGCAGCCCGTTCCTGCCTGCTGCACCTGACTGGACACAAATATAGTGCGAAGCCCCACGTCAATTTTTTTTTAATTATTTCATGAATTTCCTGAAATAATTTAAAAAAATTGAAGTGGGGCTTCGCACTATATTTGTGTCCAGCCAGGTACAGCAGGCAGGAATGGGCTGCCCCCAACCACCAGCTGCCTATTTGTACCTGGCCGGACACAACAATATAGGGAAGGCCTTTTTTTTCTTAATTATTTCATGAATTTCATGAAATAATTAAAAAAAATTGAAGTGGGGCTTCGCACTATATTTGTGTCCAGCCAGGTACAGCAGGCAGGAACGGGCTGCCCCCAACCACCAGCTGACTATTTGTACCTGGCCGGACACAACAATATAGGGAAGCCCTTTTTTTCTTAATTATTTCATGAATTTCATGAAATAATTAAAAAAAAATACGTGGGGCTTCGCCCTATTTTTGTGTCCAGCCAGGTACAACTAGGCAGCTGGGGGCTGGAATCTGCAGCGCAGGGAGGCCCATGCTTTCTGGGCCCCCCCCGCTGCAAATTGCAGTCCGCAGCCACCCCGGAAAATGGCGCGTTCATAGAAGCGCCATCTTCTGGCGCTGTACCCAACTCATCCAGGGCCCTGGTGCGGTGGCTCACTGGGTAATAAAGGGGTTAGGTCCAGCTTGGTATTATCAGCTGGCCCCAAGCCCAAAATTCATGGGGTCACGCCAGTATTAGACATGACCGCCATGAATTTCTAGTAAAGTATTTAAAAAAAACACAACACCCAGAATAAAGTCCTTTAATTGAAATAAACACACAATTCTTCATTGTTCTAAATTAAACCATACTTACCATCACACCCATTCCAGCTGAAGCCAACGATCTCCTGCAATAAAAGAAAAATAATAAACCAACCTCATCCTTACCTTTCCATGGTTCCCACGACAGCTTCAGCTCTGCTACATCGAGATGACAGGCTGGACCGCAGCAGAATGCTGCCATCCAGCCTGTCATGCCGCAGACACTGAGAAGAGCAGGCATGCTTGCGCTCCTCAGTGTCTCGCTGTGACGGCATAAAGATGAGCCGAGGTCATGTCCAATGAGCTCGGCTCACCTCATGCACGTCACTGACAGCGTGGGAAAATTCTCACGCTGAAGTGCTGAGTGCAGGAGAATTCTCCCACGCTGTCAGTGACGTGCATGAGGTGAGCTCATGTCCAATGAACTCAGCTCACCTCATGCACCTCACTGACAGCGTGGGAAAATTCTCCTGCACTCAGCGCTTCAGCGTGAGAATTCTCCCACGCTGTCAGTGACGTGCATGAGGTGAGCCGAGTTCATTGGACATGACCTCGGCTCATCTTTATGCCGTCACAGAGAGACAATGTGGAGCGCAAGCATGCCTGCGCTTCTCAGTGTCTGCGGGATGACAGGCTGGATGGCAGCGTTCTGCTGCGGTCCAGCATGTCATCTCGATGTAGCAGAGCTGAAGCTGTCGTGGGAACCATGGAAAGGTAAGGATGAGGTTGCTTTATTATTTTATTTTTATTACAGGAGATCGTTGGCTTCAGCTGGAATGGGCGTGACGGTAAGTATGGTTTAATTTAGAACAATAAAGAATTGTGTGTTTATTTCAATTAAAGGACTTTATTCTGGGTGTTTGTGTTTTTTTTAACTTTGACTATGGGGTTAGTAATGGGGGTGTCTTATAGACGCCTCTCCATTACTAACCTGGGCTTGATGTCAGCTGGCATTATAAGCTGACATCAACCCCAGCCCTATTACCCCCTGCCACCGCACCAGTGCAGCGTGGAAGAGCGAGGCTAAGTGCCAGAATTGGCGCATCCTATGAATGCGCCATTTCTGGGGCGGCTGATGGCTGGTGTTTCTAGCCTGGGAGGGGGCCAATATTCATGGCTCCCTTCCTGGGCTATTAATATCAGCCCCCAGCTGTCTGCCTAGCCTTTGCTAGCTATTAAATTAGGGGGGACCCCACGTCATTTTTTTGGGGGGGTCCCCCATTTTAATAGCTAGTAAAGGCTATGTATTCAGCTGGGGGCTGATATTAGTAGCCTGGGAAGCTCCGTGGGTATTACCCCCTTCCCAGGCTTCAAACATCTGCCCCAGCTGTCTGCTTAACCTCCGCTAGAGCCTAAAATTAAGGGGAACCCCAAGCCAATTTTTTTAATAATAAATCCTTTATTTTAATACTAAATGACAAGTACAGTAACCAACACTATCACTGTACTTCATATATATGTGACTGACATGTTTCTATCTATCTAATCTATGTGTGAAGCTCTATTCTGTCTGTTATAAATTGTCGAGTACAGATGCTGAATTGCCGGCCGGCTTTCTTAAAGAGACGGTGCATGAAAACACTAATATTTTTTTTGATAAATCCTTTACACTAAATGACAAGTACAGTAACCAACACTGTCACTGTACTTCATATATATGTGACTGACATGTTTCTATCTATCTAATCTATGTCTGATGCTCTATTCCTTCCATTCTAAATTGTCGGGTACCGGTGTATGCCGCTGCTGAATTGCCGGCTTTTCATGTTTCACTGTTGGCACTGTTCCCATCGATTTGGGCAATCACTGTAATGCCACAACCACCATGGCTGTGGCATTACAGTGAGTGGCAGACAATCCCTGCATGATTGGTGCTCTAAATAGCGCCAGACATGCAGGACACGCTTTTGGTGCACGTACAGATATCGAACATAACCTCGAACAGCCGAATTTTTTGCAAATCGTTCGGGTTCGTCGAACAACTCGAACACGGCCCAAAACAGCTCGAATTTCAGATTGGCGAATAGTTCTAGTCGAACAACGCTCATCTCTAACTATAACCTCATTTAGCGGAGATTCTCACAAAAAAGTGAAATTTTCAAAAAGTGGAAATTTTTCCAAAAAACGACTAAGTATGAAGGACTCATCTGGTGAAACGCTCTGGAATTGAAATCGGATGCGCTTACAGACATGCTCCCCTCTCTGGAAGTCTGAGACATGTGTGAAAAGTTTCTAAGTCCAGAAATAAAATTTTTTTCAACTTTTTTTCAAATTTCCCCCCAAGGGATATATATTTTACCCACACATTTGGAGCCCTCCTGGGGTGCCCTCTAACATACTATAACCTCATTTAGCGGAGATTTTCACAAAAAAGTGAAATTTTCAAAAAGTCAGAAATTTTGCAAAAAACGACTAAGTATGAAGGACTCATCGGGTGAATCGCTCTGGAACTGAAATCGGATGCGTGCACTGACATGATCCCCTCTCTGGAAGTCTGAGACATGTGTGAAAATTTTCTAAGTCCAGAAAAAAAATTTTTTTCAACTTTTTTCAAATTTCCCCCCAAGGGATATATATTTTACCCACACATTTGGAGCCCTCCTGGGATGCCCTCTAACATACTATAACCTCATTTGGCGGAGAATTTCACAAAAAAGTGAAATTTTCAAAACGTGGAAATTTTTCCAAAAAACGACTAAGTATGAAGGACTCATCGGGTGAAACACTCTGGAACTGAAATCGGATGCGCTTAGAGACATGCTCCCCTCTCTGGAAGTCTGAGACATGTGTGAAAATTTTCTAAGTCCAGAAAAAAAAATTTTTTCAACTTTTTTTCAAATTTCCCCCCAAGGGATATATATTTTACCCACACATTTGGAGCCCTCCTGGGATGCCCTTTAACATACTATAACCTCATTTAGCGGAGATTTTCACAAAAAAGTGAAATTTTCCAAAAGTCAGAAATTTTGCAAGAAACGACTAAGTATGAAGGACTCATGGGGTGAAACGCTCTGGAACTGAAATCAGATGCGCTTACAGACATGCTCCCCTCTCTGGAAGTCTGAGACATGTGTGAAAATTTTCTAAGTCCAGAAAATAATTTTTTTTCAACTTTTTTTCAAATTTCCCCTCAAGGGATATATATTTTACCCACACATTTGGAGCCCTCCTGGGATGCCCTCTAACATACTATAACCTCATTTAGCGGAGATTTTCACAAAAAAGTGAATTTTCAAAAAGTGGAAATTTTTCCAAAAAACGACTAAGTATGAAGGACTCATCGGGTGAATCGCTCTGGAACTGAAATCGGATGCGAGCACTGACATGCTCCCCTCTCTGGAAGTCTGAGACATGTGTGAAAATTTTCTAAGTCTAGAAAAAAATTTTTTTTTAACTTTTTTCAAATTTCCCCCGAAGGGATATATATTTTACCCACACATTTGGAGCCCTCCTGGGATGCCCTCTAACATACTATAACCTCATTTAGCGGAGATTTTCACAAAAAAAGTGAAATTTTCAAAAAGTCAGAAATTTTGCAAAAAACGACAAAGTATGAAGGACTCATCGGGTGAAACGCTCTGGAACTGAAATCAGATGCGCTTACAGACATGCTCCCCTCTTTGGAAGTCTGAGACATGTGTGAAAATTTTCTAAGTCCAGAAAAAAAAAATTTTTTCAACTTTTTTTCAAATTTCCCCCCAAGGGATATATATTTTACCCACACATTTGGAGCCCTCCTGGGATGCCCTCTAACATACTATAAACTCATTTAGCAGAGATTTTCACAAAAAAGTGAAATTTTCCAAAAGTCAGAAATTTTGCAAGAAACGACTAAGTATGAAGGACTCATCGGGTGAAACGCTCTGGAACTGAAATCGAATGTGTGCACTGACATGCTCACCGATCTGCAAGTCTGAGACATGTGTGAAAATTTTCTAAGTCCAGAAAAAAATTTTTTTTCAACTTTTATTCAAATTTACCCCAAGGGATATATATTTTACCCACACATTTGGAGCCCTCCTGGGATGCCCTCTAACATACTATAACCTCATTTAGCGGAGATTTTCACAAAAAAGTGAATTTTCAAAAAGTGGAAATTTTTCCAAAAAACGACTAAGTATGAAGGACTCATCGGGTGAATCGCTCTGGAACTGAAATCGGATGCGAGCACTGACATGCTCCCCTCTCTGGAAGTCTGAGACATGTGTGAAAATTTTCTAAGTCTAGAAAAAAAATTTTTTTTAACTTTTTTCAAATTTCCCCCGAAGGGATATATATTTTACCCACACATTTGGAGCCCTCCTGGGATGCCCTCTAACATACTATAACCTCATTTAGCGGAGATTTTCACAAAAAAAGTGAAATTTTCAAAAAGTCAGAAATTTTGCAAAAAACGACAAAGTATGAAGGACTCATCGGGTGAAACGCTCTGGAACTGAAATCAGATGCGCTTACAGACATGCTCCCCTCTTTGGAAGTCTGAGACATGTGTGAAAATTTTCTAAGTCCAGAAAAAAAAAATTTTTTCAACTTTTTTTCAAATTTCCCCCCAAGGGATATATATTTTACCCACACATTTGGAGCCCTCCTGGGATGCCCTCTAACATACTATAAACTCATTTAGCAGAGATTTTCACAAAAAAGTGAAATTTTCCAAAAGTCAGAAATTTTGCAAGAAACGACTAAGTATGAAGGACTCATCGGGTGAAACGCTCTGGAACTGAAATCGAATGTGTGCACTGACATGCTCACCGATCTGCAAGTCTGAGACATGTGTGAAAATTTTCTAAGTCCAGAAAAAAAATTTTTTTCAACTTTTATTCAAATTTACCCCAAGGGATATATATTTTACCCACACATTTGGAGCCCTCCTGGGATGCCCTCTAACATACTATAACCTCATTTGGCGGAGAATTTCACAAAAAAGTGAAATTTTCAAAAAGTGGAAATTTTTCCAAAAAACGACTAAGTATGAAGGACTCATCGGGTGAAACGCTCTGGAACTGAAATCGGATGCGCTTACAGACATGCTCCCCTCTCTGGAAGTCTGAGACATGTGTGAAAATTTTCTAAGTCCAGAAAATAATTTTTTTTCAACTTTTTTTCAAATTTCCCCTCAAGGGATATATATTTTACCCACACATTTGGAGCCCTCCTGGGATGCCCTCTAACATACTATAACCTCATTTAGCGGAGATTTTCACAAAAAAGTGAATTTTCAAAAAGTGGAAATTTTTCCAAAAAACGACTAAGTATGAAGGACTCATCGGGTGAATCGCTCTGGAACTGAAATCGGATGCGAGCACTGACATGCTCCCCTCTCTGGAAGTCTGAGACATGTGTGAAAATTTTCTAAGTCCAGAAAAAAAAATTTTTTTAACTTTTTTCAAATTTCCCCCGAAGGGATATATATTTTACCCACACATTTGGAGCCCTCCTGGGATGCCCTCTAACATACTATAACCTCATTTAGTGGAGATTTTCACAAAAAAAGTGAAATTTTCAAAAAGTCAGAAATTTTGCAAAAAACGACTAAGTATGAAGGACTCATCGGGTGAAACGCTCTGGAACTGAAATCAGATGCGCTTACAGACATGCTCCCCTCTTTGGAAGTCTGAGACATGTGTGAAAATTTTCTAAGTCCAGAAAAAAAAAATTTTTTCAACTTTTTTTCAAATTTCCCCCCAAGGGATATATATTTAACCCACACATTTGGAGCCCTCCTGGGATGCCCTCTAACATACTATAAACTCATTTAGCAGAGATTTTCACAAAAAAGTGAAATTTTCCAAAAGTCAGAAATTTTGCAAGAAACGACTAAGTATGAAGGACTCATCGGGTGAAACGCTCTGGAACTGAAATCGAATGTGTGCACTGACATGCTCACCGATCTGCAAGTCTGAGACATGTGTGAAAATTTTCTAAGTCCAGAAAAAAAATTTTTTTCAACTTTTATTCAAATTTACCCCAAGGGATATATATTTTACCCACACATTTGGAGCCCTCCTGGGATGCCCTCTAACATACTATAACCTCATTTGGCGGAGAATTTCACAAAAAAGTGAAATTTTCAAAAAGTGGAAATTTTTCCAAAAAACGACGAAGTATGAACGACTCATCGGGTGAAACGCTCTGGAACTGAAATCGGATGCGCTTACAGACATGCTCCCCTCTCTGGAAGTCTGAGACATGTGTGAAAATTTTCTAAGTCCAGAAAAAAAATTTTTTTTAACTTTTTTCAAATTTCCCCCCAAGGGATATATATTTTACCCACACATTTGGAGCCCTCCTGGGATGCCCTCTAACATACTATAACCTCATTTAGCGGAGATTTTCACAAAAAAAGTGAAATTTTCAAAAAGTCAGAAATTTTGCAAAAAACGACTAAGTATGAAGGACTCATCGGGTGAAACGCTCTGGAACTGAAATCAGATGCGCTTACAGACATGCTCCCCTCTTTGGAAGTCTGAGACATGTGTGAAAATTTTCTAAGTCCAGAAAAAAAAAATTTTTTCAACTTTTTTTCAAATTTCCCCCCAAGGGATATATATTTTACCCACACATTTGGAGCCCTCCTGGGATGCCCTCTAACATACTATAACCTCATTTAGCGGAGATTTTCACAAAAAAGTGATATTTTCCAAAAGTCAGAAATTTTGCAAGAAACGACTAAGTATGAAGGACTCATCGGGTGAAACGCTCTGGAACTGAAATCGAATGTGTGCACTGACATGATCTCCTCTCTGCAAGTCTGAGACATGTGTGAAAACTTTCTAAGTTCAGAAAAAAAAATTTTTTCAACTTTTATTCAAATTTCCCCCAAGGGATATATATTTTACCCACACATTTGGAGCCCTCCTGGGATGCCCTCTAACATACTATAACCTCATTTGGCGGAGAATTTCACAAAAAAGTGAAATTTTCAAAAAGTGGAAATTTTTCCAAAAAACGACTAAGTATGAAGGACTCATCGGGTGAAACGCTCTGGAACTGAAATCGGATGCGCTTACAGACATGCTCCCCTCTCTGGAAGTCTGAGACATGTGTGAAAATTTTCTAAGTCCAGAAAATAATTTTTTTTCAACTTTTTTTCAAATTTCCCCTCAAGGGATATATATTTTACCCAAACATTTGGAGCCCTCCTGGGATGCCCTCTAACATACTATAACCTCATTTAGCGGAGATTTTCCAAAAAAAAGTGAAATTTTCAAAAAGTCAGAAATTTTGCAAGAAACGACTAAGTATGAAGGACTCATCGGGTGAAACGCTCTGGAACTGAAATCGGATGCGCTTACAGACATGCTCCCCTCTCTGGAAGTCTTACACATGTGTGAAAATTTTCTAAGTCCAGAAAAAAAAATTTTTTCAACTTTTTTTCAAATTTCCCCCAAGGGATATATATTTTACCCACACATTTGGAGCCCTCCTGGGATGCCCTCTAACATACTATAACCTCATTTAGCGGAGATTTTCACAAAAAAGTGAAATTTTCCAAAAGTCAGAAATTTTGCAAGAAACGACTAAGTATGAAGGACTCATGGGGTGAAACGCTCTGGAACTGAAATCAGATGCGCGCACTGACATGCTCCCCTCTCTGGAAGTGTGAGACATGTGTGAAAATTTTCTAAGTCCAGGAAAAAAATTTTTTTTTACTTTTTTCAAATTTCCCCCCAAGGGATATATATTTTACCCACACATTTGGAGCCCTCCTGGGATGCCCTCTAACATACTATAACCTCATTTAGCGGAGATTTTCACAAAAAAGTGAAATTTTCCAAAAGTCAGAAATTTTGCAAGAAACGACTAAGTATGAAGGACTCATGGGGTGAAACGCTCTGGAACTGAAATCAGATGCGCTTACAGACATGCTCCCCTCTCTGGAAGTCTGAGACATGTGTGAAAATTTTCTAAGTCCAGAAAATAATTTTTTTTCAACTTTTTTTCAAATTTCCCCTCAAGGGATATATATTTACCCCACACATTTGGAGCCCTCCTGGGATGCCCTCTAACATACTATAACCTCATTTAGCGGAGAATTTCACAAAAAAGTGAAATTTTCAAAAAGTGGAAATTTTTCCAAAAAACGACAAGTATGAAGGACTCATCGGGTGAAACACTCTGGAACTGAAATCGGATGCGCTTAGAGACATGCTCCCCTCTCTGGAAGTCTGAGACATGTGTGAAAATTTTCTAAGTCCAGAAAAAAATTTTTTTTCAACTTTTTTTCAAATTTCCCCCCAAGGGATATATATTTTACCCACACATTTGGAGCCCTCCTGGGATGCCCTCTAACATACTATAACCTCATTTAGCGGAGATTTTCACAAAAAAGTGAAATTTTCCAAAATTCAGAAATTTTGCAAGAAACGAATAAGTATGAAGGACTCATGGGGTGAAACGCTCTGGAACTGAAATCAGATGCGCTTACAGACATGCTCCCCTCTCTGGAAGTCTGAGACATGTGTGAAAATTTTCTAAGTCAAGAAAAAAAAATTTTTTTCAACTTTTTTTCAAATTTCCCCCCAAGGGATATATATTTTACCCACACATTTGGAGCCCTCCTGGGATGCCCTCTAACATACTATAACCTCATTTAGCGGAGATTTTCACAAAAAAGTGAAATTTTCCAAAAGTCAGAAATTTTGCAAGAAACGACTAAGTATGAAGGACTCATGGGGTGAAATGCTCTGGAACTGAAATCAGATGCGCTTACAGACATGCTCCCCTCTCTGGAAGTCTGAGACATGTGTGAAAATTTTCTAAGTCCAGAAAATAATTTTTTTTCAACTTTTTTTCAAATTTCCCCTCAAGGGATATATATTTTACCCACACATTTGGAGCCCTCCTGGGATGCCCTCTAACATACTATAACCTCATTTAGCGGAGATTTTCACAAAAAAGTGAAATTTTCAAAAAGTCAGAAATTTTGCAAGAAACGACTAAGTATGAAGGACTCATCGGGTGAAACGCTCTAGAACTGAAATCAGATGCGCTTACAGACAAGCTCCCCTCTCTGGAAGTCTGAGACATGTGTGAAAATTTTCTAAGTCCAGAAAAAAATTTTTTTTCAACTTTTTTTCAAATTTCCCCCCAAGGGATATATATTTTACCCTCACATTTGGAGCCCTCCTGGGATGCCCTCTAACATACTATAACCTCATTTGGCGGAGAATTTCACAAAAAAGTGAAATTTTCAAAAAGTGGAAATTTTTCCAAAAAACGACTAAGTATGAAGGACTCATCGGGTGAAACACTCTGGAACTGAAATCGGATGCGCTTAGAGACATGCTCCCCTCTCTGGAAGTCTGAGACATGTGTGAAAATTTTCTAAGTCCAGAAAAAAAATTTTTTTCAACTTTTTTTCAAATTTCCCCCCAAGGGATATATATTTTACCCACACATTTGGAGCCCTCCTGGGATGCCCTCTAACATACTATAACCTCATTTAGCGGAGATTTTCACAAAAAAGTGAAATTTTCCAAAATTCAGAAATTTTGCAAGAAACGAATAAGTATGAAGGACTCATGGGGTGAAACGCTCTGGAACTGAAATCAGATGCGCTTACAGACATGCTCCCCTCTCTGGAAGTCTGAGACATGTGTGAAAATTTTCTAAGTCCAGAAAAAAAAAATTTTTTCAACTTTTTTTCAAATTTCCCCCCAAGGGATATATATTTTACCCACACATTTGGAGCCCTCCTGGGATGCCCTCTAACATACTATAACCTCATTTAGCGGAGATTTTCACAAAAAAGTGAAATTTTCCAAAAGTCAGAAATTTTGCAAAAAACGACTAAGTATGAAGGACTCATCAGGTGAAACGCTCTGGAACTGAAATCGGATGCGCTTACAGACATGCTCCCCTCTCTGGAAGTCTGAGACATGTGTGAAAATTTTCTAAGTCCAGAAAATAATTTTTTTTCAACTTTTTTTCAAATTTCCCCTCAAGGGATATATATTTTACCCACACATTTGGAGCCCTCCTGGGATGCCCTCTAACATACTATAACCTCATTTAGCGGAGATTTTCACAAAAAAGTGAAATTTTCAAAAAGTCAGAAATTTTGCAAGAAACGACTAAGTATGAAGGACTCATCGGGTGAAATGCTCTGGCACTGAAATCGGATGCGCTTACAGACATGCTCCCCTCTCTGGAAGTCTGAGACATGTGTGAAAATTTTCTAAGTCCAGAAAATAAATTTTTTTCAACTTTTTTTCAAATTTCCCCTCAAGGGATATATATTTTACCCACACATTTGGAGCCCTCCTGGGATGCCCTCTAACATACTATAACCTCATTTAGCGGAGATTTTCACAAAAAAAGTGAAATTTTAAAAAAGTCAGAAATTTTGCAAAAAACGAATAAGTATGAAGGACTCATCGGGTGAATCGCTCTGGAACTGAAATCGGATGCGCGCACTGACATGCTCCCCTCTCTGGAAGTCTGAGACATGTGTGAAAATTTTCTAAGTCCAGAAAAAAATTTTTTTTTTACTTTTTTCAAATTTCCCCCCAAGGGATATATATTTTACCCACACATTTGGAGCCCTCCTGGGATGCCCTCTAACATACTATAACCTCATTTAGCGGAGATTTTCACAAAAAAAGTGAAATTTTCAAAAAGTCAGAAATTTTGCAAAAAACGACTAAGTATGAAGGACTCATCGGGTGAAACGCTCTGGAACTGAAATCAGATGCGCTTACAGACATGCTCCCCTCTTTGGAAGTCTGAGACATGTGTGAAAATTTTCTAAGTCCAGAAAAAAAAAATTTTTTCAACTTTTTTTCAAATTTCCACCCAAGGGATATATATTTTACCCACACATTTGGAGCCCTCCTGGGATGCCCTCTAACATACTATAACCTCATTTAGCGGAGATTTTCACAAAAAAGTGAAATTTTCCAAAAGTCAGAAATTTTGCAAGAAACGACTAAGTATGAAGGACTCATGGGGTGAAACGCTCTGGAACTGAAATCAGATGCACTTACAGACATGCTCCCCTCTCTGGAAGTCTGAGACATGTGTGAAAATTTTCTAAGTCCAGAAAATAATTTTTTTTCAACTTTTTTTCAAATTTCCCCTCAAGGGATATATATTTTACCCACACATTTGGAGCCCTCCTGGGATGCCCTCTAACATACTATAACCTCATTTAGCGGAGATTTTCACAAAAAAGTGAAATTTTCCAAAAGTCAGAAATTTTGCAAGAAACGACTAAGTATGAAGGACTCATGGGGTGAAACGCTCTGGAACTGAAATCAGATGCGCTTACAGACATGCTCCCCTCTCTGGAAGTCTGAGACATGTGTGAAAATTTTCTAAGTCCAGAAAATAATTTTTTTTCAACTTTTTTTCAAATTTCCCCTCAAGGGATATATATTTTACCCACACATTTGGAGCCCTCCTGGGATGCCCTCTAACATACTATAACCTCATTTAGCGGAGAATTTCACAAAAAAGTGAAATTTTCAAAAAGTGGAAATTTTTCCAAAAAACGACTAAGTATGAAGGACTCATCGGGTGAAACACTCTGGAACTGAAATCGGATGCGCTTAGAGACATGCTCCCCTCTCTGGAAGTCTGAGACATGTGTGAAAATTTTCTAAGTCCAGAAAAAAAAATTTTTTCAACTTTTTTTCAAATTTCCCCCCAAGGGATATATATTTTACCCACACATTTGGAGCCCTCCTGGGATGCCCTCTAACATACTATAACCTCATTTAGCGGAGATTTTCACAAAAAAGTGAAATTTTCCAAAATTCAGAAATTTTGCAAGAAACGAATAAGTATGAAGGACTCATGGGGTGAAACGCTCTGGAACTGAAATCAGATGCGCTTACAGACATGCTCCCCTCTCTGGAAGTCTGAGACATGTGTGAAAATTTTCTAAGTCCAGAAAAAAAAAATTTTTTCAACTTTTTTTCAAATTTCCCCCCAAGGGATATATATTTTACCCACACATTTGGAGCCCTCCTGGGATGCCCTCTAACATACTATAACCTCATTTAGCGGAGATTTTCACAAAAAAGTGAAATTTTCCAAAAGTCAGAAATTTTGCAAGAAACGACTAAGTATGAAGGACTCATCAGGTGAAACGCTCTGGAACTGAAATCGGATGCGCTTACAGACATGCTCCCCTCTCTGGAAGTCTGAGACATGTGTGAAAATTTTCTAAGTCCAGAAAATAATTTTTTTTCAACTTTTTTTCAAATTTCCCCTCAAGGGATATATATTTTACCCACACATTTGGAACCCTCCTGGGATGCCCTCTAACATACTATAACCTCATTTAGCGGAGATTTTCACAAAAAAGTGAAATTTTCAAAAAGTCAGAAATTTTGCAAGAAACGACTAAGTATGAAGGACTCATCGGGTGAAATGCTCTGGCACTGAAATCGGATGCGCTTACAGACATGCTCCCCTCTCTGGAAGTCTGAGACATGTGTGAAAATTTTCTAAGTCCAGAAAATAAATTTTTTTCAACTTTTTTTCAAATTTCCCCTCAAGGGATATATATTTTACCCACACATTTGGAGCCCTCCTGGGATGCCCTCTAACATACTATAACCTCATTTAGCGGAGATTTTCACAAAAAAAGTGAAATTTTAAAAAAGTCAGAAATTTTGCAAAAAACGAATAAGTATGAAGGACTCATCGGGTGAATCGCTCTGGAACTGAAATCGGATGCGCGCACTGACATGCTCCCCTCTCTGGAAGTCTGAGACATGTGTGAAAATTTTCTAAGTCCAGAAAAAATTTTTTTTTTAACTTTTTTCAAATTTCCCCCCAAGGGATATATATTTTACCCACACATTTGGAGCCCTCCTGGGATGCCCTCTAACATACTATAACCTCATTTAGCGGAGATTTTCACAAAAAAAGTGAAATTTTCAAAAAGTCAGAAATTTTGCAAAAAACGACTAAGTATGAAGGACTCATCGGGTGAAACGCTCTGGAACTGAAATCAGATGCGCTTACAGACATGCTCCCCTCTTTGGAAGTCTGAGACATGTGTGAAAATTTTCTAAGTCCAGAAAAAAAAAAATTTTTCAACTTTTTTTCAAATTTCCACCCAAGGGATATATATTTTACCCACACATTTGGAGCCCTCCTGGGATGCCCTCTAACATACTATAACCTCATTTAGCGGAGATTTTCACAAAAAAGTGAAATTTTCCAAAAGTCAGAAATTTTGCAAGAAACGACTAAGTATGAAGGACTCATGGGGTGAAACGCTCTGGAACTGAAATCAGATGCACTTACAGACATGCTCCCCTCTCTGGAAGTCTGAGACATGTGTGAAAATTTTCTAAGTCCAGAAAATAATTTTTTTTCAACTTTTTTTCAAATTTCCCCTCAAGGGATATATATTTTACCCACACATTTGGAGCCCTCCTGGGATGCCCTCTAACATACTATAACCTCATTTAGCGGAGATTTTCACAAAAAAGTGAAATTTTCAAAAAGTCAGAAATTTTCCAAGAAACGACTAAGTATGAAGGACTCATCGGGTGAAACGCTCTGGAACTGAAATCGGATGCGCTGACAGACATGCTCCCCTCTCTGGAAGTCTTACACATGTGTGAAAATTTTCTAAGTCCAGAAAAAAAAATTTTTTCAACTTTTTTTCAAATTTCCCCCAAGGGATATATATTTTACCCACACATTTGGAGCCCTCCTGGGATGCCCTCTAACATACTATAACCTCATTTGGCGGAGAATTTCACAAAAAAGTGAAATTTTCAAAAAGTGGAAATTTTTCCAAAAAACGACTAAGTATGAAGGACTCATCGGGTGAAACACTCTGGAACTGAAATCGGATGCGCTTATAGACATGCTCCCCTCTCTGGAAGTCGGAGACATGTGTGAAAATTTTCTAAGTCCAGAAAAAAAATTTTTTTCAACTTTTTTTCAAATTTCCCCCCAAGGGATATATATTTTACCCACACATTTGGAGCCCTCCTGGGATGCCCTCTAACATACTATAACCTCATTTAGCGGAGATTTTCACAAAAAAGTGAAATTTTCAAAAAGTTGAAATTTTTCCAAAAAACGACTAAGTATGAAGGACTCATCGGGTGAAACGCTCTGGAACTGAAATCGGATGCGCTTACAGACATGCTCCCCTCTCTGGAAGTCTGAGACATGTGTGAAAATTTTCTAAGTCCAGAAAAAAATTTTTTTTTAACTTTTTTTCAAATTTCATCACAAGGGATATATATTTTACCCACACATTTGGAGCCCTCCTGGGATGCCCTCTAACATACTATAACCTCATTTAGTGGAGATTCTCACAAAAAAGTGAAATTTTCAAAAAGTGGAAATTTTTCCAAAAAACGACTAAGTATGAAGGACTCATCGGGTGAAGCGCTCTGGAATTGAAATCGGATGCGCTTACAGACATGCTCCCCTCTCTGGAAGTCTGAGACATGTGTGAAAATTTTCTAAGTCCAGAAAAAAAATTTTTTTCAACTTTTTTTCAAATTTCCCCCCAAGGGATATATATTTTACCCACACATTTGGAGCCCTCCTGGGATGCCCTCTAACATACTATAACCTCATTTGGCGGAGAATTTCACAAAAAAGTGAAATTTTCAAAAAGTGGAAATTTTTCCAAAAAACGACTAAGTATGAAGGACTCATCGGGTGAAACACTCTGGAACGGAAATCGGATGCGCTTAGAGACATGCTCCCCTCTCTGGAAGTCTGAGACATGTGTGAAAATTTTCTAAGTCCAGAAAAAAAAAATTTTTCAACTTTTTTCAAATTTCCCCCCAAGGGATATATATTTTACCCACACATTTGGAGCCCTCCTGGGATGCCCTCTAACATACTATAACCTCATTTAGCGGAGATTTTCACAAAAAAGTGAAATTTTCCAAAATTCAGAAATTTTGCAAGAAACGAATAAGTATGAAGGACTCATGGGGTGAAACGCTCTGGAACTGAAATCAGATGCGCTTACAGACATGCTCCCCTCTCTGGATGTCTGAGACATGTGTGAAAATTTTCTAAGTCCAGAAAATAAATTTTTTTCAACTTTTTTTCAAATTTCCCCTCAAGGGATATATATTTTACCCACACATTTGGAGCCCTCCTGGGATGCCCTCTAACATACTATAACCTCATTTAGCGGAGATTTTCACAAAAAAAGTGAAATTTTCAAAAAGTCAGAAATTTTGCAAAAAACGAATAAGTATGAAGGACTCATCGGGTGAATCGCTCTGGAACTGAAATCGGATGCGCGCACTGACATGCTCCCCTCTCTGGAAGTCTGAGACATGTGTGAAAATTTTCTAAGTCCAGAAAAAAATTTTTTTTTTACTTTTTTCAAATTTCCCCCCAAGGGATATATATTTTACCCACACATTTGGAGCCCTCCTGGGATGCCCTCTAACATACTATAACCTCATTTAGCGGAGATTTTCACAAAAAAGTGAAATTTTCAAAAAGTCAGAAATTTTGCAAAAAACGACTAAGTATGAAGGACTCATCGGGTGAAACGCTCTGGAACTGAAATCAGATGCGCTTACAGACATGCTCCCCTCTTTGGAAGTCTGAGACATGTGTGAAAATTTTCTAAGTCCAGAAAAAAAAATTTTTTCAACTTTTTTTCAAATTTCCCCCCAAGGGATATATATTTTACCCACACATTTGGAGCCCTCCTGGGATGCCCTCTAACATACTATAACCTCATTTAGCGGAGATTTTCACAAAAAAGTGAAATTTTCAAAAAGTGGAAATTTTTCCAAAAAACGACTAAGTATGAAGGACTCATCGGGTGAAACGCTCTGGAACTGAAATCGGATGCGATTACAGACATGCTCCCCTCTCTGGAAGTCTGAGACATGTGTGAAAATTTTCTAAGTCCAGAAAATAATTTTTTTTCAACTTTTTTTCAAATTTCCCCTCAAGGGATATATATTTTACCCACACATTTGGAGCCCTCCTGGGATGCCCTCTAACATACTATAACCTCATTTAGCGGAGATTTTCACAAAAAAGTGAAATTTTCAAAAAGTCAGAAATTTTGCAAGAAACGACTAAGTATGAAGGACTCATCGCGTGAAACGCTCTGGAACTGAAATCGGATGCGCTTACAGACATGCTCCCCTCTCTGGAAGTCTGAGACATGTGTGCAAATTTTCTAAGTCCAGAAAAAAATTTTTTTTTAACTTTTTTCAAATTTCCCCCCAAGGGATATATATTTTACCCACACATTTGGAGCCCTCCTGGGATGCCCTCTAACATACTATAACCTCATTTAGCGGAGATTTTCACAAAAAAAGTGAAATTTTCAAAAAGTCAGAAATTTTGCAAAAAACGAATAAGTATGAAGGACTCATCGGGTGAATCGCTCTGGAACTGAAATCGGATGCGCGCACTGACATGCTCCCCTCTCTGGAAGTCTGAGACATGTGTGAAAATTTTCTAAGTCCAGAAAAAAATTTTTTTTTAACTTTTTTCAAATTTCCCCCCAAGGAATATATATTTTACCCACACATTTGGAGCCCTCCTGGGATGCCCTCTAACATACTATAACCTCATTTAGCGGAGATTTTCACAAAAAAAGTGAAATTTTCAAAAAGTCAGAAATTTTGCAAAAAACGAATAAGTATGAAGGACTCATCGGGTGAATCGCTCTGGAACTGAAATCGGATGCGCGCACTGACATGCTCCCCTCTCTGGAAGTCTGAGACATGTGTGAAAATTTTCTAAGTCCAGAAAAAAAAATTTTTTTAACTTTTTTCAAATTTCCACCCAAGGGATATATATTTTACCCACACATTTGGAGCCCTCCTGGGATGCCCTCTAACATACTATAACCTCATTTAGCGGAGATTTTCACAAAAAAGTGAAATTTTCCAAAAGTCAGAAATTTTGCAAGAAACGACTAAGTATGAAGGACTCATGGGGTGAAACGCTCTGGAACTGAAATCAGATGCACTTACAGACATGCTCCCCTCTCTGGAAGTCTGAGACATGTGTGAAAATTTTCTAAGTCCAGAAAAAAACATTTTTTCAACTTTTTTTCAAATTTCACCCAAGGGATATATATTTTACCCACACATTTGGAGCCCTCCTGGGATGCCCTCTAACATACTATAACCTCATTTGGCGGAGAATTTCACAAAAAAGTGAAATTTTCAAAAAGTGGAAATTTTTCCAAAAAACGACTAAGTATGAAGGACTCATCGGGTGAAACGCTCTGGAACTGAAATCAGATGCGCTTACAGACATGCTCCCCTCTTTGGAAGTCTGAGACATGTGTGAAAATTTTCTAAGTCCAGAAAAAAAAATTTTTTCAACTTTTTTTCAAATTTCCCCCCAAGGGATATATATTTTACCCACACATTTGGAGCCCTCCTGGGATGCCCTCTAACATACTATAACCTCATTTAGCGGAGATTTTCACAAAAAAAGTGAAATTTTCAAAAAGTCAGAAATTTTGCAAAAAACGAATAAGTATGAAGGACTCATCGGGTGAATCGCTCTGGAACTGAAATCGGATGCGCGCACTGACATGCTCCTCTCTCTGGAAGTCTGAGACATGTGTGAAAATTTTCTAAGTCCAGAAAAAAATTTTTTTTTAACTTTTTTCAAATTTCCCCCCAAGGGATATATATTTTACCCACACATTTGGAGCCCTCCTGGGATGCCCTCTAACATACTATAACCTCATTTAGCGGAGATTTTCACAAAAAAAGTGAAATTTTCAAAAAGTCAGAAATTTTGCAAAAAACGACTAAGTATGAAGGACTCATCGGGTGAAACGCTCTGGAACTGAAATCAGATGCGCTTACAGACATGCTCCCCTCTTTGGAAGTCTGAGACATGTGTGAAAATTTTCTAAGTCCAGAAAAAAAATTTTTTTTCAACTTTTTTTCAAATTTCCACCCAAGGGATATATATTTTACCCACACATTTGGAGCCCTCCTGGGATGCCCTCTAACATACTATAACCTCATTTAGCGGAGATTTTCACAAAAAAGTGAAATTTTCCAAAAGTCAGAAATTTTGCAAGAAACGACTAAGTATGAAGGACTCATGGGGTGAAACGCTCTGGAACTGAAATCAGATGCACTTACAGACATGCTCCCCTCTCTGGAAGTCTGAGACATGTGTGAAAATTTTCTAAGTCCAGAAAATAATTTTTTTTCAACTTTTTTTCAAATTTCCCCTCAAGGGATATATATTTTACCCACACATTTGGAGCCCTCCTGGGATGCCCTCTAACATACTATAACCTCATTTAGCGGAGATTTTCACAAAAAAGTGAAATTTTCAAAAAGTCAGAAATTTTGCAAAAAACGACTAAGTATGAAGGACTCATCGGGTGAAATGCTCTGGAACTGAAATCGGATGCGCTTACAGACATGCTCCCCTCTCTGGAAGTCTTACACATGTGTGAAAATTTTCTAAGTCCAGAAAAAAACATTTTTTCAACTTTTTTTCAAATTTCCCCCAAGGGATATATATTTTACCCACACATTTGGAGCCCTCCTGGGATGCCCTCTAACATACTATAACCTCATTTAGCGGAGATTTTCACAAAAAAGTGAAATTTTCCAAAAGTCAGAAATTTTGCAAGAAACGACTAAGTATGAAGGACTCATCGGGTGAAACGCTCTGGAACTGAAATCGTATGTGTGCACTGACATGCTCTCCTCTCTGCAAGTCTGAGACATGTGTGAAAATTTTCTAAGTCCAGAAAAAAAATTTTTTTCAACTTTTATTCAAATTTCCCCCAAGGGATATATATTTTACCCACACATTTGGAGCCCTCCTGGGATGCCCTCTAACATACTATAACCTCATTTGGCGGAGAATTTCACAAAAAAGTGAAATTTTCAAAAAGTGGAAATTTTTCCAAAAAACGACTAAGTATGAAGGACTCATCGGGTGAAACGCTCTGGAACTGAAATCGGATGCGCTTACAGACATGCTCCCCTCTCTGGAAGTCTGAGACATGTGTGAAAATTTTCTAAGTCCAGAAAATAATTTTTTTTCAACTTTTTTTCAAATTTCCCCTCAAGGGATATATATTTTACCCACACATTTGGAGCCCTCCTGGGATGCCCTCTAACATACTATAACCTCATTTAGCGGAGATTTTCACAAAAAAGTGAAATTTTCAAAAAGTCAGAAATTTTGCAAGAAACGACTAAGTATGAAGGACTCATCGGGTGAAACGCTCTGGAACTGAAATCGGATGCGCTTACAGACATGCTCCCCTCTCTGGAAGTCTGAGACATGTGTGAAAATTTTCTAAGTCCAGAAAAAAAAATTTTTTTAACTTTTTTCAAATTTCCCCCCAAGGGATATATATTTTACCCACACATTTGGAGCCCTCCTGGGATGCCCTCTAACATACTATAACCTCATTTAGCGGAGATTTTCACAAAAAAAGTGAAATTTTCAAAAAGTCAGAAATTTTGCAAAAAACGACTAAGTATGAAGGACTCATCGGGTGAAACGCTCTGGAACTGAAATCAGATGCGCTTACAGACATGCTCCCCTCTCTGGAAGTCTGAGACATGTGTGAAAATTTTCTAAGTCCAGAAAAAAATTTTTTTTTAACTTTTTTTCAAATTTCACCACAAGGGATATATATTTTACCCACACATTTGGAGCCCTCCTGGGATGCCCTCTAACATACTATAACCTCATTTAGCGGAGATTCTCACAAAAAAGTGAAATTTTCAAAAAGTGGAAATTTTTCCAAAAAACGACTAAGTATGAAGGACTCATCGGGTGAAACGCTCTGGAACTGAAATCGGATGCGCGCACTGACATGCTCCCCTCTCTGGAAGTCTGAGACATGTGTGAAAATTTTCTAAGTCCAGAAAAAAAAAAATTTTTAACTTTTTTCAAATTTCCCCCCAAGGGATATATATTTTACCCACACATTTGGAGCCCTCCTGGGATGCCCTCTAACATACTATAACCTCATTTAGCGGAGATTTTCACAAAAAAGTGAAATTTTCAAAAAGTCAGAAATTTTGCAAAAAACGACTAAGTATGAAGGACTCATCGGGTGAAACGCTCTGGAACTGAAATCAGATGCGCTTACAGACATGCTCCCCTCTTTGGAAGTCTGAGACTTGTGTGAAAATTTTCTAAGTCCAGAAAAAAAAATTTTTTCAACTTTTTTTCAAATTTCCCCCTAAGGGATATATATTTTACCCACACATTTGGAGCCCTCCTGGGATGCCCTCTAACATACTATAACCTCATTTAGCGGAGATTTTCACAAAAAAGTGAAATTTTCCAAAAGTCAGAAATTTTGCAAGAAACGACTAAGTATGAAGGACTCATCGGGTGAAACGCTCTGGAACTGAAATCGGATGCGCTTACAGACATGCTCCCCTCTCTGGAAGTCTTACACATGTGTGAAAATTTTCTAAGTCGAGAAAAAAAATTTTTTTCAACTTTTTTTCAAATTTCCCCCAAGGGATATATATTTTACCCACACATTTGGAGCCCTCCTGGGATGCCCTCTAACATACTATAACCTCATTTTGCGGAGATTTTCACAAAAAAGTGAAATTTTCAAAAAGTGGAAATTTTTCCAAAAAACGACTAAGTATGAAGGACTCATCGGGTGAAACGCTCTGGAACTGAATTCGGATGCGCTTACAGACATGCTCCCCTCTCTGGAAGTCTGAGACATGTGTGAAAATTTTCTAAGTCCAGAAAAAAAAAATTTTTTAACTTTTTTTCAAATTTCACCACAAGGGATATATATTTTACCCACACATTTGGAGCCCTCCTGGGATGCCCTCTAACATACTATAACCTCATTTAGCGGAGATTCTCACAAAAAAGTGAAATTTTCAAAAAGTGGACATTTTTCCAAAAAACGACTAAGTATGAAGGACTCATCGGGTGAAGCGCTCTGGAATTGAAATCGGATGCGCTTACAGACATGCTCCCCTCTCTGGAAGTCTGAGACATGTGTGAAAATTTTCTAAGTCCAGAAAAAAAATTTTTTTCAACTTTTTTTCAAATTTCCCCCCAAGGGATATATATTTTACCCACACATTTGGAGCCCTCCTGGGATGCCCTCTAACATACTATAACCTCATTTAGCGGAGATTTTCACAAAAAAGTGAAATTTTCCAAAAGTCAGAAATTTTGCAAGAAACGACTAAGTATGAAGGACTCATCGGGTGAAACGCTCTGGAACTGAAATCGAATGTGTGCACTGACATGCTCTCCTCTCTGCAAGTCTGAGACATGTGTGAAAATTTTCTAAGTCCAGAAAAAAAAATTTTTTTAACTTTTTTTCAAATTTCACCACAAGGGATATATATTTTACCCACACATTTGGAGCCCTCCTGGGATGCCCTCTAACATACTATAACCTCATTTGGCGGAGAATTTCACAAAAAAGTGAAATTTTCAAAAAGTGGAAATTTTTCCAAAAAACGACTAAGTATGAAGGACTCATCGGGTGAAGCGCTCTGGAATTGAAATCGGATGCGCTTACAGACATGCTCCCCTCTCTGGAAGTCTGAGACATGTGTGAAAATTTTCTAAGTCCAGAAAAAAAAAATTTTTCAACTTTTTTTCAAATTTCCCCCCAAGGGATATATATTTTACCCACACATTTGGAGCCCTCCTGGGATGCCCTCTAACATACTATAACCTCATTTAGCGGAGATTTTCACAAAAAAGTGAAATTTTCCAAAATTCAGAAATTTTGCAAGAAACGAATAAGTATGAAGGACTCATGGGGTGAAACGCTCTGGAACTGAAATCAGATGCGCTTACAGACATGCTCCCCTCTCTGGATGTCTGAGACATGTGTGAAAATTTTCTAAGTCCAGAAAATAAATTTTTTTCAACTTTTTTTCAAATTTCCCCTCAAGGGATATATATTTTACCCACACATTTGGAGCCCTCCTGGGATGCCCTCTAACATACTATAACCTCATTTAGCGGAGATTTTCACAAAAAAAGTGAAATTTTCAAAAAGTCAGAAATTTTGCAAAAAACGAATAAGTATGAAGGACTCATCGGGTGAATCGCTCTGGAACTGAAATCGGATGCGCGCACTGACATGCTCCCCTCTCTGGAAGTCTGAGACATGTGTGAAAATTTTCTAAGTCCAGAAAAAAATTTTTTTTTTACTTTTTTCAAATTTCCCCCCAAGGGATATATATTTTACCCACACATTTGGAGCCCTCCTGGGATGCCCTCTAACATACTATAACCTCATTTAGCGGAGATTTTCACAAAAAAGTGAAATTTTCAAAAAGTCAGAAATTTTGCAAAAAACGACTAAGTATGAAGGACTCATCGGGTGAAACGCTCTGGAACTGAAATCAGATGCGCTTACAGACATGCTCCCCTCTTTGGAAGTCTGAGACATGTGTGAAAATTTTCTAAGTCCAGAAAAAAAAATTTTTTCAACTTTTTTTCAAATTTCCCCCCAAGGGATATATATTTTACCCACACATTTGGAGCCCTCCTGGGATGCCCTCTAACATACTATAACCTCATTTAGCGGAGATTTTCACAAAAAAGTGAAATTTTCAAAAAGTGGAAATTTTTCCAAAAAACGACTAAGTATGAAGGACTCATCGGGTGAAACGCTCTGGAACTGAAATCGGATGCGATTACAGACATGCTCCCCTCTCTGGAAGTCTGAGACATGTGTGAAAATTTTCTAAGTCCAGAAAATAATTTTTTTTCAACTTTTTTTCAAATTTCCCCTCAAGGGATATATATTTTACCCACACATTTGGAGCCCTCCTGGGATGCCCTCTAACATACTATAACCTCATTTAGCGGAGATTTTCACAAAAAAGTGAAATTTTCAAAAAGTCAGAAATTTTGCAAGAAACGACTAAGTATGAAGGACTCATCGCGTGAAACGCTCTGGAACTGAAATCGGATGCGCTTACAGACATGCTCCCCTCTCTGGAAGTCTGAGACATGTGTGCAAATTTTCTAAGTCCAGAAAAAAATTTTTTTTTAACTTTTTTCAAATTTCCCCCCAAGGGATATATATTTTACCCACACATTTGGAGCCCTCCTGGGATGCCCTCTAACATACTATAACCTCATTTAGCGGAGATTTTCACAAAAAAAGTGAAATTTTCAAAAAGTCAGAAATTTTGCAAAAAACGAATAAGTATGAAGGACTCATCGGGTGAATCGCTCTGGAACTGAAATCGGATGCGCGCACTGACATGCTCCCCTCTCTGGAAGTCTGAGACATGTGTGAAAATTTTCTAAGTCCAGAAAAAAATTTTTTTTTAACTTTTTTCAAATTTCCCCCCAAGGAATATATATTTTACCCACACATTTGGAGCCCTCCTGGGATGCCCTCTAACATACTATAACCTCATTTAGCGGAGATTTTCACAAAAAAAGTGAAATTTTCAAAAAGTCAGAAATTTTGCAAAAAACGAATAAGTATGAAGGACTCATCGGGTGAATCGCTCTGGAACTGAAATCGGATGCGCGCACTGACAAGCTCCCCTCTCTGGAAGTCTGAGACATGTGTGAAAATTTTCTAAGTCCAGAAAAAAATTTTTTTTTAACTTTTTTCAAATTTCCACCCAAGGGATATATATTTTACCCACACATTTGGAGCCCTCCTGGGATGCCCTCTAACATACTATAACCTCATTTAGCGGAGATTTTCACAAAAAAGTGAAATTTTCCAAAAGTCAGAAATTTTGCAAGAAACGACTAAGTATGAAGGACTCATGGGGTGAAACGCTCTGGAACTGAAATCAGATGCACTTACAGACATGCTCCCCTCTCTGGAAGTCTGAGACATGTGTGAAAATTTTCTAAGTCCAGAAAAAAACATTTTTTCAACTTTTTTTCAAATTTCACCCAAGGGATATATATTTTACCCACACATTTGGAGCCCTCCTGGGATGCCCTCTAACATACTATAACCTCATTTGGCGGAGAATTTCACAAAAAAGTGAAATTTTCAAAAAGTGGAAATTTTTCCAAAAAACGACTAAGTATGAAGGACTCATCGGGTGAAACGCTCTGGAACTGAAATCAGATGCGCTTACAGACATGCTCCCCTCTTTGGAAGTCTGAGACATGTGTGAAAATTTTCTAAGTCCAGAAAAAAAAATTTTTTCAACTTTTTTTCAAATTTCCCCCCAAGGGATATATATTTTACCCACACATTTGGAGCCCTCCTGGGATGCCCTCTAACATACTATAACCTCATTTAGCGGAGATTTTCACAAAAAAAGTGAAATTTTCAAAAAGTCAGAAATTTTGCAAAAAACGAATAAGTATGAAGGACTCATCGGGTGAATCGCTCTGGAACTGAAATCGGATGCGCGCACTGACATGCTCCTCTCTCTGGAAGTCTGAGACATGTGTGAAAATTTTCTAAGTCCAGAAAAAAAATTTTTTTTAACTTTTTTTCCAATTTCCCCCCAAGGGATATATATTTTACCCACACATTTGGAGCCCTCCTGGGATGCCCTCTAACATACTATAACCTCATTTAGCGGAGATTTTCACAAAAAAAGTGAAATTTTCAAAAAGTCAGAAATTTTGCAAAAAACGACTAAGTATGAAGGACTCATCGGGTGAAACGCTCTGGAACTGAAATCAGATGCGCTTACAGACATGCTCCCCTCTTTGGAAGTCTGAGACATGTGTGAAAATTTTCTAAGTCCAGAAAAAAAATTTTTTTTCAACTTTTTTTCAAATTTCCACCCAAGGGATATATATTTTACCCACACATTTGGAGCCCTCCTGGGATGCCCTCTAACATACTATAACCTCATTTAGCGGAGATTTTCACAAAAAAGTGAAATTTTCCAAAAGTCAGAAATTTTGCAAGAAACGACTAAGTATGAAGGACTCATGGGGTGAAACGCTCTGGAACTGAAATCAGATGCACTTACAGACATGCTCCCCTCTCTGGAAGTCTGAGACATGTGTGAAAATTTTCTAAGTCCAGAAAATAATTTTTTTTCAACTTTTTTTCAAATTTCCCCTCAAGGGATATATATTTTACCCACACATTTGGAGCCCTCCTGGGATGCCCTCTAACATACTATAACCTCATTTAGCGGAGATTTTCACAAGAAAGTGAAATTTTCAAAAAGTCAGAAATTTTGCAAAAAACGACTAAGTATGAAGGACTCATCGGGTGAAATGCTCTGGAACTGAAATCGGATGCGCTTACAGACATGCTCCCCTCTCTGGAAGTCTTACACATGTGTGAAAATTTTCTAAGTCCAGAAAAAAACATTTTTTCAACTTTTTTTCAAATTTCCCCCAAGGGATATATATTTTACCCACACATTTGGAGCCCTCCTGGGATGCCCTCTAACATACTATAACCTCATTTAGCGGAGATTTTCACAAAAAAGTGAAATTTTCCAAAAGTCAGAAATTTTGCAAGAAACGACTAAGTATGAAGGACTCATCGGGTGAAACGCTCTGGAACTGAAATCGAATGTGTGCACTGACATGCTCTCCTCTCTGCAAGTCTGAGACATGTGTGAAAATTTTCTAAGTCCAGAAAAAAAAATTTTTTCAACTTTTATTCAAATTTCCCCCAAGGGATATATATTTTACCCACACATTTGGAGCCCTCCTGGGATGCCCTCTAACATACTATAACCTCATTTGGCGGAGAATTTCACAAAAAAGTGAAATTTTCAAAAAGTGGAAATTTTTCCAAAAAACGACTAAGTATGAAGGACTCATCGGGTGAAACGCTCTGGAACTGAAATCGGATGCGCTTACAGACATGCTCCCCTCTCTGGAAGTCTGAGACATGTGTGAAAATTTTCTAAGTCCAGAAAATAATTTTTTTTCAACTTTTTTTCAAATTTCCCCTCAAGGGATATATATTTTACCCACACATTTGGAGCCCTCCTGGGATGCCCTCTAACATACTATAACCTCATTTAGCGGAGATTTTCACAAAAAAGTGAAATTTTCAAAAAGTCAGAAATTTTGCAAGAAACGACTAAGTATGAAGGACTCATCGGGTGAAACGCTCTGGAACTGAAATCGGATGCGCTTACAGACATGCTCCCCTCTCTGGAAGTCTGAGACATGTGTGAAAATTTTCTAAGTCCAGAAAAAAAATTTTTTTTAACTTTTTTCAAATTTCCCCCCAAGGGATATATATTTTACCCACACATTTGGAGCCCTCCTGGGATGCCCTCTAACATACTATAACCTCATTTAGCGGAGATTTTCACAAAAAAAGTGAAATTTTCAAAAAGTCAGAAATTTTGCAAAAAACGACTAAGTATGAAGGACTCATCGGGTGAAACGCTCTGGAACTGAAATCAGATGCGCTTACAGACATGCTCCCCTCTTTGGAAGTCTGAGACATGTGTGAAAATTTTCTAAGTCCAGAAAAAAAAATTTTTTTCAACTTTTTTTCAAATTTCCACCCAAGGGATATATATTTTACCCACACATTTGGAGCCCTCCTGGGATGCCCTCTAACATACTATAACCTCATTTAGCGGAGATTTTCACAAAAAAGTGAAATTTTCCAAAAGTCAGAAATTTTGCAAGAAACGACTAAGTATGAAGGACTCATGGGGTGAAACGCTCTGGAACTGAAATCAGATGCACTTACAGACATGCTCCCCTCTCTGGAAGTCTGAGACATGTGTGAAAATTTTCTAAGTCCAGAAAATAATTTTTTTTCAACTTTTTTTCAAATTTCCCCTCAAGGGATATATATTTTACCCACACATTTGGAGCCCTCCTGGGATGCCCTCTAACATACTATAACCTCATTTAGCGGAGATTTTCACAAAAAAGTGAAATTTTCAAAAAGTCAGAAATTTTGCAAAAAACGACTAAGTATGAAGGACTCATCGGGTGAAACGCTCTGGAACTGAAATCGGATGCGCTTACAGACATGCTCCCCTCTCTGGAAGTCTTACACATGTGTGAAAATTTTCTAAGTCCAGAAAAAAACATTTTTTCAACTTTTTTTCAAATTTCCCCCAAGGGATATATATTTTACCCACACATTTGGAGCCCTCCTGGGATGCCCTCTAACATACTATAACCTCATTTGGCGGAGAATTTCACAAAAAAGTGAAATTTTCAAAAAGTGGAAATTTTTCCAAAAAACGACTAAGTATGAAGGACTCATCGGGTGAAACACTCTGGAACTGAAATCGGATGCGCTTAGAGACATGCTCCCCTCTCTGGAAGTCTGAGACATGTGTGAAAATTTTCTAAGTCCAGAAAAAAAATTTTTTTCAACTTTTTTTCAAATTTCCCCCCAAGGGATATATATTTTACCCACACATTTGGAGCCCTCCTGGGATGCCCTCTAACATACTATAACCTCATTTAGCGGAGATTTTCACAAAAAAGTGAAATTTTCAAAAAGTGGAAATTTTTCCAAAAAACGACTAAGTATGAAGGACTCATCGGGTGAAACGCTCTGGAACTGAAATCGGATGCGCTTACAGACATGCTCCCCTCTCTGGAAGTCTGAGACATGTGTGAAAATTTTCTAAGTCCAGAAAAAAATTTTTTTTTAACTTTTTTTCAAATTTCACCACAAGGGATATATATTTTACCCACACATTTGGAGCCCTCCTGGGATGCCCTCTAACATACTATAACCTCATTTAGCGGAGATTCTCACAAAAAAGTGAAATTTTCAAAAAGTGGAAATTTTTCCAAAAAACGACTAAGTATGAAGGACTCATCGGGTGAAACGCTCTGGAACTGAAATCGGATGCGCGCACTGACATGCTCCCCTCTCTGGAAGTCTGAGACATGTGTGAAAATTTTCTAAGTCCAGAAAAAAAAAAATTTTTAACTTTTTTCAAATTTCCCCCCAAGGGATATATATTTTACCCACACATTTGGAGCCCTCCTGGGATGCCCTCTAACATACTATAACCTCATTTAGCGGAGATTTTCACAAAAAAGTGAAATTTTCAAAAAGTCAGAAATTTTGCAAAAAACGACTAAGTATGAAGGACTCATCGGGTGAAACGCTCTGGAACTGAAATCAGATGCGCTTACAGACATGCTCCCCTCTTTGGAAGTCTGAGACTTGTGTGAAAATTTTCTAAGTCCAGAAAAAAAAATTTTTTCAACTTTTTTTCAAATTTCCCCCTAAGGGATATATATTTTACCCACACATTTGGAGCCCTCCTGGGATGCCCTCTAACATACTATAACCTCATTTAGCGGAGATTTTCACAAAAAAGTGAAATTTTCCAAAAGTCAGAAATTTTGCAAGAAACGACTAAGTATGAAGGACTCATCGGGTGAAACGCTCTGGAACTGAAATCGGATGCGCTTACAGACATGCTCCCCTCTCTGGAAGTCTTACACATGTGTGAAAATTTTCTAAGTCCAGAAAAAAAATTTTTTTCAACTTTTTTTCAAATTTCCCCCAAGGGATATATATTTTACCCACACATTTGGAGCCCTCCTGGGATGCCCTCTAACATACTATAACCTCATTTTGCGGAGATTTTCACAAAAAAGTGAAATTTTCAAAAAGTGGAAATTTTTCCAAAAAACGACTAAGTATGAAGGACTCATCGGGTGAAACGCTCTGGAACTGAAATCGGATGCGCTTACAGACATGCTCCCCTCTCTGGAAGTCTGAGACATGTGTGAAAATTTTCTAAGTCCAGAAAAAAAAAATTTTTTAACTTTTTTTCAAATTTCACCACAAGGGATATATATTTTACCCACACATTTGGAGCCCTCCTGGGATGCCCTCTAACATACTATAACCTCATTTAGCGGAGATTCTCACAAAAAAGTGAAATTTTCAAAAAGTGGACATTTTTCCAAAAAACGACTAAGTATGAAGGACTCATCGGGTGAAGCGCTCTGGAATTGAAATCGGATGCGCTTACAGACATGCTCCCCTCTCTGGAAGTCTGAGACATGTGTGAAAATTTTCTAAGTCCAGAAAAAAAATTTTTTTCAACTTTTTTTCAAATTTCCCCCCAAGGGATATATATTTTACCCACACATTTGGAGCCCTCCTGGGATGCCCTCTAACATACTATAACCTCATTTAGCGGAGATTTTCACAAAAAAGTGAAATTTTCCAAAAGTCAGAAATTTTGCAAGAAACGACTAAGTATGAAGGACTCATCGGGTGAAACGCTCTGGAACTGAAATCGAATGTGTGCACTGACATGCTCTCCTCTCTGCAAGTCTGAGACATGTGTGAAAATTTTCTAAGTCCAGAAAAAAAAATTTTTTTAACTTTTTTTCAAATTTCACCACAAGGGATATATATTTTACCCACACATTTGGAGCCCTCCTGGGATGCCCTCTAACATACTATAACCTCATTTGGCGGAGAATTTCACAAAAAAGTGAAATTTTCAAAAAGTGGAAATTTTTCCAAAAAACGACTAAGTATGAAGGACTCATCGGGTGAAGCGCTCTGGAATTGAAATCGGATGCGCTTACAGACATGCTCCCCTCTCTGGAAGTCTGAGACATGTGTGAAAATTTTCTAAGTCCAGAAAAAAAAAATTTTTCAACTTTTTTTCAAATTTCCCCCCAAGGGATATATATTTTACCCACACATTTGGAGCCCTCCTGGGATGCCCTCTAACATACTATAACCTCATTTAGCGGAGATTTTCACAAAAAAGTGAAATTTTCCAAAATTCAGAAATTTTGCAAGAAACGAATAAGTATGAAGGACTCATGGGGTGAAACGCTCTGGAACTGAAATCAGATGCGCTTACAGACATGCTCCCCTCTCTGGAAGTCTGAGACATGTGTGAAAATTTTCTAAGTCCAGAAAATAAATTTTTTTCAACTTTTTTTCAAATTTCCCCTCAAGGGATATATATTTTACCCACACATTTGGAGCCCTCCTGGGATGCCCTCTAACATACTATAACCTCATTTAGCGGAGATTTTCACAAAAAAAGTGAAATTTTCAAAAAGTCAGAAATTTTGCAAAAAACGAATAAGTATGAAGGACTCATCGGGTGAATCGCCCTGGAACTGAAATCGGATGCGCGCACTGACATGCTCCCCTCTCTGGAAGTCTGAGACATGTGTGAAAATTTTCTAAGTCCAGAAAAAAAATTTTTTTTAACTTTTTTCAAATTTCCCCCCAAGGGATATATATTTTACCCACACATTTGGAGCCCTCCTGGGATGCCCTCTAACATACTATAACCTCATTTAGCGGAGATTTTCACAAAAAAAGTGAAATTTTCAAAAAGTCAGAAATTTTGCAAAAAACGACTAAGTATGAAGGACTCATCGGGTGAAACGCTCTGGAACTGAAATCAGATGCGCTTACAGACATGCTCCCCTCTTTGGAAGTCTGAGACATGTGTGAAAATTTTCTAAGTCCAGAAAAAAAAAATTTTTTCAACTTTTTTTCAAATTTCCCCCCAAGGGATATATATTTTACCCACACATTTGGAGCCCTCCTGGGATGCCCTCTAACATACTATAACCTCATTTAGCGGAGATTTTCACAAAAAAGTAAAATTTTCCAAAAGTCAGAAATTTTGCAAGAAACGATTAAGTATGAAGGACTCATCGGGTGAAACGCTCTGGAACTGAAATCGAATGTGTGCACTGACATGCTCTCCTCTCTGCAAGTCTGAGACATGTGTGAAAATTTTCTAAGTCCAGAAAAAAAATTTTTTTCAACTTTTATTCAAATTTCCCCCAAGGGATATATATTTTACCCACACATTTGGAGCCCTCCTGGGATGCCCTCTAACATACTATAACCTCATTTGGCGGAGAATTTCACAAAAAAGTGAAATTTTCAAAAAGTGGAAATTTTTCCAAAAAACGACTAAGTATGAAGGACTCATCGCGTGAAACGCTCTGGAACTGAAATCGGATGCGCTTACAGACATGCTCCCCTCTCTGGAAGTCTGAGACATGTGTGAAAATTTTCTAAGTCCAGAAAAAAATTTTGTTTCAACTTTTTTTCAAATTTCCCCCCAAGGGATATATATTTTACCCACACATTTGGAGCCCTCCTGGGGTGCCCTCTAAAATACTATAACCTCATTTAGCAGAGATTCTCACAAAAAAGTGAAATTTTCAAAAAGTGGAAATTTTTCCAAAAAACGACTAATTATGAAGGACTCATCGGGTGAAGCGCTCTGGAATTGAAATCGGATGCGCTTACAGACATGCTCCCCTCTCTGGAAGTCTGAGACATGTGTGAAAATTTTCTAAGTCCAGAAAAAAAATTTTTTTCAACTTTTTTTCAAATTTCCCCCCAAGGGATATATATTTTACCCACACATTTGGAGCCCTCCTGGGGTGCCCTCTAACATACTATAACCTCATTTAGCGGAGATTTTCACAAAAAAGTGAAATTTTCAAAAAGTCAGAAATTTTGCAAAAAACGACTAAGTATGAAGGACTCATCGGGTGAATCGCTCTTGAACTGAAATCGGATGCGTGCACTGACATGCTCCCCTCTCTGGAAGTCTGAGACATGTGTGAAAATTTTCTAAGTCCAGAAAAAAAAATTTTTTTAACTTTTTTTCAAATTTCACCACAAGGGATATATATTTTACCCACACATTTGGAGCCCTCCTGGGATGCCCTCTAACATACTATAACCTCATTTAGCGGAGATTCTCACAAAAAAGTGAAATTTTCAAAAAGTGGAAATTTTTCCAAAAAACGACTAAGTATGAAGGACTCATCGGGTGAAGCGCTCTGGAATTGAAATCGGATGCGCTTACAGACATGCTCCCCTCTCTGGAAGTCTGAGACATGTGTGAAAATTTTCTAAGTCCAGAAAAAAAATTTTTTTCAACTTTTTTTCAAATTTCCCCCCAAGGGATATATATTTTACCCACACATTTGGAGCCCTCCTGGGATGCCCTCTAACATACTATAACCTCATTTAGCGGAGATTTTCACAAAAAAGTGAAATTTTCCAAAAGTCAGAAATTTTGCAAGAAACGACTAAGTATGAAGGACTCATCGGGTGAAACGCTCTGGAACTGAAATCGGATGCACTTACAGACATGCTCCCCTCTCTGGAAGTCTTACATATGTGTGAAAATTTTCTAAGTCCAGAAAAAAAAATTTTTTCAACTTTTTTTCAAATTTCCCCCAAGGGATATATATTTTACCCACACATTTGGAGCCCTCCTGGGATGCCCTCTAACATACTATAACCTCATTTAGCGGAGATTTTCACAAAAAAGTGAAATTTTCAAAAAGTGGAAATTTTTCCAAAAAACGACTAAGTATGAAGGACTCATCGGGTGAAACGCTCTGGAACTGAAATCGGATGCGCTTACAGACATGCTCCCCTCTCTGGAAGTCTGAGACATGTGTGAAAATTTTCTAAGTCCAGAAAAAAAAAAAATTTTAACTTTTTTTCAAATTTCACCACAAGGGATATATATTTTACCCACACATTTGGAGCCCTCCTGGGATGCCCTCTAACATACTATAACCTCATTTAGCGGAGATTCTCACAAAAAAGTGAAATTTTCAAAAAGTGGAAATTTTTCCAAAAAGCGACTAAGTATGAAGGACTCATCGGGTGAAGCGCTCTGGAATTGAAATCGGATGCGCTTACAGACATGCTCCCCTCTCTGGAAGTCTGAGACATGTGTGAAAATTTTCTAAGTCCAGAAAAAAAAATTTTTTCAACTTTTTTTCAAATTTCCCCCCAAGGGATATTTATTTTACCCACACATTTGGAGCCCTCCTGGGGTGCCCTCTAACATACTATAACCTCATTTAGCGGAGATTTTCACAAAAAAGTGAAATTTTCAAAAAGTCAGAAATTTTGCAAAAAACGACTAAGTATGAAGGACTCATCGGGTGAATCGCTCTTGAACTGAAATCGGATGCGTGCACTGACATGATCCCCTCTCTGGAAGTCTGAGACATGTGTGAAAATTTTCTAAGTCCAGAAAAAAAATTTTTTTCAACTTTTTTTCAAATTTCCCCCCAAGGGATATATATTTTACCCACACATTTGGAGCCCTCCTGGGATGCCCTCTAACATACTATAACCTCATTTGGCGGAGAATTTCACAAAAAAGTGAAATTTTCAAAAAGTGGAAATTTTTCCAAAAAACGACTAAGTATGAAGGACTCATCGCGTGAAACGCTCTGGAACTGAAATCGGATGCGCTTACAGACATGCTCCCCTCTCTGGAAGTCTGAGACATGTGTGAAAATTTTCTAAGTCCAGAAAAAAATTTTGTTTCAACTTTTTTTCAAATTTCCCCCCAAGGGATATATATTTTACCCACACATTTGGAGCCCTCCTGGGGTGCCCTCTAAAATACTATAACCTCATTTAGCAGAGATTCTCACAAAAAAGTGAAATTTTCAAAAAGTGGAAATTTTTCCAAAAAACGACTAAGTATGAAGGACTCATCGGGTGAAGCGCTCTGGAATTGAAATCGGATGCGCTTACAGACATGCTCCCCTCTCTGGAAGTCTGAGACATGTGTGAAAATTTTCTAAGTCCAGAAAAAAAATTTTTTTCAACTTTTTTTCAAATTTCCCCCCAAGGGATATATATTTTACCCACACATTTGGAGCCCTCCTGGGGTGCCCTCTAACATACTATAACCTCATTTAGCGGAGATTTTCACAAAAAAGTGAAATTTTCAAAAAGTCAGAAATTTTGCAAAAAACGACTAAGTATGAAGGACTCATCGGGTGAATCGCTCTTGAACTGAAATCGGATGCGTGCACTGACATGCTCCCCTCTCTGGAAGTCTGAGACATGTGTGAAAATTTTCTAAGTCCAGAAAAAAAAATTTTTTTAACTTTTTTTCAAATTTCACCACAAGGGATATATATTTTACCCACACATTTGGAGCCCTCCTGGGATGCCCTCTAACATACTATAACCTCATTTAGCGGAGATTCTCACAAAAAAGTGAAATTTTCAAAAAGTGGAAATTTTTCCAAAAAACGACTAAGTATGAAGGACTCATCGGGTGAAGCGCTCTGGAATTGAAATCGGATGCGCTTACAGACATGCTCCCCTCTCTGGAAGTCTGAGACATGTGTGAAAATTTTCTAAGTCCAGAAAAAAAATTTTTTTCAACTTTTTTTCAAATTTCCCCCCAAGGGATATATATTTTACCCACACATTTGGAGCCCTCCTGGGATGCCCTCTAACATACTATAACCTCATTTAGCGGAGATTTTCACAAAAAAGTGAAATTTTCCAAAAGTCAGAAATTTTGCAAGAAACGACTAAGTATGAAGGACTCATCGGGTGAAACGCTCTGGAACTGAAATCGGATGCACTTACAGACATGCTCCCCTCTCTGGAAGTCTTACATATGTGTGAAAATTTTCTAAGTCCAGAAAAAAAAATTTTTTCAACTTTTTTTCAAATTTCCCCCAAGGGATATATATTTTACCCACACATTTGGAGCCCTCCTGGGATGCCCTCTAACATACTATAACCTCATTTAGCGGAGATTTTCACAAAAAAGTGAAATTTTCAAAAAGTGGAAATTTTTCCAAAAAACGACTAAGTATGAAGGACTCATCGGGTGAAACGCTCTGGAACTGAAATCGGATGCGCTTACAGACATGCTCCCCTCTCTGGAAGTCTGAGACATGTGTGAAAATTTTCTAAGTCCAGAAAAAAAAAAAATTTTAACTTTTTTTCAAATTTCACCACAAGGGATATATATTTTACCCACACATTTGGAGCCCTCCTGGGATGCCCTCTAACATACTATAACCTCATTTAGCGGAGATTCTCACAAAAAAGTGAAATTTTCAAAAAGTGGAAATTTTTCCAAAAAACGACTAAGTATGAAGGACTCATCGGGTGAAACGCTCTGGAACTGAAATCGGATGCGCGCACTGACATGCTCCCCTCTCTGGAAGTCTGAGACATGTGTGAAAATTTTCTAAGTCCAGAAAAAAAAAAATTTTTAACTTTTTTCAAATTTCCCCCCAAGGGATATATATTTTACCCACACATTTGGAGCCCTCCTGGGATGCCCTCTAACATACTATAACCTCATTTAGCGGAGATTTTCACAAAAAAGTGAAATTTTCAAAAAGTCAGAAATTTTGCAAAAAACGACTAAGTATGAAGGACTCATCGGGTGAAACGCTCTGGAACTGAAATCAGATGCGCTTACAGACATGCTCCCCTCTTTGGAAGTCTGAGACTTGTGTGAAAATTTTCTAAGTCCAGAAAAAAAAATTTTTTCAACTTTTTTTCAAATTTCCCCCTAAGGGATATATATTTTACCCACACATTTGGAGCCCTCCTGGGATGCCCTCTAACATACTATAACCTCATTTAGCGGAGATTTTCACAAAAAAGTGAAATTTTCCAAAAGTCAGAAATTTTGCAAGAAACGACTAAGTATGAAGGACTCATCGGGTGAAACGCTCTGGAACTGAAATCGGATGCGCTTACAGACATGCTCCCCTCTCTGGAAGTCTTACACATGTGTGAAAATTTTCTAAGTCCAGAAAAAAAATTTTTTTCAACTTTTTTTCAAATTTCCCCCAAGGGATATATATTTTACCCACACATTTGGAGCCCTCCTGGGATGCCCTCTAACATACTATAACCTCATTTTGCGGAGATTTTCACAAAAAAGTGAAATTTTCAAAAAGTGGAAATTTTTCCAAAAAACGACTAAGTATGAAGGACTCATCGGGTGAAACGCTCTGGAACTGAAATCGGATGCGCTTACAGACATGCTCCCCTCTCTGGAAGTCTGAGACATGTGTGAAAATTTTCTAAGTCCAGAAAAAAAAAATTTTTTAACTTTTTTTCAAATTTCACCACAAGGGATATATATTTTACCCACACATTTGGAGCCCTCCTGGGATGCCCTCTAACATACTATAACCTCATTTAGCGGAGATTCTCACAAAAAAGTGAAATTTTCAAAAAGTGGACATTTTTCCAAAAAACGACTAAGTATGAAGGACTCATCGGGTGAAGCGCTCTGGAATTGAAATCGGATGCGCTTACAGACATGCTCCCCTCTCTGGAAGTCTGAGACATGTGTGAAAATTTTCTAAGTCCAGAAAAAAAATTTTTTTCAACTTTTTTTCAAATTTCCCCCCAAGGGATATATATTTTACCCACACATTTGGAGCCCTCCTGGGATGCCCTCTAACATACTATAACCTCATTTAGCGGAGATTTTCACAAAAAAGTGAAATTTTCCAAAAGTCAGAAATTTTGCAAGAAACGACTAAGTATGAAGGACTCATCGGGTGAAACGCTCTGGAACTGAAATCGAATGTGTGCACTGACATGCTCTCCTCTCTGCAAGTCTGAGACATGTGTGAAAATTTTCTAAGTCCAGAAAAAAAAATTTTTTTAACTTTTTTTCAAATTTCACCACAAGGGATATATATTTTACCCACACATTTGGAGCCCTCCTGGGATGCCCTCTAACATACTATAACCTCATTTGGCGGAGAATTTCACAAAAAAGTGAAATTTTCAAAAAGTGGAAATTTTTCCAAAAAACGACTAAGTATGAAGGACTCATCGGGTGAAGCGCTCTGGAATTGAAATCGGATGCGCTTACAGACATGCTCCCCTCTCTGGAAGTCTGAGACATGTGTGAAAATTTTCTAAGTCCAGAAAAAAAAAATTTTTCAACTTTTTTTCAAATTTCCCCCCAAGGGATATATATTTTACCCACACATTTGGAGCCCTCCTGGGATGCCCTCTAACATACTATAACCTCATTTAGCGGAGATTTTCACAAAAAAGTGAAATTTTCCAAAATTCAGAAATTTTGCAAGAAACGAATAAGTATGAAGGACTCATGGGGTGAAACGCTCTGGAACTGAAATCAGATGCGCTTACAGACATGCTCCCCTCTCTGGAAGTCTGAGACATGTGTGAAAATTTTCTAAGTCCAGAAAATAAATTTTTTTCAACTTTTTTTCAAATTTCCCCTCAAGGGATATATATTTTACCCACACATTTGGAGCCCTCCTGGGATGCCCTCTAACATACTATAACCTCATTTAGCGGAGATTTTCACAAAAAAAGTGAAATTTTCAAAAAGTCAGAAATTTTGCAAAAAACGAATAAGTATGAAGGACTCATCGGGTGAATCGCCCTGGAACTGAAATCGGATGCGCGCACTGACATGCTCCCCTCTCTGGAAGTCTGAGACATGTGTGAAAATTTTCTAAGTCCAGAAAAAAATTTTTTTTTAACTTTTTTCAAATTTCCCCCCAAGGGATATATATTTTACCCACACATTTGGAGCCCTCCTGGGATGCCCTCTAACATACTATAACCTCATTTAGCGGAGATTTTCACAAAAAAAGTGAAATTTTCAAAAAGTCAGAAATTTTGCAAAAAACGACTAAGTATGAAGGACTCATCGGGTGAATCGCTCTTGAACTGAAATCGGATGCGTGCACTGACATGATCCCCTCTCTGGAAGTCTGAGACATGTGTGAAAATTTTCTAAGTCCAGAAAAAAAATTTTTTTCAACTTTTTTTCAAATTTCCCCCCAAGGGATATATATTTTACCCACACATTTGGAGCCCTCCTGGGATGCCCTCTAACATACTATAACCTCATTTGGCGGAGAATTTCACAAAAAAGTGAAATTTTCAAAAAGTGGAAATTTTTCCAAAAAACGACTAAGTATGAAGGACTCATCGCGTGAAACGCTCTGGAACTGAAATCGGATGCGCTTACAGACATGCTCCCCTCTCTGGAAGTCTGAGACATGTGTGAAAATTTTCTAAGTCCAGAAAAAAATTTTGTTTCAACTTTTTTTCAAATTTCCCCCCAAGGGATATATATTTTACCCACACATTTGGAGCCCTCCTGGGGTGCCCTCTAAAATACTATAACCTCATTTAGCAGAGATTCTCACAAAAAAGTGAAATTTTCAAAAAGTGGAAATTTTTCCAAAAAACGACTAAGTATGAAGGACTCATCGGGTGAAGCGCTCTGGAATTGAAATCGGATGCGCTTACAGACATGCTCCCCTCTCTGGAAGTCTGAGACATGTGTGAAAATTTTCTAAGTCCAGAAAAAAAATTTTTTTCAACTTTTTTTCAAATTTCCCCCCAAGGGATATATATTTTACCCACACATTTGGAGCCCTCCTGGGGTGCCCTCTAACATACTATAACCTCATTTAGCGGAGATTTTCACAAAAAAGTGAAATTTTCAAAAAGTCAGAAATTTTGCAAAAAACGACTAAGTATGAAGGACTCATCGGGTGAATCGCTCTTGAACTGAAATCGGATGCGTGCACTGACATGCTCCCCTCTCTGGAAGTCTGAGACATGTGTGAAAATTTTCTAAGTCCAGAAAAAAAATTTTTTTTAACTTTTTTTCAAATTTCACCACAAGGGATATATATTTTACCCACACATTTGGAGCCCTCCTGGGATGCCCTCTAACATACTATAACCTCATTTAGCGGAGATTCTCACAAAAAAGTGAAATTTTCAAAAAGTGGAAATTTTTCCAAAAAACGACTAAGTATGAAGGACTCATCGGGTGAAGCGCTCTGGAATTGAAATCGGATGCGCTTACAGACATGCTCCCCTCTCTGGAAGTCTGAGACATGTGTGAAAATTTTCTAAGTCCAGAAAAAAAAATTTTTTCAACTTTTTTTCAAATTTCCCCCTAAGGGATATATATTTTACCCACACATTTGGAGCCCTCCTGGGATGCCCTCTAACATACTATAACCTCATTTAGCGGAGATTTTCACAAAAAAGTGAAATTTTCCAAAAGTCAGAAATTTTGCAAGAAACGACTAAGTATGAAGGACTCATCGGGTGAAACGCTCTGGAACTGAAATCGGATGCGCTTACAGACATGCTCCCCTCTCTGGAAGTCTTACACATGTGTGAAAATTTTCTAAGTCCAGAAAAAAAATTTTTTTCAACTTTTTTTCAAATTTCCCCCAAGGGATATATATTTGACCCACACATTTGGAGCCCTCCTGGGATGCCCTCTAACATACTATAACCTCATTTTGCGGAGATTTTCACAAAAAAGTGAAATTTTCAAAAAGTGGAAATTTTTCCAAAAAACGACTAAGTATGAAGGACTCATCGGGTGAAACGCTCTGGAACTGAAATCGGATGCGCTTACAGACATGCTCCCCTCTCTGGAAGTCTGAGACATGTGTGAAAATTTTCTAAGTCCAGAAAAAAAAAATTTTTTAACTTTTTTTCAAATTTCACCACAAGGGATATATATTTTACCCACACATTTGGAGCCCTCCTGGGATGCCCTCTAACATACTATAACCTCATTTAGCGGAGATTCTCACAAAAAAGTGAAATTTTCAAAAAGTGGACATTTTTCCAAAAAACGACTAAGTATGAAGGACTCATCGGGTGAAGCGCTCTGGAATTGAAATCGGATGCGCTTACAGACATGCTCCCCTCTCTGGAAGTCTGAGACATGTGTGAAAATTTTCTAAGTCCAGAAAAAAAATTTTTTTCAACTTTTTTTCAAATTTCCCCCCAAGGGATATATATTTTACCCACACATTTGGAGCCCTCCTGGGATGCCCTCTAACATACTATAACCTCATTTAGCGGAGATTTTCACAAAAAAGTGAAATTTTCCAAAAGTCAGAAATTTTGCAAGAAACGACTAAGTATGAAGGACTCATCGGGTGAAACGCTCTGGAACTGAAATCGAATGTGTGCACTGACATGCTCTCCTCTCTGCAAGTCTGAGACATGTGTGAAAATTTTCTAAGTCCAGAAAAAAAAATTTTTTTAACTTTTTTTCAAATTTCACCACAAGGGATATATATTTTACCCACACATTTGGAGCCCTCCTGGGATGCCCTCTAACATACTATAACCTCATTTGGCGGAGAATTTCACAAAAAAGTGAAATTTTCAAAAAGTGGAAATTTTTCCAAAAAACGACTAAGTATGAAGGACTCATCGGGTGAAGCGCTCTGGAATTGAAATCGGATGCGCTTACAGACATGCTCCCCTCTCTGGAAGTCTGAGACATGTGTGAAAATTTTCTAAGTCCAGAAAAAAAAAATTTTTCAACTTTTTTTCAAATTTCCCCCCAAGGGATATATATTTTACCCACACATTTGGAGCCCTCCTGGGATGCCCTCTAACATACTATAACCTCATTTAGCGGAGATTTTCACAAAAAAGTGAAATTTTCCAAAATTCAGAAATTTTGCAAGAAACGAATAAGTATGAAGGACTCATGGGGTGAAACGCTCTGGAACTGAAATCAGATGCGCTTACAGACATGCTCCCCTCTCTGGAAGTCTGAGACATGTGTGAAAATTTTCTAAGTCCAGAAAATAAATTTTTTTCAACTTTTTTTCAAATTTCCCCTCAAGGGATATATATTTTACCCACACATTTGGAGCCCTCCTGGGATGCCCTCTAACATACTATAACCTCATTTAGCGGAGATTTTCACAAAAAAAGTGAAATTTTCAAAAAGTCAGAAATTTTGCAAAAAACGAATAAGTATGAAGGACTCATCGGGTGAATCGCCCTGGAACTGAAATCGGATGCGCGCACTGACATGCTCCCCTCTCTGGAAGTCTGAGACATGTGTGAAAATTTTCTAAGTCCAGAAAAAAAATTTTTTTTAACTTTTTTCAAATTTCCCCCCAAGGGATATATATTTTACCCACACATTTGGAGCCCTCCTGGGATGCCCTCTAACATACTATAACCTCATTTAGCGGAGATTTTCACAAAAAAAGTGAAATTTTCAAAAAGTCAGAAATTTTGCAAAAAACGACTAAGTATGAAGGACTCATCGGGTGAATCGCTCTTGAACTGAAATCGGATGCGTGCACTGACATGATCCCCTCTCTGGAAGTCTGAGACATGTGTGAAAATTTTCTAAGTCCAGAAAAAAAATTTTTTTCAACTTTTTTTCAAATTTCCCCCCAAGGGATATATATTTTACCCACACATTTGGAGCCCTCCTGGGATGCCCTCTAACATACTATAACCTCATTTGGCGGAGAATTTCACAAAAAAGTGAAATTTTCAAAAAGTGGAAATTTTTCCAAAAAACGACTAAGTATGAAGGACTCATCGCGTGAAACGCTCTGGAACTGAAATCGGATGCGCTTACAGACATGCTCCCCTCTCTGGAAGTCTGAGACATGTGTGAAAATTTTCTAAGTCCAGAAAAAAATTTTGTTTCAACTTTTTTTCAAATTTCCCCCCAAGGGATATATATTTTACCCACACATTTGGAGCCCTCCTGGGGTGCCCTCTAAAATACTATAACCTCATTTAGCAGAGATTCTCACAAAAAAGTGAAATTTTCAAAAAGTGGAAATTTTTCCAAAAAACGACTAAGTATGAAGGACTCATCGGGTGAAGCGCTCTGGAATTGAAATCGGATGCGCTTACAGACATGCTCCCCTCTCTGGAAGTCTGAGACATGTGTGAAAATTTTCTAAGTCCAGAAAAAAAATTTTTTTCAACTTTTTTTCAAATTTCCCCCCAAGGGATATATATTTTACCCACACATTTGGAGCCCTCCTGGGGTGCCCTCTAACATACTATAACCTCATTTAGCGGAGATTTTCACAAAAAAGTGAAATTTTCAAAAAGTCAGAAATTTTGCAAAAAACGACTAAGTATGAAGGACTCATCGGGTGAATCGCTCTTGAACTGAAATCGGATGCGTGCACTGACATGCTCCCCTCTCTGGAAGTCTGAGACATGTGTGAAAATTTTCTAAGTCCAGAAAAAAAATTTTTTTTAACTTTTTTTCAAATTTCACCACAAGGGATATATATTTTACCCACACATTTGGAGCCCTCCTGGGATGCCCTCTAACATACTATAACCTCATTTAGCGGAGATTCTCACAAAAAAGTGAAATTTTCAAAAAGTGGAAATTTTTCCAAAAAACGACTAAGTATGAAGGACTCATCGGGTGAAGCGCTCTGGAATTGAAATCGGATGCGCTTACAGACATGCTCCCCTCTCTGGAAGTCTGAGACATGTGTGAAAATTTTCTAAGTCCAGAAAAAAAATTTTTTTCAACTTTTTTTCAAATTTCCCCCCAAGGGATATATATTTTACCCACACATTTGGAGCCCTCCTGGGATGCCCTCTAACATACTATAACCTCATTTAGCGGAGATTTTCACAAAAAAGTGAAATTTTCCAAAAGTCAGAAATTTTGCAAGAAACGACTAAGTATGAAGGACTCATCGGGTGAAACGCTCTGGAACTGAAATCGGATGCACTTACAGACATGCTCCCCTCTCTGGAAGTCTTACATATGTGTGAAAATTTTCTAAGTCCAGAAAAAAAAATTTTTTCAACTTTTTTTCAAATTTCCCCCAAGGGATATATATTTTACCCACACATTTGGAGCCCTCCTGGGATGCCCTCTAACATACTATAACCTCATTTAGCGGTGATTTTCACAAAAAAGTGAAATTTTCAAAAAGTGGAAATTTTTCCAAAAAACGACTAAGTATGAAGGACTCATCGGGTGAAACGCTCTGGAACTGAAATCGGATGCGCTTACAGACATGCTCCCCTCTCTGGAAGTCTGAGACATGTGTGAAAATTTTCTAAGTCCAGAAAAAAAAAAAATTTTAACTTTTTTTCAAATTTCACCACAAGGGATATATATTTTACCCACACATTTGGAGCCCTCCTGGGATGCCCTCTAACATACTATAACCTCATTTAGCGGAGATTCTCACAAAAAAGTGAAATTTTCAAAAAGTGGAAATTTTTCCAAAAAACGACTAAGTATGAAGGACTCATCGGGTGAAGCGCTCTGGAATTGAAATCGGATGCGCTTACAGACATGCTCCCCTCTCTGGAAGTCTGAGACATGTGTGAAAATTTTCTAAGTCCAGAAAAAAATTTTTTTTTAACTTTTTTTCAAATTTCACCACAAGGGATATATATTTTACCCACACATTTGGAGCCCTCCTGGGATGCCCTCTAACATACTATAACCTCATTTAGCGGAGATTCTCACAAAAAAGTGAAATTTTCAAAAAGTGGAAATTTTTCCAAAAAACGACTAAGTATGAAGGACTCATCGGGTGAAACGCTCTGGAACTGAAATCGGATGCGCGCACTGACATGCTCCCCTCTCTGGAAGTCTGAGACATGTGTGAAAATTTTCTAAGTCCAGAAAAAAAAAAATTTTTAACTTTTTTCAAATTTCCCCCCAAGGGATATATATTTTACCCACACATTTGGAGCCCTCCTGGGATGCCCTCTAACATACTATAACCTCATTTAGCGGAGATTTTCACAAAAAAAGTGAAATTTTCAAAAAGTCAGAAATTTTGCAAAAAACGACTAAGTATGAAGGACTCATCGGGTGAAACGCTCTGGAACTGAAATCGAATGTGTGCACTGACATGCTCTCCTCTCTGCAAGTCTGAGACATGTGTGAAAATTTTCTAAGTCCAGAAAAAAAATTTTTTTCAACTTTTATTCAAATTTCCCCCAAGGGATATATATTTTACCCACACATTTGGAGCCCTCCTGGGATGCCCTCTAACATACTATAACCTCATTTGGCGGAGAATTTCACAAAAAAGTGAAATTTTCAAAAAGTGGAAATTTTTCCAAAAAACGACTAAGTATGAAGGACTCATCGGGTGAAACGCTCTGGAACTGAAATCGGATGCGCTTACAGACATGCTCCCCTCTCTGGAAGTCTGAGACATGTGTGAAAATTTTCTAAGTCCAGAAAATAATTTTTTTTCAACTTTTTTTCAAATTTCCCCTCAAGGGATATATATTTTACCCACATATTTGGAGCCCTCCTGGGATGCCCTCTAACATACTATAACCTCATTTAGCGGAGATTTTCACAAAAAAGTGAAATTTTCAAAAAGTCAGAAATTTTGCAAGAAACGACTAAGTATGAAGGACTCATCGGGTGAAACGCTCTGGAACTGAAATCGGATGCGCTTACAGACATGCTCCCCTCTCTGGAAGTCTTACACATGTGTGAAAATTTTCTAAGTCCAGAAAAAAAAATTTTTTCAACTTTTTTCAAATTTCCCCCAAGGGATATATATTTTACCCACACATTTGGAGCCCTCCTGGGATGCCCTCTAACATACTATAACCTCATTTAGCGGAGATTTTCACAAAAAAGTGAAATTTTCAAAAAGTGGAAATTTTTCCAAAAAACGACTAAGTATGAAGGACTCATCGGGTGAAACGCTCTGGAACTGAAATCGGATGCGCTTACAGACATGCTCCCCTCTCTGGAAGTCTGAGACATGTGTGAAAATTTTCTAAGTCCAGAAAAAAAAATTTTTTTAACTTTTTTTCAAATTTCACCACAAGGGATATATATTTTACCCACACATTTGGAGCCCTCCTGGGATGCCCTCTAACATACTATAACCTCATTTAGCGGAGATTCTCACAAAAAAGTGAAATTTTCAAAAAGTGGAAATTTTTCCAAAAAACTACTAAGTATGAAGGACTCATCGGGTGAAGCGCTCTGGAATTGAAATCGGATGCGCTTACAGACATGCTCCCCTCTCTGGAAGTCTGAGACATGTGTGAAAATTTTCTAAGTCCAGAAAATAATTTTTTTTCAACTTTTTTTCAAATTTCCCCTCAAGGGATATATATTTTACCCACACATTTGGAGCCCTCCTGGGATGCCCTCTAACATACTATAACCTCATTTAGCGGAGATTTTCACAAAAATGTAAAATTTTCCAAAAGTCAGAAATTTTGCAAAAAACGACTAAGTATGAAGGACTCATGGGGTGTAACGCTCTGGAACTGAAATCAGATGCACTTACAGACATGCTCCCCTCTTTGGAAGTCTGAGACATGTGTGAAAATTTTCTAAGTCCAGAAAAAAAAATTTTTTCAACTTTTATTCAAATTTCCCCCAAGGGTTATATATTTTACCCACACATTTGGAGCCCTCCTGGGATGCCCTCTAACATACTATAACCTCATTTGGCGGAGAATTTCACAAAAAAGTGAAATTTTCAAAAAGTGGAAATTTTTCCAAAAAACTACTAAGTATGAAGGACTCATCGGGTGAAACGCTCTGGAACTGAAATCGGATGCGCTTACAGACATGCTCCCCTCTCTGGAAGTCTGAGACATGTGTGAAAATTTTCTAAGTCCAGAAAAAAAAATTTTTTCAACTTTTTTTCAAATTTCCCCCCAAGGGATATATATTTTACCCACACATTTGGAGCCCTCCTGGGATGCCCTCTAACATACTTTAACCTCATTTAGCGGAGATTTTCACAAAAAAGTGAAATTTTCCAAAAGTCAGAAATTTTGCAAGAAACGACTAAGTATGAAGGACTCATCGGGTGAAACGCTCTGGAACTGAAATCGAATGTGTGCACTGACATGCTCTCCTCTCTGGAAGTCTGAGACATGTGTGAAAATTTTCTAAGTCCAGAAAAAAAAATTTTTTCAACTTTTATTCAAATTTCCCCCAAGGGATATATATTTTACCCACACATTTGGAGCCCTCCTGGGATGCCCTCTAACATGCTATAACCTCATTTGGCGGAGAATTTCACAAAAAAGTGAAATTTTCAAAAAGTGGAAATTTTTCCAAAAAACGACTAAGTATGAAGGACTCATCGGGTGAAACGCTCTGGAACTGAAATCGGATGCGCTTACAGACATGCTCCCCTCTCTGGAAGTCTGAGACATGTGTGAAAATTTTCTAAGTCCAGAAAAAAAAATTTTTTCAACTTTTTTTCAAATTTCCCCCCAAGGGATATATATTTTACCCACACATTTGGAGCCCTCCTGGGATGCCCTCTAACATACTATAACCTCATTTAGCGGAGATTTTCACAAAAATGTAAAATTTTCCAAAAGTCAGAAATTTTGCAAGAAACGACTAAGTATGAAGGACTCATGGGGTGAAACGCTCTGGAACTGAAATCGGATGCGCTTACAGACATGCTCCCCTCTCTGGAAGTCTGAGACATGTGTGAAAATTTTCTAAGTCCAGAAAAAAAAATTTTTTTCAACTTTTTTTCAAATTTCCCCTCAAGGGATATATATTTTACCCACACATTTGGAGCCCTCCTGGGATGCGCTCAAACATACTATAACCTCATTTAGTGGAGATTTTCACAAAAAAGTGAAATTTTCAAAAAGTCAGAAATTTTGCAAAAAACGACTAAGTATGAAGGACTCATCGGGTGAATCGCTCTGGAACTGAAATCGGATGCGCGCACTGACATGCTCCCCTCTCTGGAAGTCTGAGACATGTGTGAAAATTTTCTAAGTCCAGAAAAAATTTTTTTTTTAACTTTTTTCAAATTTCCCCACAAGGGATATATATTTTACCCACACATTTGGAGCCCTCCTGGGATGCCCTCTAACATACTATAACCTCATTTAGCGGAGATTTTCACACAAAAGTGAAATTTTCAAAAAGTCAGAAATTTTGCAAAAAACGACTAAGTATGAAGGACTCATCGGGTGAAACGCTCTGGAACTGAAATCAGATGCTCTTACAGACATGCTCCCCTCTCTGGAAGTCTGAGACATGTGTGAAAATTTTCTAAGTCCAGAAAAAAAAATTTTTTCAACTTTTTTCAAATTTCCCCCAAGGGATATATATTTTACCCACACATTTGGAGCCCTCCTGGGATGCCCTCTAACATACTATAACCTCATTTAGCGGAGATTTTCACAAAAAAGTGAAATTTTCAAAAAGTGGAAATTTTTCCAAAAAACGACTAAGTATGAAGGACTCATCGGGTGAAACGCTCTGGAACTGAAATCGGATGTGCTTACAGACATGCTCCCCTCTCTGGAAGTCTGAGACATGTGTGAAAATTTTCTAAGTCCAGAAAAAAAAATTTTTTCAACTTTTTTTCAAATTTCCCCTCAAGGGATATATATTTTACCCACACATTTGGAGCCCTCCTGGGATGCGCTCAAACATACTATAACCTCATTTAGTGGAGATTTTCACAAAAAAGTGAAATTTTCAAAAAGTCAGAAATTTTGCAAAAAACGAATAAGTATGAAGGACTCATCGGGTGAATCGCTCTGGAACTGAAATCGGATGCGCGCACTGACATGCTCCCCTCTCTGGAAGTCTGAGACATGTGTGAAAATTTTCTAAGTCCAGAAAAAATTTTTTTTTTAACTTTTTTCAAATTTCCCCACAAGGGATATATATTTTACCCACACATTTGGAGCCCTCCTGGGATGCCCTCTAACATACTATAACCTCATTTAGTGGAGATTTTCACACAAAAGTGAAATTTTCAAAAAGTCAGAAATTTTGCAAAAAACGACTAAGTATGAAGGACTCATCGGGTGAAACGCTCTGGAACTGAAATCAGATGCTCTTACAGACATGCTCCCCTCTCTGGAAGTCTGAGACATGTGTGAAAATTTTCTAAGTCCAGAAAAAAAAATTTTTTCAACTTTTTTCAAATTTCCCCCAAGGGATATATATTTTACCCACACATTTGGAGCCCTCCTGGGATGCCCTCTAACATACTATAACCTCATTTAGCGGAGATTTTCACAAAAAAGTGAAATTTTCAAAAAGTGGAAATTTTTCCAAAAAACGACTAAGTATGAAGGACTCATCGGGTGAATCGCTCTGGAACTGAAATCGGATGCGCGCACTGACATGCTCCCCTCTCTGGAAGTCTGAGACATGTGTGAAAATTTTCTAAGTCCAGAAAAATTTTTTTTTTTAACTTTTTTCAAATTTCCCCACAAGGGATATATATTTTACCCACACATTTGGAGCCCTCCTGGGATGCCCTCTAACATACTATAACCTCATTTAGCGGAGATTTTCACACAAAAGTGAAATTTTCAAAAAGTCAGAAATTTTGCAAAAAACGACTAAGTATGAAGGACTCATCGGGTGAAACGCTCTGGAACTGAAATCAGATGCTCTTACAGACATGCTCCCCTCTCTGGAAGTCTGAGACATGTGTGAAAATTTTCTAAGTCCAGAAAAAAAAATTTTTTCAACTTTTTTCAAATTTCCCCCAAGGGATATATATTTTACCCACACATTTGGAGCCCTCCTGGGATGCCCTCTAACATACTATAACCTCATTTAGCGGAGATTTTCACAAAAAAGTGAAATTTTCAAAAAGTGGAAATTTTTCCAAAAAACGACTAAGTATGAAGGACTCATCGGGTGAAACGCTCTGGAACTGAAATCGGATGTGCTTACAGACATGCTCCCCTCTCTGGAAGTCTGAGACATGTGTGAAAATTTTCCAAGTCCAGAAAAAACATTTTTTTTAACTTTTTTTCAAATTTCACCACAAGGGATATATATTTTACCCACACATTTGGAGCCCTCCTGGGATGCCCTCTAACATACTATAACCTCATATAGCGGAGATTCTCACAAAAAAGTGAAATTTTCAAAAAGTGGAAATTTTTCCAAAAAACTACTAAGTATGAAGGACTCATCGGGTGAAACGCTCTGGAATTGAAATCGGATGCGCTTACAGACATGCTCCCCTCTCTGGAAGTCTGAGACATGTGTGAAAATTTTCTAAGTCCAGAAAAAAAAAATTTTTCAACTTTTTTTCAAATTTCGTCCCAAGGGATATATATTTTACCCACACATTTGGAGCCCTCCTGGGATGCCCTCTAACATACTATAACCTCATTTGGCGGAGAATTTCACAAAAAAGTGAAATTTTCAAAAAGTGGAAATTTTTCCAAAAAACGACTAATTATGAAGGACTCATCGGGTGAAACACTCTGGAACTGAAATCGGATGCGCTTAGAGACATGCTCCCCTCTCTGGAAGTCTGAGACATGTGTGAGAATTTTCTAAGTCCAGAAAAAACATTTTTTTCAACTTTTTTTCAAATTTCCCCTCAAGGGATATATATTTTACCCACACATTTGGAGCCCTCCTGGGATGCCCTCTAACATACTATAACCTCATATAGCGGAGATTCTCACAAAAAAGTGAAATTTTCAAAAAGTGAAAATTTTTCCAAAAAACGACTAAGTATGAAGGACTCATCGGGTGAAACGCTCTGGAACTGAAATCGGATGCGCTTACAGACATGCTCCCCTCTCTGGAAGTCTGAGACATGTGTGAAAATTTTCTAAGTCCAGAAAAAAAAAAATTTAAAACTTTTTTTCAAATTTACCCCCAAGGGATATATATTTTACCCACACATTTGGAGCCCTTCTGGGATGCCCTCTAACATACTATAACCTAATTTAGCGGAGATTTTCACACAAAAGTGAAATTTTCAAAAAGTCAGAAATTTTGCAAAAAACGACTAAGTATGAAGGACTCATCGGGTGAAACGCTCTGGAACTGAAATCGGATGCAATTACAGACATGCTCCCCTCTCTGGAAGTCTTACACATGTGTGAAAATTTTCTAAGTCCAGAAAAAAAAAAATGTTCAACTTTTTTTCAAATTTCCCCCAAGGGATATATATTTTACCCACACATTTGGAGCCCTCCTGGGATGCCCTCTAACATACTATAACCTCATTTAGCGGAGATTTTCACAAAAAAGTGAAATTTTCAAAAAGTCAGGAATTTTGCAAAAAACGACTAAGTATGAAGGACTCATCAGGTGAATCGCTCTGGAACTGAAATCGGATGCGCGCACTGACATGCTCCCCTCTCTGGAAGTCTGAGACATGTGTGAAAATTTTCTAAGTCCAGAAAAAATTTTTTTTTTAACTTTTTTCAAATTTCCCCACAAGGGATATATATTTTACCCACACATTTGGAGCCCTCCTGGGATGCCCTCTAACATACTATAACCTCATTTAGCGGAGATTTTCACACAAAAGTGAAATTTTCAAAAAGTCAGAAATTTTGCAAAAAACGACTAAGTATGAAGGACTCATCGGGTGAAACGCTCTGGAACTGAAATCAGATGCTCTTACAGACATGCTCCCCTCTCTGGAAGTCTGAGACATGTGTGAAAATTTTCTAAGTCCAGAAAAAAAAATTTTTTCAACTTTTTTCAAATTTCCCCCAAGGGATATATATTTTACCCACACATTTGGAGCCCTCCTGGGATGCCCTCTAACATACTATAACCTCATTTAGCGGAGATTTTCACAAAAAAGTGAAATTTTCAAAAAGTGGAAATTTTTCCAAAAAACGACTAAGTATGAAGGACTCATCGGGTGAATCACTCTGGAACTGAAATCGGATGCGCGCACTGACATGCTCCCCTCTCTGGAAGTCTGAGACATGTGTGAAAATTTTCTAAGTCCAGAAAAAATTTTTTTTTTAACTTTTTTCAAATTTCCCCACAAGGGATATATATTTTACCCACACATTTGGAGCCCTCCTGGGATGCCCTCTAACATATTATAACCTCATTTAGCGGAGATTTTCACACAAAAGTGAAATTTTCAAAAAGTCAGAAATTTTGCAAAAAACGACTAAGTATGAAGGACTCATCGGGTGAAACGCTCTGGAACTGAAATCAGATGCTCTTACAGACATGCTCCCCTCTCTGGAAGTCTGAGACATGTGTGAAAATTTTCTAAGTCCAGAAAAAAAAATTTTTTCAACTTTTTTCAAATTTCCCCCAAGGGATATATATTTTACCCACACATTTGGAGCCCTCCTGGGATGCCCTCTAACATACTATAACCTCATTTAGCGGAGATTTTCACAAAAAAGTGAAATTTTCAAAAAGTGGAAATTTTTCCAAAAAACGACTAAGTATGAAGGACTCATCGGGTGAAACGCTCTGGAACTGAAATCGGATGTGCTTACAGACATGCTCCCCTCTCTGGAAGTCTGAGACATGTGTGAAAATTTTCCAAGTCCAGAAAAAACATTTTTTTTAACTTTTTTTCAAATTTCACCACAAGGGATATATATTTTACCCACACATTTGGAGCCCTCCTGGGATGCCCTCTAACATACTATAACCTCATATAGCGGAGATTCTCACAAAAAAGTGAAATTTTCAAAAAGTGGAAATTTTTCCAAAAAACTACTAAGTATGAAGGACTCATCGGGTGAAACGCTCTGGAATTGAAATCGGATGCGCTTACAGACATGCTCCCCTCTCTGGAAGTCTGAGACATGTGTGAAAATTTTCTAAGTCCAGAAAAAAAAAATTTTTCAACTTTTTTTCAAATTTCGTCCCAAGGGATATATATTTTACCCACACATTTGGAGCCCTCCTGGGATGCCCTCTAACATACTATAACCTCATTTGGCGGAGAATTTCACAAAAAAGTGAAATTTTCAAAAAGTGGAAATTTTTCCAAAAAACGACTAATTATGAAGGACTCATCGGGTGAAACACTCTGGAACTGAAATCGGATGCGCTTAGAGACATGCTCCCCTCTCTGGAAGTCTGAGACATGTGTGAGAATTTTCTAAGTCCAGAAAAAACATTTTTTTCAACTTTTTTTCAAATTTCCCCTCAAGGGATATATATTTTACCCACACATTTGGAGCCCTCCTGGGATGCCCTCTAACATACTATAACCTCATATAGCGGAGATTCTCACAAAAAAGTGAAATTTTCAAAAAGTGAAAATTTTTCCAAAAAACGACTAAGTATGAAGGACTCATCGGGTGAAACGCTCTGGAACTGAAATCGGATGCGCTTACAGACATGCTCCCCTCTCTGGAAGTCTGAGACATGTGTGAAAATTTTCTAAGTCCAGAAAAAAAAAAATTTAAAACTTTTTTTCAAATTTACCCCCAAGGGATATATATTTTACCCACACATTTGGAGCCCTTCTGGGATGCCCTCTAACATACTATAACCTAATTTAGCGGAGATTTTCACACAAAAGTGAAATTTTCAAAAAGTCAGAAATTTTGCAAAAAACGACTAAGTATGAAGGACTCATCGGGTGAAACGCTCTGGAACTGAAATCGGATGCAATTACAGACATGCTCCCCTCTCTGGAAGTCTTACACATGTGTGAAAATTTTCTAAGTCCAGAAAAAAAAAAATGTTCAACTTTTTTTCAAATTTCCCCCAAGGGATATATATTTTACCCACACATTTGGAGCCCTCCTGGGATGCCCTCTAACATACTATAACCTCATTTAGCGGAGATTTTCACAAAAAAGTGAAATTTTCAAAAAGTCAGGAATTTTGCAAAAAACGACTAAGTATGAAGGACTCATCAGGTGAATCGCTCTGGAACTGAAATCGGATGCGCGCACTGACATGCTCCCCTCTCTGGAAGTCTGAGACATGTGTGAAAATTTTCTAAGTCCAGAAAAAAATTTTTTTTTAACTTTTTTCAAATTTCCCCACAAGGGATATATATTTTACCCACACATTTGGAGCCCTCCTGGGATGCCCTCTAACATACTATAACCTCATTTAGCGGAGATTTTCACACAAAAGTGAAATTTTCAAAAAGTCAGAAATTTTGCAAAAAACGACTAAGTATGAAGGACTCATCGGGTGAAACGCTCTGGAACTGAAATCAGATGCGCTTACAGACATGCTCCCCTCTCTGGAAGTCTGAGACATGTGTGAAAATTTTCTAAGTCCAGAAAATAAATTTTTTTCAACTATTTTTCAAATTTCCCCCAAGGGATATATATTTTACCCACACATTTGGAGCCCTCCTGGGATGCCCTCTAACATACTATAACCTCATTTGGCGGAGAATTTGACAAAAAAGTGAAATTTTCAAAAAGTGGAAATTTTTCCAAAAAACGACTAAGTATGAAGGACTCATCGGGTGAAACGCTCTGGAACTGAAATAGGATGCGCTTACAGACATGCTCCCCTCTCTGGAAGTCTGAGACATGTGTGAAAATTTTCTAAGTCCAGAAAAAAAAAATTTTTTCAACTTTTTTTCAAATTTCCCCCCAAGGGATATATATTTTACCCACACATTTGGAGCCCTCCTGGGATGCCCTCTAACATACTATAACCTCATTTAGCGGAGATTTTCGCAAAAAAGTGAAATTTTCCAAAAGTCAGAAATTTTGCAAGAAACGACTAAGTATGAAGGACTCATCGGGTGAAACGCTCTGGAACTGAAATCGGATGCGCTTACAGACATGCTCCCCTCTCTGGAAGTCTTACACATGTGTGAAAATTTTCTAAGTCCAGAAAATAAATTTTTTTCAACTTTTTTTCAAATTTCCCCCAAGGGATATATATTTTACCCACACATTTGGAGCCCTCCTGGGATGCCCTCTAACATACTATAACCTCATTAAGCGGAGATTTTCACAAAAAAGTGAAATTTTCAAAAAGTGGAAATTTTTCCAAAAAACGACTAAGTATGAAGAACTCATCACGTGAAACGCTCTGGAACTGAAATCGGATGCGCTTACAGACATGCTCCCCTCTCTGGAAGTCTTACAAATGTGTGAAAATTTTCTAAGTCCAGAAAAAAAATTTTTTTCAACTTTTTTTCAAATTTCCCCCAAGGGATATATATTTTACCCACACATTTGGAGCCCTCCTGGGATGCCCTCTAACATACTATAACCTCATTTAGCAGAGATTTTCTCAAAAAAGTGAAATTTTCAAAAAGTGGAAATTTTTCCAAAAAATGACTAAGTATGAAGGACTCATCGGGTGAAACACTCTGGAACTGAAATCGGATGCGCTTAGAGACATGCTCCCCTCTCTGGAAGTCTGAGACATGTGTGAAAATTTTCTAAGTCCAGAAAAAAATTTTTTTTTAACTTTTTTTCAAATTTCCCCACAAGGGATATATATTTTACCCACACATTTGGAGCCCTCCTGGGATGCCCTCTAACATACTATAACCTCATTTAGCGGAGATTTTCACAAAAAAGTGACATTTTCAAAAAGTGGAAATTTTTCCAAAAAACGACTAAGTATGAAGGACTCATCGGGTGAAACGCTCTGGAACTGAAATCGGATGCGCTTACAGACATGCTCCCCTCTCTGGAAGTCTGAGACATGTGTGAAAATTTTCTAAGTCCAGAAAAAAAAAATTTTTCAAATATTTTTTTCAAATTTCCCCCCAAGGGATATATATTTTACCCACACATTTGGAGCCCTCCTGGGATGCCCTCTAACATACTATAACCTCATTTAGCAGAGATTTTCTCAAAAAAGTGAAATTTTCAAAAAGTGGAAATTTTTCCAAAAAACGACTAAGTATGAAGTACTCATCGGGTGAATCGCTCTGGAACTGAAATCGGATGCGCGCACTGACATGCTCCCCTCTCTGGAATTCTGAGACATGTGTGAAAATTTTCTAAGTCCAGAAAAAAAATTTTTTTCAACTATTTTTCAAATTTCCCCCAAGGGATATATATTTTACCCACACATTTGGAGCCCTCCTGGGATGCCCTCTAACATACTATAACCTCATTTGGCGGAGAATTTGACAAAAAAGTGAAATTTTCAAAAAGTGGAAATTTTTCCAAAAAACGACTAAGTATGAAGGACTCATCGGGTGAAACGCTCTGGAACTGAAATCGGATGCGCTTACAGACATGCTCCCCTCACTGGAAGTCTGAGACATGTGTGAAAATTTTCTAAGTCCAGAAAAAAAAATTTTTTTCAACTTTTTTTCAAATTTCCCCCCAAGGGATATATATTTTACCCACACATTTGGAGCCCTCCTGGGATGCCCTCTAACATACTATAACCTCATTTAGCGGAGATTTTCACAAAAAAGTGAAATTTTCCAAAAGTCAGGATTTTTGCAAGAAACGACTAAGTATGAAGGACTCATCGGGTGAAACACTCTGGAACTGAAATCGGGTGCGCTTACAGACATGCTCCCCTCTCTGGAAGTCTTGCACGTGTGTGAAAATTTTCTAAGTCCAGAAAATAAATTTTTTTCAACTTTTTTTCAAATTTCCCCCAACTAATATATATTTTACCCACACATTTGGAGCCCTCCTGGGATGCCCTCTAACATACTATAACCTCATTTAGCAGAGATTTTCACAAAAAAGTGAAATTTTCAAAAAGTGGAAATTTTTCCAAAAAACGACTAAGTATGAAGAACTCATCACGTGAAACGCTCTGGAACTGAAATCGGATGCGCTTACAGACATGCTCCCCTCTCTGGAAGTCTTACACATGTGTGAAAATTTTCTAAGTCCAGAAAAAAAATTTTTTTCAACTTTTTTTCAAATTTCCCCCAAGGGATATATATTTTACCCACACATTTGGAGCCCTCCTGGGATGCCCTCTAACATACTATAACCTCATTTAGCAGAGATTTTCTCAAAAAAGTGAAATTTTCAAAGAGTGGAAATTTTTCCAAAAAATGACTAAGTATGAAGGACTCATCGGGTGAAACGCTCTGGAACTGAAATCGGATGCGCTTACAGACATGCTCCCCTCTCTGGAAGTCTTACACATGTGTGAAAATTTTCTAAGTCCAGAAAATAAATTTTTTTCAACTTTTTTTCAAATTTCCCCCAAGGGATATATATTTTACCCACACATTTGGAGCCCTCCTGGGATGCCCTCTAACATACTATAACCTCATTTAGCGGAGATTTTCACAAAAAAGTGAAATTTTCAAAAAGTGGAAATTTTTCCAAAAAACGACTAAGTATGAAGAACTCATCACGTGAAACGCTCTGGAACTGAAATCGGATGCGCTTACAGACATGCTCCCCTCTCTGGAAGTCTTACACATGTGTGAAAATTTTCTAAGTCCAGAAAAATTTTTTTTTTTTTACTTTTTTTCAAATTTCCCCGAAGGGATATATATTTTACCCACACATTTGGAGCCCTCCTGGGATGCCCTCTAACATACTATAACCTCATTTAGCGGAGATTTTCACAAAAAAGTGACATTTTCAAAAAGTGGAAATTTTTCCAAAAAATGACTAAGTATGAAGGACTCATCGGGTGAAACGCTCTGGAACTGAAATCGGATGCGCTTACAGACATGCTCCCCTCTCTGGAAGTCTGAGACATGTGTGAAAATTTTCTAAGTCCAGAAAAAAAAAATTTTTCAAATATTTTTTTCAAATTTCCCCCCAAGGGATATATATTTTACCCACACATTTGGAGCCCTCCTGGGATGCCCTCTAACATACTATAACCTCATTTAGCGGAGATTTTCACAAAAAAGTGAAATTTTCAAAAAGTGGAAATTTTTCCAAAAAACGACTAAGTATGAAGGACTCATCGGGTGAATCGCTCTGGAACTGAAATCGGATGCGCGCACTGACATGCTCCCCTCTCTGGAATTCTGAGACATGTGTGAAAATTTTCTAAGTCCAGAAAAAAAATTTTTTTTAACTTTTTTCAAATTTCCCCACAAGGGATATATATTTTACCCACACATTTGGAGCCCTCCTGGGATGCCCTCTAACATACTATAACCTCATTTAGCGGAGATTTTCACAAAAAAGTGAAATTTTCAAAAAGTCAGAAATTTTGCAAGAAACGACTAAGTATGAAGGACTAATCGGGTGAAACGCTCTGGAACTGAAATCGGATGCGCTTACAGACATGCTCCACACATGTGTGAAAATTTTCTAAGTCCAGAAAAAAAAAATTTTTTCAACTTTTTTTCAAATTTCCCCCAAGGGATATATATTTTACCCACACATTTGGAGCCCTCCTGGGATGCCCTCTAACATACTATAACCTCATTTAGCGGAGATTTTCACAAAAAAAGTGAAATTTTCAAAAAGTCAGAAATTTTGCAAAAAACGACTAAGTATGAAGGACTCATCGGGTGAATCGCTCTGGAACTGAAATCGGAAGCGTGCACTGGCATGCTCCCCTCTCTGGAAGTCTGAGACATGTGTGAAAAATTTCTAAGTCCAGAAAAAAAATTTTTTTCAACTTTTTTTCAAATTTCCCCTCAAGGGATATATATTTTACCCACACATTTGGAGCCCTCCTGGGATGCCCTCTAACATACTATAACCTCATTTGGCGGAGAATTTCACAAAAAAGTGAAATTTTCAAAAAGTGGAAATTTTTCCAAAAAACGACTAAGTATGAAGGACTCATCGGGTGAAACGCTCTGGAACTGAAATTGGATGCGCTTACAGACATGCTCCCCTCTCTGGAAGTCTGAGACATGTGTGAAAATTTTCTAAGTCCAGAAAAAAAAATGTTTTCAACTTTTTTTCAAATTTCCCCCCAAGGGATATATATTTTACCCACACATTTGGAGCCTTCCTGGGATGCCCTCTAACATACTATAACCTCATTTAGCGGAGATTTTCACAAAAAAGTGAAATTTTCCAAAAGTCAGAAATTTTGCAAGAAACGACTAAGTATGAAGGACTCATCGGGTGAAACGCTCTGGAACTGAAATCGGATGCGCTTACAGACATGCTCCCCTCTCTGGAAGTCTTACACATGTGTGAAAATTTTCTAAGTATAGAAAAATTTTTTTTTTTTACTTTTTTTCAAATTTCCCCACAAGGGATATATATTTTACCCACACATTTGGAGCCCTCCTGGGATGCCCTCTAACATACTATAACCTCATTTAGCGTATATTTTCACAAAAAAGTGAAATTTTCAAAAAGTGGAAATTTTTCCAAAAAACGACTAAGTATGAAGGACTCATCGGGTGAAACGCTCTGGAACTGAAATCGGATGCGCTTACAGACATGCTCCCCTCTCTGGAAGTCTGAGACATGTGTGAAAATTTTCTAAGTCCTGAAAAAAAAAAATTTTCAACTTTTTTCAAATTTCCCCCCAAGGGATATATATTTTACCCACACATTTGGAGCCCTCCTGGGATGCCCTCTAACATACTATAACCTCATTTAGCGGAGATTTTCACAAAAAAGTGAAATTTTCCAAAAGTCAGAAATTTTGCAAGAAACGACTAAGTATGAAGGACTCATCGGGTGAAACGCTCTGGAACTGAAATCGGATGCGCTTACAGACATGCTCCCCTCTCTGGAAGTCTTACACATGTGTGAAAATTTTCTAAGTATAGAAAAAAAAATTTTTTTAACTTTTTTTCAAATTTCCCCACAAGGGATATATATTTTACCCACACATTTGGAGCCCTCCTGGGATGCCCTCTAACATACTATAACCTCATTTAGCGGAGATTTTCACAAAAAAGTGAAATTTTCAAAAAGTGGAAATTTTTCCAAAAAACGACTAACTATGAAGGACTCATCGGGTGAAACGCTCTGGAACTGAAATCGGATGCGCTTACAGACATGCTCCCCTCTCTGGAATTCTGAGACATGTGTGAAAATTTTCTAAGTCCTGAAAAAAAAAAATTTTCAACTTTTTTTTCAAATTTCCCCCCAAGGGATATATATTTTACCCACACATTTAGAGCCCTCCTGGGATGCCCTCTAACATACTATAACCTCATTTAGCGGAGATTTTCACAAAAAAGTGAAATTTTCAAAAAGTGGAAATTTTTCCAAAAAACGACTAAGTATGAAGGACTCATCGGGTGAAACGCTCTGGAACTGAAATCGGATGCGCTTACAGACATGCTCCCCTCTCTGGAATTCTGAGACATGTGTGAAAATTTTCTAAGTCCTGAAAAAAAAAAATTTTCAACTTTTTTTTCAAATTTCCCCCCAAGGGATATATATTTTACCCACACATTTAGAGCCCTCCTGGGATGCCCTCTAACATACTATAACCTCATTTAGCGGAGATTTTCACAAAAAAGTGAAATTTTCAAAAAGTCAGCAATTTTGCAAAAAACGACTAAGTATGAAGGACTCATCGGGTGAATCGCTCTGGAACTGAAATCGGATGCGCGCACTGACATGCTCCCCTCTCTGGAAGTCTGAGACATGTGTGAAAATTTTCTAAGTCCAGAAAAAAAAATTTTTTTCAACTTTTTTTCAAATTTCCCCCCAAGGGATATATATTTTACCCACACATTTGGAGCCCTCCTGGGATGCCCTCTAACATACTATAACCTCATTTAGCGGAGATTTTCACAAAAAAGTGAAATTTTCAAAAAGTGGAAATTTTTCCAAAAAACGACTAAGTATGAAGGACTCATCGGGTGAAACGCTCTGGAACTGAAATCGGATGCGCTTACAGACATGCTCCACACATGTGTGAAAATTTTCTAAGTCCAGAAAAAAAAATTTTTTTCAACTTTTTTTCAAATTTCCCCCAAGGGATATATATTTTACCCACACATTTGGAGCCCTCCTGGGATGCCCTCTAACATACTATAACCTCATTTAGCGGAGATTTTCACAAAAAAGTGAAATTTTCAAAAAGTCAGAAATTTTGCAAAAAACGACTAAGTATGAAGGACTCATCGGGTGAATCGCTCTGGAACTGAAATCTGATGCGCGCACTGACTTGCTCCCCTCTCTGGAAGTCTGAGACATGTGTGAAAATTTTCTAAGTCCAGAAAAAAATTTTTTTTAACTTTTTTCAAATTTCCCCTCAAGGGATATATATTTTACCCACACATTTGGAGCCCTCCTGGGATGCCCTCTAACATACTATAACCTCATTTGGCGGAGATTTTCACAAAAAAGTGAAATTTTCCAAAAGTCAGAAATTTTGCAAGAAACGACTAAGTATGAAGGACTCATCGGGTGAAACGCTCTGGAACTGAAATCGGATGCGCTTACAGACATGCTCCACACATGTGTGAAAATTTTCTAAGTCCAGAAAAAAAAAATTTTTTCAACTTTTTTTCAAATTTCCCCCAAGGGATATATATTTTACCCACACATTTGGAGCCCTCCTGGGATGCCCTCTAACATACTATAACCTCATTTAGCGGAGATTTTCACAAAAAAAGTGAAATTTTCAAAAAGTCAGAAGTTTTGCAAAAAACGACTAAGTATGAAGGACTCATCGGGTGAATCGCTCTGGAACTGAAATCGGAAGCGTGCACTGACATGCTCCCCTCTCTGGAAGTCTGAGACATGTGTGAAAAATTTCTAAGTCCAGAAAAAAAATTTTTTTCAACTTTTTTTCAAATTTCCCCTCAAGGGATATATATTTTACCCACACATTTGGAGCCCTCCTGGTATGCCCTCTAACATACTATAACCTCATTTGGCGGAGAATTTCACAAAAAAGTGAAATTTTCAAAAAGTGGAAATTTTTCCAAAAAACGACTAAGTATGAAGGACTCATCGGGTGAAACGCTCTGGAACTGAAATCGGATGCGCTTACAGACATGCTCCCCTCTCTGGAAGTCTGAGACATGTGTGAAAATTTTCTAAGTCCAGAAAAAAAAATGTTTTCAACTTTTTTTCAAATTTCCCCCCAAGGGATATATATTTTACCCACACATTTGGAGCCCTCCTGGGATGCCCTCTAACATACTATAACCTCATTTAGCGGAGATTTTCACAAAAAAGTGAAATTTTCCAAAAGTCAGAAATTTTGCAAGAAACGACTAAGTATGAAGGACTCATGGGGTGAAATGCTCTGGAACTGAAATCGGATGCGCTTACAGACATGCTCCCCTCTCTGGAAGTCTGAGACATGTGTGAAAATTTTCTAAGTCCAGAAAAAAAATTTTTTTCAACTTTTTTTCAAATTTCCCCTCAAGGGATATATATTTTACCCACACATTTGGAGCCCTCCTGGGATGCCCTCTAACATACTATAACCTCATTTAGCAGAGACTTTCACAAAAAAGTGAAATTTTCAAAAAGTCAGAAATTTTGCAAAAAACGACTAAGTATGAAGGACTAATCGGGTGAAACGCTCTGGAACTGATATCGGATGCGCTTACAGACATGCTCCCCTCTCTGGAAGTCTGAGACATGTGTGAAAATTTTCTAAGTCCAGAAAAAAAAAATTTTTCAACTTTTTTTTAAATTTCCCCCCAAGGGATATATATTTTACCCACACATTTAGAGCCCTCCTGGGATGCCCTCTAACATACTATAACCTGATTTAGCGGAGATTTTCACAAAAAAGTGAAATTTTCAAAAAGTCAGAAATTTTGCAAAAAACTACTAAGTATGAAGGACTCATCGGGTGAATCGCTCTGGAACTGAAATCGGATGCGCGCACTGACATGCTCCCCTCTCTGGAAGTCTGAGACATGTGTGAAAATTTTCTAAGTCCAGAAAATAAATTTTTTTCAACTTTTTTTCAAATTTCCCCTCAAGGGATATATATTTTACCCACACATTTGGAGCCCTCCTGGGATGCCCTCTAACATACTATAACCTCATTTAGCGGAGATTTTCACAAAAAAGTGAAATTTTCAAAAAGTCAGAAATTTTGCAAAAAACGACTAAGTATGAAGGACTCATCGGGTGAAACGCTCTGGAACTGAAATCAGATGCCCTTACAGACATGCTCCCCTCTTTGGAAGTCTGAGACATGTGTGAAAATTTTCTAAGTCTAGAAAAAAAAATTTTTTCATCTTTTATTCAAATTTCCCCCCAAGGGATATATATTTTACCCACACATTTGGAGCCGTCCTGGGATGAGCTCTAACATACTATAACCTCATTTGGCGGAGAATTTCACAAAAAAGTGAAATTTTCAAAAAGTGGAAATTTTTCCAAAAAACGACTAAGTATGAAGGACTCATCGGGTGAAACGCTCTGGAACTGAAATCGGATGCGCTTACAGAAATGCTCCCCTCTCTGGAAGTCTGAGACATGTGTGAAAATTTTCTAAGTCCAGAAAATAAATTTTTTTCAACTTTTATTCAAATTTCCCCTCAAGGGATATATATTTTACCCACACATTTGGAGCCCTCCTGGGATGCCATCTAACATACTATAAACACATTTAGCGGAGATTTTCACAAAAAAGTGAAATTTTCAAAAAGTCAGAAATTTTGCAAGAAACGACTAAGTATGAAGGACTCATCGGGTAAAACGCTCTGGAACTGAAATCGAATGCGCTTACAGACATGTTCCCCTCTCTGGAAGTCGTACACATGTGTGAAAATTTTCTAAGTCTAGAAAAAAAAATTTTTTCAACTTTTTTTCAAATTTCCCCCAAGGGATATATATTTTACCCACACATTTGGAGCCCTCCTGGGATGCCCTCTAACATACTATAACCTCATTTAGCGGAGATTTTCACAAAAAAGTGAAATTTTCAAAAAGTCAGAAATTTTGCAAAAAACAACTAAGTATGAAGGACTCATCGGGTAAAACGCTCTGGAACTGAAATCGGATGCGCTTACAGACATGCTCCCCTCTCTGGAAGTCGTACACATGTGTGAAAATTTTCTAAGTCTAGAAAAAAAAACTTTTTCAAGTTTTTTTCAAATTTCCCCCAAGGGATATATATTTTACCCACACATTTGGAGCCCTCCTGGGATGCCCTCTAACATACTATAACCTCATTTAGCGGAGATTTTCACAAAAAAGTGAAATTTTCAAAAAGTCAGAAATTTTGCAAGAAACGACTAAGTATGAAGGACTCATCGGGTGAAATGCTCTGGAACTGAAATCGGATGCGCGCACTCACATGCTCCCCTCTCTGGAAGTCTGAGACATGTGTGAAAATTTTCTAAGTCCAGAAAAAAAAATTTTTTTTACTTTTTTCAAATTTCCCCCCAAGGGATATATATTTTACCCACACATTTGGAGCCCTCCTGGGATGCCCTCTAACATACTATAACCTCATTTAGCGGAGATTTTCACAAAAAAAGTGAAATTTTCAAAAAGTCAGAAATTTTGCAAAAAACGACTAAGTATGAAGGACTCATCGGGTGAAATGCTCTGGAACTGAAATCAGATGTGCTTACAGACATGCTCCCCTCTTTGGAAGTCTGAGACATGTGTGAAAATTTTCTAAGTCCAGAAAAAAAAAATTTTTTCAACTTTTTTTCAAATTTCCCCCCAAGGGATATATATTTTACCCACACATTTGGAGCCCTCCTGGGATGCCCTCTAACATACTATAACCTCATTTAGCGGAGATTTTCACAAAAAGGTGAAATTTTCCAAAAGTCAGAAATTTTGCAAGAAACGACTAAGTATGAAGGACTCATCGGGTGAAACGCTCTGGAACTGAAATTGGATGTGTGCACTGACATGCTCTCCTCTCTGGAAGTCTGAGACATGTGTGAAAATTTTCTAAGTCCAGAAAAAAAAATTTTTTCAACTTTTTTTCAAATTTCCCCCCAAGGGATATATATTTTACCCACACATTTGGAGCCCTCCTGGGATGCCCTCTACCATACTATAACCTCATTTGGCGGAGAATTTCACAAAAAAGTGAAATTTTCAAAAAGTGGAAATTTTTCCAAAAAACGACTAAGTATGAAGGACTCATCAGGTGAAACACTCTGGAACTGAAATCGGATACGCTTAGAGACATGCTCCCCTCTCTGGAAGTCTGAGACTTGTGTGAAAATTTTCTAACTCCAGAAAAAAAATTTTTTTCAACTTTTTTTCAAATTTCCCCCCAAGGGATATATATTTTACCCACACATTTGGAGCCCTCCTGGGGTGCCCTCTAACATACTATAACCTCATTTAGCGGAGATTTTCACAAAAAAGTGAAATTTTCAAAAAGTCAGAAATTTTGCAAAAAACAACTAAGTATGAAGGACTCATCGGGTGAATCGCTCTGGAACTGAAATCGGATGCGTGCACTGACATGCTCCCCTCTCTGGAAGTCTGAAACATGTGTGAAAATTTTCTAAGTCCAGAAAAAAAAAATTTTTCAACTTTTTTTCAAATTTCCCCCAAGGGATATATATTTTACCCACACATTTGGAGCCCTCCTGGGATGCCCTCTAACATACTATAACCTCATTTAGCGGAGATTCTCACAAAAAAGTGAAATTTTCAAAAAGTGGAAATTTTTCCAAAAAACGACTAAGGATGAAGGACTCATCTGGTGAAACGCTCTGGAATTGAAATCGGATGCGCTTACAGACATGCTCCCCTCTCTGGAAGTCTGAGACATGTGTGAAAATTTTCTAAGTCCAGAAAAAAAATTTTTTTTAACTTTTTTTCAAATTTCACCACAAGGGATATATATTTTACCCACACATTTGGAGCCCTCCTGGGATGCCCTCTAACATACTATAACCTCATTTAGCGGAGATTTTCACACAAAAGTGAAATTTTCAAAAAGTCAGAAATTTTGCAAGAAACGACTAAGTATGAAGGACTCATCGGGTGAAACGCTCTGGAACTGAAATCGGATGCGCTTACAGACATGCTCCACACATGTGTGAAAATTTTCTAAGTCCAGAAAAAAAAAAATGTTTCAACTTTTTTTCAAATTTCCCCCAAGGGATATATATTTTGCCCACACATTTGGAGCCCTCCTGGGATGCCCTCTAACATACTATAACCTCATTTAGCGGAGATTTTCACAAAAAAGTGAAATTTTCAAAAAGTCAGAAATTTTGCAAAAAACGACTAAGTATGAAGGACTCATCGGGTGAATCGCTCTGGAACTGAAATCGGATGCGCGCACTGACATGCTCCCCTCTCTGGAAGTCTGAGACATGTGTGAAAATTTTCTAAGCCAGAAAAAAATTTTTTTTAACTTTTTTCAAATTTCCCCCCAAGGGATATATATTTTACCCACACATTTGGAGCCCTCCTGGGATGCCCTCTAACATACTATAAACTAATTTAGCGGAGATTTTCACAAAAAAAGTGAAATTTTCAAAAAGTCAGAAATTTTGCAAAAAATGACTAAGTATGAAGGACACATCGGGTGAAACGCTCTGGAACTGAAATCAGATGCGCTTACAGACATGCTCCCCTCTTTGGAAGTCTGAGACATGTGTAAAAATTTTCTAAGTCCAGAAAAAAAAATTTTTTTCAACTTTTTTCAAATTTCCCCCAAAGGGATATATACTTTACCCACACATTTGGAGCCCTCCTGGGATGCCCTCTAACATACTATAACCTCATTTAGCGGAGATTTTCACAAAAAAGTGAAATTTTCAAAAAGTCAGAAATTTTGCAAGAAACGACTAAGTATGAAGGACTCATCGGGTGAAACGCTCTGGAACTGAAATCGGATGCGCTTACAGACATGCTCCCCTCTCTGGAAGTCTTACACATGTGTGAAAATTTTCAAAGTCAAGAAAATAATTTTTTTTCAACTTTTTTTCAAATTTCCCCCAAGGGATATATATTTTACCCACACATTTGGAGCCCTCCTGGGATGCCCTCTAACATACTATAACCTCATTTAGCGGAGATTTTCACAAAAAAGTGAAATTTTCCAAAAGTCAGAAATGTTGCAAGAAACGACTAAGTATGAAGGACTCATCGGGTGAAACGCTCTGGAACTGAAATCGGATGCGCTTACAGACATGCTCCCCTCTCTGGAAGTCTTACACATGTGTGAAAATTTTCAAAGTCAAGAAAATAAATTTTTTTCAACTTTTTTTCAAATTTCCCCCAAGGGATATATATTTTACCCACACATTTGGAGCCCTCCTGGGATGCCCTCTAACATACTATAACCTCATTTAGCGGAGATTTTCACAAAAAAGTGAAATTTTCAAAAAGTCAGAAATTTTGCAAGAAACGACTAAGTATGAAGGACTCATCGAGTGAAACGCTCTGGAACTGAAATCGGATGCGCTTACAGACATGCTCCACACATGTGTGAAAATTTTCTAAGTCCAGAAAAAAAAAATTTTTTCAACTTTTTTTCAAATTTCCCCCAAGGGATATATATTTTACCCACACATTTGGAGCCCTCCTGGGATGCCCTCTAACATACTATAACCTCATTTAGCGGAGATTTTCACAAAAAAGTGAAATTTTCAAAAAGTCAGAAATTTTGCAAAAAACGACTAAGTATGAAGGACTCATCGAGTGAATCGCTCTGGAACTGAAATCGGATGCGCGCACTGACTTGCTCCCCTCTCTGGAAGTCTTACACATGTGTGAAAATTTTCAAAGTCCAGAAAATAAATTTTTTTCAACTTTTTTTCAAATTTCCCCCAAGGGATATATATTTTACATACACATTTGGAGCCCTCCTGGGATGCCCTCTAACATACTATAACCTCATTTAGCGGAGATTCTCACAAAAAAGTGAAATTTTCAAAAAGTGGAAATTTTTCCAAAAAACGACTAAGGATGAAGGACTCATCGGGTGAAACGCTCTGGAACTGAAATCGGATGCGCTTACAGACATGCTCCACACATGTGTGAAAATTTTCTAAGTCCAGAAAAAAAAAATTTTTTCAACTTTTTTTCAAATTTCCCCCAAGGGATATATATTTTACCCACACATTTGGAGCCCTCCTGGGATGCCCTCTAACATACTATAACCTCATTTAGCGGAGATTTTCACAAAAAAAGTGAAATTTTCAAAAAGTCAGAAATTTTGCAAAAAACGACTAAGTATGAAGGACTCATCGGGTGAATCGCTCTGGAACTGAAATCGGAAGCGTGCACTGACATGCTCCCCTCTCTGGAAGTCTGAGACATGTGTGAAAAATTTCTAAGTCCAGAAAAAAAATTTTTTTCAACTTTTTTTCAAATTTCCCCTCAAGGGATATATATTTTACCCACACATTTGGAGCCCTCCTGGGATGCCCTCTAACATACTATAACCTCATTTGGCGGAGAATTTCACAAAAAAGTGAAATTTTCAAAAAGTGGAAATTTTTCCAAAAAACGACTAAGTATGAAGGACTCATCGGGTGAAACGCTCTGGAACTGAAATCGGATGCGCTTACAGACATGCTCCCCTCTCTGGAAGTCTGAGACATGTGTGAAAATTTTCTAAGTCCAGGAAAAAAAATGTTTTCAACTTTTTTTCAAATTTCCCCCCAAGGGATATATATTTTACCCACACATTTGGAGCCCTCCTGGGATGCCCTCTAACATACTATAACCTCATTTAGCGGAGATTTTCACAAAAAAGTGAAATTTTCAAAAAGTCAGAAATTTTGCAAGAAACGACTAAGTATGAAGGACTCATCGGGTGAAACGCTCTGGAACTGAAATCGGATGCGCTTACAGACATGCTCCCCTCTCTGGAAGTCTTACACATGTGTGAAAATTTTCAAAGTCAAGAAAATAATTTTTTTTCAACTTTTTTTCAAATTTCCCCCAAGGGATATATATTTTACCCACACATTTGGAGCCCTCCTGGGATGCCCTCTAACATACTATAACCTCATTTAGCGGAGATTTTCACAAAAAAGTGAAATTTTCCAAAAGTCAGAAATGTTGCAAGAAACGACTAAGTATGAAGGACTCATCGGGTGAAACGCTCTGGAACTGAAATCGGATGCGCTTACAGACATGCTCCCCTCTCTGGAAGTCTTACACATGTGTGAAAATTTTCAAAGTCAAGAAAATAAATTTTTTTCAACTTTTTTTCAAATTTCCCCCAAGGGATATATATTTTACCCACACATTTGGAGCCCTCCTGGGATGCCCTCTAACATACTATAACCTCATTTAGCGGAGATTTTCACAAAAAAGTGAAATTTTCAAAAAGTCAGAAATTTTGCAAGAAACGACTAAGTATGAAGGACTCATCGAGTGAAACGCTCTGGAACTGAAATCGGATGCGCTTACAGACATGCTCCACACATGTGTGAAAATTTTCTAAGTCCAGAAAAAAAAAATTTTTTCAACTTTTTTTCAAATTTCCCCCAAGGGATATATATTTTACCCACACATTTGGAACCCTCCTGGGATGCCCTCTAACATACTATAACCTCATTTAGCGGACATTTTCACAAAAAAGTGAAATTTTCAAAAAGTCAGAAATTTTGCAAAAAACGACTAAGTATGAAGGACTCATCGGGTGAATCGCTCTGGAACTGAAATCGGATGCGCGCACTGACTTGCTCCCCTCTCTGGAAGTCTTACACATGTGTGAAAATTTTCAAAGTCCAGAAAATAAATTTTTTTCAACTTTTTTTCAAATTTCCCCCAAGGGATATATATTTTACATACACATTTGGAGCCCTCCTGGGATGCCCTCTAACATACTATAACCTCATTTAGCGGAGATTTTCACAAAAAAGTGAAATTTTCAAAAAGTCAGAAATTTTGCAAGAAACGACTAAGTATGAAGGACTCATCGGGTGAAACGCTCTGGAACTGAAATCGGATGCGCTTACAGACATGCTCCACACATGTGTGAAAATTTTCTAAGTCCAGAAAAAAAAAATGTTTTCAACTTTTTTTCAAATTTCCCCCAAGGGATATATATTTTACCCACACATTTGGAGCCCTCCTGGGATGCCCTCTAACATACTATAACCTCATTTAGCGGAGATTTTCACAAAAAAAGTGAAATTTTCAAAAAGTCAGAAATTTTGCAAAAAACGACTAAGTATGAAGGACTCATCGGGTGAATCGCTTTGGAACTGAAATCGGAAGCGTGCACTGACATGCTCCCCTCTCTGGAAGTCTGAGACATGTGTGAAAAATTTCTAAGTCCAGAAAAAAAATTTTTTTCAACTTTTTTTCAAATTTCCCCTCAAGGGATATATATTTTACCCACACATTTGGAGCCCTCCTGGGATGCCCTCTAACATACTATAACCTCATTTGGCGGAGAATTTCACAAAAAAGTGAAATTTTCAAAAAGTGGAAATTTTTCCAAAAAACGACTAAGTATGAAGGACTCATCGGGTGAAACGCTCTGGAACTGAAATCGGATGCGCTTACAGACATGCTCCCCTCTCTGGAAGTCTGAGACATGTGTGAAAATTTTCTAAGTCCAGGAAAAAAAATGTTTTCAACTTTTTTTCAAATTTCCCCCCAAGGGATATATATTTTACCCACACATTTGGAGCCCTCCTGGGATGCCCTCTAACATACTATAACCTCATTTAGCGGAGATTTTCACAAAAAAGTGAAATTTTCCAAAAGTCAGAAATTTTGCAAGAAACGACTAAGTATGAAGGACTCATGGGGTGAAATGCTCTGGAACTGAAATCGGATGCGCTTACAGACATGCTCCCCTCTCTGGAAGTCTGAGACATGTGTGAAAATTTTCTAAGTCCAGAAAAAAAATTTTTTTCAACTTTTTTTCAAATTTCCCCTCAAGGGATATATATTTTACCCACACATTTGGAGCCCTCCTGGGATGCCCTCTAACATACTATAACCTCATTTAGCAGAGACTTTCACAAAAAAGTGAAATTTTCAAAAAGTCACAAATTTTGCAAGAAACGACTAAGTATGAAGGACTCATCGGGTGAATCGCTCTGGAACTGAAATCGGATGCGCGCACTGACATGCTCCCCTCTCTGGAAGTCTGAGACATGTGTGAAAATTTTCTAAGTCCAGAAAAAAAATTTTTTTTAACTTTTTTCAAATTTCCCCCCAAGGGATATATATTTTACCCACACATTTGGAGCCCTCCTGGGATGCCCTCTAACATACTATAACCTCATTTGGCGGAGAATTTCACAAAAAAGTGAAATTTTCAAAAAGTGGAAATTTTTCCAAAAAACGACTAAGTATGAAGGACTCATCGGGTGAAACGCTCTGGAACTGAAATCGGATGCGCTTACAGACATGCTCCCCTCTCTGGAAGTCTGAGACATGTGTGAAAATTTTCTAAGTCCAGAAAAAAATTTTTTTTCAACTTTTTTCAAATTTCCCCCCAAGGGATACATATTTTACCCACACATTTGGAGCCCTCCTGGGATGCCCTCTAACATACTATAACCTCATTTGGCGGAGATTTTCACAAAAAAGTGAAATTTTCCAAAAGTCAGAAATTTTGCAAGAAACAACTAAGTATGAAGGACTCATCGGGTGAAACGCTCTGGAACTGAAATCGGATGCGCTTACAGACATGCTCCCCTCTCTGGAAGTCTTACACATGTGTGAAAATTTTCAAAGTCCAGAAAATAATTTTTTTTCAACTTTTTTTCAAATTTCCCCCAAGGGATATATATTTTACATACACATTTGGAGCCCTCCTGGGATGCCCTCTAACATACTATAACCTCATTTAGCGGAGATTTTCACAAAAAAGTGAAATTTTCAAAAAGTCAGAAATTTTGCAAGAAACGACTAAGTATGAAGGACTCATCGGGTGAAACGCTCTGGAACTGAAATCGGATGCGCTTACAGACATGCTCCACACATGTGTGAAAATTTTCAAAGTCCAGAAAATAAATTTTTTTCAACTTTTTTTCAAATTTCCCCCAAGGGATATATATTTTACATACACATTTGGAGCCCTCCTGGGATGCCCTCTAACATACTATAACCTCATTTAGCGGAGATTTTCACAAAAAAGTGAAATTTTCAAAAAGTCAGAAATTTTGCAAGAAACGACTAAGTATGAAGGACTCATCGGGTGAATCGCTCTGGAACTGAAATCGGATGCGCGCACTGACATGCTCCCCTCTCTGGAAGTCTGAGACATGTGTGAAAATTTTCTAAGTCCAGAAAAAAAATTTTTTTTAACTTTTTTCAAATTTCCCCCCAAGGGATATATATTTTACCCACACATTTGGAGCCCTCCTGGGATGCCCTCTAACATACTATAACCTCATTTGGCGGAGAATTTCACAAAAAAGTGAAATTTTCAAAAAGTGGAAATTTTTCCAAAAAACGACTAAGTATGAAGGACTCATCGGGTGAAACGCTCTGGAACTGAAATCGGATGCGCTTACAGACATGCTCCCCTCTCTGGAAGTCTGAGACATGTGTGAAAATTTTCTAAGTCCAGAAAAAAAAATGTTTTCAACTTTTTTTCAAATTTCCCCCCAAGGGATATATATTTTACCCACACATTTGGAGCCCTCCTGGGATGCCCTCTAACATACTATAACCTCATTTAGCGGAGATTTTCACAAAAAAGTGAAATTTTCCAAAAGTCAGAAATTTTGCAAGAAACGACTAAGTATGAAGGACTCATCGGGTGAAACGCTCTGGAACTGAAATCGGATGCGCTTACAGACATGCTCCCCTCTCTGGAAGTCTTACACATGTGTGAAAATTTTCAAAGTCAAGAAAATAAATTTTTTTCAACTTTTTTTCAAATTTCCCCCAAGGGATATATATTTTACCCACACATTTGGAGCCCTCCTGGGATGCCCTCTAACATACTATAACCTCATTTAGCGGAGATTTTCACAAAAAAGTGAAATTTTCAAAAAGTCAGAAATTTTGCAAGAAACGACTAAGTATGAAGGACTCATCGCGTGAAACGCTCTGGAACTGAAATCGGATGCGCTTACAGACATGCTCCACACATGTGTGAAAATTTTCTAAGTCCAGAAAAAAAAAATTTTTTCAACTTTTTTTCAAATTTCCCCCAAGGGATATATATTTTACCCACACATTTGGAGCCCTCCTGGGATGCCCTCTAACATACTATAACCTCATTTAGCGGAGATTTTCACAAAAAAGTGAAATTTTCAAAAAGTCAGAAATTTTGCAAAAAACGACTAAGTATGAAGGACTCATCGGGTGAATCGCTCTGGAACTGAAATCGGATGCGCGCACTGACTTGCTCCCCTCTCTGGAAGTCTGAGACATGTGTGAAAATTTTCTAAGTCCAGAAAAAAAATTTTTTTAACTTTTTTCAAATTTCCCCCCAAGGGATATATATTTTACCCACACATTTGGAGCCCTCCTGGGATGCCCTCTAACATACTATAACCTCATTTGGCGGAGATTTTCACAAAAAAGTGAAATTTTCCAAAAGTCAGAAATTTTGCAAGAAACGACTAAGTATGAAGGACTCATCGGGTGAAACGCTCTGGAACTGAAATCGGATGCGCTTACAGACATGCTCCCCTCTCTGGAAGTCTTACACATGTGTGAAAATTTTCAAAGTCCAGAAAATAAATTTTTTTCAACTTTTTTTCAAATTTCCCCCAAGGGATATATATTTTACATACACATTTGGAGCCCTCCTGGGATGCCCTCTAACATACTATAACCTCATTTAGCGGAGATTTTCACAAAAAAGTGAAATTTTCAAAAAGTCAGAAATTTTGCAAGAAACGACTAAGTATGAAGGACTCATCGGGTGAAACGCTCTGGAACTGAAATCGGATGCGCTTACAGACATGCTCCACACATGTGTGAAAATTTTCTAAGTCCAGAAAAAAAAAATTTTTTCAACTTTTTTTCAAATTTCCCCCAAGGGATATATATTTTACCCACACATTTGGAGCCCTCCTGGGATGCCCTCTAACATACTATAACCTCATTTAGCGGAGATTTTCACAAAAAAAGTGAAATTTTCAAAAAGTCAGAAATTTTGCAAAAAACGACTAAGTATGAAGGACTCATCGGGTGAATCGCTCTGGAACTGAAATCGGAAGCGTGCACTGACATGCTCCCCTCTCTGGAAGTCTGAGACATGTGTGAAAAATTTCTAAGTCCAGAAAAAAATTTTTTTTCAACTTTTTTCAAATTTCCCCCCAAGGGATACATATTTTACCCACACATTTGGAGCCCTCCTGGGATGCCCTCTAACATACTATAACCTCATTTGGCGGAGATTTTCACAAAAAAGTGAAATTTTCCAAAAGTCAGAAATTTTGCAAGAAACAACTAAGTATGAAGGACTCATCGGGTGAAACGCTCTGGAACTGAAATCGGATGCGCTTACAGACATGCTCCCCTCTCTGGAAGTCTTACACATGTGTGAAAATTTTCAAAGTCCAGAAAATAATTTTTTTTCAACTTTTTTTCAAATTTCCCCCAAGGGATATATATTTTACATACACATTTGGAGCCCTCCTGGGATGCCCTCTAACATACTATAACCTCATTTAGCGGAGATTTTCACAAAAAAGTGAAATTTTCAAAAAGTCAGAAATTTTGCAAGAAACGACTAAGTATGAAGGACTCATCGGGTGAAACGCTCTGGAACTGAAATCGGATGCGCTTACAGACATGCTCCACACATGTGTGAAAATTTTCAAAGTCCAGAAAATAAATTTTTTTCAACTTTTTTTCAAATTTCCCCCAAGGGATATATATTTTACATACACATTTGGAGCCCTCCTGGGATGCCCTCTAACATACTATAACCTCATTTAGCGGAGATTTTCACAAAAAAGTGAAATTTTCAAAAAGTCAGAAATTTTGCAAGAAACGACTAAGTATGAAGGACTCATCGGGTGAATCGCTCTGGAACTGAAATCGGATGCGCGCACTGACATGCTCCCCTCTCTGGAAGTCTGAGACATGTGTGAAAATTTTCTAAGTCCAGAAAAAAAATTTTTTTTAACTTTTTTCAAATTTCCCCCCAAGGGATATATATTTTACCCACACATTTGGAGCCCTCCTGGGATGCCCTCTAACATACTATAACCTCATTTGGCGGAGAATTTCACAAAAAAGTGAAATTTTCAAAAAGTGGAAATTTTTCCAAAAAACGACTAAGTATGAAGGACTCATCGGGTGAAACGCTCTGGAACTGAAATCGGATGCGCTTACAGACATGCTCCCCTCTCTGGAAGTCTGAGACATGTGTGAAAATTTTCTAAGTCCAGAAAAAAAAATGTTTTCAACTTTTTTTCAAATTTCCCCCCAAGGGATATATATTTTACCCACACATTTGGAGCCCTCCTGGGATGCCCTCTAACATACTATAACCTCATTTAGCGGAGATTTTCACAAAAAAGTGAAATTTTCCAAAAGTCAGAAATTTTGCAAGAAACGACTAAGTATGAAGGACTCATCGGGTGAAACGCTCTGGAACTGAAATCGGATGCGCTTACAGACATGCTCCCCTCTCTGGAAGTCTTACACATGTGTGAAAATTTTCAAAGTCAAGAAAATAAATTTTTTTCAACTTTTTTTCAAATTTCCCCCAAGGGATATATATTTTACCCACACATTTGGAGCCCTCCTGGGATGCCCTCTAACATACTATAACCTCATTTAGCGGAGATTTTCACAAAAAAGTGAAATTTTCAAAAAGTCAGAAATTTTGCAAGAAACGACTAAGTATGAAGGACTCATCGCGTGAAACGCTCTGGAACTGAAATCGGATGCGCTTACAGACATGCTCCACACATGTGTGAAAATTTTCTAAGTCCAGAAAAAAAAAATTTTTTCAACTTTTTTTCAAATTTCCCCCAAGGGATATATATTTTACCCACACATTTGGAGCCCTCCTGGGATGCCCTCTAACATACTATAACCTCATTTAGCGGAGATTTTCACAAAAAAGTGAAATTTTCAAAAAGTCAGAAATTTTGCAAAAAACGACTAAGTATGAAGGACTCATCGGGTGAATCGCTCTGGAACTGAAATCGGATGCGCGCACTGACTTGCTCCCCTCTCTGGAAGTCTGAGACATGTGTGAAAATTTTCTAAGTCCAGAAAAAAAATTTTTTTAACTTTTTTCAAATTTCCCCCCAAGGGATATATATTTTACCCACACATTTGGAGCCCTCCTGGGATGCCCTCTAACATACTATAACCTCATTTGGCGGAGATTTTCACAAAAAAGTGAAATTTTCCAAAAGTCAGAAATTTTGCAAGAAACGACTAAGTATGAAGGACTCATCGGGTGAAACGCTCTGGAACTGAAATCGGATGCGCTTACAGACATGCTCCCCTCTCTGGAAGTCTTACACATGTGTGAAAATTTTCAAAGTCCAGAAAATAAATTTTTTTCAACTTTTTTTCAAATTTCCCCCAAGGGATATATATTTTACATACACATTTGGAGCCCTCCTGGGATGCCCTCTAACATACTATAACCTCATTTAGCGGAGATTTTCACAAAAAAGTGAAATTTTCAAAAAGTCAGAAATTTTGCAAGAAACGACTAAGTATGAAGGACTCATCGGGTGAAACGCTCTGGAACTGAAATCGGATGCGCTTACAGACATGCTCCACACATGTGTGAAAATTTTCTAAGTCCAGAAAAAAAAAATTTTTTCAACTTTTTTTCAAATTTCCCCCAAGGGATATATATTTTACCCACACATTTGGAGCCCTCCTGGGATGCCCTCTAACATACTATAACCTCATTTAGCGGAGATTTTCACAAAAAAAGTGAAATTTTCAAAAAGTCAGAAATTTTGCAAAAAACGACTAAGTATGAAGGACTCATCGGGTGAATCGCTCTGGAACTGAAATCGGAAGCGTGCACTGACATGCTCCCCTCTCTGGAAGTCTGAGACATGTGTGAAAAATTTCTAAGTCCAGAAAAAAAAATTTTTTCAACTTTTTTTCAAATTTCCACTCAAGGGATATATATTTTACCCAAACATTTGGAGCCCTCCTGGGATGCCCTCTAACATACTATAACCTCATTTGGCGGAGAATTTCACAAAAAAGTGAAATTTTCAAAAAGTGGAAATTTTTCCAAAAAACGACTAAGTATGAAGGACTCATCGGGTGAAACGCTCTGGAACTGAAATCGGATGCGCTTACAGACATGCTCCCCTCTCTGGAAGTCTGAGACATGTGTGAAAATTTTCTAAGTCCAGAAAAAAAAATGTTTTCAACTTTTTTTCAAATTTCCCCCCAAGAGATATATATTTTACCCACACATTTGGAGCCCTCCTGGGATGCCCTCTAACATACTATAACCTCATTTAGCGGAGATTTTCACAAAAAAGTGAAATTTTCAAAAAGTCACAAATTTTGCAAGAAACGACTAAGTATGAAGGACTCATTGGGTGAATCGCTCTGGAACTGAAATCGGATGCGTGCACTGACATGCTCCCCTCTCTGGAAGTCTGAGACATGTGTGAAAATTTTCTAAGTCCAGAAAAAAAATTTTTTTTAACTTTTTTCAAATTTCCCCCCAAGGGATATATATTTTACCCACACATTTGGAGCCCTCCTGGGATGCCCTCTAACATACTATAACCTCATTTAGCGGAGATTTTCACAAAAAAGTGAAATTTTCAAAAAGTCAGAAATTTTGCAAAAAACGACTAAGTATGAAGGACTCATCGGGTGAAACGCTCTGGAACTGAAATCAGATGCGCTTACAGACATACTCCCCTCTTTGGAAGTCTGAGACATGTGTGAAAATTTTCTAAGTCCAGAAAAAAAAAATTTTTTCAACTTTTTTTCAAATTTCCCCCCAAGGGATATATATTTTACCCACACATTTGGAGCCCTCCTGGAATGCCCTCTAACATACTATAACCTCATTTGGCGGAGAATTTCACAAAAAAGTGAAATTTTCAAAAAGTGGAAATTTTTCCAAAAAACGACTAAGTATGAAGGACTCATCGGGTGAAACGCTCTGGAACTGAAATCGGATGCGCTTACAGACATGCTCCCCTCTCTGGAAGTCTGAGACATGTGTGAAAATTTTCTAAGTCCAGAAAAAAATTTTTTTTCAACTTTTTTCAAATTTCCCCCCAAAGGATACATATTTTACCCACACATTTGGAGCCCTCCTGGGATGCCCTCTAATATACTATAACCTCATTTGGCGGAGATTTTCACAAAAAAGTGAAATTTTCCAAAAGTCAGAAATTTTGCAAGAAACGACTAAGTATGAAGGACTCATCGGGTGAAACGCTCTGGAACTGAAATCGGATGCGCTTACAGACATGCTCCCCTCTCTGGAAGTCTTACACATGTGTGAAAATTTTCAAAGTCCAGAAAATAATTTTTTTTCAACTTTTTTTCAAATTTCCCCCAAGGGATATATATTTTACATACACATTTGGAGCCCTCCTGGGATGCCCTCTAACATACTATAACCTCATTTAGCGGAGATTTTCACAAAAAAGTGAAATTTTCAAAAAGTCAGAAATTTTGCAAGAAACGACTAAGTATGAAGGACTCATCGGGTGAAACGCTCTGGAACTGAAATCGGATGCGCTTACAGACATGCTCCACACATGTGTGAAAATTTTCAAAGTCCAGAAAATAAATTTTTTTCAACTTTTTTTCAAATTTCCCCCAAGGGATATATATTTTACATACACATTTGGAGCCCTCCTGGGATGCCCTCTAACATACTATAACCTCATTTAGCGGAGATTTTCACAAAAAAGTGAAATTTTCAAAAAGTCAGAAATTTTGCAAGAAACGACTAAGTATGAAGGACTCATCAGGTGAATCGCTCTGGAACTGAAATCGGATGCGCGCACTGACATGCTCCCCTCTCTGGAAGTCTGAGACATGTGTGAAAATTTTCTAAGTCCAGAAAAAAAATTTTTTTTAACTTTTTTCAAATTTCCCCCCAAGGGATATATATTTTACCCACACATTTGGAGCCCTCCTGGGATGCCCTCTAACATACTATAACCTCATTTGGCGGAGAATTTCACAAAAAAGTGAAATTTTCAAAAAGTGGAAATTTTTCCAAAAAACGACTAAGTATGAAGGACTCATCGGGTGAAACGCTCTGGAACTGAAATCGGATGCGCTTACAGACATGCTCCCCTCTCTGGAAGTCTGAGACATGTGTGAAAATTTTCTAAGTCCAGAAAAAAAAATGTTTTCAACTTTTTTTCAAATTTCCCCCCAAGGGATATATATTTTACCCACACATTTGGAGCCCTCCTGGGATGCCCTCTAACATACTATAACCTCATTTAGCGGAGATTTTCACAAAAAAGTGAAATTTTCCAAAAGTCAGAAATTTTGCAAGAAACGACTAAGTATGAAGGACTCATCGGGTGAAACGCTCTGGAACTGAAATCGGATGCGCTTACAGACATGCTCCCCTCTCTGGAAGTCTTACACATGTGTGAAAATTTTCAAAGTCAAGAAAATAAATTTTTTTCAACTTTTTTTCAAATTTCCCCCAAGGGATATATATTTTACCCACACATTTGGAGCCCTCCTGGGATGCCCTCTAACATACTATAACCTCATTTAGCGGAGATTTTCACAAAAAAGTGAAATTTTCAAAAAGTCAGAAATTTTGCAAGAAACGACTAAGTATGAAGGACTCATCGCGTGAAACGCTCTGGAACTGAAATCGGATGCGCTTACAGACATGCTCCACACATGTGTGAAAATTTTCTAAGTCCAGAAAAAAAAATTTTTTTCAACTTTTTTTCAAATTTCCCCCAAGGGATATATATTTTACCCACACATTTGGAGCCCTCCTGGGATGCCCTCTAACATACTATAACCTCATTTAGCGGAGATTTTCACAAAAAAGTGAAATTTTCAAAAAGTCAGAAATTTTGCAAAAAACGACTAAGTATGAAGGACTCATCGGGTGAATCGCTCTGGAACTGAAATCGGATGCGCGCACTGACTTGCTCCCCTCTCTGGAAGTCTGAGACATGTGTGAAAATTTTCTAAGTCCAGAAAAAAAATTTTTTTAACTTTTTTCAAATTTCCCCCCAAGGGATATATATTTTACCCACACATTTGGAGCCCTCCTGGGATGCCCTCTAACATACTATAACCTCATTTGGCGGAGATTTTCACAAAAAAGTGAAATTTTCCAAAAGTCAGAAATTTTGCAAGAAACGACTAAGTATGAAGGACTCATCGGGTGAAACGCTCTGGAACTGAAATCGGATGCGCTTACAGACATGCTCCCCTCTCTGGAAGTCTTACACATGTGTGAAAATTTTCAAAGTCCAGAAAATAAATTTTTTTCAACTTTTTTTCAAATTTCCCCCAAGGGATATATATTTTACATACACATTTGGAGCCCTCCTGGGATGCCCTCTAACATACTATAACCTCATTTAGCGGAGATTTTCACAAAAAAGTGAAATTTTCAAAAAGTCAGAAATTTTGCAAGAAACGACTAAGTATGAAGGACTCATCGGGTGAAACGCTCTGGAACTGAAATCGGATGCGCTTACAGACATGCTCCACACATGTGTGAAAATTTTCTAAGTCCAGAAAAAAAAAATTTTTTCAACTTTTTTTCAAATTTCCCCCAAGGGATATATATTTTACCCACACATTTGGAGCCCTCCTGGGATGCCCTCTAACATACTATAACCTCATTTAGCGGAGATTTTCACAAAAAAAGTGAAATTTTCAAAAAGTCAGAAATTTTGCAAAAAACGACTAAGTATGAAGGACTCATCGGGTGAATCGCTCTGGAACTGAAATCGGAAGCGTGCACTGACATGCTCCCCTCTCTGGAAGTCTGAGACATGTGTGAAAAATTTCTAAGTCCAGAAAAAAAATTTTTTTCAACTTTTTTTCAAATTTCCACTCAAGGGATATATATTTTACCCAAACATTTGGAGCCCTCCTGGGATGCCCTCTAACATACTATAACCTCATTTGGCGGAGAATTTCACAAAAAAGTGAAATTTTCAAAAAGTGGAAATTTTTCCAAAAAACGACTAAGTATGAAGGACTCATCGGGTGAAACGCTCTGGAACTGAAATCGGATGCGCTTACAGACATGCTCCCCTCTCTGGAAGTCTGAGACATGTGTGAAAATTTTCTAAGTCCAGAAAAAAAAATGTTTTCAACTTTTTTTCAAATTTCCCCCCAAGGGATATATATTTTACCCACACATTTGGAGCCCTCCTGGGATGCCCTCTAACATACTATAACCTCATTTAGCGGAGATTTTCACAAAAAAGTGAAATTTTCCAAAAGTCAGAAATTTTGCAAGAAACGACTAAGTATGAAGGACTCATGGGGTGAAATGCTCTGGAACTGAAATCGGATGCGCTTACAGACATGCTCCCCTCTCTGGAAGTCTGAGACATGTGTGAAAATTTTCTAAGTCCAGAAAAAAAATTTTTTTCAACTTTTTTTCAAATTTCCCCTCAAGGGATATATATTTTACCCACACATTTGGAGCCCTCCTGGGATGCCCTCTAACATACTATAACCTCATTTAGCAGAGACTTTCACAAAAAAGTGAAATTTTCAAAAAGTCACAAATTTTGCAAGAAACGACTAAGTATGAAGGACTCATCGGGTGAATCGCTCTGGAACTGAAATCGGATGCGCGCACTGACATGCTCCCCTCTCTGGAAGTATGAGACATGTGTGAAAATTTTCTAAGTCCAGAAAAAAAAATTTTTTTAACTTTTTTCAAATTTCCCCCCAAGGGATATATATTTTACCCACACATTTGGAGCCCTCCTGGGATGCCCTCTAACATACTATAACCTCATTTGGCGGAGAATTTCACAAAAAAGTGAAATTTTCAAAAAGTGGAAATTTTTCCAAAAAACGACTAAGTATGAAGGACTCATCGGGTGAAACGCTCTGGAACTGAAATCGGATGCGCTTACAGACATGCTCCCCTCTCTGGAAGTCTGAGACATGTGTGAAAATTTTCTAAGTCCAGAAAAAAAAATGTTTTCAACTTTTTTTCAAATTTCCCCCCAAGGGATATATATTTTACCCACACATTTGGAGCCCTCCTGGGATGCCCTCTAACATACTATAACCTCATTTAGCGGAGATTTTCACAAAAAAGTGAAATTTTCCAAAAGTCAGAAATTTTGCAAGAAACGACTAAGTATGAAGGACTCATGGGGTGAAATGCTCTGGAACTGAAATCGGATGCGCTTACAGACATGCTCCCCTCTCTGGAAGTCTGAGACATGTGTGAAAATTTTCTAAGTCCAGAAAAAAAATTTTTTTCAACTTTTTTTCAAATTTCCCCCAAGGGATATATATTTTACCCACACATTTGGAGCCCTCCTGGGATGCCCTCTAACATACTATAACCTCATTTAGCGGAGATTTTCACAAAAAAGTGAAATTTTCAAAAAGTCAGAAATTTTGCAAAAAACGACTAAGTATGAAGGACTCATCGGGTGAATCGCTCTGGAACTGAAATCTGATGCGCGCACTGACTTGCTCCCCTCTCTGGAAGTCTGAGACATGTGTGAAAATTTTCTAAGTCCAGAAAAAAATTTTTTTTAACTTTTTTCAAATTTCCCCCCAAGGGATATATATTTTACCCACACATTTGGAGCCCTCCTGGGATGCCCTCTAACATACTATAACCTCATTTGGCGGAGATTTGCACAAAAAAGTGAAATTTTCCAAAAGTCAGAAATTTTGCAAGAAACGACTAAGTATGAAGGACTCATCGGGTGAAACGCTCTGGAACTGAAATCGGATGCGCTTACAGACATGCTCCCCTCTCTGGAAGTCTGAGACATGTGTGAAAATTTTCTAAGTCCAGAAAAAAAAAATTTTTCAACTTTTTTTTAAATTTCCCCCCAAGGGATATATATTTTACCCACACATTTAGAGCCCTCCTGGGATGCCCTCTAACATACTATAACCTCATTTAGCGGAGATTTTCACAAAAAAGTGAAATTTTCAAAAAGTCAGAAATTTTGCAAGAAACTACTAAGTATGAAGGACTCATGGGGTGAAACGCTCTGGAACTGAAATCGGCTGCGCTTACAAACATGCTCCCCTCTCTGGAAGTCTGAGACATGTGTGAAAATTTTCTAAGTCCAGAAAAAAAAAATTTTCAACTTTTTTTCAAATTTCCCCCAAGGGATATATATTTTACCCACACATTTGGAGCCCTCCTGGGATGCCCTCTAACATACTATAACCTCATTTAGCGGAGATTTTCACAAAAAAGTGAAATTTTCCAAAAGTCAGAAATTTTGCAAGAAACGACTAAGTATGAAGGACTCATCGGGTGAAACGCTCTGGAACTGAAATCGGATGCGCTTACAGACATGCTCCCCTCTCTGGAAGTCTTACACATGTGAAAATTTTCTAAGTCCAGAAAATAAATTTTTTTCAACTTTTTTTCAAATTTCCCCCAAGGGATATACATTTTACCCAGACATTTGGAGCACTCCTGGGATGCCCTCTAACATACTATAACCTCATTTAGCGGAGATTTTCACAAAAAAGTGAAATTTTCAAAAAGTGAGAAATTTTGCTAAAAACGACTAAGTATGAAGGACTCATCGGGTGAATCGCTCTGGAACTAAAATCGGATGCGCGCACTGACATCCTCCCCTCTCTGGAAGTCTGAGACATGTGTGAAAATTTTCTAAGTCCAGAAAAAAACATTTTTTTAACTTTTTTTCAAATTTCCCCACAAGGGATATATATTTTACCCACACATTTGGAGCCCTCCTGGGATGCCCTCTAACATTATAACCTCATTTAGCGGAGATTTTCACACAAAAGTGAAATTTTCAAAAAGTCAGAAATTTTGCAAAAAATGACTAAGTATGAAGGACTCATCGGGTGAATCGCTCTGGAACTGAAATCGGATGCGCGCACTGACATGCTCCCCTCTCTGGAAGTCTGAGACATGTGTGAAAATTTTCTAAGTCCAGAAAAAAAAAATTTTTTCAACTTTTTTTCAAATTTCCCCCCAAGGGATATATATTTTACCCACACATTTGGAGCCCTCCTGGGATGCCCTCTAACATACTATAACCTCATTTAGCGGAGATTTTCACAAAAAAGTGAAATTTTCCAAAAGTCAGAAATTTTGCAAGAAACGACTAAGTATGAAGAACTCATCGGGTGAAACGCTCTGGAACTGAAATCGGATGCGCTTACAGAAATGCTCCCCTCTCTGGAAGTCTTACACATGTGTGAAAATTTTCTAAGTATAGAAAAAAAATTTTTTTTAACTTTTTTTCAAATTTCCCCACAAGGGATATATATTTTACCCACACATTTGGAGCCCTCCTGGGATGCCCTCTAACATACTATAACCTCATTTAGCGGAGATTTTCACAAAAAAGTGAAATTTTCAAAAAGTGGAAATTTTTCCAAAAAACGACTAAGTATGAAGGACTCATCGGGTGAAACGCTCTGGAACTGAAATCGGATGCGCTTACAGACATGCTCCCCTCTCTGGAAGTCTTACACATGTGAAAATTTTCTAAGTCCAGAAAATAAATTTTTTTCAACTTTTTTTCAAATTTCCCCCAAGGGATATACATTTTACCCAGACATTTGGAGCACTCCTGGGATGCCCTCTAACATACTATAACCTCATTTAGCGGAGATTTTCACAAAAAAGTGAAATTTTCAAAAAGTGAGAAATTTTGCAAAAAACGACTAAGTATGAAGGACTCATCGGGTGAATCGCTCTGGAACTGAAATCGGATGAGCGCACTGACATCCTCCCCTCTTTGGAAGTCTGAGACATGTGTGAAAATTTTCTAAGTCCAGAAAAAAACATTTTTTTAACTTTTTCTCAAATTTCCCCACAAGGGATATATATTTTACCCACACATTTGGAGCCCTCCTGGGATGCCCTCTAACATACTATAACCTCATTTAGCAGAGATTTTCACAAAAAAGTGAAATTTTCAAAAAGTGGAAATTTTTCCAAAAAACGACTAAGTATGAAGGACTCATCGGGTGAAACGCTCTGGAATTGAAATCGGATGCGCTTACAGACATGCTCCCCTCTCTGGAAGTCTTACACATGTGTGAAAATTTTCTAAGTATAGAAAAATTTTTTTTTTTTACTTTTTTTCAAATTTCCCCACAAGGGATATATATTTTACCCACACATTTGGAGCCCTCCTGGGATGCCCTCTAACATACTATAACCTCATTTAGCGTATATTTTCACAAAAAAGTGAAATTTTCAAAAAGTGGAAATTTTTCCAAAAAACGACTAAGTATGAAGGACTCATCGGGTGAAACGCTCTGGAACTGAAATCGGATGCGCTTACAGACATGCTCCCCTCTCTGGAAGTCTGAGACGTGTGAAAATTTTCTAAGTCCTGAAAAAAAAAAATTTTCAACTTTTTTCAAATTTCCCCCCAAGGGATATATATTTTACCCACACATTTAGAGCCCTCCTGGGATGCCCTCTAACATACTAAAACCTCATTTAGCGGAGATTTTCACAAAAAAGTGAAATTTTCCAAAAGTCAGAAATTTTGCAAGAAACGACTAAGTATGAAGGACTCATCGGGTGAATCGCTCTGGAACTGAAATCGGATGCGCTTACAGACATGCTCCCCTCTCTGGAAGTCTTACACATGTGTGAAAATTTTCTAAGTATAGAAAAAAAAATTTTTTTAACTTTTTTTCAAATTTCCCCACAAGGGATATATATTTTACCCACACATTTGGAGCCCTCCTGGGATGCCCTCTAACATACTATAACCTCATTTAGCGGAGATTTTCACAAAAAAGTGAAATTTTCAAAAAGTGGAAATTTTTCCAAAAAACGACTAAGTATGAAGGACTCATCGGGTGAAACGCTCTGGAACTGAAATCGGATGCGCTTACAGACATGCTCCCCTCTCTGGAATTCTGAGACATGTGTGAAAATTTTCTAAGTCCTGAAAAAAAAAAATTTTCAACTTTTTTTTCAAATTTCCCCCCAAGGGATATATATTTTACCCACACATTTAGAGCCCTCCTGGGATGCCCTCTAACATACTATAACCTCATTTAGCGGAGATTTTCACAAAAAAGTGAAATTTTCAAAAAGTCAGAAATTTTGCAAAAAACGACTAAGTATGAAGGACTCATCGGGTGAATCGCTCTGGAACTGAAATCGGATGCGCGCACTGACATGCTCCCCTCTCTGGAAGTCTGAGACATGTGTGAAAATTTTCTAAGTCCAGAAAAAAAAATTTTTTTCAACTTTTTTTCAAATTTCCCCCCAAGGGATATATATTTTACCCACACATTTGGAGCCCTCCTGGGATGCCCTCTAACATACTATAACCTCATTTAGCGGAGATTTTCACAAAAAAGTGAAATTTTCAAAAAGTGGAAATTTTTCCAAAAAACGACTAAGTATGAAGGACTCATCGGGTGAAACGCTCTGGAACTGAAATCGGATGCGCTTACAGACATGCTCCCCTCTCTGGAAGTCTTACACATGTGTGAAAATTTTCTAAGTATAGAAAAAAATTTTTTTTTAACTTTTTTTCAAATTTCCAAACAAGGGATATATATTTTACCCACACATTTGGAGCCCTCCTGGGATGCCCTCTAACATACTATAACCTCATTTAGCGGAGATTTTCACAAAAAAGTGAAATTTTCAAAAAGTGGAAATTTTTCCAAAAAACGACTAAGTATGAAGGACTCATCGGGTGAAACGCTCTGGAACTGAAATCGGATGCGCTTACAGACATGCTCCCCTCTCTGGAAGTCTTACACATGTGAAAATTTTCTAAGTCCAGAAAATAAATTTTTTTCAACTTTTTTTCAAATTTCCCCCAAGGGATATACATTTTACCCAGACATTTGGAGCACTCCTGGGATGCCCTCTAACATACTATAACATCATTTAGCGGAGATTTTCACAAAAAAGTGAAATTTTCAAAAAGTGAGAAATTTTGCAAAAAACGACTAAGTATGAAGGACTCATCGGGTGAATCGCTCTGGAACTGAAATCGGATGAGCGCACTGACATCCTCCCCTCTTTGGAAGTCTGAGACATGTGTGAAAATTTTCTAAGTCCAGAAAAAAACATTTTTTTTACTTTTTCTCAAATTTCCCCACAAGGGATATATATTTTACCCACACATTTGGAGCCCTCCTGGGATGCCCTCTAACATACTATAACCTCATTTAGCAGAGATTTTCACAAAAAAGTGAAATTTTCAAACAGTGGAAATTTTTCCAAAAAACGACTAAGTATGAAGGACTCATCGGGTGAAACGCTCTGGAACTGAAATCGGATGCGCTTACAGACATGCTCCCCTCTCTGGAAGTCTTACACATGTGTGAAAATTTTCTAAGTATAGAAAAATTTTTTTTTTTTACTTTTTTTCAAATTTCCCCACAAGGGATATATATTTTACCCACACATTTGGAGCCCTCCTGGGATGCCCTCTAACATACTATAACCTCATTTAGCGTATATTTTCACAAAAAAGTGAAATTTTCAAAAAGTGGAAATTTTTCCAAAAAACGACTAAGTATGAAGGACTCATCGGGTGAAACGCTCTGGAACTGAAATCGGATGCGCTTACAGACATGCTCCCCTCTCTGGAAGTCTTACACATGTGAAAATTTTCTAAGTCCAGAAAATAAATTTTTTTCAACTTTTTTTCAAATTTCCCCCAAGGGATATACATTTTACCCAGACATTTGGAGCACTCCTGGGATGCCCTCTAACATACTATAACCTCATTTAGCGGAGATTTTCACAAAAAAGTGAAATTTTCAAAAAGTGAGAAATTTTGCAAAAAACGACTAAGTATGAAGGACTCATCGGGTGAATCGCTCTGGAACTGAAATCGGATGAGCGCACTGACATCCTCCCCTCTTTGGAAGTCTGAGACATGTGTGAAAATTTTCTAAGTCCAGAAAAAAACATTTTTTTAACTTTTTCTCAAATTTCCCCACAAGGGATATATATTTTACCCACACATTTGGAGCCCTCCTGGGATGCCCTCTAACATACTATAACCTCATTTAGCAGAGATTTTCACAAAAAAGTGAAATTTTCAAAAAGTGGAAATTTTTCCAAAAAACGACTAAGTATGAAGGACTCATCGGGTGAAACGCTCTGGAACTGAAATCGGATGCGCTTACAGACATGCTCCCCTCTCTGGAAGTCTTACACATGTGTGAAAATTTTCTAAGTATAGAAAAATTTTTTTTTTTTACTTTTTTTCAAATTTCCCCACAAGGGATATATATTTTACCCACACATTTGGAGCCCTCCTGGGATGCCCTCTAACATACTATAACCTCATTTAGCGTATATTTTCACAAAAAAGTGAAATTTTCAAAAAGTGGAAATTTTTCCAAAAAACGACTAAGTATGAAGGACTCATCGGGTGAAACGCTCTGGAACTGAAATCGGATGCGCTTACAGACATGCTCCCCTCTCTGGAAGTCTGAGACGTGTGAAAATTTTCTAAGTCCTGAAAAAAAAAAATTTTCAACTTTTTTCAAATTTCCCCCCAAGGGATATATATTTTACCCACACATTTAGAGCCCTCCTGGGATGCCCTCTAACATACTAAAACCTCATTTAGCGGAGATTTTCACAAAAAAGTGAAATTTTCCAAAAGTCAGAAATTTTGCAAGAAACGACTAAGTATGAAGGACTCATCGGGTGAATCGCTCTGGAACTGAAATCGGATGCGCTTACAGACATGCTCCCCTCTCTGGAAGTCTTACACATGTGTGAAAATTTTCTAAGTATAGAAAAAAAAATTTTTTTAACTTTTTTTCAAATTTCCCCACAAGGGATATATATTTTACCCACACATTTGGAGCCCTCCTGGGATGCCCTCTAACATACTATAACCTCATTTAGCGGAGATTTTCACAAAAAAGTGAAATTTTCAAAAAGTGGAAATTTTTCCAAAAAACGACTAAGTATGAAGGACTCATCGGGTGAAACGCTCTGGAACTGAAATCGGATGCGCTTACAGACATGCTCCCCTCTCTGGAATTCTGAGACATGTGTGAAAATTTTCTAAGTCCTGAAAAAAAAAAATTTTCAACTTTTTTTTCAAATTTCCCCCCAAGGGATATATATTTTACCCACACATTTAGAGCCCTCCTGGGATGCCCTCTAACATACTATAACCTCATTTAGCGGAGATTTTCACAAAAAAGTGAAATTTTTAAAAAGTCAGAAATTTTGCAAAAAACGACTAAGTATGAAGGACTCATCGGGTGAATCGCTCTGGAACTGAAATCGGATGCGCGCACTGACATGCTCCCCTCTCTGGAAGTCTGAGACATGTGTGAAAATTTTCTAAGTCCAGAAAAAAAATTTTTTTTCAACTTTTTTCCAAATTTCCCCCCAAGGGATATATATTTTACCCACACATTTGGAGCCCTCCTGGGATGCCCTCTAACATACTATAACCTCATTTAGCGGAGATTTTCACAAAAAAGTGAAATTTTCAAAAAGTGGAAATTTTTCCAAAAAACGACTAAGTATGAAGGACTCATCGGGTGAAACGCTCTGGAACTGAAATCGGATGCGCTTACAGACATGCTCCCCTCTCTGGAAGTCTTACACATGTGTGAAAATTTTCTAAGTATAGAAAAAAAATTTTTTTTAACTTTTTTTCAAATTTCCCCACAAGGGATATATATTTTACCCACACATTTGGAGCCCTCCTGGGATGCCCTCTAACATACTATAACCTCATTTAGCAGAGATTTTCACAAAAAAGTGAAATTTTCAAAAAGTGGAAATTTTTCCAAAAAACGACTAAGTATGAAGGACTCATCGGGTGAAACGCTCTGGAACTGAAATCGGATGCGCTTACAGACATGCTCCCCTCTCTGGAATTCTGAGACATGTGTGAAAATTTTCTAAGTCCTGAAAAAAAAAAATTTTCAACTTTTTTTTCAAATTTCCCCCCAAGGGATATATATTTTACCCACACATTTAGAGCCCTCCTGGGATGCCCTCTAACATACTATAACCTCATTTAGCGGAGATTTTCACAAAAAAGTGAAATTTTCAAAAAGTCAGAAATTTTGCAAAAAACGACTAAGTATGAAGGACTCATCGGGTGAATCGCTCTGGAACTGAAATCGGATGCGCGCACTGACATGCTCCCCTCTCTGGAAGTCTGAGACATGTGTGAAAATTTTCTAAGTCCAGAAAAAAAAATTTTTTTCAACTTTTTTCCAAATTTCCCCCCAAGGGATATATATTTTACCCACACATTTGGAGCCCTCCTGGGATGCCCTCTAACATACTATAACCTCATTTAGCGGAGATTTTCACAAAAAAGTGAAATTTTCAAAAAGTGGAAATTTTTCCAAAAAACGACTAAGTATGAAGGACTCATCGGGTGAAACGCTCTGGAACTGAAATCGGATGCGCTTACAGACATGCTCCCCTCTCTGGAAGTCTTACACATGTGTGAAAATTTTCTAAGTATAGAAAAAAAATTTTTTTTAACTTTTTTTCAAATTTCCCCACAAGGGATATATATTTTACCCACACATTTGGAGCCCTCCTGGGATGCCCTCTAACATACTATAACCTCATTTAGCAGAGATTTTCACAAAAAAGTGAAATTTTCAAACAGTGGAAATTTTTCCAAAAAACGACTAAGTATGAAGGACTCATCGGGTGAAACGCTCTGGAACTGAAATCGGATGCGCTTACAGACATGCTCCCCTCTCTGGAAGTCTGAGACATGTGTGAAAATTTTCTAAGTCCTGAAAAAAAAAAATTTTCAACTTTTTTCAAATTTCCCCCCAAGGGATATATATTTTACCCACACATTTAGAGCCCTCCTGGGATGCCCTCTAACATACTAAAACCTCATTTAGCGGAGATTTTCACAAAAAAGTGAAATTTTCCAAAAGTCAGAAATTTTGCAAGAAACGACTAAGTATGAAGGACTCATCGGGTGAAACGCTCTGGAACTGAAATCGGATGCGCTTACAGACATGCTCCCCTCTCTGGAAGTCTTACACATGTGTGAAAATTTTCTAAGTATAGAAAAAAAAATTTTTTTTACTTTTTTTCAAATTTCCCCACAAGGGATATATATTTTACCCACACATTTGGAGCCCTCCTGGGATGCCCTCTAACATACTATAACCTCATTTAGCGGAGATTTTCACAAAAAAGTGAAATTTTCAAAAAGTGGAAATTTTTCCAAAAAACGACTAAGTATGAAGGACTCATCGGGTGAAACGCTCTGGAACTGAAATCGGATGCGCTTACAGACATGCTCCCCTCTCTGGAATTCTGAGACATGTGTGAAAATTTTCTAAGTCCTGAAAAAAAAAAATTTTCAACTTTTTTTTCAAATTTCCCCCCAAGGGATATATATTTTACCCACACATTTAGAGCCCTCCTGGGATGCCCTCTAACATACTATAACCTCATTTAGCGGAGATTTTCACAAAAAAGTGAAATTTTCAAAAAGTCAGAAATTTTGCAAAAAACGACTAAGTATGAAGGACTCATCGGGTGAATCGCTCTGGAACTGAAATCGGATGCGCGCACTGACATGCTCCCCTCTCTGGAAGTCTGAGACATGTGTGAAAATTTTCTAAGTCCAGAAAAAAAAATTTTTTTCAACTTTTTTTCAAATTTCCCCCCAAGGGATATATATTTTACCCACACATTTGGAGCCCTCCTGGGATGCCCTCTAACATACTATAACCTCATTTAGCGGAGATTTTCATAAAAAAGTGAAATTTTCAAAAAGTGGAAATTTTTCCAAAAAACGACTAAGTATGAAGGACTCATCGGGTGAAACGCTCTGGAACTGAAATCGGATGCGCTTACAGACATGCTTCACACATGTGTGAAAATTTTCTAAGTCCAGAAAAAAAAATTTTTTTCAACTTTTTTTCAAATTTCCCCCAAGGGATATATATTTTACCCACACATTTGGAGCCCTCCTGGGATGCCCTCTAACATACTATAACCTCATTTGGCGGAGATTTTCACAAAAAAGTGAAATTTTCCAAAAGTCAGAAATTTTGCAAGAAACGACTAAGTATGAAGGACTCATCGGGTGAAACGCTCTGGAACTGAAATCGGATGCGCTTACAGACATGCTCCCCTCTCTGGAAGTCTTACACATGTGTGAAAATTTTCAAAGTCCAGAAAATAAATTTTTTTCAACTTTTTTTCAAATTTCCCCCAAGGGATATATATTTTACATACACATTTGGAGCCCTCCTGGGATGCCCTCTAACATACTATAACCTCATTTAGCGGAGATTTTCACAAAAAAGTGAAATTTTCAAAAAGTCAGAAATTTTGCAAGAAACGACTAAGTATGAAGGACTAATCGGGTGAAACGCTCTGGAACTGAAATCGGATGCGCTTACAGACATGCTCCACACATGTGTGAAAATTTTCTAAGTCCAGAAAAAAAAAATTTTTTCAACTTTTTTTCAAATTTCCCCCAAGGGATATATATTTTACCCACACATTTGGAGCCCTCCTGGGATGCCCTCTAACATACTATAACCTCATTTAGCGGAGATTTTCACAAAAAAAGTGAAATTTTCAAAAAGTCAGAAATTTTGCAAAAAACGACTAAGTATGAAGGACTCATCGGGTGAATCGCTCTGGAACTGAAATCGGAAGCGTGCACTGACATGCTCCCCTCTCTGGAAGTCTGAGACATGTGTGAAAAATTTCTAAGTCCAGAAAAAAAATTTTTTTCAACTTTTTTTCAAATTTCCCCTCAAGGGATATATATTTTACCCACACATTTGGAGCCCTCCTGGGATGCCCTCTAACATACTATAACCTCATTTGGCGGAGAATTTCACAAAAAAGTGAAATTTTCAAAAAGTGGAAATTTTTCCAAAAAACGACTAAGTATGAAGGACTCATTGGGTGAAACGCTCTGGAACTGAAATCGGATGCGCTTACAGACATGCTCCCCTCTCTGGAAGTCTGAGACATGTGTGAAAATTTTCTAAGTCCAGAAAAAAAAATGTTTTCAACTTTTTTTCAAATTTCCCCCCAAGGGATATATATTTTACCCACACATTTGGAGCCCTCCTGGGATGCCCTCTAACATACTATAACCTCATTTAGCGGAGATTTTCACAAAAAAGTGAAATTTTCCAAAAGTCAGAAATTTTGCAAGAAACGACTAAGTATGAAGGACTAATCGGGTGAAACGCTCTGGAACTGATATCGGATGCGCTTACAGACATGCTCCCCTCTCTGGAAGTCTGAGACATGTGTGAAAATTTTCTAAGTCCAGAAAAAAAAAATTTTTCAACTTTTTTTTAAATTTCCCCCCAAGGGATATATATTTTACCCACACATTTAGAGCCCTCCTGGGATGCCCTCTAACATACTATAACCTCATTTAGCGGAGATTTTCACAAAAAAGTGAAATTTTCAAAAAGTCAGAAATTTTGCAAGAAACTACTAAGTATGAAGGACTCATCGGGTGAAACGCTCTGGAACTGAAATCGGATGCGCTTACAGACATGCTCCCCTCTCTGGAAGTCTTACACATGTGTGAAAATTTTCTAAGTATAGAAAAAAAATTTTTTTTAACTTTTTTTCAAATTTCCCCACAAGGGATATATATTTTACCCACACATTTGGAGCCCTCCTGAGATGCCCTCTAACATACTATAACCTCATTTAGCGGATATTTTCACAAAAAAGTGAAATTTTCAAAAAGTGGAAATTTTTCCAAAAAACGACTAAGTATGAAGGACTCATCGGGTGAAACGCTCTGGAACTGAAATCGGATGCGCTTACAGACATGCTCCCCTCTCTGGAAGTCTGAGACATGTGTGAAAATTTTCTAAGTCCAGAAAAAAAAATTTTTTCAACTTTTTTTCAAATTTCCCCTCAAGGGATATATATTTTACCCACACATTTGGAGACCTCCTGGGATGCCCTCTAACATACCATAACCTCATTTAGCGGAGATTTTCACAAAAAAGTGAAATTTTCAAAAAGTCAGAAATTTTGCAAAAAACAACTAAGTATGAAGGACTCATCGGGTGAATCGCTCTGGAACTGAAATCGGATGCGCGCACTGACATGCTCCCCTCTCTGGAAGTCTGAGACATGTGTGAAAATTTTCTAAGTCCAGAAAAAAAATTTTTTTTTACTTTTTTCAAATTTCCCCACAAGGGATATATATTTTACCCACACATTTGGAGCCCTCCTGGGATGCCCTCTAACATACTATAACCTCATTTAGCGGAGATTTTCACACAAAAGTGAAATTTTCAAAAAGTCAGAAATTTTGCAAAAAACGACTAACTATGAAGGACTCATCGGGTGAAACGCTCTGGAACTGAAATCAGATGCGCTTACAGACATGCTCCCCTCTCTGGAAGTCTGAGACATGTGTGAAAATTTTCTAAGTCCAGAAAAAAATTTTTTTTTCAACTTTTTTTCAAATTTCCCCCCAAGGGATATATATTTTACCCACACATTTGGAGCCCTCCTGGGATGCCCTCTAACATACTATAACCTCATTTAGCAGAGATTTTCACAAAACAGTGAAATTTTCCAAAAGTCCGAAATTTTGCAAGAAACGACTAAGTATGAAGGACTCATCGGGTGAAACGCTCTGGAACTGAAATCGGATGCGCTTACAGACATGCTCCCCTCTCTGGAAGTCTTACACATGTGAAAATTTTCAAAGTCCAGAAAATAATTTTTTTTCAACTTTTTTTCAAATTTCCCCCAAGGGATATATATTTTACCCAGACATGTGGAGCACTCCTGGGATGCCCTCTAACATACTATAACCTCATTTGGCGGAGAATTTCACAAAAAAGTGAAATTTTCAAAAAGTGGAAATTTTTCCAAAAAACGACTAAGTATGAAGGACTCATCGGGTGAAATGCTCTGGAACTGAAATCGGATGCGCTTACAGACATGCTCCCCTCTCTGGAAGTCTGAGACATGTGTGAAAATTTTCTAAGTCCAGAGAAAAATTTTTTTTCAACTTTTTTTCAAATTTCCCCCCAAGGGATATATATTTTACCCACACATTTGGAGCCCTCCTGGGATACCCTCTAACATACTATAACCTCATTTAGCGGAGATTTTCACAAAAAAGTGAAATTTTCCAAAAGTCAGAAATTTTGCAAGAAACGACTAAGTATGAAGGACTCATCGGGTGAAACGCTCTGGAACTGAAATCGGATGCGCTTACAGACATGCTCCCCTCTCTGGAAGTCTTACACATGTGTGAAAATTTTCTAAGTCCAGAAAAAAAATTTTTTTCAACTTTTATTCAAATTTCCCCCAAGGGATATATATTTTACCCACACATTTGGAGCCCTCCTGGGATGCCCTCTAACTAGTGTTGAGCCACCCCCGTAGTGTTCGTGTTCGGTTCGGTTCGTCGAACACCCGTGTGTTCGCCGAACTGTTCGTCGAACTGTTCGTCGAACACCTTCGAACACCGTTAAAACCAATGGCAGGCAAACAAAAACACATAGAAACACATAGAAAACACCTTCAAAGGTGTCCAAAAGCTGACAAACTGCTCAGAAGACATAACTAACACATGGAAAAGTGACAAGTACATATAGTCATGCGAAAACAAAAGAGGTGGAGGAGTAAAAGGAGGGGGAGACACAGATATAGGCATGTCATGCCCTTCTAAAATCCAAAAAGTGAGAAGCCGACACGGCCAGTCCGCTCCTGCCCGTGCCACCTCCGTGTCGCCGGGTTTGTGCCAGAGCCGCGGTGAACCCAGACGGCCAGCCCCCCTCTCCCAATACTGGTGCCTGTCCGCTGGTGGGTCGAGCGAGCCCCCCTGTGGTGGAGGCAGCTCTAAGCTTTTTAATTTAAATTGTCTCTCTAATTTGAATGAATACACTTTAAATCCATTTACAAGGATCTATTGGAGGGCAAGTCTCATGCCAGCAGCCGCGGTAATTCCAGCTCCAGTAGCGTCCACTAAAGCTGCTGCAGTTATAAAGCTTTTATAAGGATCGAGCTCGGCTGTCCACCGCAAGGCATCCTACTGCCAGTCCCAGCCCCTATGCCTTGGGGTGCCTCCTGATGCTCTTCACTAAGTATCCCATGGTCCCGAAGCATTTCCTTTGAAAAAATTAAGTGTCTAAACTACAGGTGGTGTAGCTTGCTTAACAGCCGGGATAATCCGCTGACTAGCAGACACTGCTACTAGGCACAAAGTATTTCCTGGGCTAGATGCAGTTAAAAATTTGTAATTAGATACTCTCGTTGGATGCTGAGAAAGCATTCCATAGAGTCTCCTGTCACGCCATATATGATTCTCTTAAAAAGCTTGGGGTAGGGGTCTAGGGGACCCTTTTATAGCCAAAATCACGGCCCTGTATCGCAATACGTCACCTAGGCTGAAGATAAATGGAACTGTAGCACCCTGAGGGCTCGGTTGCTACAGACGTATTGCACCTCACCCAGAGTTGTGATATCTCACTCTCAGGTAAGGATGGAGTGTGGATCAGGACCCGACACCTGCATGCATTACACCACATTGCCGTGGGGCAGGGCGACCAATATGCCCCTGAGATGGGAACGACAGTCCCTGTCCCTGGCTGGAGTGGGGGGAGGGAACACTGAGGAAGGAGAACCCTGTAGTGCAGGAGCAGGGAGGAAGCAGTTCCTGGGTGCATTGAGAAGGGAGTATAAAAGGTGGGCACCATCTTAGTTCAGTGCAGAGAAGTCTGAGCAGAAGTGGCAGGGAGCAGGGGCTCTGCATGAGCTGTGCTCCGGAGGCGGGCCTAGTAACAGAGGCCCAGGCCTGGAAGAGGGAGAAGGAAGGAAGAGGAGCGGAGAAGGCTCCAGGAACGAGGAATGAAGGGATCCCAGGGGTGCGGACGGGCGAGTCGCCACCGCATGCCCGAATCCACCTGCGTGGAGGGGTCAGGCCAAAGGGGGAGACCGGTCCCCGAACTAGTGGAGGCAGGAAACGACCCTCAGCTTGAAACCGGAGGCTCTGACATTTTATGTGGCGCAGCCCCTCGCTACACCCGCTAGGAAGGCACCACATAGGGTCAGGGAAACTGGCGCCAAGTTTACCAAGAGGAGGCCCGAGGCAGCTGGACAGAAGTGTTGGTAAGAAAGGCCAGACAAAGGACACACAAAGGGGGTCCTGTGAAGTGCTCCAAAGTTATCTGGGAGTTGTCTGAGCCCCTCACCTGGTGAGCACAGTACGACGTGGGCAGCCGTTACCTGCAGACGTGGTCTGGATAATAAGAACTGTGAGTAAAGGCCCTGGACTGCATCACTGACTCCGTGTCGTTACTGCTGCTGCCCTGCACCATCACCCCCATCCTCCGCATACACTGCCCTGAGGCTATACTCCTCCCGTGGGGAGTTATGCTACGCTCTGCTGCACCCACAACACCAGCCTCAGCGGTCTGCCCTGTAGCGGCGGTTCACTCTGACCGCAATCCACGGGTGGCGTAGTCGGACATTTAAACATCAAAACCACATAAATAGTTCCGCCACTGGTTTGACCGCCGTGAGCCACGGAACCGGGTCGCCACCACGAAGACTACAACCACCAGCATCCACCAAAAAGGGTCCGGCTCCGGGTGTCCCAAGGCCCAGGGGGTGCGTCAGAACATTTTCATCACCTTTCACAATCACCAATGGGACAAGGCAGGGATGTCCTCTGTCCCCTCTCTTATACATCCTAGTGACGGAGCACCTGCTCTCATCAATTCGCCATAACCCCAATATTAGGTGGATTGAGGTGGGAGGCACCGAGTACAAGTGCTCTCTATTTGCTGATGATGTCCTAGTATATATCACTCAATCACATATATCCATCCCTGCTGTTATGGCTGAAATAGATCACTTTGTTACATGGTAAAATTTTAAAATCAATGCAGCGAAGTCTGAGGCCCTCGATGTCTCCCTCCCCAAATCCATATAGGATTCCATCCAGTCCAACTTTCCCTTTGCCTGGCCCTCACAGGGTATCAAATACTTAGGAATTCCTATTCATAGAGACCTCTCCCATCTATGTTATCTTAATTTTGGGCCCTTTATTGAACAATTCCATACAGACCACGGTTGGCAAGTTAGAACTGTAAGATTCACTACGTGAACCACTGGTGTTTTGTGGAAAAGCACATGTACACTGCGTTCCAAATTATTATGCAAAAAGTGTTTAGGAGTGATAAGGGAAGAATTTGTTTGTTTGTCAGTTAAACTCATTGATGGTGATATGTGTCAGGGCTCTTTATATCACTGTAAGCAATTGCAGACACCTGTGCTAATTAGTTTGGCAGGTGTGTCCAATGAAAGGCAAGACTACTTAAGAAGGCTCTCTCACATTATTAAGCAGCCTACATTTTCTGCCAAAATGGGAAAGAAAAAGGATGTGTCGGCTGCTGAGAAGCAACAAATTGTGGAGTGTTTAGGTCAAGGCATGACTACAATCAACATTGTGCGATGATCAGGATGAAGTGTCTTGGCAATCAAGAAGTATGTAGCTGATACACAGTACACACGTGTGCGTGCTGATAAGGGCAAATTGAGGACTCTTTCCTACAGGCAATTACGTCAGGTTGAAAGAGCAGCGGCAAAAAAGCCTTGTCATAGCAGCAGACAAGTTTTTGAAGCTGCTTGTGCCTCCAACGTCCCCTGAACAACAAGATGCAGGGTCCTTCAGAGGTTTGCAGCTGTGCATACGCCATCCTGTCGACCTCCTCTATCCACTTCACACAAGCAGAAACGGCTCCAGTGGGCCAAACATTACATGAAGACTGATTTCAAAACTGTTTTGTTCACGGATGAGTGCCGTGCAGCGCTCGATGGTCCAGATGGATGGAGTGGAGGATGGCTGGTTGATGGACACCCCACGCAAACACGGCTACAGCGCCAACAAGGAGGAGGTGGAGTAATGTTTTGGGCTGGAATCATGGGGAGAGAGATTGTCGGCCCCTTTAGGATCCCTGAAGGCGCTAAAGATGAACTCCATAATGTATGTGGATTTTCTCAAACAGCACTTCCTGCCATGGTTCAAGAAGAAGAACCGTGTATTTCACAGCAAGATCATTTTTCTGCATGATAATGCACCATCTCATGCTGCACATAAAACATCTGCATCTCTGGCTGATATGGGCATAAAAGGGGACAAACTTATGGTGTGACCCCCATGCTCCCCTGACCTCTACCCCATTCAGAACCTTTGGAGCATCATTAAAAGGAGTGTTTATGATGGCGGGAGGCAGTTCACATCTAAGCAACAGCTCTGGGAGGGTATTCTGTCCTCATGCAAAACAATTGAAGCAGAAACCATCCTAAACCTGACAAATTCAATGGACGAGAGAGTTCAGAAGCTCCTTTCGAACAAGGGGTCCTATGTGAAAATGTAACATCACCTAGAATAAAGTTTTGAGTTGAAAACTGTTTGATTTCAGTTTCTAACAACCTGCTAATGCTTATAATTTCAAAAATGACAATTTTTTTGGTCTTTATTAAAATGAAAAGGTTGATCGAAAAGTTTGGGGGATCTAAGAGTGTGGCAACCCAGTAGTCATGATTACTTCGTATTCTGACAATATGAGGGTCATGCTGCAGGTAGTGCAGCAAGAAGGCACTTATGTGTCTTGCGCATCTCGGAGCCCAAAAATTATTTTCCAGGCAAGATGCAGCTAAAAATTATTTTTAATTTTAAATCTGGTGGAGCTTATTATAGATGGCCTAATAGGATCAGTGCTGCACACTGCTACAAAGCCCAAATTATTTTCCAGTCAAGATACAGATAAACATGATTAGTAATTTGAAAGCTTAAAACGGTTGGTAGGGTGATTTTAACCAATCATCAAGCTTTTACTCTCCCCAGGATGACACAGGGGTAGAAAAGTCGTTTCGGATCCATGATTTGTTCATCTTTATGAACGTGAGTCTGTCTACATTATCAGTGGAGAGCCGCGAGCGCTTATCTGTCAGCACACCACCAGCAGCGCTGAACACACGTTCAGACAGAACGCTGGCTGCGGGGCATGACAAGATCTCCAAGGCGTAAGTGGCTAGCTCCGGCCATTTATCCAGATTGGAAGCCCAAAAAGAGCAAGGGTCCAGTGACACAGATCGTGGCTTCAATGTTTACTTGGAGATACTCCTGTACCATCGTCTCTAGGCGTTGACTATGTGTCAGACTTCTTGTCTCCTGTGGCCTTGCAAAGGATGGGCTAAAAAAGTGGTGAAATGATTCCGCAAAATTGATGTTACCAGCAGATACTGTGGTTCTCTTACGGTTTGAGTGCTGAACACTTGACGGTCCCACGGTTGGCAAGTTGGAACTGTGAGATTCACTATGTGCACCACTGGTATTTTGTGGAAAAGCACATGTAAGATTCTGCAACAGTCTCTGCTGATACTCCTGCATGCGTGCATCCCTTTCTATGGCAGGAATAATTTCTGCAAATTTACTTTTGTACCGGGGATCTAACAGTGTGGCAACCCAGTAGTCAGGATTATTTCTAATTCTCACAATTCGAGGGTCATGTTGCAGGTAGTGCAGCAAGAAGGCACTCATGTGTGTTGCGCATCCAGGAGCACCAAGTCCCTGTTGTGTTGGTGGCGAGGTAACAATCATGCTTCCTTCCTCTGTCCTCTCCCCCCAACCTCGCACAACAGAAATGTGATCAAGGTCTCCCTCATCTGATGAGTCTTCCATCAGTTCGTCCTCCACTTCTTCCTGCGCTCCTGCACCTTCCTCACTAGTTTGGCTGCTACCATGCGCCCTGGTAAAACCATCTCCCCCACCCTCACATGCCTGCCGCCTTGGTGCTGCCGACCTTCTGGACCTTGCAGATGTTAGCCCTTCCGCATACAACTCCTCCTCCTCTACTTCCTCCACCTCCTCTTGTGCCACCACCTGACTCCGAATTCTGTTTAACATGTGCTCCAGCATGTAAATCACCGGAATAGTCATGCTGATAATGGCATCGTCAGCACTAAACATCTTCGTCGCCATTTCAAAACTGTGGAGAAGGGTGCATAGGTCCCTGATCTGAGACCACTCCTCCAGCGTGATTTGCCCCACCTCTGAATCTCGTTGGCCCAGGCTATACGTCAGAACGTATTGCACCAGGGCTTGTCGGTGCTGCCACAGTCGCTGCAACATGTGCAGAGTTGAATTCCACCGGGTAGGCACATCGCATTTTAGCCGGTGAAGTGGCAGGCCCAACGAATTCTGTAGAGATGTAAGTCGCTGAGCTGCGGTATGCGAACGGCGGAAGTGAGCACACAGCGACCGTGCCCTCTGCAGAAGGCCATCTAGTCTGGGATAGTGGGCTAAAAATTGCTGGACAACCAGGTTCAACACGTGAGCCATACAAGGCACGTGTGTGACATTGCCCCGGCGAAGGGCCGCACCCAGGTTTGCAGCATTGTCGCACACGGCCTTCCCTGGTTTCAGGTCCAGTGGAGACAACCATTCATGAAATTGGTTCTCCAGAGCTGACCACAACTCCTCAGCTGTGTGACTCACATTTCCCAGACATTTCAATGTAAAAACCGCCTGATGACGTTGAGCCCTACTGCCAGCATAGTAAGGAGGTGTGCAGGATCCCTTCTGCGCAGTTAGAAAGCTTGTGGCATGACCAGACAGGCTTTGGGTGCAGGTGGAAGACCGAGAGGAGGTTGAGGAGGCAGAAGCAGTGGAGGAACTTTGACATAAAGAGGATTGACGCATAACTCGTGGGGACGGCAATACTTGGACAGCAGCCCCTTGTCCTGCTGTCACCATAGTTACCCAGTGCCCAGTCAGCGACATGTAACGCCCCTGTCCATGCCTACTCGTCCAAGTGTCTGTGGTGAAATGCACCCTGTCACACACAGAGTTTCTCAAAGAAGCGGTGATGTTGTGTGCGACATGCTGGTGGAGTGCAGGCACACCTTTCTTTGAGAAGTAGTGCCGACTGGGCATCTGGTACTGGGGCACTGCGACGGACATAAGGTCTCAAAAATCCTCTGTGTCCACCAGGCAGAAAGGCAGCATTTCTGTAGCCAAGAGCTTGCAGATGGTGAAATTCAACCTCTTAGCTTTCTCATGGCTAGGAGGAAATGGTCTTTTACTTGTCCACATCTGAGGGACCGAGGGCTGGCTATTGTGCTTAGACGGGGTTGATAAGGGTGTCCCCGGCAAACTGCCGGTCTGTGAGGAAGATGCAGGCGGACATGTTAGGTTGCCTTGATCCAAAGGTGGTGCTATCGATGTCGGACAGCGCTCAACACCAGCTGGTGTTACCACCTCCAAAGAAAATGATGACCTGCCACTCACGCTGGCTGTTGCGGGTAAAGAGGTGGCAGGTCTGCGCCCCAAAACAGGTGTGACTGCTGTCCCCCCAGTCACAGAGGATGAAGAGGCCGCGGATGCACAAGATATGGCAGACGGCGGTTGGCCCGGCCGGCTAGGCCGCATTGTAGCACACTGAGCTTCCCACTGCAACTTATGCTTCATGTCCATGTGCCGGTTCATGCATGAAGTACTCAAACTATGTATTTTTTGGCCTCTACTTAGCTTTTGCTGACAAATGTTACAGATAACACGAGTTGGGTCATCTTTATCGATCTGAAAAAATGCCCAGGCTATGCAAGGCTTAGCACCCATGCGACCTGAAGAGCCACCACGACTTGTGGTGAGAGGCAGAGTTGTGTTTGAGGATGCAGTTGTTGACGTGCTTTCAGTACTACGTCTCTGTCCAGGAAGGCGCAACCTGACTTCGTCGTCACTAGCATCTTCCTCCACCTCCTCTGCTGACCTCATCTCTTGGCTGACTGTGGGTTGACAGTAAGTGGGATCTCCAACCTCATCATCATCACCCTGTGTGCTATCACACCCGTCGTCCTCAGAGCCAACCTGTTCCTGCCCTGACAAAAAACTAAAGTTGTCGCTCCAATCAGGTATTTGAGTCTTATCATCGTCTTCCTCATTGTCTCCACCAACAGGAGTTACAGTTTGGGAATGAGGGTCTACATTATGGTCAGAACCTTCTGCGTCTGGTCCTGGATCTGACTCATAAAGATTCTGGGCATCAGTGCAGATTATTTCCTCGTCTGGATTCACAGAAGCACTGGAGTCGACTGGCGTGGCCGTAAGAAAGGGATCTTATCACATTGTCCGCTAAAAGAAGTAGACATTTTAGTTTGGCTGGAAGATGGTCTTTCTTCTGCAGATGTTACTGTTGCTTTAACACCTACCCCACGGACACAACCTTTTTTCCCCTTCCCAACACGCCTATTCCCCTTTCCACCAGCAGCAGGCCTTTTTCCACTCATTTTGGTGGTTAACTAATTCACAACTCTGGAGTTGTTTGCACAAAAAAACAATGGATGGTAACCGAGCAGAGCTGAGTGGCCAAACTGTGGTATTAGGCCAAAACTATTGGCTGGGTTAGATGTAGAAAAAAATTATATTCAATTTGCAACCTGATGGAGGTCAGTATAGATGGACTAATACAACAAGTCCCACACACAGCTAGAAGCCCAATATTTTTTCAGAGGTAGATGCAGAAAAAAATATATACAGTTTGCAACCTGATGGAGGTCAGTATAGATGGACTAATACAACAAGTCCCACACACAGCTATAAGCCCAATATTTTTTCAGAGGTAGATGCAGAAAAAAATATATTCAGTTTGCAACCTGATGGAGGTCTGTATAGATGGATTAATAGAACAAGTCCCACACACAGCTAGAAGCCCAATATTTTTTCAGAGGTAGATGCAGAAAAAAATATATTCAGTTTGCAACCTGATGGAGGTCAGTATAGATGGACTAATACAACAAGTCCCACACACAGCTAGAAGCCCAATATTTTTTCAGAGGTAGATGCAGAAAAAAATTATATTCAGTTTGCAACCTGATGGAGGTCTGTATAGATGGATTAATAGAACAAGACCCACACACAGCTAGAAGCTCAATATTTTTTCAGAGGTAGATGCAGAAAAAAATATATTCAGTTTGCAACCTGATGGAGGTCAGTATAGATGGACTAATACAACAAGTCCCACACACAGCTAGAAGCCCAAATATTTTTTCAGAGGTACTGTAGATGCAGATAAAAATTATTTTTAATTTGCAACCTGATGGAGGTCAGTATAGATGGACTAATAGAGAAAGTCCGACACACTGCTAGAAGGCCAAATATTTTTTCAGAGCTAGATGCAGAAAAAAATTAGATTCAGTTTGCAACCTGATGGAGGTCAGTATAGATGGACTAATAGAGAAAGTCCCACACACTGCTAGAAGGAAAAATATTTTTTCAGAGCTAGATGCATACAAAAAATTATTTTGAATTTGCAACCTGATGGAGGTCAGTATAGGTGGACTAATAGAACAAGTCCCACACACTGCTAGAAGGCCAAATATTTTTTCAGAGCTAGATGCAGAAAAAAATTATATTCAGTTTGCAACCTGATGGAGGTCTGTATAGATGGATTAATAGAACAAGACCCACACACAGCTAGAAGCCCAATATTTTTTCAGAGGTAGATGCAGAAAAAAAATATATTCAGTTTGCAACCTGATGGAGGTCAGTATAGATGGACTAATACAACAAGTCCCACACACAGCTAGAAGCCCAATATTTTTTCAGAGGTAGATGCAGAAAAAAATATATTCAGTTGCAACCTGATGGAGGTCAGTATAGATGGACTAATACAACAAGTCCCACACACAGCTAGAAGCCCAATATTTTTTCAGAGGTAGATGCAGAAAAAAATATATTCAGTTTGCAACCTGATGGAGGTCAGTATAGATGGACTAATACAACAAGTCCCACACACAGCTAGAAGCCCAAATATTTTTTCAGAGGTACTGTAGATGCAGATAAAAATTATTTTTAATTTGCAACCTGATGGAGGTCAGTATAGATGGACTAATAGAGAAAGTCCGACACACTGCTAGAAGGCCAAATATTTTTTCAGAGCTAGATGCAGAAAAAAATTAGATTCAGTTTGCAACCTGATGGAGGTCAGTATAGATGGACTAACAGAGAAAGTCCCACACACTGCTAGAAGGCCAAATATTTTTTCAAAGCTAGATGCATACAAAAAATTATTTTGAATTTGCAACCTGATGGAGGTCAGTATAGGTGGACTAATAGAACAAGTCCCACACACTGCTAGAAGCCCAATATTTTTTCAGAGGTAGATGCAGAAAAAAATATATTCAGTTTGCAACCTGATGGAGGTCAGTATAGATGGACTAATACAACAAGTCCCACACACAGCTAGAAGCCCAAATATTTTTTCAGAGGTACTGTAGATGCAGATAAAAATTATTTTTAATTTGCAACCTGATGGAGGTCAGTATAGATGGACTAATACAACAAGTCCCACACACAGCTAGAAGCCCAATATTTTTTCAGAGGTAGATGCAGAAAAAAATATATTCAGTTTGCAACCTGATGGAGGTCAGTATAGATGGACTAATACAACAAGTCCCACACACAGCTAGAAGCCCAAATATTTTTTCAGAGGTACTGTAGATGCAGATAAAAATTATTTTTAATTTGCAACCTGATGGAGGTCAGTATAGATGAACTAATAGAGAAAGTCCGACACACTACTAGAAGGCCAAATATTTTTTCAGAGCTAGATGCAGAAAAAAATTATATTCAGTTTGCAACCTGATGGAGGTCAGTAGAGATGGATTAATAGAACAAGACCCACACACAGCTAGAAGCCCAATATTTTTTCAGAGGTAGATGCAGAAAAAATATATTCAGTTTGCAACCTGATGGAGGTCAGTATAGATGGACTAACAGAGAAAGTCCCACACACTACTAGAAGGCCAAATATTTTTTCAGAGCTAGATGCAGAAAAAAATTATATTCAGTTTGCAACCTGATGGAGGTCTGTATAGATGGATTAATAGAACAAGACCCACACACAGCTAGAAGCCCAATATTTTTTCAGAGGTAGATGCAGAAAAAAATATATTCAGTTTGCAACCTGATGGAGGTCAGTATAGATGGACTAATACAACAAGTCCCACACACAGCAAGAAGCCCAAATATTTTTTCAGAGGTACTGTAGATGCAGATAAAAATTATTTTTAATTTGCAACCTGATGGAGGTCAGTATAGATGGACTAATAGAGAAAGTCCGACACACTACTAGAAGGCCAAATATTTTTTCAGAGCTAGATGCAGAAAAAAATTATATTCAGTTTGCAACCTGATGGAGGTCAGTATAGATGGATTAATAGAACAAGACCAACACACAGCTAGAAGCCCAATATTTTTTCAGAGGTAGATGCAGAAAAAAATATATTCAGTTTGCAACCTGATGGAGGTCAGTATAGATGGACTAACAGAGAAAGTCCCACACACTACTAGAAGGCCAAATATTTTTTCAGAGCTAGATGCAGAAAAAAATTATATTCAGTTTGCAACCTGATGGAGGTCTGTATAGATGGATTAATAGAACAAGACCCACACACAGCTAGAAGCCCAATATTTTTTCAGAGGTAGATGCAGAAAAAAATATATTCAGTTTGCAACCTGATGGAGGTCAGTATAGATGGACTAATACAACAAGTCCCACACACAGCTAGAAGCCCAAATATTTTTTCAGAGGTACTGTAGATGCAGATAAAAATTATTTTGAATTTGCAACCTGATGGAGGTCAGTATAGATGGACTAATAGAGAAAGTCCGACACACTGCTAGAAGGCCAAATATTTTTTCAGAGCTAGATGCAGAAAAAAATTATATTCAGTTTGCAACCTGATGGAGGTCAGTATAGATGGACTAATAGAATGATGCTATGCCCAAAAGATTTTACTTCACTAGGTGCAGTAAAAAAATTGGTATTCTATACACAGGTGGTATATCTTGCAACACAGATAGGCTACTCCACTGACTAACACACTCTGCAATAGGCCAAAAAGGATTAGCTTTGCTAGATTCAGCCAAATGCTGTGAAAAAAACTTGCACAGCACTGGCACAGACCTGCCTGGCAAAAACTGATAGGAACTGATGTAACCTAGTCCTGAAAAGGACTCCAATTACAATTAGTCTTTACTCCCACAACCTATCTATTTAAGAACACAGACCTGCCTGATAAAAGTCGTAGGAAATGCTGTAACCTAGTCCTTAAAAGGACTGCAATCACAACTATTCCCTACTCCCAAGCTATCTGTATATTTGTGCGAAAATTGGCTTGAAATTAACAAGGTATAGCGTACACAGCAACAGCGGTGCCGTCTAACACGCAGCTGCAGCAGTGAGAAAATGGTGGCGACGGGGAAAATGGCTTGGTCTTATAGGGCAAGGACATGTGACATACACTGCCAATGACACATGCCCTTGCTTGTGTGAAAAAAAGCACTTCGCTCCGTGTGTGCACAGCTGATAGGCTGACAGATTGCACCTCCCCACTGTAAATGCGGGAAAGAGAATAAAAAATGGAGATCTTCATTGTTCCTGCAGAGATCCATCCCCTGCCCCTCCCCAGACCCCGCTGTACACTCAAACTGCGTATTAACATTAATTTTCATCATTACTGAGAAAAAATCCAGTTATGATTTTGGTGCACGAACAGTTATCGAACATAACCTCGAACAGCCGAATTTTTCTCAAATTGTTCGTGTACGCCGAACGGCTCGAACACCGCCCAAAACAGCTCGAATTTGAGATTGGCGAACAGTTCGAGTAGAACAACGCTCATCTCTACCTCTAACATACTATAACCTCATTTAGCGGAGATTTTCACAAAAAAGTGAAATTTTCAAAAAGTGGAAATTTTTCCAAAAAACGACTAAGTATGAAGGACTCATCGGGTGAAACGCTCTGGAACTGAAATCGGATGCGCGCACTAACATGCTCCCCTCTCTGGAAGTCGGAGACATGTGTGAAAATTTTCTAAGTCCAGAAAAAAAAATTTTTTCAACTTTTTTTCAAATTTCCCCCCAAGGGATATATATTTTACCCACACATGTGGAGCCCTCCTGGGATGCCCTCTAACATACTATAACCTCATTTAGCAGAGATTTTCACAAAAAAGTGATATTTTCAAAAAGTGAAAATTTTTCCAAAAAACGACTAAGTATGAAGGACTCATCGGGTGAAACGCTCTGGAACTGAAATCGGATGCGCTTACAGACATGATCCCCTCTCTGGAAGTCTGAGACATGTGTGAAAATTTTCTAAGTCCAGAAAAAAAAAAATTTAAAACTTTTTTTCAAATTTCCCCCCAAGGGATATATATTTTACCCACACATTTGGAGCCCTCCTGGGATGCCCTCTAACATACTATAACCTCATTTAGCGGAGATTTTCACAAAAAAGTGAAATTTTCAAAAAGTCAGAAATTTTGCAAAAAACTACTAAGTATGAAGGACTCATCGGGTGAAACGCTCTGGAACTGAAATCGGATGCGCTTAGAGATATGCTCCCCTCTCTGGAAGTCTGAGACATGTGTGAAAATTTTCTAAGTCCAGAAAAAAAATTTTTTTCAACTTTTTTTCAAATTTCCCCCAAGGGATATATATTTTACCCACACATTTGGAGCCCTCCTGGAATGCCCTCTAACATACTATAACCTCATTTGGTGGAGAATTTCACAAAAAAGTGAAATTTTCAAAAAGTCAGAAATTTTGCAAAAAACGACTAAGTATGAAGGACTCATCGGGTGAATCGCTCTGGAACTGAAATCGGATGCGCGCACTAACATGCTCCCCTCTCTGGAAGTCTGAGACATGTGTGAAAATTTTCTAAGTCCAGAAAAAAAAATGTTTTCAACTTTTTTTCAAATTTCCCCCCAAGGGATATATATTTTACCCACACATGTGGAGCCCTCCTGGGATGCCCTCTAACATACTATAACCTCATTTAGCAGAGATTTTCACAAAAAAGTGATATTTTCAAAAAGTGAAAATTTTTCCAAAAAACGACTAAGTATGAAGGACTCATCGGGTGAAACGCTCTGGAGCTGAAATCGGATGCGCTTACAGACATGCTCCCCTCTCTGGAAGTCTCAGACATGTGTGAAAATTTTCTAAGTCCAGAAAAAAAAATTTTTTCAACTTTTTTTCAAATTTCCCCCCAAGGGATATGTATTTTACCCACACATGTGGAGCCATCCTGGGATGCCCTCTAACATACTATAACCTCATTTAGCGGAGATTTTCAGAAAAAAGTGAAATTTTCAAAAAGTCAGAAATTTTGCAAAAAACGACTAAGTATGAAGGACTCATCGGGTGAAACGCTCTGGAACTGAAATCGGATGCGCTTACAGACATGCTACCCTCTCTGGAAGTCTGAGACATGTGTGAAAATTTTCTAAGTCCAGAAAAAAAAATTTTTAAAACTTTTTTTCAAATTTCCCCCAAGGGATATATATTGTACCCACACATTTGGAGCCCTCCTGGGATGCCCTCTAACATACTATAACCTCATTTAGCGGAGATTTTCACAAAAAAGTGAAATTTTCAAAAAGTCAGAAATTTTGCAAAAAACGACTAAGTATGAAGGACTCATCGGGTGAATCGCTCTGGAACTGAAATCGGATGCGCGCACTGACATGCTCCCCTCTCTGGAAGTCTGAGACATGTGTGAAAATTTTCTAAGTCCAGAAAAAAAAATTTTTTCAACTTTTTTTCAAATTTCCCCCAAGGGATATATATTTTACCCACACATTTGGAGCCCTCCTGGGATGCCCTCTAACATACTATAACCTCATTTGGTGGAGAATTTCACAAAAAAGTGAAATTTTCAAAAAGTGGAAATTTTTCCAAAAAACTACTAAGTATGAAGGACTCATCGGGTGAAACGCTCTGGAACTGAAATCGGATGCGCTTAGAGATATGCTCCCCTCTCTGGAAGTCTGAGACATGTGTGAAAATTTTCTAAGTCCAGAAAAAAAAATTTTTTCAACTTTTTTTCAAATTTCCCCCAAGGGATATATATTTTACCCACACATTTGGAGCCCTCCTGGGATGCCCTCTAACATACTATAACCTCATTTGGTGGAGAATTTCACAAAAAAGTGAAATTTTCAAAAAGTGGAAATTTTTCCAAAAAAAGACTAAGTATGAAGGACTCATCGGGTGAAACGCTCTGGAACTGAAATCGGATGTGCTTAGAGATATGCTCCCCTCTCTGGAAGTCTGAGACATGTGTGAAAATTTTCTAAGTCCAGAGAAAAATATTTTTTCAACTTTTTTTCAAATTTCCCCCCAAGGGACATACATTTTACCCACACATTTGGAGCCCTCCTGGGATGCCCTCTAACATACTATAACCTCATTTAGCGGAGATTTTCACACAAAAGTGAAATTTTAAAAAAGTCAGAAATTTTGCAAAAAACGACTAAGTATGAATGACTCATCGGGTGAAACGCTCAGGAACTGAAATCGGATGCGCTTACAGACATGCTCCCCTCTCTGGAAGTCTTACACATGTGTGAAAATTTTCTAAGTCCAGAAAAAAAATTTTTTTCAACTTTTTTCAAATTTCCCCCAAGGGATATATATTTTACCCACACATTTGGAGCCCTCCTGGGATGCCCTCTAACATACTATAACCTCATTTAGCGGAGATTTTCACAAAAAAGTGAAATTTTCAAAAAGTGGAAATTTTTCCAAAAAATGACTAAGTATGAAGGACTCATCGGGTGAAACGCTCTGGAACTGAAATCGGATGCGCTTACAGACATGCTCCCCTGTCTGGAAGTTTTACACATGTGTGAAAATTTTCTAAGTCCAGAAAAAAAATTTTTTTCAACTTTTTTTCAAATTTCCCCCAAGGGATACATATTTTACCCACACATTTGGAGCCCTCCTGGGATGCCCTCTAACATACTATAACCTCATTTAGCGGAGATTTTCACAAAAAAGTGAAATTTTCAAAAAGTCAGAAATTTTGCAAAAAACGACTAAGTATGAAGGACTCATCGGGTGAATCGCTCTGGAACTGAAATCGGATGCGCGAACTGACATGCTCCCCTCTCTGGAAGTCTGAGACATGTGTGAAAATTTTCTAAGTCCAGAAAAAATAAATTTTTTAACTTTTTTTCAAATTTCCCCACAAGGGATATATATTTTACCCACACATTTGGAGCCCTCCTGGGATGCCCTCTAAGATACTATAACCTCATTTAGCGGAGATTTTCACAAAAAAGTGAAATTTTCAAAAAGTGGAAATTTTTCCAAAAAACGACAAGTATGAAGGACTCATCGGGTGAAACGCTCTGGAACTGAAATCGGATGTGCGCACTGACATGCTCCCCTCTCTGGAAGTCTGAGATATGTGTGAAAATTTTCTAAGTCCAGAAAAAAAAATTTTTCAACTTTTTTTCAAATTTCCCCCCAAGGGATATATATTTTACCCACACATTTGGAGCCCTCCTGGGATGCCCTCTAACATACTATAACCTCATTTAGCGGAGATTTTCACAAAAAAGTGAAATTTTCAAAAAGTGAAAATTTTTCCAAAAAACGACTAAGTATGAAGGACTCATCGGGTGAAACACTCTGGAACGGAAATCGAATGCGCTTACAGACATGCTCCCCTCTCTGGAAGTCTGACACATGTGTGAAAATTTTCAAAGTCCAGAAAAGAAAATTTTTTCAACTTTTTTTCAAATTTCCCCCCAAGGGATATATATTTTACCCACACATTTGGAGCCCTCCTGGGATGCCCTCTAACATACTATAACCTCATTTAGCGGAGATTTTCACACAAAAGTGAAATTTTAAAAAAGTCAGAAATTTTGCAAAAAACGACTAAGTATGAATGACTCATCGGGTGAAACGCTCTGGAACTGAAATCGGATGCGCGCACTAACATGCTCCCCTCTCTGGAAGTCTGAGACATGTGTGAAAATTTTCTAAGTCCAGAAAAAAAATAATTTTTAACTTTTTTTCAAATTTCCCCACAAGGGATATATATTTTACCCACACATTTGGAGCCCTCCTGGGATGCCCTCTAACATACTATAACCTCATTTAGCGGAGATTTTCACAAAAAAGTGAAATTTTCAAAAAGTCAGAAATTTTGCAAAAAACGACTAAGTATGATGTACTCATCGGGTGAATCGCTCTGGAACTGAAATCGGATGCGCGCACTGACATGCTCCCCTCTCTGGAAGTCTGAGATATGTGTGAAAACTTTCTAAGTCCAGAAAAAAAAATTTTTTTCAACTTTTTTTTAAATTTCCCCTCAAGGGATATATATTTTACCCACACATTTGGAGCCCTCCTGGGATGCCCTCTAACATACTATAACCTCATTTAGTGGAGATTTTCACAAAAAAGTGAAATTTTCAAAAAGTGAAAATTTTTCCAAAAAACGACTAAGTATGAAGGACTCATCGGGTGAAACACTCTGGAACGGAAATCGAATGCGCTTACAGACATGCTCCCCTCTCTGGAAGTCTGACACATGTGTGAAAATTTTCTAAGTCCAGAAAAGAAAATTTTTTCAACTTTTTTTCAAATTTCCCCCCAAGGGATATATATTTTACCCACACATTTGGAGCCCTCCTGGGATGCCCTCTAACATACTATAACCTCATTTAGCGGAGATTTTCACAAAAAAGTGAAATTTTCAAAAAGTCAGAAATTTTGCAAAAAACGACTAAGTATGAAGGACTCATCGGGTGAATCGCTCTGGAACTGAAATCGGATGCGCGAACTGACATGCTCCCCTCTCTGGAAGTCTGAGACATGTGTGAAAATTTTCTAAGTCCAGAAAAAATAAATTTTTTAACTTTTTTTCAAATTTCCCCACAAGGGATATATATTTTACCCACACATTTGGAGCCCTCCTGGGATGCCCTCTAAGATACTATAACCTCATTTAGCGGAGATTTTCAGAAAAAAGTGAAATTTTCAAAAAGTGGAAATTTTTCCAAAAAACGACAAGTATGAAGGACTCATCGGGTGAAACGCTCTGGAACTGAAATCGGATGTGCGCACTGACATGCTCCCCTCTCTGGAAGTCTGAGATATGTGTGAAAATTTTCTAAGTCCAGAAAAAAAAATTTTTCAACTTTTTTTCAAATTTCCCCCCAAGGGATATATATTTTACCCACACATTTGGAGCCCTCCTGGGATGCCCTCTAACATACTATAACCTCATTTAGCGGAGATTTTCACAAAAAAGTGAAATTTTCAAAAAGTGAAAATTTTTCCAAAAAACGACTAAGTATGAAGGACTCATCGGGTGAAACACTCTGGAACGGAAATCGAATGCGCTTACAGACATGCTCCCCTCTCTGGAAGTCTGACACATGTGTGAAAATTTTCTAAGTCCAGAAAAGAAAATTTTTTCAACTTTTTTTCAAATTTCCCCCCAAGGGATATATATTTTACCCACACATTTGGAGCCCTCCTGGGATGCCCTCTAACATACTATAACCTCATTTAGCGGAGATTTTCACACAAAAGTGAAATTTTAAAAAAGTCAGAAATTTTGCAAAAAACGACTAAGTATGAATGACTCATCGGGTGAAACGCTCTGGAACTGAAATCGGATGCGCGCACTAACATGCTCCCCTCTCTGGAAGTCTGAGACATGTGTGAAAATTTTCTAAGTCCAGAAAAAAAATAATTTTTAACTTTTTTTCAAATTTCCCCACAAGGGATATATATTTTACCCACACATTTGGAGCCCTCCTGGGATGCCCTCTAACATACTATAACCTCATTTAGCGGAGATTTTCACAAAAAAGTGAAATTTTCAAAAAGTCAGAAATTTTGCAAAAAACAACTAAGTATGATGTACTCATCGGGTGAATCGCTCTGGAACTGAAATCGGATGCGCGCACTGACATGCTCCCCTCTCTGGAAGTCTGAGATATGTGTGAAAACTTTCTAAGTCCAGAAAAAAAAATTTTTTTCAACTTTTTTTTAAATTTCCCCTCAAGGGATATATATTTTACCCACACATTTGGAGCCCTCCTGGGATGCCCTCTAACATACTATAACCTCATTTAGCGGAGATTTTCACAAAAAAGTGAAATTTTCAAAAAGTGAAAATTTTTCCAAAAAACGACTAAGTATGAAGGACTCATCGGGTGAAACACTCTGGAACGGAAATCGAATGCGCTTACAGACATGCTCCCCTCTCTGGAAGTCTGACACATGTGTGAAAATTTTCTAAGTCCAGAAAAGAAAATTTTTTCAACTTTTTTTCAAATTTCCCCCCAAGGGATATATATTTTACCCACACATTTGGAGCCCTCCTGGGATGCCCTCTAACATACTATAACCTCATTTAGCGGAGATTTTCACAAAAAAGTGAAATTTTCAAAAAGTCAGAAATTTTGCAAAAAATGACTAAGTATGAAGGACTCATCGGGTGAAACGCTCTGGAACTGAAATCGGATGCGCTTACAGACATGCACCCCTCTCTGGAAGTCTGAGACATGTGTGAAAATTTTCTATGTCCAGAAAAAAAAAATATTTTAACTTTTTTTCAAATTTCCCCACAAGGGATATATATTTTACCCGCACATTTGGAGCCCTCCTGGGATGCCCTCTAACATACTATAACCTCATTTAGCGGAGATTTTCACAAAAAAGTGAAATTTTCAAAAAGTGGAAATTTTTCCAAAAAACGACTAAGTATGAAGGACTCATCGGGTGAAACGCTCTGGAACTGAAATCGGATGCGCTTACAGACATGCTCCCCTCTCTGGAAGTCTGAGACATGTGTGAAAATTTTCTAAGTCCAGAAAAAAAAAATTTTCAACTTTTTTTCAAATTTCCCCCAAGGGATATATATTTTACCCACACATTTGGAGCCCTCCTGGGATGCCCTCTAACATACTATAACCTCATTTAGCGGAGATTTTCACAAAAAAGTGAAATTTTCAAAAAGTCAGAAATTTTGCAAAAAACGACTAAGTATGAAGGACTCATCGGGTGAATCGCTCTGGAACTGAAATCGGATGCGCGCACTGACATGCTCCCCTCTCTGGAAGTCTGAGATATGTGTGAAAATTTTCTAAGTCCAGAAAAAAAAATTTTTCAACTTTTTTTCAAATTCCCCCCCAAGGGATATATATTTTACCCACACATTTGGAGCCCTCCTGGGATGCCCTCTAACATACTATAACCTCATTTAGCGGAGATTTTCACAAAAAAGTGAAATTTTCCAAAAGTCAGAAATTTTGCAAGAAACGACTAAGTATGAAGGACTCATCAGGTGAAACGCTCTGGAACTGAAATCGGATGCGCTTACAGACATGCTCCCCTCTCTGGAAGTCTTACACATGTGTGAAAATTTTCTAAGTCCAGAAAAAAAATTTTTTTCAACTTTTTTTCAAATTTCCCCCAAGGGATATATATTTTACCCACACATTTGGAGCCCTCCTGGGATGCCCTCTAACATACTATAACCTCATTTAGCGGAGATTTTCACAAAAAAGTGAAATTTTCAAAAAGTGAGAAATTTTGCAAAAAACGACTAAGTATGAAGGGCTCATCGGGTGAATCGCTCTGGAACTGAAATCGGATGCGCTTACAGACATGCTCCCCTCTCTGGAAGTCTGAGACATGTGTGAAAATTTTCTAAGTCCAGAAAAAAAAAATTTTCAACTTTTTTTCAAATTTCCCCCAAGGGATATATATTTTACCCACACATTTGGAGCCCTCCTGGGATGCCCTCTAACATACTATAACCTCATTTAGCGGAGATTTTCACAAAAAAGTGAAATTTTCAAAAAGTCAGAAATTTTGCAAAAAACGACTAAGTATGAAGGACTCATCGGGTGAATCGCTCTGGAACTGAAATCGGATGCGCGCACTGACATGCTCCCCTCTCTGGAAGTCTTACACATGTGTGAAAATTTTCAAAGTCCAGAAAAAAAAATTTTTTCAACTTTTTTTCAAATTTCCCCCAAGGGATATATATTTTACCCACACATTTGGAGCCCTCCTGGGATGCCCTCTAACATACTATAACCTCATTTAGCGGAGATTTTCACAAAAAAGTGAAATTTTCAAAAAGTGGAAATTTTTCCAAAAAACGACTAAGTATGAAGGACTCATCGGGTGAAACGCTCTGGAACTGAAATCGGATGCGCTTACAGACATGCTCCCCTCTCTGGACGTCTTACACATGTGTGAAAATTTTCAAAGTCCAGAAAAAAAATTTTTTTCAACTTTTTTTCAAATTTCCCCCAAGGGATATATATTTTACCCACACATTTGGAGCCCTCCTGGGATGCCCTCTAACATACTATAACCTCATTTAGCGGAGATTTTCACAAAAAAAGTGAAATTTTCAAAAAGTCAGAAATTTTGCAAGAAACGACTAAGTATGAAGTACTCATCGGGTGAAACGCTCTGGAAGTGAAATCGGATGCGCTTACAGACATGCTCCCCTCTCTGGACGTCTTACACATGTGTGAAAATTTTCAAAGTCCAGAAAAAAAAATTTTTTCAACTTTTTTTCAAATTTCCCCCAAGGGATATATATTTTACCCACACATTTGGAGCCCTCCTGGGATGCCCTCTAACATACTATAACCTCATTTAGTGGAGATTTTCACAAAAAAGTGAAATTTTCAAAAAGTGGAAATTTTTCCAAAAAACGACTAAGTATGAAGGACTCATCGGGTGAATCGCTCTGGAACTGAAATCGGATGTGAGCACTGACATGCTCCCCTCTCTGGAAGTCTGAGATATGTGTGAAAATTTTCTAAGTCCAGAAAAAAAAATTTTTCAACTTTTTTTCAAATTTCCCCCAAGGGATATATATTTTACCCACACATTTGGAGCCCTCCTGGGATGCCCTCTAACATACTATAACCTCATTTAGCGGAGATTTTCACACAAAAGTGAAATTTTAAAAAAGTCAGAAATTTTGCAAAAAACGACTAAGTATGAATGACTCATCGGGTGAAACGCTCTGGAACTGAAATCGGATGCGCGCACTAACATGCTCCCCTCTCTGGAAGTCTGAGACATGTGTGAAAATTTTCTAAGTCCAGAAAAAAAAAAAATTTTAACTTTTTTTCAAATTTCCCCACAAGGGACATATATTTTACCCACACATTTGGAGCCCTCCTGGGATGCCCTCTAACATACTATAACCTCATTTAGCGGAGATTTTCACAAAAAAGTGAAATTTTCAAAAAGTCAGAAATTTTGCAAAAAACGACTAAGTATGATGTACTCATCGGGTGAATCGCTCTGGAACTGAAATCGGATGCGCGCACTGACATGCTCCCCTCTCTGGAAGTCTGAGATATGTGTGAAAACTTTCTAAGTCCAGAAAAAAAAATTTTTTTCAACTTTTTTTTAAATTTCCCCTCAAGGGATATATATTTTACCCACACATTTGGAGCCCTCCTGGGATGCCCTCTAACATACTATAACCTCATTTAGCGGAGATTTTCACAAAAAAGTGAAATTTTCAAAAAGTCAGAAATTTTGCAAAAAACGACTAAGTATGAAGTATTCATCGGGTGAATCGCTCTGGAACTGAAATCGTATGCGCGCACTGACATGCTCCCCTCTCTGGAAGTCTGAGATATGTGTGAAAATTTTCTAAGTCCAGAAAAAAAAATTTTTCAACTTTTTTTCAAATTTCCCCCCAAGGGATATATATTTTACCCACACATTTGGAGCCCTCCTGGGATGCCCTCTAACATACTATAACCTCATTTAGCGGAGATTTTCACAAAAAAGTGAAATTTTCAAAAAGTGAAAATTTTTCCAAAAAACGACTAAGTATGAAGGACTCATCGGGTGAAACGCTCTGGAACTGAAATCGGATGCGCTTACAGACATGCTCCACTCTCTGGAAGTCTGAGACATGTGTGAAAATTTTCTAAGTCCAGAAAAAAAAAATTTTCAACTTTTTTTCAAATTTCCCCCCAAGGGATATATATTTTACCCACACATTTGGAGCCCTCCTGGGATGCCCTCTAACATACTATAACCTCATTTAGCGGAGATTTTCACAAAAAAGTGAAATTTTCAAAAAGTCAGAAATTTTGCAAAAAACGACTAAGTATGAAGGACTCATCGGGTAAATCGCTCTGGAACTGAAATCGGATGCGAGCACTGACATGCTCCCCTCTCTGGAAGTCTGAGACATGTGTGAAAATTTTCTAAGTCCAGAAAAAAAAAATTTTCAACTTTTTTTCAAATTTCCCCCAAGGGATATATATTTTACCCACACATTTGGAGCCCTCCTGGGATGCCCTCTAACATACTATAACCTCATTTAGCGGAGATTTTCACAAAAAAGTGAAATTTTCAAAAAGTCAGAAATTTTGCAAGAAACGACTAAGTATGAAGGACTCATCAGGTGAAACGCTCTGGAACTGAAATCGGATGCGCTTACAGACATGCTCCCCTCTCTGGAAGTCTTACACATGTGTGAAAATTTTCAAAGTCCAGAAAATAAATTTTTTTCAACTTTTTTTCAAATTTCCCCCAAGGGATATATATTTTACCCACACATTTGGAGCCCTCCTGCGATGCCCTCTAACATACTATAACCTCATTTAGCGGAGATTTTCACAAAAAAGTGAAATTTTCAAAAAATGGAAATCTTTCCAAAAAACGACTAAGTATGAAGGACTCATCGGGTGAAACGCTCTGGAACTGAAATCGGATGCGCTTACAGACATGCTCCCCTCTCTGGAAGTCTGAGACATGTGTGAAAATTTTCTAAGTCCAGAAAAAAAAAATTTTCAACTTTTTTTCAAATTTCCCCCAAGGGATATATATTTTACCCACACATTTGGAGCCCTCCTGGGATGCCCTCTAACATACTATAACCTCATTTAGCGGAGATTTTCACAAAAAAGTGAAATTTTCAAAAAGTCAGAAATTTTGCAAAAAACGACTAAGTATGAAGGACTCATCGGGTGAATCGCTCTGGAACTGAAATCGGATGCGCGCACTGACATGCTCCCCTCTCTGGAAGTCTGAAACATGTGTGAAAATTTTCTAAGTCCAGAAAAAAAAAAATTTCAACTTTTTTTCAAATTTCCCCCAAGGGATATATATTTTACCCACACATTTGGAGCCCTCCTGGGATGCCCTCTAACATACTATAACCTCATTTAGCGGAGATTTTCACAAAAAAGTGAAATTTTCAAAAAGTCAGAAATTTTGCAAAAAACGACTAAGTATGAAGGACTCATCGGGTGAATCGCTCTGGAACTGAAATCGGATGCGCGCACTGACATGCTCCCCTCTCTGGAAGTCTGAGATATGTGTGAAAATTTTCTAAGTCCAGAAAAAAAAATTTTTCAACTTTTTTTCAAATTTCCCCCCAAGGGATATATATTTTACCCACACATTTGGAGCCCTCCTGGGATGCCCTCTAACATACTATAACCTCATTTAGCGGAGATTTTCACAAAAAAGTGAAATTTTCAAAAAATGGAAATCTTTCCAAAAAACGATTAAGTATGAAGGACTCATCGGGTGAAACGCTCTGGAACTGAAATCGGATGCGCTTACAGACATGCTCCCCTCTCTGGAAGTCTTACACATGTGTGCAAATTTTCTAAGTCCAGAAAAAAAATTTTTTTCAACTTTTTTTCAAATTTCCCCCAAGGGATATATATTTTACCCACACATTTTTACCCCTCCTGGGATGCCCTCTAACATACTATAACCTCATTTAGCGGAGATTTTCACAAAAAAGTGAAATTTTCAAAAAGTGAGAAATTTTGCAAAAAACGACTAAGTATGAAGGGCTCATCGGGTGAATCGCTCTGGAACTGAAATCGGATGCGCTTACAGACATGCTCCCCTCTCTGGAAGTCTGAGACATGTGTGAAAATTTTCTAAGTCCAGAAAAAAAAAATTTTCAACTTTTTTTCAAATTTCCCCCAAGGGATATATATTTTACCCACACATTTGGAGCCCTCCTGGGATGCCCTCTAACATACTATAACCTCATTTAGCGGAGATTTTCACAAAAAAGTGAAATTTTCAAAAAGTCAGAAATTTTGCAAAAAACGACTAAGTATGAAGGACTCATCGGGTGAATCGCTCTGGAACTGAAATCGGATGCGCGCACTGACATGCTCCCCTCTCTGGAAGTCTGAGACATGTGTGAAAATTTTCTAAGTCCAGAAAAAAAAAATTTTTTCAACTTTTTTTCAAATTTCCCCTCAAGGGATATATATTTTACCCACACATTTGGAGCCCTCCTGGGATGCCCTCTAACATACTATAACCTCATTTAGCGGAGATTTTCACAAAAAAGTGAAATTTTCCAAAAGTCAGAAATTTTGCAAGAAACGACTAAGTATGAAGGACTCATCGGGTGAATCGCTCTGGAACTGAAATCGGATGCGCGCACTGACATGCTCCCCTCTCTGGAAGTCTGAGACATGTGTGAAAATTTTCTAAGTCCAGAAAAAAAAAATTTTTTCAACTTTTTTTCAAATTTCCCCTCAAGGGATATATATTTTACCCACACATTTGGAGCCCTCCTGGGATGCCCTCTAACATACTATAACCTCATTTAGCGGAGATTTTCACAAAAAAAGTGAAATTTTCAAAAAGTGGAAATTTTTCCAAAAAACGACTAAGTATGAAGGACTCATCGGGTGAAACGCTCTGGAACTGAAATCGGATGCGCTTACAGACATGCTCCCCTCTCTGGACGTCTTACACATGTGTGAAAATTTTCAAAGTCCAGAAAAAAAATTTTTTTCAACTTTTTTTCAAATTTCCCCCAAGGGATATATATTTTACCCACACATTTGGAGCCCTCCTGGGATGCCCTCTAACATACTATAACCTCATTTAGCAGAGATTTTCACAAAAAAAGTGAAATTTTCAAAAAGTCAGAAATTTTGCAAGAAACGACTAAGTATGAAGTACTCATCGGGTGAAACGCTCTGGAACTGAAATCGGATGCGCTTACAGACATGCTCCCCTCTCTGGACGTCTTACACATGTGGGAAAATTTTCAAAGTCCAGAAAAAAAAATTTTTTCAACTTTTTTTCAAATTTCCCCCAAGGGATATATATTTTACCCACACATTTGGAGCCCTCCTGGGATGCCCTCTAACATACTATAACCTCATTTAGTGGAGATTTTCACAAAAAAGTGAAATTTTCAAAAAGTGGAAATTTTTCCAAAAAACGACTAAGTATGAAGGACTCATCGGGTGAAACGCTCTGGAACTGAAATTGGATGCGCTTACAGACATGCTCCCCTCTCTGGCAGTCTGAGACATGTTTGAAAATTTTCTAAGTCCAGAAAAAAAAAATTTTCAACTTTTTTTCAAATTTCCCCCCAAGGGATATATATTTTACGCACACATTTAGAGCCCTCCTGGGATGCCCTCTAACATACTATAACCTCATTTAGCGGAGATCTTCACAAAAAAGTGAAATTTTCAAAAAGTCAGAAATTTTGCAAGAAACGACTAAGTATGAAGGACTCATCGGGTGAAACGCTCTGGAACTGAAATCGGATGCGCTTACAGACATGCTCCCCTCTCTGGAAGTCTGAGACCTGTGTGAAAATTTTCTAAGTCCAGAAAAAAAAAATTTTTCAACTTTTTTTCAAATTTGCCCTCAAGGGATATATATTTTACCCACACATTTGGAGCCCTCCTGGGATGCCATCTAACATACTATAACCTCATTTAGCGGAGATTTTCACAAAAAAGTGAAATTTTCAAAAAGTGGAAATTTTTCCAAAAAACGACTAAGTATGAAGGACTCATCGGGTGAAACGCTCTGGAACTGAAATCGGATGCGCTTACAGACATGCTCCCCTCTCTGGAAGTCTTACACATGTGTGAAAATTTTCTAAGTCCAGAAAAAAAAAATTTTTCAACTTTTTTTCAAATTTCCCCCAAGGGATATATATTTTACCCACACATTTGGAGCCCTCCTGGGATGCCCTCTAACATACTATAACCTCATTTAGCGGAGATTTTCACAAAAAAGTGAAATTTTCAAAAAGTGAGAAATTTTGCAAAAAACGACTAAGTATGAAGGACTCATCAGGTGAATCGCTCTGGAACTGAAATCGGATGCGCGCACTGACATGCTCCCCTCTCTGGAAGTCTGAGACATGTGTGAAAATTTTCTAAGTCCAGAAAAAAAAAATTTTCAACTTTTTTTCAAATTTCCCCCAAGGGATATATATTTTACCCACACATTTGGAGCCCTCCTGGGATGCCCTCTAACATACTATAACCTCATTTAGCGGAGATTTTCACAAAAAAGTGAAATTTTCAAAAAGTCAGAAATTTTGCAAAAAACGACTAAGTATGAAGGACTCATCGGGTGAATCGCTCTGGAACTGAAATCGGATGCGCGCACTGACATGCTCCCCTCTCTGGAAGTCTGAGATATGTGTGAAAATTTTCTAAGTCCAGAAAAAAAAATTTTTCAACTTTTTTTCAAATTTCCCCCCAAGGGATATATATTTTACCCACACATTTGGAGCCCTCCTGGGATGCCCTCTAACATACTATAACCTCATTTAGCGGAGATTTTCACAAAAAAGTGAAATTTTCCAAAAGTCAGAAATTTTGCAAGAAACGACTAAGTATGAAGGACTCATCAGGTGAAACGCTCTGGAACTGAAATCGGATGCGCTTACAGACATGCTCCCCTCTCTGGAAGTCTTACACATGTGTGAAAATTTTCAAAGTCCAGAAAATAAATTTTTTTCAACTTTTTTTCAAATTTCCCCCAAGGGATATATATTTTACCCACACATTTGGAGCCCTCCTGGGATGCCCTCTAACATACTATAACCTCATTTAGCGGAGATTTTCCCAAAAAAGTGAAATTTTCAAAAAATGGAAATCTTTCCAAAAAACGACTAAGTATGAAGGACTCATCGGGTGAAACGCTCTGGAACTGAAATCGGATGCGCTTACAGACATGCTCCCCTCTCTGGAAGTCTTACACATGTGTGAAAATTTTCTAAGTCCAGAAAAAAAATTTTTTTCAACTTTTTTTCAAATTTCCCCCAAGGGATATATATTTTACCCACACATTTGGAGCCCTCCTGGGATGCCCTCTAACATACTATAACCTCATTTAGCGGAGATTTTCACAAAAAAGTGAAATTTTCAAAAAGTGAGAAATTTTGCAAAAAACGACTAAGTATGAAGGGCTCATCGGGTGAATCGCTCTGGAACTGAAATCGGATGCGCTTACAGACATGCTCCCCTCTCTGGAAGTCTGAGACATGTGTGAAAATTTTCTAAGTCCAGAAAAAAAAAATTTTCAACTTTTTTTCAAATTTCCCCCAAGGGATATATATTTTACCCACACATTTGGAGCCCTCCTGGGATGCCCTCTAACATACTATAACCTCATTTAGCGGAGATTTTCACAAAAAAGTGAAATTTTCAAAAAGTCAGAAATTTTGCAAAAAACGACTAAGTATGAAGGACTCATCGGGTGAATCGCTCTGGAACTGAAATCGGATGCGCGCACTGACATGCTCCCCTCTCTGGAAGTCTGAGACATGTGTGAAAATTTTCTAAGTCCAGAAAAAAAAAATTTTTTCAACTTTTTTTCAAATTTCCCCTCAAGGGATATATATTTTACCCACACATTTGGAGCCCTCCTGGGATGCCCTCTAACATACTATAACCTCATTTAGCGGAGATTTTCACAAAAAAGTGAAATTTTCCAAAAGTCAGAAATTTTGCAAGAAACGACTAAGTATGAAGGACTCATCGGGTGAAACGCTCTGGAACTGAAATCGGATGCGCTTACAGACATGCTCCCCTCTCTGGACGTCTTACACATGTGTGAAAATTTTCAAAGTCCAGAAAAAAAAATTTTTTCAACTTTTTTTCAAATTTCCCCCAAGGGATATATATTTTACCCACACATTTGGAGCCCTCCTGGGATGCCCTCTAACATACTATAACCTCATTTAGCGGAGATTTTCACAAAAAAAGTGAAATTTTCAAAAAGTCAGAAATTTTGCAAGAAACGACTAAGTATGAAGTACTCATCGGGTGAAACGCTCTGGAACTGAAATCGGATGCGCTTACAGACATGCTCCCCTCTCTGGACGTCTTACACATGTGTGAAAATTTTCAAAGTCCAGAAAAAAAAATTTTTTCTACTTTTTTTCAAATTTCCCCCAAGGGATATATATTTTACCCACACATTTGGAGCCCTCCTGGGATGCCCTCTAACATACTATAACCTCATTTAGTGGAGATTTTCACAAAAAAGTGAAATTTTCAAAAAGTGGAAATTTTTCCAAAAAACGACTAAGTATGAAGGACTCATCGGGTGAAACGCTCTGGAACTGAAATTGGATGCGCTTACAGACATGCTCCCCTCTCTGGCAGTCTGAGACATGTTTGAAAATTTTCTAAGTCCAGAAAAAAAAAATTTTCAACTTTTTTTCAAATTTCCCCCCAAGGGATATATATTTTACGCACACATTTAGAGCCCTCCTGGGATGCCCTCTAACATACTATAACCTCATTTAGCGGAGATTTTCACAAAAAAGTGAAATTTTCAAAAAGTCAGAAATTTTGCAAGAAACGACTAAGTATGAAGGACTCATGGGGTGAAACGCTCTGGAACTGAAATCGGATGCGCTTACAGACATGCTCCCCTCTCTGGAAGTCTGAGACCTGTGTGAAAATTTTCTAAGTCCAGAAAAAAAAAATTTTTCAACTTTTTTTCAAATTTGCCCTCAAGGGATATATATTTTACCCACACATTTGGAGCCCTCCTGGGATGCCATCTAACATACTATAACCTCATTTAGCGGAGATTTTCACAAAAAAGTGAAATTTTCAAAAAGTGGAAATTTTTCCAAAAAACGACTAAGTATGAAGGACTCATCGGGTGAAACGCTCTGGAACTGAAATCGGATGCGCTTACAGACATGCTCCCCTCTCTGGAAGTCTTACACATGTGTGAAAATTTTCTAAGTCCAGAAAAAAAAAATTTTTCAACTTTTTTTCAAATTTCCCCCAAGGGATATATATTTTACCCACACATTTGGAGCCCTCCTGGGATGCCCTCTAACATACTATAACCTCATTTAGCGGAGATTTTCACAAAAAAGTGAAATTTTCAAAAAGTGAGAAATTTTGCAAAAAACGACTAAGTATGAAGGACTCATCGGGTGAAACGCTCTGGAACTGAAATCGGATGCGCTTACAGACATGCTCCCCTCTCTGGAAGTCTGAGACATGTGTGAAAATTTTCTGTCCAGAAAAAAAAAATTTTTTAACTTTTTTTCAAATTTCCCCACAAGGGATATATATTTTACCCACACATTTGGAGCCCTCCTGGGATGCCCTCTAACATACTATAACCTCATTTAGCGGAGATTTTCACAAAAAAGTGAAATTTTCAAAAAGTGGAAATTTTTCCAAAAAACGACTAAGTATGAAGGACTCATCGGGTGAAACGCTTTGGAACTGAATTCAGATGCGCTTACAGACATGCTCCCCTCTCTGGAAGTCTGAGACATGTGTGAAAATTTTCTGTCCAGAAAAAAAAAATTTTTTAACTTTTTTTCAAATTTCCCCACAAGGGATATATATTTTACCCACACATTTGGAGCCCTCCTGGGATGCCCTCTAACATACTATAACCTCATTTAGCGGAGATTTTCACAAAAAAGTGAAATTTTCAAAAAGTCAGAAATTTTGCAAAAAACGACTAAGTATGAAGGACTCATCGGGTGAATCGCTCTGGAACTGAAATCGGATGCGCGCACTGACATGCTCCCCTCTCTGGAAGTCTGAGACATGTGTGAAAATTTTCTAAGTCCAGAAAAAAAAAATTTTCAACTTTTTTTCAAATTTCCCCCAAGGGATATATATTTTACCCACACATTTGGAGCCCTCCTGTGATACCCTCTAACATACTATAACCTCATTTAGCGGAGATTTTCACAAAAAAGTGAAATTTTCAAAAAGTCAGAAATTTTGCAAAAAACGACTAAGTATGAAGGACTCATCGGGTGAATCGCTCTGGAACTGAAATCGGATGCGCGCACTGACATGTTCCCCTCTCTGGAAGTCTGAGATATGTGTGAAAATTTTCTAAGTCCAGAAAAAAAAAATTTTCAACTTTTTTTCAAATTTCCCCCCAAGGGATATATATTTTACCCACACATTTGGAGCCCTCCTGGGATGCCCTCTAACATACTATAACCTCATTTAGCGGAGATTTTCACAAAAAAGTGAAATTTTCCAAAAGTCAGAAATTTTGCAAGAAACGACTAAGTATGAAGGACTCATCAGGTGAAACGCTCTGGAACTGAAATCGGATGCGCTTACAGACATGCTCCCCTCTCTGGAAGTCTTACACATGTGTGAAAATTTTCAAAGTCCAGAAAATAAATTTTTTTCAACTTTTTTTCAAATTTCCCCCAAGGGATATATATTTTACCCACACATTTGGAGCCCTCCTGGGATGCCCTCTAACATACTATAACCTCATTTAGCGGAGATTTTCACAAAAAAAGTGAAATTTTCAAAAAGTGGAAATTTTTCCAAAAAACGACTAAGTATGAAGGACTCATCGGGTGAAACGCTCTGGAACTGAAATCGGATGCGCTTACAGACATGCTCCCCTCTCTGGACGTCTTACACATTTGTGAAAATTTTCAAAGTCCAGAAAAAAAATTTTTTTCAACTTTTTTTCAAATTTCCCCCAAGGGATATATATTTTACCCACACATTTGGAGCCCTCCTGGGATGCCCTCTAACATACTATAACCTCATTTAGCGGAGATTTTCACAAAAAAAGTGAAATTTTCAAAAAGTCAGAAATTTTGCAAGAAACGACTAAGTATGAAGTACTCATCGGGTGAAACGCTCTGGAACTGAAATCGGATGCGCTTACAGACATGCTCCCCTCTCTGGACGTCTTACACATGTGTGAAAATTTTCAAAGTCCAGAAAAAAAAATTTTTTCAACTTTTTTTCAAATTTCCCCCAAGGGATATATATTTTACCCACACATTTGGAGCCCTCCTGGGATGCCATCTAACATACTATAACCTCATTTAGCGGAGATTTTCACAAAAAAGTGAAATTTTCAAAAAGTGGAAATTTTTCCAAAAAACGACTAAGTATGAAGGACTCATCGGGTGAAACGCTCTGGAACTGAAATCGGATGCGCTTACAGACATGCTCCCCTCTCTGGAAGTCTTACACATGTGTGAAAATTTTCTAAGTCCAGAAAAAAAAAATTTTTCAACTTTTTTTCAAATTTCCCCCAAGGGATATATATTTTACCCACACATTTGGAGCCCTCCTGGGATGCCCTCTAACATACTATAACCTCATTTAGCGGAGATTTTCACAAAAAAGTGAAATTTTCAAAAAGTGAGAAATTTTGCAAAAAACGACTAAGTATGAAGGACTCATCGGGTGAAACGCTCTGGAACTGAAATCGGATGCGCTTACAGACATGCTCCCCTCTCTGGAAGTCTGAGACATGTGTGAAAATTTTCTGTCCAGAAAAAAAAAATTTTTTAACTTTTTTTCAAATTTCCCCACAAGGGATATATATTTTACCCACACATTTGGAGCCCTCCTGGGATGCCCTCTAACATACTATAACCTCATTTAGCGGAGATTTTCACAAAAAAGTGAAATTTTCAAAAAGTGGAAATTTTTCCAAAAAACGACTAAGTATGAAGGACTCATCGGGTGAAACGCTTTGGAACTGAAATCAGATGCGCTTACAGACATGCTCCCCTCTCTGGAAGTCTGAGACATGTGTGAAAATTTTCTAAGTCCAGAAAATAAATTTTTTTCAACTTTTTTCAAATTTCCCCCCAAGGGATATATATTTTACCCACACATGTGGAGCCCTCCTGGGATGCCCTCTAACATACTATAACCTCATTTAGCGGAGATTTTCACAAAAAAAGTGAAATTTTCAAAAAGTCAGAAATTTTGCAAAAAACGACTAAGTATGAAGGACTCATCGGGTAAATCGCTCTGGAACTGAAATCGGATGCGCGCACTGACATGCTCCCCTCTCTGGAAGTCTGAGACATGTGTGAAAATTTTCTAAGTCCAGAAAAAAAAAATTTTTTCAACTTTTATTCAAATTTCCCCTCAAGGGATGTATATTTTACCCACACATTTGGAGCCCTCCTGGGATGCCCTCTAACATACTATGACCTCATTTAGCGGAGATTTTCACAAAAAAGTGAAATTTTCAAAAAGTGGAAATTTTTCCAAAAAACGACTAAGTATGAAGGACTCATCGGGTGAAACGCTCTGAAACTGAAATCGGATGCGCTTACAGACATGCTCCCCTCTCTGGAAGTCTTACACATGTGTGAAAATTTTCTAAGTCCAGAAAAGAAAATTTTTTCAACTTTTTTTCAAATTTCCCCCCAAGGGATATATATTTTACCCACACATTTGGAGCCCTCCTGGGATGCCCTCTAACATACTATAACCTCATTTAGCGGAGATTTTCACAAAAAAGTGAAATTTTCAAAAAGTCAGAAATTTTGCAAAAAACGACTAAGTATGAAGGACTCATCGGGTGAAACGCTCTGGATCTGAAATCGGATGCGCTTACAGACATGATCCCCTCTCTGGAAGTCTGAGACATGTGTGAAAATTTTCTAAGTCCAGAAAAAAAAAAATTTAAAATTTTTTTTCAAATTTCCCCCCAAGGGATATATATTTTACCCACACATTTGGAGCCCTCCTGGGATACCCTCTAACATACTATAACCTCATTTAGCGGAGATTTTCACAAAAAAGTGAAATTTTCCAAAAGTCAGAAATTTTGCAAGAAACGACTAAGTATGAAGGACTCATCGGGTGAAACGCTCTGGAACTGAAATAGGATGCGCTTACAGACATGCTCCCCTCTCTGGAAGTCTTACACATGTGTGAAAATTTTCAAAGTCCAGAAAATAAATTTTTTTCAACTTTTTTTCAAATTTCCCCCAAGGGATATATATTTTACCCACACATTTGGAGCCCTCCTGGGATGCCTTCTAACATACTATAACCTCATTTAGCGGAGATTTTCACAAAAAAGTGAAATTTTCAAAAAGTGGAAATTTTTCCAAAAAACGACTAAGTATGAAGGACTCATCGGGTGAAACGCTCTGGAACTGAAATCGGATGCGCTTACAGACATGCTCCCCTCTCTGGAAGTCTGAGACATGTGTGAAAATTTTCTAAGTCCAGAAAAAAAAATTTTTTCAACTTTTTTTCAAATTTCCCCACAAGGGATATATATTTTACCCACACATTTGGAGCCCTCCTGGGATGCCCTCTAACATACTATAACCTCATTTAGCGGAGATTTTCACAAAAAAGTGAAATTTTCAAAAAGTGGAAATTTTTCCAAAAAACGACTAAGTATGAAGGACTCATCGGGTGAAACGCTCTGGAACTGAAATCAGATGCGCTTACAGACATGCTCCCCTCTCTGGAAGTCTGAGACATGTGTGAAAATTTTCTAAGTCCAGAAAAAAAAAATTTTTCAACTTTTTTTCAAATTTCCCCCCAAGGGATATATATTTTACCCACACATGTGGAGCCCTCCTGGGATGCCCTCTAACATACTATAACCTCATTTAGCGGAGATTTTCACAAAAAAAGTGAAATTTTCAAAAAGTCAGAAATTTTGCAAGAAACGACTAAGTATGAAGTACTCATCGGGTGAAACGCTCTGGAACTGAAATCGGATGCGCTTACAGACATGCTCCCCTCTCTGGACGTCTTACACATGTGTGAAAATTTTCAAAGTCCAGAAAAAAAATTTTTTTCACCTTTTTTTCAAATTTCCCACAAGAGATATATATTTTACCCACACATTTGGAGCCCTCCTGGGATGCCCTCTAACATACTATAACCTCATTTAGCGGAGATTTTCACAAAAAAGTGAAATTTTCAAAAAGTGTGAAATTTTGCAAAAAACGACTAAGTATGAAAGACTCATCGGGTGAAACGCTCTGGAACTGAAATCGGATGCGCTTACAGACATGCTCCCCTCTCTGGAAGTCTGAGACATGTGTGAAAATTTTCTGTCCAGAAAAAAAAAATTTTTTAACTTTTTTTCAAATTTCCCCACAAGGGATATATATTTTACCCACACATTTGGAGCCCTCCTGGGATGCCCTCTAACATACTATAACCTCATTTAGCGGAGATTTTCACAAAAAAGTGAAATTTTCAAAAAGTCAGAAATTTTGCAAAAAACGACTAAGTATGAAGGACTCATCGGGTGAATCGCTCTGGAACTGAAATCGGATGCGCGCACTGACATGCTCCCCTCTCTGGAAGTCTGAGACATGTGTGAAAATTTTCTAAGTCCAGAAAAAAAAAATTTTCAACTTTTTTTCAAATTTCCCCCAAGGGATATATATTTTACCCACACATTTGGAGCCCTCCTGTGATGCCCTCTAACATACTATAACCTCATTTAGCGGAGATTTTCACAAAAAAGTGAAATTTTCAAAAAGTCAGAAATTTTGCAAAAAACGACTAAGTATGAAGGACTCATCGGGTGAATCGCTCTGGAACTGAAATCGGATGCGCGCACTGACATGTTCCCCTCTCTGGAAGTCTGAGATATGTGTGAAAATTTTCTAAGTCCAGAAAAAAAAAATTTTCAACTTTTTTTCAAATTTCCCCCCAAGGGATATATATTTTACCCACACATTTGGAGCCCTCCTGGGATGCCCTCTAACATACTATGACCTCATTTAGCGGAGATTTTCACAAAAAAGTGAAATTTTCCAAAAGTCAGAAATTTTGCAAGAAACGACTAAGTATGAAGGACTCATCGGGTGAAACGCTCTGGAACTGAAATTGGATGCGCTTACAGACATGCTCCCCTCTCTGGACGTCTTACACATGTGTGAAAATTTTCAAAGTCCAGAAAAAAATTTTTTTTCAACTTTTTTTCAAATTTCCCCCAAGGGATATATATTTTACCCACACATTTGGAGCCCTCCTGGGATGCCCTCTAACATACTATAACCTCATTTAGCGGAGATTTTCACAAAAAAGTGAAATTTTCAAAAAGTCAGAAATTTTGCAAGAAACGACTAAGTATGAAGGACTCATGGGGTGAAACGCTCTGGAACTGAAATCGGATGCGCTTACAGACATGCTCCCCTCTCTGGAAGTCTGAGACATGTGTGAAAATTTTCTAAGTCCAGAAAAAAAAAATTTTTCAACTTTTTTTCAAATTTCCCCTCAAGGGATATATATTTTACCCACACATTTGGAGCCCTCCTGGGATGCCCTCTAACATACTATAACCTCATTTAGCGGAGATTTTCACAAAAAAGTGAAATTTTCAAAAAGTGGAAATTTTTCCAAAAAACGACTAAGTATGAAGGACTCATCGGGTGAAACGCTCTGAAACTGAAATCGGATGCACTTACAGACATGCTCCCCTTTCTGGAAGTCTTACACATGTGTGAAAATTTTCTAAGTCCAGAAAAGAAAATTTTTTCAACTTTTTTTCAAATTTCCCCCCAAGGGATATATATTTTACCCACACATTTGGAGCCCTCCTGGGATGCCCTCTAACATACTATAACCTCATTTAGCGGAGATTTTCACAAAAAAGTGAAATTTTCAAAAAGTCAGAAATTTTGCAAAAAACGACTAAGTATGAAGGACTCATCGGGTGAAACGCTCTGGAACTGAAATCGGATGCGCGCACTAACATGCTCCCCTCTCTGGAAGTCTGAGACATGTGTGAAAATTTTCTAAGTCCAGAAAAAAAAAATTTAAAACTTTTTTTCAAATTTCCCCCCAAGGGATATATATTTTACCCACACATTTGGAGCCCTCCTGGGATACCCTCTAACATACTATAACCTCATTTAGCGGAGATTTTCACAAAAAAGTGAAATTTTCAAAAAGTCAGAAATTTTGCAAAAAACGACTAAGTATGAAGGACTCATCGGGTAAATCGCTCTGGAACTGAAATCGGATGCACGCACTGACATGCTCCCCTCTCTGGAAGTCTGAGACATGTGTGAAAATTTTCTAAGTCCAGAAAAAAAAAATTTTTTCAACTTTTATTCAAATTTCCCCCCAAGGGATATATATTTTACCCACACATTTGGAGCCCTCCTGGGATGCCATCTAACATACTATAACCTCATTTAGCGGAGATTTTCACAAAAAAGTGAAATTTTCAAAAAGTGGAAATTTTTCCAAAAAACGACTAAGTATGAAGGACTCATCGGGTGAAACGCTCTGGAACTGAAATCGGATGCGCTTACAGACATGCTCCCCTCTCTGGAAGTCTTACACATGTGTGAAAATTTTCTAAGTCCAGAAAAAAAAATTTTTTCAACTTTTTTTCAAATTTCCCCCCAAGGGATATATATTTTACCCACACATGTGGAGCCCTCCTGGGATGCCCTCTAACATACTATAACCTCATTTAGCGGAGATTTTCACAAAAAAAGTGAAATTTTCAAAAAGTCAGAAATTTTGCAAAAAACGACTAAGTATGAAGGACTCATCGGGTAAATCGCTCTGGAACTGAAATCGGATGCGCGCACTGACATGCTCCCCTCTCTGGAAGTCTGAGACATGTGTGAAAATTTTCTAAGTCCAGAAAAAAAAAATTTTTTCAACTTTTATTCAAATTTCCCCTCAAGGGATGTATATTTTACCCACACATTTGGAGCCCTCCTGGGATGCCCTCTAACATACTATGACCTCATTTAGCGGAGATTTTCACAAAAAAGTGAAATTTTCCAAAAGTCAGAAATTTTGCAAGAAACGACTAAGTATGAAGGACTCATCGGGTGAAATGCTCTGGAACTGAAATCGGATGCGCTTACAGACATGCTCCCCTCTCTGGACGTCTTACACATGTGTGAAAATTTTCAAAGTCCAGAAAAAAAATTTTTTTCAACTTTTTTTCAAATTTCCCCCAAGGGATATATATTTTACCGACACATTTGGAGCCCTCCTGGGATGCCCTCTAACATACTATAACCTCATTTAGCGGAGATTTTCACAAAAAAGTGAAATTTTCAAAAAGTCAGAAATTTTGCAAGAAACGACTAAGTATGAAGGACTCATGGGGTGAAACGCTCTGGAACTGAAATCGGATACGCTTACAGACATGCTCCCCTCTCTGGAAGTCTGAGACATGTGTGAAAATTTTCTAAGTCCAGAAAAAAAAAATTTTTCAACTTTTTTTCAAATTTCCCCTCAAGGGATATATATTTTACCCACACATTTGGAGCCCTCCTGGGATGCCCTCTAACATACTATAACCTCATTTAGCGGAGATTTTCACAAAAAAGTGAAATTTTCAAAAAGTGGAAATTTTTCCAAAAAACGACTAAGTATGAAGGACTCATCGGGTGAAGCGCTCTGGAACTGAAATCGGATGCGCTTACAGACATGCTCCCCTCTCTGGAAGTCTTACACATGTGTGAAAATTTTCTAAGTCCAGAAAAACAAAATTTTTCAACTTTTTTTCAAATTTCCCCCAAGGGATATATATTTTACCCACACATTTGGAGCCCTCCTGGGATGCCCTCTAACATACTATAACCTCATTTAGCGGAGATTTTCACAAAAAAGTGAAATTTTCAAAAAGTGTGAAATTTTGCAAAAAACGACTAAGTATGAAGGACTCATCGGGTGAAACGCTTTGGAACTGAAATCAGATGTGCTTACAGACATGCTCCCCTCTCTGGAAGTCTGAGACATGTGTGAAAATTTTCTAAGTTCAGAAAAAAAATTTTTTTCAACTTTTTTTCAAATTTCCCCCCAAGGGATATATATTTTACCCACACATGTGGAGCCCTCCTGGGATGCCCTCTAACATACTATAACCTCATTTAGTGGAGATTTTCACAAAAAAAGTGAAATTTTCAAAAAGTCAGAAATTTTGCAAAAAACGACTAAGTATGAAGGACTCATCGGGTAAATCGCTCTGGAACTGAAATCGGATGCGCGCACTGACATGCTCCCCTCTCTGGAAGTCTGAGACATGTGTGAAAATTTTCTAAGTCCAGAAAAAAAAATTTTTTTCAACTTTTATTCAAATTTCCCCTCAAGGGATGTATATTTTACCCACACATTTGGAGCCCTCCTGGGATGCCCTCTAACATACTATGACCTCATTTAGCGGAGATTTTCACAAAAAAGTGAAATTTTCCAAAAGTCAGAAATTTTGCAAGAAACGACTAAGTATGAAGGACTCATCGGGTGAAACGCTCTGGAACTGAAATCGGATGCGCTTACAGACATGCTCCCCTCTCTGGACGTCTTACACATGTGTGAAAATTTTCAAAGTCCAGAAAAAAAATTTTTTTCAACTTTTTTTCAAATTTCCCCCAAGGGATATATATTTTACCCACACATTTGGAGCCCTCCTGGGATGCCCTCTAACATACTATAACCTCATTTAGCGGAGATTTTCACAAAAAAGTGAAATTTTCAAAAAGTCAGAAATTTTGCAAGAAACGACTAAGTATGAAGGACTCATGGGGTGAAACGCTCTGGAACTGAAATCGGATGCGCTTACAGACATGCTCCCCTCTCTGAAAGTCTGAGACATGTGTGAAAATTTTCTAAGTCCAGAAAAAAAAAATTTTTCAACTTTTTTTCAAATTTCCCCTCAAGGGATATATATTTTACCCACACATTTGGAGCCCTCCTGGGATGCCCTCTAACATACTATAACCTCATTTAGCGGAGATTTTCACAAAAAAGTGAAATTTTCAAAAAGTGGAAATTTTTCCAAAAAACGACTAAGTATGAAGGACTCATCGGGTGAAACGCTCTGAAACTGAAATCGGATGCACTTACAGACATGCTCCCCTCTCTGGAAGTCTTACACATGTGTGAAAATTTTCTAAGTCCAGAAAAGAAAATTTTTTCAACTTTTTTTCAAATTTCCCCCCAAGGGATATATATTTTACCCACACATTTGGAGCCCTCCTGGGATGCCCTCTAACATACTATAACCTCAATTAGCGGAGATTTTCACAAAAAAGTGAAATTTTCAAAAAGTCAGAAATTTTGCAAAAAACGACTAAGTATGAAGGACTCATCGGGTGAAACGCTCTGGAACTGAAATCGGATGCGCGCACTAACATGCTCCCCTCTCTGGAAGTCTGAGACATGTGTGAAAATTTTCTAAGTCCAGAAAAAAAAAATTTAAAACTTTTTTTCAAATTTCCCCCCAAGGGATATATATTTTACCCACACATTTGGAGCCCTCCTGGGATACCCTCTAACATACTATAACCTCATTTAGCGGAGATTTTCACAAAAAAGTGAAATTTTCAAAAAGTCAGAAATTTTGCAAAAAACGACTAAGTATGAAGGACTCATCGGGTAAATCGCTCTGGAACTGAAATCGGATGCACGCACTGACATGCTCCCCTCTCTGGAAGTCTGAGACATGTGTGAAAATTTTCTAAGTCCAGAAAAAAAAAATTTTTTCAACTTTTATTCAAATTTCCCCCCAAGGGATATATATTTTACCGACACATTTGGAGCCCTCCTGGGATGCCCTCTAACATACTATGACCTCATTTAGCGGAGATTTTCACAAAAAAGTGAAATTTTCAAAAAGTCAGAAATTTTGCAAGAAACGACTAAGTATGAAGGACTCATGGGGTGAAACGCTCTGGAACTGAAATCGGATGCGCTTACAGACATGCTCCCCTCTCTGGACGTCTTACACATGTGTGAAAATTTTCAAAGTCCAGAAAAAAATTTTTTTTCAACTTTTTTTCAAATTTCCCCCAAGGGATATATATTTTACCCACACATTTGGAGCCCTCCTGGGATGCCCTCTAACATACTATAACCTCATTTAGCGGAGATTTTCACAAAAAAGTGAAATTTTCAAAAAGTCAGAAATTTTGCAAGAAACGACTAAGTATGAAGGACTCATGGGGTGAAACGCTCTGGAACTGAAATCGGATGCGCTTACAGACATGCTCCCCTCTCTGGAAGTCTGAGACATGTGTGAAAATTTTCTAAGTCCAGAAAAAAAAAATTTTTCAACTTTTTTTCAAATTTCCCCTCAAGGGATATATATTTTACCCACACATTTGGTGCCCTCCTGGGATGCCCTCTAACATACTATAACCTCATTTAGCGGAGATTTTCACAAAAAAGTGAAATTTTCAAAAAGTGGAAATTTTTCCAAAAAACGACTAAGTATGAAGGACTCATCGGGTGAAACGCTCTGAAACTGAAATCGGATGCACTTACAGACATGCTCCCCTCTCTGGAAGTCTTACACATGTGTGAAAATTTTCTAAGTCCAGAAAAGAAAATTTTTTCAACTTTTTTTCAAATTTCCCCCCAAGGGATATATATTTTACCCACACATTTGGAGCCCTCCTGGGATGCCCTCTAACATACTATAACCTCATTTAGCGGAGATTTTCACAAAAAAGTGAAATTTTCAAAAAGTCAGAAATTTTGCAAAAAACGACTAAGTATGAAGGACTCATCGGGTGAAACGCTCTGGAACTGAAATCGGATGCGCGCACTAACATGCTCCCCTCTCTGGAAGTCTGAGACATGTGTGAAAATTTTCTAAGTCCAGAAAAAAAAAATTTAAAACTTTTTTTCAAATTTCCCCCCAAGGGATATATATTTTACCCACACATTTGGAGCCCTCCTGGGATACCCTCTAACATACTATAACCTCATTTAGCGGAGATTTTCACAAAAAAGTGAAATTTTCAAAAAGTCAGAAATTTTGCAAAAAACGACTAAGTATGAAGGACTCATCGGGTAAATCGCTCTGGAACTGAAATCGGATGCACGCACTGACATGCTCCCCTCTCTGGAAGTCTGAGACATGTGTGAAAATTTTCTAAGTCCAGAAAAAAAAAATTTTTTCAACTTTTATTCAAATTTCCCCCCAAGGGATATATATTTTACCGACACATTTGGAGCCCTCCTGGGATGCCCTCTAACATACTATGACTTCATTTAGCGGAGATTTTCACAAAAAAGTGAAATTTTCAAAAAGTCAGAAATTTTGCAAGAAACGACTAAGTATGAAGGACTCATGGGGTGAAACGCTCTGGAACTGAAATCGGATGCGCTTACAGACATGCTCCCCTCTCTGGACGTCTTACACATGTGTGAAAATTTTCAAAGTCCAGAAAAAAATTTTTTTTCAACTTTTTTTCAAATTTCCCCCAAGGGATATATATTTTACCCAGACATTTGGAGCCCTCCTGGGATGCCCTCTAACATACTATAACCTCATTTAGCGGAGATTTTCACAAAAAAGTGAAATTTTCAAAAAGTCAGAAATTTTGCAAGAAACGACTAAGTATGAAGGACTCATGGGGTGAAACGCTCTGGAACTGAAATCGGATGCGCTTACAGACATGCTCCCCTCTCTGGAAGTCTGAGACATGTGTGAAAATTTTCTAAGTCCAGAAAAAAAAAATTTTTCAACTTTTTTTCAAATTTCCCCTCAAGGGATATATATTTTACCCACACATTTGGAGCCCTCCTGGGATGCCCTCTAACATACTATAACCTCATTTAGCGGAGATTTTCACAAAAAAGTGAAATTTTCAAAAAGTGGAAATTTTTCCAAAAAACGACTAAGTATGAAGGACTCATCGGGTGAAACGCTCTGAAACTGAAATCGGATGCACTTACAGACATGCTCCCCTCTCTGGAAGTCTTACACATGTGTGAAAATTTTCTAAGTCCAGAAAAGAAAATTTTTTCAACTTTTTTTCAAATTTCCCCCCAAGGGATATATATTTTACCCACACATTTGGAGCCCTCCTGGGATGCCCTCTAACATACTATAACCTCATTTAGCGGAGATTTTCACAAAAAAGTGAAATTTTCAAAAAGTCAGAAATTTTGCAAAAAACGACTAAGTATGAAGGACTCATCGGGTGAAACGCTCTGGAACTGAAATCGGATGCGCGCACTAACATGCTCCCCTCTCTGGAAGTCTGAGACATGTGTGAAAATTTTCTAAGTCCAGAAAAAAAAAATTTAAAACTTTTTTTCAAATTTCCCCCCAAGGGATATATATTTTACCCACACATTTGGAGCCCTCCTGGGATACCCTCTAACATACTATAACCTCATTTAGCGGAGATTTTCACAAAAAAGTGAAATTTTCAAAAAGTCAGAAATTTTGCAAAAAACGACTAAGTATGAAGGACTCATCGGGTAAATCGCTCTGGAACTGAAATCGGATGCACGCACTGACATGCTCCCCTCTCTGGAAGTCTGAGACATGTGTGAAAATTTTCTAAGTCCAGAAAAAAAAAATTTTTTCAACTTTTATTCAAATTTCCCCCCAAGGGATATATATTTTACCGACACATTTGGAGCCCTCCTGGGATGCCCTCTAACATACTATGACCTCATTTAGCGGAGATTTTCACAAAAAAGTGAAATTTTCAAAAAGTCAGAAATTTTGCAAGAAACGACTAAGTATGAAGGACTCATGGGGTGAAACGCTCTGGAACTGAAATCGGATGCGCTTACAGACATGCTCCCCTCTCTGGAAGTCTGAGACCTGTGTGAAAATTTTCTAAGTCCAGAAAAAAAAAATTTTTCAACTTTTTTTCCAATTTCCCCTCAAGGGATATATATTTTACCCACACATTTGGAGCCCTCCTGGGATGCCATCTAACATACTATAACCTCATTTAGCGGAGATTTTCACAAAAAAGTGAAATTTTCAAAAAGTGGAAATTTTTCCAAAAAACGACTAAGTATGAAGGACTCATCGGGTGAAACGCTCTGGAACTGAAATCGGATGCGCTTACAGACATGCTCCCCTCTCTGGAAGTCTTACACATGTGTGAAAATTTTCTAAGTCCAGAAAAAAAATTTTTTTCAACTTTTTTTCAAATTTCCCCCCAAGGGATATATATTTTACCCACACATGTGGAGCCCTCCTGGGATGCCCTCTAACATACTATAACCTCATTTAGCGGAGATTTTCACAAAAAAAGTGAAATTTTCAAAAAGTCAGAAATTTTGCAAAAAACGACTAAGTATGAAGGACTCATCGGGTAAATCGCTCTGGAACTGAAATCGGATGCGCGCACTGACATGCTCCCCTCTCTGGAAGTCTGAGACATGTGTGAAAATTTTCTAAGTCCAGAAAAAAAAATTTTTTCAACTTTTATTCAAATTTCCCCTCAAGGGATGTATATTTTACCCACACATTTGGAGCCCTCCTGGGATGCCCTCTAACATACTATGACCTCATTTAGCGGAGATTTTCACAAAAAAGTGAAATTTTCCAAAAGTCAGAAATTTTGCAAGAAACGACTAAGTATGAAGGACTCATCGGGTGAAACGCTCTGGAACTGAAATCGGATGCGCTTACAGACATGCTCCCCTCTCTGGACGTCTTACACATGTGTGAAAATTTTCAAAGTCCAGAAAAAAAATTTTTTTCAACTTTTTTTCAAATTTCCCCCAAGGGATATATATTTTACCGACACATTTGGAGCCCTCCTGGGATGCCCTCTAACATACTATAACCTCATTTAGCGGAGATTTTCACAAAAAAGTGAAATTTTCAAAAAGTCAGAAATTTTGCAAGAAACGACTAAGTATGAAGGACTCATGGGGTGAAACGCTCTGGAACTGAAATCGGATACGCTTACAGACATGCTCCCCTCTCTGGAAGTCTGAGACATGTGTGAAAATTTTCTAAGTCCAGAAAAAAAAAATTTTTCAACTTTTTTTCAAATTTCCCCTCAAGGGATATATATTTTACCCACACATTTGGAGCCCTCCTGGGATGCCCTCTAACATACTATAACCTCATTTAGCGGAGATTTTCACAAAAAAGTGAAATTTTCAAAAAGTGGAAATTTTTCCAAAAAACGACTAAGTATGAAGGACTCATCGGGTGAAACGCTCTGAAACTGAAATCGGATGCGCTTACAGACATGCTCCCCTCTCTGGAAGTCTTACACATGTGTGAAAATTTTCTAAGTCCAGAAAAGAAAATTTTTTCAACTTTTTTTCAAATTTCCCCCCAAGGGATATATATTTTACCCACACATTTGGAGCCCTCCTGGGATGCCCTCTAACATACTATAACCTCATTTAGCGGAGATTTTCACAAAAAAGTGAAATTTTCAAAAAGTCAGAAATTTTGCAAAAAACGACTAAGTATGAAGGACTCATCGGGTGAAACGCTCTGGAACTGAAATCGGATGCGCGCATTAACATGCTCCCCTCTCTGGAAGTCTGAGACATGTGTGAAAATTTTCTAAGTCCAGAAAAAAAATAATTTTTAACTTTTTTTCAAATTTCCCGACAAGGGATATATATTTTACCCACACAGTTGGAGCCCTCCTGGAATGCCCTCTAACATACTATAACCTCATTTAGCGGAGATTTTCACAAAAAAGTGAAATTTTCAAAAAGTCAGAAATTTTGCAAAAAACGACTAAGTATGAAGGACTCATCGGGTGAAACGCTCTGGAACTGAAATCGGATGCGCTTACAGACATGATCCCCTCTCTGGAAGTCTGAGACATGTGTGAAAATTTTCTAAGTCCAGAAAAAAAAAAATTTAAAACTTTTTTTCAAATTTCCCCCCAAGGGATATATATTTTACCCACACATTTGGAGCCCTCCTGGGATACCCTCTAACATACTATAACCTCATTTAGCGGAGATTTTCACAAAAAAGTGAAATTTTCAAAAAGTGGAAATTTTTCCAAAAAACGACTAAGTATGAAGGACTCATCGGGTGAAACGCTCTGAAACTGAAATCGGATGCACTTACAGACATGCTCCCCTCTCTGGAAGTCTTACACATGTGTGAAAATTTTCTAAGTCCAGAAAAGAAAATTTTTTCAACTTTTTTTCAAATTTCCCTCCAAGGGATATATATTTTACCCACACATTTGGAGCCCTCCTGGGATGCCCTCTAACATACTATAACCTCATTTAGCGGAGATTTTCACAAAAAAGTGAAATTTTCAAAAAGTCAGAAATTTTGCAAAAAACGACTAAGTATGAAGGACTCATCGGGTAAATCGCTCTGGAACTGAAATCGGATGCACGCACTGACATGCTCCCCTCTCTGGAAGTCTGAGACATGTGTGAAAATTTTCTAAGTCCAGAAAAAAAAAATTTTTTCAACTTTTATTCAAATTTCCCCCCAAGGGATATATATTTTACCGACACATTTGGAGCCCTCCTGGGATGCCCTCTAACATACTATGACCTCATTTAGCGGAGATTTTCACAAAAAAGTGAAATTTTCAAAAAGTCAGAAATTTTGCAAGAAACGACTAAGTATGAAGGACTCATGGGGTGAAACGCTCTGGAACTGAAATCGGATGCGCTTACAGACATGCTCCCCTCTCTGGACGTCTTACACATGTGTGAAAATTTTCAAAGTCCAGAAAAAAAAATTTTTTCAACTTTTTTTCAAATTTCCCCCAAGGGATATATATTTTACCCACACATTTGGAGCCCTCCTGGGATGCCCTCTAACATACTATAACCTCATTTAGCGGAGATTTTCACAAAAAAGTGAAATTTTCAAAAAGTCAGAAATTTTGCAAGAAACGACTAAGTATGAAGGACTCATGGGGTGAAACGCTCTGGAACTGAAATCGGATGCGCTTACAGACATGCTCCCCTCTCTGGAAGTCTGAGACATGTGTGAAAATTTTCTAAGTCCAGAAAAAAAAAATTTTTCAACTTTTTTTCAAATTTCCCCTCAAGGGATATATATTTTACCAACACATTTGGAGCCCTCCTGGGATGCCCTCTAACATACTATAACCTCATTTAGCGGAGATTTTCACAAAAAAGTGAAATTTTCAAAAAGTGGAAATTTTTCCAAAAAACGACTAAGTATGAAGGACTCATCGGGTGAAACGCTCTGAAACTGAAATCGGATGCACTTACAGACATGCTCCCCTCTCTGGAAGTCTTACACATGTGTGAAAATTTTCTAAGTCCAGAAAAGAAAATTTTTTCAACTTTTTTTCAAATTTCCCCCCAAGGGATATATATTTTACCCACACATTTGGAGCCCTCCTGGGATGCCCTCTAACATACTATAACCTCATTTAGCGGAGATTTTCACAAAAAAGTGAAATTTTCAAAAAGTCAGAAATTTTGCAAAAAACGACTAAGTATGAAGGACTCATCGGGTGAAACGCTCTGGAACTGAAATCGGATGCGCGCACTAACATGCTCCCCTCTCTGGAAGTCTGAGACATGTGTGAAAATTTTCTAAGTCCAGAAAAAAAAAATTTAAAACTTTTTTTCAAATTTCCCCCCAAGGGATATATATTTTACCCACACATTTGGAGCCCTCCTGGGATACCCTCTAACATACTATAACCTCATTTAGCGGAGATTTTCACAAAAAAGTGAAATTTTCAAAAAGTCAGAAATTTTGCAAAAAACGACTAAGTATGAAGGACTCATCGGGTAAATCGCTCTGGAACTGAAATCGGATGCACGCACTGACATGCTCCCCTCTCTGGAAGTCTGAGACATGTGTGAAAATTTTCTAAGTCCAGAAAAAAAAAATTTTTTCAACTTTTATTCAAATTTCCCCCCAAGGGATATATATTTTACCGACACATTTGGAGCCCTCCTGGGATGCCCTCTAACATACTATGACCTCATTTAGCGGAGATTTTCACAAAAAAGTGAAATTTTCAAAAAGTCAGAAATTTTGCAAGAAACGACTAAGTATGAAGGACTCATGGGGTGAAACGCTCTGGAACTGAAATCGGATGCGCTTACAGACATGCTCCCCTCTCTGGAAGTCTGAGACCTGTGTGAAAATTTTCTAAGTCCAGAAAAAAAAAATTTTTCAACTTTTTTTCCAATTTCCCCTCAAGGGATATATATTTTACCCACACATTTGGAGCCCTCCTGGGATGCCATCTAACATACTATAACCTCATTTAGCGGAGATTTTCACAAAAAAGTGAAATTTTCAAAAAGTGGAAATTTTTCCAAAAAACGACTAAGTATGAAGGACTCATCGGGTGAAACGCTCTGGAACTGAAATCGGATGCGCTTACAGACATGCTCCCCTCTCTGGAAGTCTTACACATGTGTGAAAATTTTCTAAGTCCAGAAAAAAAATTTTTTTCAACTTTTTTTCAAATTTCCCCCCAAGGGATATATATTTTACCCACACATGTGGAGCACTCCTGGGATGCCCTCTAACATACTATAACCTCATTTAGCGGAGATTTTCACAAAAAAAGTGAAATTTTCAAAAAGTCAGAAATTTTGCAAAAAACGACTAAGTATGAAGGACTCATCGGGTAAATCGCTCTGGAACTGAAATCGGATGCGCGCACTGACATGCTCCCCTCTCTGGAAGTCTGAGACATGTGTGAAAATTTTCTAAGTCCAGAAAAAAAAAATTTTTTCAACTTTTATTCAAATTTCCCCTCAAGGGATGTATATTTTACCCACACATTTGGAGCCCTCCTGGGATGCCCTCTAACATACTATGACCTCATTTAGCGGAGATTTTCACAAAAAAGTGAAATTTTCCAAAAGTCAGAAATTTTGCAAGAAACGACTAAGTATGAAGGACTCATCGGGTGAAACGCTCTGGAACTGAAATCGGATGCGCTTACAGACATGCTCCCCTCTCTGGACGTCTTACACATGTGTGAAAATTTTCAAAGTCCAGAAAAAAAATTTTTTTGAACTTTTTTTCAAATTTCCCCCAAGGGATATATATTTTACCGACACATTTGGAGCCCTCCTGGGATGCCCTCTAACATACTATAACCTCATTTAGCGGAGATTTTCACAAAAAAGTGAAATTTTCAAAAAGTCAGAAATTTTGCAAGAAACGACTAAGTATGAAGGACTCATGGGGTGAAACGCTCTGGAACTGAAATCGGATACGCTTACAGACATGCTCCCCTCTCTGGAAGTCTGAGACATGTGTGAAAATTTTCTAAGTCCAGAAAAAAAAAATTTTTCAACTTTTTTTCAAATTTCCCCTCAAGGGATATATATTTTACCCACACATTTGGAGCCCTCCTGGGATGCCCTCTAACATACTATAACCTCATTTAGCGGAGATTTTCACAAAAAAGTGAAATTTTCAAAAAGTGGAAATTTTTCCAAAAAACGACTAAGTATGAAGGACTCATCGGGTGAAACGCTCTGAAACTGAAATCGGATGCGCTTACAGACATGCTCCCCTCTCTGGAAGTCTTACACATGTGTGAAAATTTTCTAAGTCCAGAAAAGAAAATTTTTTCAACTTTTTTTCAAATTTCCCCCCAAGGGATATATATTTTACCCACACATTTGGAGCCCTCCTGGGATGCCCTCTAACATACTATAACCTCATTTAGCGGAGATTTTCACAAAAAAGTGAAATTTTCAAAAAGTCAGAAATTTTGCAAAAAACGACTAAGTATGAAGGACTCATCGGGTGAAACGCTCTGGAACTGAAATCGGATGCGCGCACTAACATGCTCCCCTCTCTGGAAGTCTGAGACATGTGTGAAAATTTTCTAAGTCCAGAAAAAAAATAATTTTTAACTTTTTTTCAAATTTCCCGACAAGGGATATATATTTTACCCACACAGTTGGAGCCCTCCTGGAATGCCCTCTAACATACTATAACCTCATTTAGCGGAGATTTTCACAAAAAAGTGAAATTTTCAAAAAGTCAGAAATTTTGCAAAAAACGACTAAGTATGAAGGACTCATCGGGTGAAACGCTCTGGAACTGAAATCGGATGCGCTTACAGACATGATCCCCTCTCTGGAAGTCTGAGACATGTGTGAAAATTTTCTAAGTCCAGAAAAAAAAAAATTTAAAACTTTTTTTCAAATTTCCCCCCAAGGGATATATATTTTACCCACACATTTGGAGCCCTCCTGGGATACCCTCTAACATACTATAACCTCATTTAGCGGAGATTTTCACAAAAAAGTGAAATTTTCAAAAAGTCAGAAATTTTGCAAAAAACGACTAAGTATGAAGGACTCATCGGGTGAATCGCTCTGGAACTGAAATCGGATGCGCGCACTGACATGCTCCCCTCTCTGGAAGTCTGAGATATGTGTGAAAATTTTCTAAGTCCAGAAAAAAAAATTTTTCAACTTTTTTTCAAATTTCCCCCAAGGGATATATATTTTACCCACACATTTGGAGCCCTCCTGGGATGCCCTCTAACATACTATAACCTCATTTAGCGGAGATTTTCACAAAAAAGTGAAATTTTCAAAAAGTCAGAAATTTTGCAAAAAACGACTAAGTATGAAGGACTCATCGGGTAAATCGCTCTGGAACTGAAATCGGATGCACGCACTGACATGCTCCCCTCTCTGGAAGTCTGAGACATGTGTGAAAATTTTCTAAGTCCAGAAAAAAAAAATTTTTTCAACTTTTATTCAAATTTCCCCCCAAGGGATATATATTTTACCGACACATTTGGAGCCCTCCTGGGATGCCCTCTAACATACTATGACCTCATTTAGCGGAGATTTTCACAAAAAAGTGAAATTTTCAAAAAGTCAGAAATTTTGCAAGAAACGACTAAGTATGAAGGACTCATGGGGTGAAACGCTCTGGAACTGAAATCGGATGCGCTTACAGACATGCTCCCCTCTCTGGACGTCTTACACATGTGTGAAAATTTTCAAAGTCCAGAAAAAAATTTTTTTTCAACTTTTTTTCAAATTTCCCCCAAGGGATATATATTTTACCCACACATTTGGAGCCCTCCTGGGATGCCCTCTAACATACTATAACCTCATTTAGCGGAGATTTTCACAAAAAAGTGAAATTTTCAAAAAGTCAGAAATTTTGCAAGAAACGACTAAGTATGAAGGACTCATGGGGTGAAACGCTCTGGAACTGAAATCGGATGCGCTTACAGACATGCTCCCCTCTCTGGAAGTCTGAGACATGTGTGAAAATTTTCTAAGTCCAGAAAAAAAAAATTTTTCAACTTTTTTTCAAATTTCCCCTCAAGGGATATATATTTTACCCACACATTTGGAGCCCTCCTGGGATGCCCTCTAACATACTATAACCTCATTTAGCGGAGATTTTCACAAAAAAGTGAAATTTTCAAAAAGTGGAAATTTTTCCAAAAAACGACTAAGTATGAAGGACTCATCGGGTGAAACGCTCTGAAACTGAAATCGGATGCACTTACAGACATGCTCCCCTCTCTGGAAGTCTTACACATGTGTGAAAATTTTCTAAGTCCAGAAAAGAAAATTTTTTCAACTTTTTTTCAAATTTCCCCCCAAGGGATATATATTTTACCCACACATTTGGAGCCCTCCTGGGATGCCCTCTAACATACTATAACCTCATTTAGCGGAGATTTTCACAAAAAAGTGAAATTTTCAAAAAGTCAGAAATTTTGCAAAAAACGACTAAGTATGAAGGACTCATCGGGTGAAACGCTCTGGAACTGAAATCGGATGCGCGCACTAACATGCTCCCCTCTCTGGAAGTCTGAGACATGTGTGAAAATTTTCTAAGTCCAGAAAAAAAAAATTTAAAACTTTTTTTCAAATTTCCCCCCAAGGGATATATATTTTACCCACACATTTGGAGCCCTCCTGGGATACCCTCTAACATACTATAACCTCATTTAGCGGAGATTTTCACAAAAAAGTGAAATTTTCAAAAAGTCAGAAATTTTGCAAAAAACGACTAAGTATGAAGGACTCATCGGGTAAATCGCTCTGGAACTGAAATCGGATGCACGCACTGACATGCTCCCCTCTCTGGAAGTCTGAGACATGTGTGAAAATTTTCTAAGTCCAGAAAAAAAAAATTTTTTCAACTTTTATTCAAATTTCCCCCCAAGGGATATATATTTTACCGACACATTTGGAGCCCTCCTGGGATGCCCTCTAACATACTATGACCTCATTTAGCGGAAATTTTCACAAAAAAGTGAAATTTTCAAAAAGTCAGAAATTTTGCAAGAAACGACTAAGTATGAAGGACTCATGGGGTGAAACGCTCTGGAACTGAAATCGGATGCGCTTACAGACATGCTCCCCTCTCTGGAAGTCTGAGACCTGTGTGAAAATTTTCTAAGTCCAGAAAAAAAAAATTTTTCAACTTTTTTTCCAATTTCCCCTCAAGGGATATATATTTTACCCACACATTTGGAGCCCTCCTGGGATGCCATCTAACATACTATAACCTCATTTAGCGGAGATTTTCACAAAAAAGTGAAATTTTCAAAAAGTGGAAATTTTTCCAAAAAACGACTAAGTATGAAGGACTCATCGGGTGAAACGCTCTGGAACTGAAATCGGATGCGCTTACAGACATGCTCCCCTCTCTGGAAGTCTTACACATGTGTGAAAATTTTCTAAGTCCAGAAAAAAAATTTTTTTCAACTTTTTTTCAAATTTCCCCCCAAGGGATATATATTTTACCCACACATGTGGAGCCCTCCTGGGATGCCCTCTAACATACTATAACCTCATTTAGCGGAGATTTTCACAAAAAAAGTGAAATTTTCAAAAAGTCAGAAATTTTGCAAAAAACGACTAAGTATGAAGGACTCATCGGGTAAATCGCTCTGGAACTGAAATCGGATGCGCGCACTGACATGCTCCCCTCTCTGGAAGTCTGAGACATGTGTGAAAATTTTCTAAGTCCAGAAAAAAAAAATTTTTTCAACTTTTATTCAAATTTCCCCTCAAGGGATGTATATTTTACCCACACATTTGGAGCCCTCCTGGGATGCCCTCTAACATACTATGACCTCATTTAGCGGAGATTTTCACAAAAAAGTGAAATATTCCAAAAGTCAGAAATTTTGCAAGAAACGACTAAGTATGAAGGACTCATCGGGTGAAACGCTCTGGAACTGAAATCGGATGCGCTTACAGACATGCTCCCCTCTCTGGACGTCTTACACATGTGTGAAAATTTTCAAAGTCCAGAAAAAAAATTTTTTTCAACTTTTTTTCAAATTTCCCCCAAGGGATATATATTTTACCGACACATTTGGAGCCCTCCTGGGATGCCCTCTAACATACTATAACCTCATTTAGCGGAGATTTTCACAAAAAAGTGAAATTTTCAAAAAGTCAGAAATTTTGCAAGAAACGACTAAGTATGAAGGACTCATGGGGTGAAACGCTCTGGAACTGAAATCGGATACGCTTACAGACATGCTCCCCTCTCTGGAAGTCTGAGACATGTGTGAAAATTTTCTAAGTCCAGAAAAGAAAATTTTTTCAACTTTTTTTCAAATTTCCCCCCAAGGGATATATATTTTACCCACACATTTGGAGCCCTCCTGGGATGCCCTCTAACATACTATAACCTCATTTAGCGGAGATTTTCACAAAAAAGTGAAATTTTCAAAAAGTCAGAAATTTTGCAAAAAACGACTAAGTATGAAGGACTCATCGGGTGAAACGCTCTGGAACTGAAATCGGATGCGCGCACTAACATGCTCCCCTCTCTGGAAGTCTGAGACATGTGTGAAAATTTTCTAAGTCCAGAAAAAAAATAATTTTTAACTTTTTTTCAAATTTCCCGACAAGGGATATATATTTTACCCACACAGTTGGAGCCCTCCTGGAATGCCCTCTAACATACTATAACCTCATTTAGCGGAGATTTTCACAAAAAAGTGAAATTTTCAAAAAGTCAGAAATTTTGCAAAAAACGACTAAGTATGAAGGACTCATCGGGTGAAACGCTCTGGAACTGAAATCGGATGCGCTTACAGACATGATCCCCTCTCTGGAAGTCTGAGACATGTGTGAAAATTTTCTAAGTCCAGAAAAAAAAAAATTTAAAACTTTTTTTCAAATTTCCCCCCAAGGGATATATATTTTACCCACACATTTGGAGCCCTCCTGGGATACCCTCTAACATACTATAACCTCATTTAGCGGAGATTTTCACAAAAAAGTGAAATTTTCAAAAAGTCAGAAATTTTGCAAAAAACGACTAAGTATGAAGGACTCATCGGGTGAATCGCTCTGGAACTGAAATCGGATGCGCGCACTGACATGCTCCCCTCTCTGGAAGTCTGAGATATGTGTGAAAATTTTCTAAGTCCAGAAAAAAAAATTTTTCAACTTTTTTTCAAATTTCCCCCAAGGGATATATATTTTACCCACACATTTGGAGCCCTCCTGGGATGCCCTCTAACATACTATAACCTCATTTAGCGGAGATTTTCACTAAAAAGTGAAATTTTCAAAAAGTGGAAATTTTTCCAAAAAACGACTAAGTATGAAGGACTCATCGGGTGAAACGCTCTGGAACTGAAATCGGATGCGCTTACAGACATGCTCCCCTCTCTGGAAGTCTTACACATGTGTGAAAATTTTCTAAGTCCAGAAAAAAAATTTTTTTCAACTTTTTTTCAAATTTCCCCCCAAGGGATATATATTTTACCCACACATGTGGAGCCCTCCTGGGATGCCCTCTAACATACTATAACCTCATTTAGCGGAGATTTTCACAAAAAAAGTGAAATTTTCAAAAAGTCAGAAATTTTGCAAAAAACGACTAAGTATGAAGGACTCATGGGGTGAAACGCTCTGGAACTGAAATCGGATACGCTTACAGACATGCTCCCCTCTCTGGAAGTCTGAGACATGTGTGAAAATTTTCTAAGTCCAGAAAAGAAAATTTTTTCAACTTTTTTTCAAATTTCCCCCCAAGGGATATATATTTTACCCACACATTTGGAGCCCTCCTGGGATGCCCTCTAACATACTATAACCTCATTTAGCGGAGATTTTCACAAAAAAGTGAAATTTTCAAAAAGTCAGAAATTTTGCAAAAAACGACTAAGTATGAAGGACTCATCGGGTGAAACGCTCTGGAACTGAAATCGGATGCGCGCACTAACATGCTCCCCTCTCTGGAAGTCTGAGACATGTGTGAAAATTTTCTAAGTCCAGAAAAAAAATAATTTTTAACTTTTTTTCAAATTTCCCGACAAGGGATATATATTTTACCCACACAGTTGGAGCCCTCCTGGAATGCCCTCTAACATACTATAACCTCATTTAGCGGAGATTTTCACAAAAAAGTGAAATTTTCAAAAAGTCAGAAATTTTGCAAAAAACGACTAAGTATGAAGGACTCATCGGGTGAAACGCTCTGGAACTGAAATCGGATGCGCTTACAGACATGATCCCCTCTCTGGAAGTCTGAGACATGTGTGAAAATTTTCTAAGTCCAGAAAAAAAAAAATTTAAAACTTTTTTTCAAATTTCCCCCCAAGGGATATATATTTTACCCACACATTTGGAGCCCTCCTGGGATACCCTCTAACATACTATAACCTCATTTAGCGGAGATTTTCACAAAAAAGTGAAATTTTCAAAAAGTCAGAAATTTTGCAAAAAACGACTAAGTATGAAGGACTCATCGGGTGAATCGCTCTGGAACTGAAATCGGATGCGCGCACTGACATGCTCCCCTCTCTGGAAGTCTGAGATATGTGTGAAAATTTTCTAAGTCCAGAAAAAAAAATTTTTCAACTTTTTTTCAAATTTCCCCCAAGGGATATATATTTTACCCACACATTTGGAGCCCTCCTGGGATGCCCTCTAACATACTATAACCTCATTTAGCGGAGATTTTCACAAAAAAGTGAAATTTTCAAAAAGTGGAAATTTTTCCAAAAAACGACTAAGTATGAAGGACTCATCGGGTGAAACGCTCTGGAACTGAAATCGGATGCGCTTACAGACATGCTCCCCTCTCTGGAAGTCTTACACATGTGTGAAAATTTTCTAAGTCCAGAAAAAAAAATTTTTTCAACTTTTTTTCAAATTTCCCCCAAGGGATATATATTTTACCCACACATTTGGAGCCCTCCTGGGATGCCCTCTAACATACTATAACCTCATTTAGCGGAGATTTTCACAAAAAAGTGAAATTTTCAAAAAGTGAGAAATTTTGCAAAAAAACGGCTAAGTATGAATGGCTCATAGGGTGAATCGCTCTGGAACTGAAATCGGATGCGCTTACAGACATGCTCCCCTCTCTGGAAGTCTGAGACATGTGTGAAAATTTTCTAAGTCCAGAAAAAAAAATTTTTTTCAACTTTTTTTCAAATTTCCCCTCAAGGGATATATATTTTACCCACACATTTGGAGCCCTCCTGGGATGCCCTCTAACATACTATAACCTCATTTAGCGGAGATTTTCACAAAAAAGTGAAATTTTCCAAAAGTCAGAAATTTTGCAAGAAACGACTAAGTATGAAGGACTCATCGGGTGAAACGCTCTGGAACTGAAATCGGATGCGCTTACAGACATGCTCCCCTCTCTGGACGTCTTACACATGTGTGAAAATTTTCAAAGTCCAGAAAAAAAAATTTTTTCAACTTTTTTTCAAATTTCCCCCAAGGGATATATATTTTACCCACACATTTGGAGCCCTCCTGGGATGCCCTCTAACATACTATAACCTCATTTAGCGGAGATTTTCACAAAAAAGTGAAATTTTCAAAAAGTGGAAATTTTTCCAAAAAACGACTATGAAGGACTCATCGGGTGAAACGCTCTGGAACTGAAATCGGATGCGCTTACAGACATGCTCCCCTCTCTGGAAGTCTGAGACATGTGTGAAAATTTTCTATGTCCAGAAAAAAAAATTTTTTTAACTTTTTTTCAAATTTCCCCACAAGGGATATATATTTTACCCACACATTTGGAGCCCTCCTGGGATGCCCTCTAACATACTATAACCTCATTTAGCGGAGATTTTCACAAAAAAGTGAAATTTTCAAAAAGTGGAAATTTTTCCAAAAAACGACTAAGTATGAAGGACTCATCGGGTGAAACGCTCTGGAACTGAAATCAGATGCGCTTACAGACATGCTCCCCTCTCTGGAAGTCTGAGACATGTGTGAAAATTTTCTAAGTCCAGAAAAAAAAATTTTTAAAACTTTTTTTCAAATTTCCCCCAAGGGATATATATTTTACCCACACATTTGGAGCCCTCCTGGGATGCCCTCTAACATACTATAACCTCATTTAGCGGAGATTTTCACAAAAAAGTGAAATTTTCAAAAAGTGGAAATTTTTCCAAAAAACGACTAAGTATAAAGGACTCATCGGGTGAAACGCTCTGGAACTGAAATCGGATGCGCTTACAGACATGCTCCCCTCTCTGGAAGTCTGAGACATGTGTGAAAATTTTCAAAGTCAAGAAAATAAATTTTTTTCAACTTTTTTTCAAATTTCCCCACAAGGGATATATATTTTACCCACACATTTGGAGCCCTCCTGGGATGCCCTCTAACATACTATAACCTCATTTAGCGGAGATTTTCACAAAAAAGTGAAATTTTCCAAAAGTCAGAAATTTTGCAAGAAACGACTAAGTATGAAGGACTCATCGGGTGAAACGCTCTGGAACTGAAATCGGATGCGCTTACAGACATGCTCCCCTCTCTGGACGTCTTACACATGTGTGAAAATTTTCAAAGTCCAGAAAAAAAAATTTTTTCAACTTTTTTTCAAATTTCCCCCAAGGAATATATATTTTACCCACACATTTGGAGCCCTCCTGGGATGCCCTCTAACATACTATAACCTCATTTAGCGGAGATTTTCACAAAAAAGTGAAATTTTCAAAAAGTGGAAATTTTTCCAAAAAACGACTAAGTATGAAGGACTCATTGGGTGAATCGCTCTGGAACTGAAATCGGATGCGAGCACTGACATGCTACCCTCTCTGGAAGTCTGAGACATGTGTGAAAATTTTCTAAGTCCAGAAAAAAAAAAATTTAAAACTTTTTTTCAAATTTCCCCCCAAGGGATATATATTTTACCCACACATTTGGAGCCCTCCTGGGATACCCTCTAACATACTATAACCTCATTTAGCGGAGATTTTCACAAAAAAGTGAAATTTTCAAAAAGTCAGAAATTTTGCAAAAAACGACTAAGTATGAAGGACTCATCGGGTGAATCGCTCTGGAACTGAAATCGGATGCACGCACTGACATGCTCCCCTCTCTGGAAGTCTGAGACATGTGTGAAAATTTTCTAAGTCCAGAAAAAAAAATTTTTTCAACTTTTTTTCAAATTTCCCCCCAAGGGATTTATATTTTACCCACACATGTGGAGCCCTCCTGGGATGCCCTCTAACATACTATAACCTCATTTAGTGGAGATTTTCACAAAAAAAGTGAAATTTTCAAAAAGTCAGAAATTTTGCAAAAAACGACTAAGTATGAAGGACTCATCGGGTAAATCGCTCTGGAACTGAAATCGGATGCGCGCACTGACATGCTCCCCTCTCTGGAAGTCTGAGACATGTGTGAAAATTTTCTAAGTCCAGAAAAAAAAATTTTTTTCAACTTTTAATCAAATTTCCCCTCAAGGGATATATATTTTACCCACATATTTGGAGCCCTCCTGGGATGCCCTCTAACATACTATAACCTCATTTAGCGGAGATTTTCACAAAAAAGTGAAATTTTCAAAAAGTGGAAATTTTTCCAAAAAACGACTAAGTATGAAGGACTCATCGGGTGAAACGCTCTGGAACTGAAATTGGATGCGCTTACAGACATGCTCCCCTCTCTGGATGTCTGAGACATGTGTGAAAATTTTCTAAGTCCAGAAAAAAAAATTTTTCAACTTTTTTTCAAATGTCCCCCCAAGGGATATATATTTTACGCACACATTTAGAGCCCTCCTGGGATGCCCTCTAACATACTATAACCTCATTTAGCGGAGATTTTCACAAAAAAGTGAAATTTTCAAAAAGTCAGAAATTTTGCAAGAAACGACTAAGTATGAAGGACTCATGGGGTGAAACGCTCTGGAACTGAAATCGGATGCGCTTACAGACATGCTCCCCTCTCTGGAAGTCTTACACATGTGTGAAAATTTTCTAAGTCCAGAAAAAAAAAATTTTTCAACTTTTTTTCAAATTTCCCCCAAGGGATATATATTTTACCCACACATTTGGAGCCCTCCTGGGATGCCCTCTAACATACTATAACCTCATTTAGCGGAGATTTTCACAAAAAAGTGAAATTTTCAAAAAGTGAGAAATTTTGCAAAAAACGACTAAGTATGAAGGACTCATCGGGTGAATCGCTCTGGAACTGAAATCGGATGCGCTTACAGACATGATCCCCTCTCTGGAAGTCTGAGATATGTGTGAAAATTTTCTAAGTCCAGAAAATAAATTTTTTTCAACTTTTTTTCAAATTTCCCCCAAGGGATATATATTTTACCCACACATTTGGAGCCCTCCTGGGATGCCCTCTAACATACTATAACCTCATTTAGCGGAGATTTTCACAAAAAAGTGAAATTTTCAAAAAGTGGAAATTTTTCCAAAAAACGACTAAGTATGAAGGACTCATCGGGTGAAACGCTCTGGAACTGAAATCTGATGCGCTTACAGACATGCTCCCCTCTCTGGAAGTCTTACACATGTGTGAAAATTTTCTAAGTCCAGAAAAAAAAATTTTTTCAACTTTTTTTCAAATTTCCCCCAAGGGATATATATTTTACCCACACATTTGGAGCCCTCCTGGGATGCCCTCTAACATACTATAACCTCATTTAGCGGAGATTTTCACAAAAAAGTGAAATTTTCAAAAAGTGAGAAATTTTGCAAAAAACGGCTAAGTATGAAGGGCTCATAGGGTGAATCGCTCTGGAACTGAAATCGGATGCGCTTACAGACATGCTCCCCTCTCTGGAAGTCTGAGACATGTGTGAAAATTTTCTAAGTCCAGAAAAAAAAATTTTTTTCAACTTTTTTTCAAATTTCCCCGCAAGGGATATATATTTTACCCACACATTTGGAGCCCTCCTGGGATGCCCTCTAACATACTATAACCTCATTTAGCGGAGATTTTCACAAAAAAGTGAAATTTTCAAAAAGTGGAAATTTTTCCAAAAAACGACTAAGTATGAAGGACTCATCGGGTGAAACGCTCTGGAACTGAAATCAGATGCGCTTACAGACATGCTCCCCTCTCTGGAAGTCTGAGACATGTGTGAAAATTTTCTAAGTCCAGAAAAAAAAATTTTTTCAACTTTTTTCAAATTTCCCCCCAAGGGATATATATTTTACCCACACATGTGGAGCCCTCCTGGGATGCCCTCTAACATACTATAACCTCATTTAGCGGAGATTTTCACAAAAAAAGTGAAATTTTCAAAAAGTCAGAAATTTTGCAAAAAACGACTAAGTATGAAGGACTCATCGGGTAAATCGCTCTGGAACTGAAATCGGATGCGCGCACTGACATGCTCCCCTCTCTGGAAGTCTGAGACATGTGTGAAAATTTTCTAAGTCCAGAAAAAAAATTTTTTTTCAACTTTTATTCAAATTTCCCCTCAAGGGATATATATTTTACCCACACATTTGGAGCCCTCCTGGGATGCCCTCTAACATACTATGACCTCATTTAGCGGAGATTTTCACAAAAAAGTGAAATTTTCCAAAAGTCAGAAATTTTGCATGAAACGACTAAGTATGAAGGACTCATCGGGTGAAACGCTCTGGAACTGAAATCGGATGCGCTTACAGACATGCTCCCCTCTCTGGACGTCTTACACATGTGTGAAAATTTTCAAAGTCCAGAAAAAAATTTTTTTTAAACTTTTTTTCAAATTTCCCCCAAGGGATATATATTTTACCCACACATTTGGAGCCCTCCTGGGATGCCCTCTAACATACTATAACCTCATTTAGTGGAGATTTTCACAAAAAAGTGAAATTTTCAAAAAGTAGAAATTTTTCCAAAAAACGACTAAGTATGAAGGACTCATCGGGTGAAACGCTCTGGAACTGAAATCGGATGCGCTTACAGACATGCTCCCCTCTCTGGAAGTCTGAGACATGTGTGAAAATTTTCAAAGTCAAGAAAATAAATTTTTTTCAACTTTTTTTCAAATTTCCCCACAAGGGATATATATTTTACCCACACATTTGGAGCCCTCCTGGGATGCCCTCTAACATACTATAACCTCATTTAGCGGAGATTTTCACAAAAAAGTGAAATTTTCCAAAAGTCAGAAATTTTGCAAGAAACGACTAAGTATGAAGGACTCATCGGGTGAAACGCTCTGGAACTGAAATCGGATGCGCTTACAGACATGCTCCCCTCTCTGGAAGTCTGAGACATGTGTGAAAATTTTCTATGTCCAGAAAAAAAAAATTTTTCTAACTTTTTTCAAATTTCCCCACAAGGGATATATATTTTACCCACACATTTGGAGCCCTCCTGGGATGCCCTCTAACATACTATAACCTCATTTAGCGGAGATTTTCACAAAAAAGTGAAATTTTCAAAAAGTGGAAATTTTTCCAAAAAACTACTAAGTATGAAGGACTCATCGGGTGAAACGCTCTGGAACTGAAATCAGATGCGCTTACAGACATGCTCCCCTCTCTGGAAGTCTGAGACATGTGTGAAAATTTTCTAAGTCCAGAAAAAAAATTTTTTCAACTTTTTTTCAAATTTCCCCCCAAGGGATATATATTTTACCCACACATGTGGAGCCCTCCTGGGATGCCCTCTAACATACTATAACCTCATTTAGTGGAGATTTTCACAAAAAAAGTGAAATTTTGAAAAAGTCAGAAATTTTGCAAAAAACGACTAAGTATGAAGGACTCATCGGGTAAATCGCTCTGGAACTGAAATCGGATGCGCGCACTGACATGCTCCCCTCTCTGGAAGTCTGAGACATGTGTGAAAATTTTCTAAGTCCAGAAAAAAAAAAATTTAAAACTTTTTTTCAAATTTCCCCCCAAGGGATATATATTTTACCCACACATTTGGAGCCCTCCTGGGATACCCTCTAACATACTATAACCTCATTTAGCGGAGATTTTCACAAAAAAGTGAAATTTTCAAAAAGTCAGAAATTTTGCAAAAAACGACTAAGTATGAAGGACTCATCGGGTGAATCGCTCTGGAACTGAAATCGGATGCGCGCACTGACATGCTCCCCTCTCTGGAAGTCTGAGATATGTGTGAAAATTTTCTAAGTCCAGAAAAAAAAATTTTTCAACTTTTTTTCAAATTTCCCCCAAGGGATATATATTTTACCCACACATTTGGAGCCCTCCTGGGATGCCCTCTAACATACTATAACCTCATTTAGCGGAGATTTTCACAAAAAAGTGAAATTTTCAAAAAGTGGAAATTTTTCCAAAAAACGACTAAGTATGAAGGACTCATCGGGTGAAACGCTCTGGAACTGAAATTGGATGCGCTTACAGACATGCTCCCCTCTCTGGATGTCTGAGACATGTGTGAAAATTTTCTAAGTCCAGAAAAAAAAATTTTTCAACTTTTTTTCAAATGTCCCCCCAAGGGATATATATTTTACGCACACATTTAGAGCCCTCCTGGGATGCCCTCTAACATACTATAACCTCATTTAGCGGAGATTTTCACAAAAAAGTGAAATTTTCAAAAAGTCAGAAATTTTGCAAGAAACGACTAAGTATGAAGGACTCATGGGGTGAAACGCTCTGGAACTGAAATCGGATGCGCTTACAGACATGCTCCCCTCTCTGGAAGTCTTACACATGTGTGAAAATTTTCTAAGTCCAGAAAAAAAAAATTTTTCAACTTTTTTTCAAATTTCCCCCAAGGGATATATATTTTACCCACACATTTGGAGCCCTCCTGGGATGCCCTCTAACATACTATAACCTCATTTAGCGGAGATTTTCACAAAAAAGTGAAATTTTCAAAAAGTGAGAAATTTTGCAAAAAACGACTAAGTATGAAGGACTCATCGGGTGAATCGCTCTGGAACTGAAATCGGATGCGCTTACAGACATGATCCCCTCTCTGGAAGTCTGAGATATGTGTGAAAATTTTCTAAGTCCAGAAAATAAATTTTTTTCAACTTTTTTTCAAATTTCCCCCAAGGGATATATATTTTACCCACACATTTGGAGCCCTCCTGGGATGCCCTCTAACATACTATAACCTCATTTAGCGGAGATTTTCACAAAAAAGTGAAATTTTCAAAAAGTGGAAATTTTTCCAAAAAACGACTAAGTATGAAGGACTCATCGGGTGAAACGCTCTGGAACTGAAATCTGATGCGCTTACAGACATGCTCCCCTCTCTGGAAGTCTTACACATGTGTGAAAATTTTCTAAGTCCAGAAAAAAAAATTTTTTCAACTTTTTTTCAAATTTCCCCCAAGGGATATATATTTTACCCACACATTTGGAGCCCTCCTGGGATGCCCTCTAACATACTATAACCTCATTTAGCGGAGATTTTCACAAAAAAGTGAAATTTTCAAAAAGTGAGAAATTTTGCAAAAAACGGCTAAGTATGAAGGGCTCATAGGGTGAATCGCTCTGGAACTGAAATCGGATGCGCTTACAGACATGCTCCCCTCTCTGGAAGTCTGAGACATGTGTGAAAATTTTCTAAGTCCAGAAAAAAAAATTTTTTTCAACTTTTTTTCAAATTTCCCCGCAAGGGATATATATTTTACCCACACATTTGGAGCCCTCCTGGGATGCCCTCTAACATACTATAACCTCATTTAGCGGAGATTTTCACAAAAAAGTGAAATTTTCAAAAAGTGGAAATTTTTCCAAAAAACGACTAAGTATGAAGGACTCATCGGGTGAAACGCTCTGGAACTGAAATCAGATGCGCTTACAGACATGCTCCCCTCTCTGGAAGTCTGAGACATGTGTGAAAATTTTCTAAGTCCAGAAAAAAAAATTTTTTCAACTTTTTTTCAAATTTCCCCCCAAGGGATATATATTTTACCCACACATGTGGAGCCCTCCTGGGATGCCCTCTAACATACTATAACCTCATTTAGCGGAGATTTTCACAAAAAAAGTGAAATTTTCAAAAAGTCAGAAATTTTGCAAAAAACGACTAAGTATGAAGGACTCATCGGGTAAATCGCTCTGGAACTGAAATCGGATGCGCGCACTGACATGCTCCCCTCTCTGGAAGTCTGAGACATGTGTGAAAATTTTCTAAGTCCAGAAAAAAAATTTTTTTTCAACTTTTATTCAAATTTCCCCTCAAGGGATATATATTTTACCCACACATTTGGAGCCCTCCTGGGATGCCCTCTAACATACTATGACCTCATTTAGCGGAGATTTTCACAAAAAAGTGAAATTTTCCAAAAGTCAGAAATTTTGCATGAAACGACTAAGTATGAAGGACTCATCGGGTGAAACGCTCTGGAACTGAAATCGGATGCGCTTACAGACATGCTCCCCTCTCTGGACGTCTTACACATGTGTGAAAATTTTCAAAGTCCAGAAAAAAATTTTTTTTAAACTTTTTTTCAAATTTCCCCCAAGGGATATATATTTTACCCACACATTTGGAGCCCTCCTGGGATGCCCTCTAACATACTATAACCTCATTTAGTGGAGATTTTCACAAAAAAGTGAAATTTTCAAAAAGTAGAAATTTTTCCAAAAAACGACTAAGTATGAAGGACTCATCGGGTGAAACGCTCTGGAACTGAAATCGGATGCGCTTACAGACATGCTCCCCTCTCTGGAAGTCTGAGACATGTGTGAAAATTTTCAAAGTCAAGAAAATAAATTTTTTTCAACTTTTTTTCAAATTTCCCCACAAGGGATATATATTTTACCCACACATTTGGAGCCCTCCTGGGATGCCCTCTAACATACTATAACCTCATTTAGCGGAGATTTTCACAAAAAAGTGAAATTTTCCAAAAGTCAGAAATTTTGCAAGAAACGACTAAGTATGAAGGACTCATCGGGTGAAACGCTCTGGAACTGAAATCGGATGCGCTTACAGACATGCTCCCCTCTCTGGAAGTCTGAGACATGTGTGAAAATTTTCTATGTCCAGAAAAAAAAAATTTTTCTAACTTTTTTCAAATTTCCCCACAAGGGATATATATTTTACCCACACATTTGGAGCCCTCCTGGGATGCCCTCTAACATACTATAACCTCATTTAGCGGAGATTTTCACAAAAAAGTGAAATTTTCAAAAAGTGGAAATTTTTCCAAAAAACTACTAAGTATGAAGGACTCATCGGGTGAAACGCTCTGGAACTGAAATCAGATGCGCTTACAGACATGCTCCCCTCTCTGGAAGTCTGAGACATGTGTGAAAATTTTCTAAGTCCAGAAAAAAAAATTTTTTCAACTTTTTTTCAAATTTCCCCCCAAGGGATATATATTTTACCCACACATGTGGAGCCCTCCTGGGATGCCCTCTAACATACTATAACCTCATTTAGTGGAGATTTTCACAAAAAAAGTGAAATTTTGAAAAAGTCAGAAATTTTGCAAAAAACGACTAAGTATGAAGGACTCATCGGGTAAATCGCTCTGGAACTGAAATCGGATGCGCGCACTGACATGCTCCCCTCTCTGGAAGTCTGAGACATGTGTGAAAATTTTCTAAGTCCAGAAAAAAAAAAATTTAAAACTTTTTTTCAAATTTCCCCCCAAGGGATATATATTTTACCCACACATTTGGAGCCCTCCTGGGATACCCTCTAACATACTATAACCTCATTTAGCGGAGATTTTCACAAAAAAGTGAAATTTTCAAAAAGTCAGAAATTTTGCAAAAAACGACTAAGTATGAAGGACTCATCGGGTGAATCGCTCTGGAACTGAAATCGGATGCGCGCACTGACATGCTCCCCTCTCTGGAAGTCTGAGATATGTGTGAAAATTTTCTAAGTCCAGAAAAAAAAATTTTTCAACTTTTTTTCAAATTTCCCCCAAGGGATATATATTTTACCCACACATTTGGAGCCCTCCTGGGATGCCCTCTAACATACTATAACCTCATTTAGCGGAGATTTTCACAAAAAAGTGAAATTTTCCAAAAGTCAGAAATTTTGCAAGAAACGACTAAGTATGAAGGACTCATCGGGCGAAACGCTCTGGAACTGAAATCGGATGCGCTTACAGACATGCTCCCCTCTCTGGAAGTCTTACACATGTGTGAAAATTTTCAAAGTCCAGAACATAAATTTTTTTCAACTTTTTTTCAAATTTCCCCCAAGGGATATATATTTTACCCACACATTTGGAGCCCTCCTGGGATGCCCTCTAACATACTATAACCTCATTTAGCGGAGATTTTCACAAAAAAGTGAAATTTTCAAAAAGTGGAAATTTTTCCAAAAAACGACTAAGTATGAAGGACTCATCGGGTGAAACGCTCTGGAACTGAAATCGGATGCGCTTACAGACATGCTCCCCTCTCTGGAAGTCTTACACATGTGTGAAAATTTTCTAAGTCCAGAAAAAAATTTTTTTTCAACTTTTTTTCAAATTTCGCCCAAGGGATATATATTTTACCCACACATTTGGAGCCCTCCTGGGATGCCCTCTAACATACTATAACCTCATTTAGCGGAGATTTTCAAAAAAAAGTGAAATTTTCAAAAAGTGAGAAATTTTGCAAAAAACGGCTAAGTATGAAGGGCTCATAGGGTGAATCGCTCTGGAACTGAAATCGGATGCGCTTACAGACATGCTCCCCTCTCTGGAAGTCTGAGACATGTGTGAAAATTTTCTAAGTCCAGAAAAAAAAATTTTTTTCAACTTTTTTTCAAATTTCCCCTCAAGGGATATATATTTTACCCACACATTTGGAGCCCTCCTGGGATGCCCTCTAACATACTATAATCTCATTTAGCGGAGATTTTCACAAAAAAGTGAAATTTTCCAAAAGTCAGAAATTTTGCAAGAAACGACTAAGTATGAAGGACTCATCGGGTGAAACGCTCTGGAACTGAAATCGGATGCGCTTACAGACATGCTCCCCTCTCTGGACGTCTTACACATGTGTGAAAATTTTCAAAGTCCAGAAAAAAAAATTTTTTCAACTTTTTTTCAAATTTCCCCCAAGGGATATATATTTTACCCACACATTTGGAGCCCTCCTGGGATGCCCTCTAACATACTATAACCTCATTTAGCGGAGATTTTCACAAAAAAGTGAAATTTTCAAAAAGTGGAAATTTTTCCAAAAAACGACTATGAAGGACTCATTGGGTGAAACGCTCTGGAACTGAAATCGGATGCGCTTACAGACATGCTCCCCTCTCTGGAAGTCTGAGACATGTGTGAAAATTTTCTATGTCCAGAAAAAAATTTTTTTTTAACTTTTTTCAAATTTCCCCACAAGGGATATATATTTTACCCACACATTTGGAGCCCTCCTGGGATGCCCTCTAACATACTATAACCTCATTTAGCGGAGATTTTCACAAAAAAGTGAACTTTTCAAAAAGTGGAAATTTTTCCAAAAAACGACTAAGTATGAAGGACTCATCGGGTGAAACGCTCTGGAACTGAAATCAGATGCGCTTACAGACATGCTCCCCTCTCTGGAAGTCTGAGACATGTGTGAAAATTTTCTAAGTCCAGAAAAAAAAATTTTTTCAACTTTTTTTCAAATTTCCCCCCAAGGGATATATATTTTACCCACACATGTGGAGCCCTCCTGGGATGCCCTCTAACATACTATAACCTCATTTAGCGGAGATTTTCACAAAAAAAGTGAAATTTTCAAAAAGTCAGAAATTTTGCAAAAAACGACTAAGTATGAAGGACTCATCGGGTAAATCGCTCTGGAACTGAAATCGGATGCGCGCACTGACATGCTCCCCTCTCTGGAAGTCTGAGACATGTGTGAAAATTTTCTAAGTCCAGAAAAAAAATTTTTTTTCAACTTTTATTCAAATTTCCCCTCAAGGGATATATATTTTACCCACACATTTGGAGCCCTCCTGGGATGCCCTCTAACATACTATGACCTCATTTATCGGAGATTTTCACAAAAAAGTGAAATTTTCCAAAAGTCAGAAATTTTGCATGAAACGACTAAGTATGAAGGACTCATCGGGTGAAACGCTCTGGAACTGAAATCGGATGCGCTTACAGACATGCTCCCCTCTCTGGACGTCTTACACATGTGTGAAAATTTTCAAAGTCCAGAAAAAAAATTTTTTTAAACTTTTTTTCAAATTTCCCCCAAGGGATATATATTTTACCCACACATTTGGAGCCCTCCTGGGATGCCCTCTAACATACTATAACCTCATTTAGCGGAGATTTTCACAAAAAAGTGAAATTTTCAAAAAGTGGAAATTTTTCCAAAAAACGACTAAGTATGAAGGACTCATCGGGTGAAACGCTCTGGAACTGAAATCGGATGCGCTTACAGACATGCTCCCCTCTCTGGAAGTCTGAGACATGTGTGAAAATTTTCAAAGTCAAGAAAATAAATTTTTTTCAACTTTTTTTCAAATTTCCCCACAAGGGATATATATTTTACCCACACATTTGGAGCCCTCCTGGGATGCCCTCTAACATACTATAACCTCATTTAGCGGAGATTTTCACAAAAAAGTGAAATTTTCCAAAAGTCAGAAATTTTGCAAGAAACGACTAAGTATGAAGGACTCATCGGGTGAAACGCTCTGGAACTGAAATCGGATGCGCTTACAGACATGCTCCTCTCTCTGGACGTCTTACACATGTGTGAAAATTTTCAAAGTCCAGAAAAAAAAATTTTTTCAACTTTTTTTCAAATTTCCCCCAAGGGATATATATTTTACCCACACATTTGGAGCCCTCCTGGGATGCCCTCTAACATACTATAACCTCATTTAGCGGAGATTTTCACAAAAAAGTGAAATTTTCAAAAAGTGGAAATTTTTCCAAAAAACGACTAAGTATGAAGGACTCATCGGGTGAAACGCTCTGGAACTGAAATCGGATGCGCTTACAGACATGCTCCCCTCTCTGGAAGTCTGAGACATGTGTGAAAATTTTCTATGTCCAGAAAAAAAAAATTTTTCTAACTTTTTTTCAAATTTCCCCACAAGGGATATATATTTTACCCACACATTTGGAGCCCTCCTGGGATGCCCTCTAACATACTATAACCTCATTTAGCGGAGATTTTCACAAAAAAGTGAAATTTTCAAAAAGTGGAAATTTTTCCAAAAAACTACTAAGTATGAAGGACTCATCGGGTGAAACGCTCTGGAACTGAAATCAGATGCGCTTACAGACATGCTCCCCTCTCTGGAAGTCTGAGACATGTGTGAAAATTTTCTAAGTCCAGAAAAAAAATTTTTTTCAACTTTTTTTCAAATTTCCCCCCAAGGGATATATATTTTACCCACACATGTGGAGCCCTCCTGGGATGCCCTCTAACATACTATAACCTCATTTAGCGGAGATTTTCACAAAAAAGTGAAATTTTCAAAAAGTCAGAAATTTTGCAAGAAACGACCAAGTATGAAGGACTCATGGGGTGAAACGCTCTGGAACTGAAATCGGATGCGCTTACAGACATGCTCCCCTCTCTGGAAGTCTGAGACATGTGTGAAAATTTTCTAAGTCCAGAAAAAAAAAATTTTTCAACTTTTTTTCAAATTTCCCCCCAAGGGATATATATTTTACCCACACATTTGGAGCCCTACTGGGATGCCCTCTAACATACTATAACCTCATTTGGCGGAGAATTTGACAAAAAAGTGAAATTTTCAAAAAGTGGAAATTTTTCCAAAAAACGACTAAGTATGAAGGACTCATCGGGTGAAACGCTCTGGAACTGAAATCGGATGCGCTTACAGACATGCTCCCCTCTCTGGAAGTCTGAGACATGTGTGAAAATTTTCTAAGTCCAGAAAAAAAAATTTTTTTCAACTTTTTTTCAAATTTCCCACCAAGGGATATATATTTTACCCACAGATTTGGAGCCCTCCTGGGATGCCCTCTAACATACTATAACCTCATTTAGCGGAGATTTTCACAAAAAAGTGAAATTTTCAAAAAGTCAGAAATTTTGCAAGAAACGACTAAGTATGAAGGACTCATCGGGTAAATCGCTCTGGAACTGAAATCGGATGCGCGCACTGACATGCTCCCCTCTCTGGAAGTCTGAGACATGTGTGAAAATTTTCTAAGTCCAGAAAAAAAAATTTTTTTCAACTTTTATTCAAATTTCCCCTCAAGGGATATATATTTTACCCACACATTTGGAGCCCTCCTGGGATGCCCTCTAACATACTATAACCTCATTTAACGGAGATTTTCACAAAAAAGTGAAATTTTCAATAGTGGAAATTTTTCCAAAAAACGACTAAGTATGAAGGACTCATCGGGTGAAACGCTCTGGAACTGAAATCGGATGCGCTTACAGACATGATCCCCTCTCTGGAAGTCTTACACATGTGTGAAAATTTTCTAAGTCCAGAAAAAAAATTTTTTTCAACTTTTTTTCAAATTTCCCCCCAAGGGATATATATTTTACCCACACATGTGGAGCCCTCCTGGGATGCCCTCTAACATACTATAACCTCATTTAGTGGAGATTTTCACAAAAAAAGTGAAATTTTCAAAAAGTCAGAAATTTTGCAAAAAACGACTAAGTATGAAGGACTCATCGGGTAAATCGCTCTGGAACTGAAATCGGATGCGCGCACTGACATGCTCCCCTCTCTGGAAGTCTGAGACATGTGTGAAAATTTTCTAAGTCCAGAAAAAAAAATTTTTTCAACTTTTAATCAAATTTCCCCTCAAGGGATATATATTTTACCCACACATTTGGAGCCCTCCTGGGATGCCCTCTAACATACTATGACCTCATTTAGCGGAGATTTTCACAAAAAAGTGAAATTTTCCAAAAGTCAGAAATTTTGCAAGAAACGACTAAGTATGAAGGACTCATCGGGTGAAACGCTCTGGAACTGAAATCGGATGCGCTTACAGACATGCTCCCCTCTCTGGACGTCTTACACATGTGTGAAAATTTTCAAAGTCCAGAAAAAAAATTTTTTTCAACTTTTTTTCAAATTTCCCCCAAGGAATATATATTTTACCCACATATTTGGAGCCCTCCTGGGATGCCCTCTAACATACTATAACCTCATTTAGCGGAGATTTTCACAAAAAAGTGAAATTTTCAAAAAGTGGAAATTTTTCCAAAAAACGACTAAGTATGAAGGACTCATCGGGTGAAACGCTCTGGAACTGAAATTGGATGCGCTTACAGACATGCTCCCCTCTCTGGAAGTCTGAGACATGTGTGAAAATTTTCTAAGTCCAGAAAAAAAAATTTTTCAACTTTTTTTCAAATTTCCCCCCAAGGGATATATATTTTACGCACACATTTAGAGCCCTCCTGGGATGCCCTCTAACATACTATAACCTCATTTAGCGGAGATTTTCACAAAAAAGTGAAATTTTCAAAAAGTCAGAAATTTTGCAAGAAACGACCAAGTATGAAGGACTCATGGGGTGAAACGCTCTGGAACTGAAATCGGATGCGCTTACAAACATGCTCCCCTCTCTGGATGTCTTACACATGTGTGAAAATTTTCTAAGTCCAGAAAAAAAAATTTTTTAAACTTTTTTTCAAATTTCCCCCAAGGGATATATATTTTACCCACACATTTGGAGCCCTCCTGGGATGCCCTCTAACATACTATAACCTCATTTGGCGGAGAATTTCACAAAAAAGTGAAATTTTCAAAAAGTGGAAATTTTTCCAAAAAACGACTAAGTATGAAGGACTCATCGGGTGAAACGCTCTGGAACTGAAATCGGATGCGCTTACAGACATGCTCCCCTCTCTGGAAGTCTGAGACATGTGTGAAAATTTTCTAAGTCCAGAGAAAACATTTTTTTCAACTTTTTTTCAAATTTCCCCCCAAGGGATATATATTTTACCCACACATTTGGAGCCCTCCTGGGATACCCTCTAACATACTATAACCTCATTTAGCGGAGATTTTCACAATAAAGTGAAATTTTCCAAAAGTCAGAAATTTTGCAAGAAACTACTAAGTATGAAGGACTCATCGGGTGAAACGCTCTGGAACTGAAATCGGATGCGCTTACAGACATGCTCCCCTCTCTGGAAGTCTTACACATGTGTGAAAATTTTCTAAGTCCAGAAAAAAAATTTTTTTCAACTTTTATTCAAATTTCCCCCAAGGGATATATATTTTACCCACACATTTGGAGCCCTCCTGGGATACCCTCTAACATACTATAACCTCATTTAGCGGAGATTTTCACAAAAAAGTGAAATTTTCCAAAAGTCAGAAATTTTGCAAGAAACGACTAAGTATGAAGGACTCATCGGGTGAAACGCTCTGGAACTGAAATCGGATGCACTTACAGACATGCTCCCCTCTCTGGAAGTCTGAGATATGTGTGAAAATTTTCTAAGTCGAGAGAAAACATTTTTTTCAACTTTTTTTCAAATTTCCCCCCAAGGGAGATATATTTTACCCACACATTTGGAGCCCTCCTGGGATACCCTCTAACATACTATAACCTCATTTAGCGGAGATTTTCACAATAAAGTGAAATTTTCCAAAAGTCAGAAATTTTGCAAGAAACGACTAAGTATGAAGGACTCATCGGGTGAAACGCTCTGGAACTGAAATCGGATGCGCTTACAGACATGCTCCCCTCTCTGGAAGTCTGAGACATGTGTGAAAATTTTCTAAGTCCAGAGAAAACATTTTTTTCAACTTTTTTTCAAATTTCCCCCCAAGGGATATATATTTTACCCACACATTTGGAGCCCTCCTGGGATACCCTCTAACATACTATAACTTCATTTAGCGGAGATTTTCACAAAAAAGTTAAATTTTCCAAAAGTCAGAAATTTTGCAAGAAACGACTAAGTATGAAGGACTCATCGGGTGAAACGCTCTGGAACTGAAATCGGATGCGCTTACAGACATGCTCCCCTCTCTGGAAGTCTTACACATGTGTGAAAATTTTCTAAGTCCAGAAAAAAAATTTTTTTCAACTTTTATTCAAATTTCCCCCCAAGGGATATATATTTTACCCACACATTTGGAGCCCTCCTGGGATACCCTCTAACATACTATAACCTCATTTAGCGGAGATTTTCACAATAAAGTGAAATTTTCCAAAAGTCAGAAATTTTGCAAGAAACTACTAAGTATGAAGGACTCATCGGGTGAAACGCTCTGGAACTGAAATCGGATGCGCTTACAGACATGCTCCCCTCTCTGGAAGTCTTACACATGTGTGAAAATTTTCTAAGTCCAGAAAAAAAATTTTTTTCAACTTTTTTTCAAATTTCCCCCCAAGGGATATATATTTTACCCACACATTTGGAGCCCTCCTGGGATACCCTCTAACATACTATAACCTCATTTAGCGGAGATTTTCACAATAAAGTGAAATTTTCCAAAAGTCAGAAATTTTGCAAGAAACTACTAAGTATGAAGGACTCATCGGGTGAAACGCTCTGGAACTGAAATCGGATGCGCATACAGACATGCTCCCCTCTCTGGAAGTCTTACACATGTGTAAAAATTTTCTAAGTCCAGAAAAAAAATTTTTTTCAACTTTTATTCAAATTTCCCCCAAGGGATATATATTTTACCCACACATTTGGAGCCCTCCTGGGATGCCCTCTAACATACTATAACCTCATTTAGCGGAGATTTTCACAAAAAAGTGAAATTTTCAAAAAGTCAGAAATTTTGCAAAAAACGGCTAAGTATGAAGGACTCATCGGGTGAAACGCTCTGGAACTGAAATCGGATGCGCTTACAGACATGCTCCCCTCTCTGGAAGTCTGAGACATGTGTGAAAATTTTCTAAGTCCAGAGAAAAAATTTTTTTCAACTTTTTTTCAAATTTCCCCCCAAGGGATATATATTTTACCCACACATTTGGAGCCCTCCTGGGATACCCTCTAACATACTATAACCTCATTTAGCGGAGATTTTCACAAAAAAGTGAAATTTTCCAAAAGTCAGAAATTTTGCAAGAAACGACTAAGTATGAAGGACTCATCGGGTGAAACGCTCTGGAACTGAAATCGGATGCACTTACAGACATGCTCCCCTCTCTGGAAGTCTGAGATATGTGTGAAAATTTTCTAAGTCCAGAGAAAACATTTTTTTCAACTTTTTTTCAAATTTCCCCCCAAGGGAGATATATTTTACCCACACATTTGGAGCCCTCCTGGGATACCCTCTAACATACTATAACCTCATTTAGCGGAGATTTTCACAATAAAGTGAAATTTTCCAAAAGTCAGAAATTTTGCAAGAAACGACTAAGTATGAAGGACTCATCGGGTGAAACGCTCTGGAACTGAAATCGGATGCGCTTACAGACATGCTCCCCTCTCTGGAAGTCTGAGACATGTGTGAAAATTTTCTAACTCCAGAGAAAACATTTTTTTCAACTTTTTTTCAAATTTCCCCCCAAGGGATATATATTTTACCCACACATTTGGAGCCCTCCTGGGATACCCTCTAACATACTATAACCTCATTTAGCGGAGATTTTCACAAAAAAGTGAAATTTTCCAAAAGTCAGAAATTTTGCAAGAAACGACTAAGTATGAAGGACTCATCGGGTGAAACGCTCTGGAACTGAAATCGGATGCGCTTACAGACATGCTCCCCTCTCTGGAAGTCTTACACATGTGTGAAAATTTTCTAAGTCCAGAAAAAAAAATTTTTTCAACTTTTATTCAAATTTCCCCCAAGGGATATATATTTTACCCACACATTTGGAGCCCTCCTGGGATGCCCACTAACATACTATAACCTCATTTAGCGGAGATTTTCACACAAAAGTGAAATTTTCAAAAAGTCAGAAATTTTGCAAAAAACGACTAAGTATGAAGGACTCATCGGGTGAAACGCTCTGGAACTGAAATCAGATGCTCTTACAGACATGCTCCCCTCTCTGGAAGTCTGAGACATGTGTGAAAATTTTCTAAGTCCAGAAAAAAAAAATTTTTCAACTTTTTTTCAAATTTCCCCCAAGGGATATATATTTTACCCACACATTTGGAGCCCTCCTGGGATGCCCTCTAACATACTATAACCTCATTTAGCGGAGATTTTCACAAAAAAGTGAAATTTTCAAAAAGTGGAAATTTTTCCAAAAAACGACTAAGTATGAAGGACTCATCGGGTGAAACGCTCTGGAACTGAAATCGGATGCGCTTACAGACATGCTCCCCTCTCTGGAAGTCTTACACATGTGTGAAAATTTTCTAAGTCCAGAAAAAAAAATTTTTTCAACTTTTTTTCAAATTTCCCCCAAGGGATATATATTTTACCCAAACATTTGGAGCCCTCCTGGGATGCCCTCTAACATACTATAACCTCATTTAGCGGAGATTTTCACAAAAAAGTGAAATTTTCCAAAAGTCAGAAATTTTGCAAGAAACGACTAAGTATGAAGGACTCATCGGGTGAAACGCTCTGGAACTGAAATCGGATGCACTTACAGACATGCTCCCCTCTCTGGAAGTCTGAGATATGTGTGAAAATTTTCTAAGTCCAGAGAAAACATTTTTTTCAACTTTTTTTCAAATTTCCCCCCAAGGGAGATATATTTTACCCACACATTTGGAGCCCTCCTGGGATACCCTCTAACATACTATAACCTCATTTAGCGGAGATTTTCACAATAAAGTGAAATTTTCCAAAAGTCAGAAATTTTGCAAGAAACGACTAAGTATGAAGGACTCATCGGGTGAAACGCTCTGGAATTGAAATCGGATGCGCTTACAGACATGCTCCCCTCTCTGGAAGTCTGAGACATGTGTGAAAATTTTCTAAGTCCAGAGAAAACATTTTTTTCAACTTTTTTTCAAATTTCCCCCCAAGGGATATATATTTTACCCACACATTTGGAGCCCTCCTGGGATACCCTCTAACATACTATAACCTCATTTAGCGGAGATTTTCACAAAAAAGTGAAATTTTCCAAAAGTCAGAAATTTTGCAAGAAACGACTAAGTATGAAGGACTCATCGGGTGAAACGCTCTGGAACTGAAATCGGATGCACTTACAGACATGCTCCCCTCTCTGGAAGTCTGAGATATGTGTGAAAATTTTCTAAGTCGAGAGAAAACATTTTTTTCAACTTTTTTTCAAATTTCCCCCCAAGGGAGATATATTTTACCCACACATTTGGAGCCCTCCTGGGATACCCTCTAACATACTATAACCTCATTTAGCGGAGATTTTCACAATAAAGTGAAATTTTCCAAAAGTCAGAAATTTTGCAAGAAACGACTAAGTATGAAGGACTCATCGGGTGAAACGCTCTGGAACTGAAATCGGATGCGCTTACAGACATGCTCCCCTCTCTGGAAGTCTGAGACATGTGTGAAAATTTTCTAAGTCCAGAGAAAACATTTTTTTCAACTTTTTTTCAAATTTCCCCCCAAGGGATATATATTTTACCCACACATTTGGAGCCCTCCTGGGATACCCTCTAACATACTATAACTTCATTTAGCGGAGATTTTCACAAAAAAGTTAAATTTTCCAAAAGTCAGAAATTTTGCAAGAAACGACTAAGTATGAAGGACTCATCGGGTGAAACGCTCTGGAACTGAAATCGGATGCGCTTACAGACATGCTCCCCTCTCTGGAAGTCTTACACATGTGTGAAAATTTTCTAAGTCCAGAAAAAAAATTTTTTTCAACTTTTATTCAAATTTCCCCCCAAGGGATATATATTTTACCCACACATTTGGAGCCCTCCTGGGATACCCTCTAACATACTATAACCTCATTTAGCGGAGATTTTCACAATAAAGTGAAATTTTCCAAAAGTCAGAAATTTTGCAAGAAACTACTAAGTATGAAGGACTCATCGGGTGAAACGCTCTGGAACTGAAATCGGATGCGCTTACAGACATGCTCCCCTCTCTGGAAGTCTTACACATGTGTGAAAATTTTCTAAGTCCAGAAAAAAAATTTTTTTCAACTTTTTTTCAAATTTCCCCCCAAGGGATATATATTTTACCCACACATTTGGAGCCCTCCTGGGATACCCTCTAACATACTATAACCTCATTTAGCGGAGATTTTCACAATAAAGTGAAATTTTCCAAAAGTCAGAAATTTTGCAAGAAACTACTAAGTATGAAGGACTCATCGGGTGAAACGCTCTGGAACTGAAATCGGATGCGCATACAGACATGCTCCCCTCTCTGGAAGTCTTACACATGTGTAAAAATTTTCTAAGTCCAGAAAAAAAATTTTTTTCAACTTTTATTCAAATTTCCCCCAAGGGATATATATTTTACCCACACATTTGGAGCCCTCCTGGGATGCCCTCTAACATACTATAACCTCATTTAGCGGAGATTTTCACAAAAAAGTGAAATTTTCAAAAAGTCAGAAATTTTGCAAAAAACGGCTAAGTATGAAGGACTCATCGGGTGAAACGCTCTGGAACTGAAATCGGATGCGCTTACAGACATGCTCCCCTCTCTGGAAGTCTGAGATATGTGTGAAAATTTTCTAAGTCCAGAGAAAACATTTTTTTCAACTTTTTTTCAAATTTCCCCCCAAGGGAGATATATTTTACCCACACATTTGGAGCCCTCCTGGGATACCCTCTAACATACTATAACCTCATTTAGCGGAGATTTTCACAATAAAGTGAAATTTTCCAAAAGTCAGAAATTTTGCAAGAAACGACTAAGTATGAAGGACTCATCGGGTGAAACGCTCTGGAACTGAAATCGGATGCGCTTACAGACATGCTCCCCTCTCTGGAAGTCTGAGACATGTGTGAAAATTTTCTAACTCCAGAGAAAACATTTTTTTCAACTTTTTTTCAAATTTCCCCCCAAGGGATATATATTTTACCCACACATTTGGAGCCCTCCTGGGATACCCTCTAACATACTATAACCTCATTTAGCGGAGATTTTCACAAAAAAGTGAAATTTTCCAAAAGTCAGAAATTTTGCAAGAAACGACTAAGTATGAAGGACTCATCGGGTGAAACGCTCTGGAACTGAAATCGGATGCGCTTACAGACATGCTCCCCTCTCTGGAAGTCTTACACATGTGTGAAAATTTTCTAAGTCCAGAAAAAAAATTTTTTTCAACTTTTATTCAAATTTCCCCCAAGGGATATATATTTTACCCACACATTTGGAGCCCTCCTGGGATGCCCACTAACATACTATAACCTCATTTAGCGGAGATTTTCACACAAAAGTGAAATTTTCAAAAAGTCAGAAATTTTGCAAAAAACGACTAAGTATGAAGGACTCATCGGGTGAAACGCTCTGGAACTGAAATCAGATGCGCTTACAGACATGCTCCCCTCTCTGGAAGTCTGAGACATGTGTGAAAATTTTCTAAGTCCAGAAAAAAAAAATTTTTCAACTTTTTTTCAAATTTCCCCCAAGGGATATATATTTTACCCACACATTTGGAGCCCTCCTGGGATGCCCTCTAACATACTATAACCTCATTTAGCGGAGATTTTCACAAAAAAGTGAAATTTTCAAAAAGTGGAAATTTTTCCAAAAAACGACTAAGTATGAAGGACTCATCGGGTGAAACGCTCTGGAACTGAAATCGGATGCGCTTACAGACATGCTCCCCTCTCTGGAAGTCTTACACATGTGTGAAAATTTTCTAAGTCCAGAAAAAAAAATTTTTTCAACTTTTTTTCAAATTTCCCCCAAGGGATATATATTTTACCCAAACATTTGGAGCCCTCCTGGGATGCCCTCTAACATACTATAACCTCATTTAGCGGAGATTTTCACAAAAAAGTGAAATTTTCCAAAAGTCAGAAATTTTGCAAGAAACGACTAAGTATGAAGGACTCATCGGGTGAAACGCTCTGGAACTGAAATCGGATGCACTTACAGACATGCTCCCCTCTCTGGAAGTCTGAGATATGTGTGAAAATTTTCTAAGTCCAGAGAAAACATTTTTTTCAACTTTTTTTCAAATTTCCCCCCAAGGGAGATATATTTTACCCACACATTTGGAGCCCTCCTGGGATACCCTCTAACATACTATAACCTCATTTAGCGGAGATTTTCACAATAAAGTGAAATTTTCCAAAAGTCAGAAATTTTGCAAGAAACGACTAAGTATGAAGGACTCATCGGGTGAAACGCTCTGGAATTGAAATCGGATGCGCTTACAGACATGCTCCCCTCTCTGGAAGTCTGAGACATGTGTGAAAATTTTCTAAGTCCAGAGAAAACATTTTTTTCAACTTTTTTTCAAATTTCCCCCCAAGGGATATATATTTTACCCACACATTTGGAGCCCTCCTGGGATACCCTCTAACATACTATAACCTCATTTAGCGGAGAATTTCACAAAAAAGTGAAATTTTCCAAAAGTCAGAAATTTTGCAAGAAACGACTAAGTATGAAGGACTCATCGGGTGAAACGCTCTGGAACTGAAATCGGATGCGCTTACAGACATGCTCCCCTCTCTGGAAGTCTGAGACATGTGTGAAAATTTTCTAAGTCCAGAAAAAAAAAATTTTTCAAATTTTTTTCAAATTTCCCCCAAGGGATATATATTTTACCCACACATTTGGAGCCCTCCTGGGATGCCCTCTAACATACTATAACCTCATTTAGCGGAGATTTTCACAAAAAAGTGAAATTTTCAAAAAGTGGAAATTTTTCCAAAAAACGACTAAGTATGAAGGACTCATCGGGTGAAACGCTCTGGAACTGAAATCGGATGCGCTTACAGACATGCTCCCCTCTCTGGAAGTCTTACACATGTGTGAAAATTTTCTAAGTCCAGAAAAAAAAATTTTTTCAACTTTTTTTCAAATTTCCCCCAAGTGATATATATTTTACCCAAACATTTGGAGCCCTCCTGGGATGCCCTCTAACATACTATAACCTCATTTAGCGGAGATTTTCACAAAAAAGTGAAATTTTCAAAAAGTCAGAAATTTTGCAAGAAACGACTAAGTATGAAGGACTCATCGGGTGAAACGCTCTGTAACTGAAATCGGATGCACTTACAGACATGCTCCCCTCTCTGGAAGTCTTACACATGTGTGAAAATTTTCTAAGTCCAGAAAAAAAATTTTTTTCAACTTTTATTCAAATTTCCCCCACATTATTCATATTTTACCCACACATTTGGAGCCCTCCTGGGATGCCCACTAACATACTATAACCTCATTTAGCGGAGATTTTCACACAAAAGTGAAATTTTCAAAAAGTCAGAAATTTTGCAAAAAACGACTAAGTATGAAGGACTCATCGGGTGAAACGCTCTGGAACTGAAATCAGATGCGCTTACAGACATGCTCCCCTCTCTGGAAGTCTGAGACATGTGTGAAAATTTTCTAAGTCCAGAAAAAAAAAATTTTTCAACTTTTTTTCAAATTTCCCCCAAGGGATATATATTTTACCCACACATTTGGAGCCCTCCTGGGATGCCCTCTAACATACTATAACCTCATTTAGCGGAGATTTTCACAAAAAAGTGAAATTTTCAAAAAGTGGAAATTTTTCCAAAAAACGACTAAGTATGAAAGACTCATCGGGTGAAACGCTCTGGAACTGAAATCGGATGCGCTTACAGACATGCTCCCCTCTCTGGAAGTCTTACACATATGTGAAAATTTTCTAAGTCCAGAAAAAAAAATTTTTTCAACTTTTTTTCAAATTTCCCCCAAGGGATATATATTTTACCCACACATTTGGAGCCCTCCTGGGATGCCCTCTAACATACTATAACCTCATTTAGCGGAGATTTTCACAAAAAAGTGAAATTTTCAAAAAGTGAAAATTTTTCCAAAAAACGACTAAGTATGAAGGACTCATCGGGTGAAACGCTCTGGAACTGAAATCGGATGCGCTTACAGACATGCTCCCCTCTCTGGAAGTCTGAGACATGTGTGAAAATTTTCTAAGTCCAGAGAATAAATTTTTTTCAACTTTTATTCAAATTTCCCCCAAGGGATATATATTTTATCCACATATTTGGAGCCCTGCTGGGATGCCCTCTAACATACTATAACCTCATTTGGCGGAGAATTTGACAAAAAAGTGAAATTTTCAAAAAGTTGAAATTTTTCCAAAAAACGACTAAGTATGAAGGACTCATCGGGTGAAACGCTCTGGAACTGAAATCGGATGTGCTTACAGACATGCTCCCCTCTCTGGAAGTCTTACACATGTGTGAAAATTTTCTAAGTCCAGAAAAAAATTTTTTTTAAACTTTTTTTCAAATTTCCCCCAAGGGATATATATTTTACCCACACATTTGGAGCCCTCCTGGGATGCCCTCTAACTAGTGTTGAGCCACCCCCGTAGTGTTCGAGTTCGGTTCGGTTCGTCAAACACCCGTGTGTTCGCCGAACTGTTCGTCGAACTGTTCGTTGAACACCTTCGAACACCGTTAAAACCAATGGCAGGCAAACAAAAACACATAGAAACACATAGAAAACACCTTCAAAGGTGTCCAAAAGCTGACAAACTGCTCAGAAGACATAACTAACACATGGAAAAGTGACAAGTACATATAGTCATGCGAAAATAAAAGAGGTGGAGGAGTAAAAGGAGGGGGAGACACAGATATAGGCATGTCATGCCCTTCTAAAATCCAAAAAGTGAGAAGCCGACACGGCCAGTCCGCTCCTGCCCGTGCCACCTCCGTGTCGCCGGGTTTTGTGCCAGAGCCGCGGTGAACCCTGACGGCCAGCCCCCCTCTCCCAATACTGGTGCCTGTCCGCTGGTGGGTCGAGTGAGCCCCCCTGTGGTGGAGGCAGCTCTAAGCTTTTTAATTTAAATTGTCTCTCTAATTTGAATGAATACACTTTAAATCCATTTACAAGGATCTATTGGAGGGCAAGTCTCATGCCAGCAGCCGCGGTAATTCCAGCTCCAGTAGCGTCCACTAAAGCTGCTGCAGTTAAAAAGCTTTTTTAAGGATCGAGCTCGGCTGTCCACCGCAAGGCATCCTACTGCCAGTCCCAGCCCCTATGCCTTGGGGTGCCTCCTGATGCTCTTCACTAAGTATCCCATGGTCCCGAAGCATTTCCTTTGAAAAAATTAAGTGTCTAAACTACAGGTGGTGTAGCTTGCTTAACAGCCAGGATAATCCGCTGACTAGCAGACACTGCTACTAGGCACAAAGTATTTCCTGGGCTAGATGCAGTTAAAAATTTGTAATTAGATACTCTCGTTGGATTCTGAGAAAGCATTCCATAGAGTCTCCTGGCACGCCATATATGATTCTCTTAAAAAGCTTGGGGTAGGGGTCTAGGGGACCCTTTTATAGCCAAAATCACGGCCCTGTATCGCAATACGTCACCTAGGCTGAAGATAAATGGAACTGTAGCACCCTGAGGGCTCGGTTGCTACAGACGTATTGCACCTCACCCAGAGGTGTGATATCTCACTCTCAGGTAAGGATGGAGTGTGGATCAGGACCCGACACCTGCATGCATTACACCACATTGCCGTGGGGCAGGGCGACCAATATGCCCCTGAGATGGGCACGACAGTCCCTGTCCCTGGCTGGAGTGGGGGGAGGGAACACTGAGGAAGGGGAACCCTGTAGTGCAGGAGCAGGGAGGAAGCAGTTCCTGGGTGCATTGAGAAGGGAGTATAAAAGGTGGGCACCATCTTAGTTCAGTGCAGAGAAGTCTGAGCAGAAGTGGCAGGGAGCAGGGGCTCTGCATGAGCTCTGCTCCGGAGGCGGGCCTAGTAACTAGAGGCCCAGGCCTGGAAGAGGGAGAAGGAAGGAAGAGGAGCGGAGAAGGCTCCAGGAACGAGGAATGAAGGGATCCCAGGGGTGCGGACGGGCGAGTCGCCACCGCATGCCCGAATCCACCTGCGTGGAGGGGTCAGGCCAAAGGGGGAGACCGGTCCCCGAACTAGTGGAGGCAGGAAACGACCCTCAGCTAGAAACCGGAGGCTCTGACATTTTATGTGGCGCAGCCCCTCGCTACACCCGCTAGGAAGACACCACATAGGGTCAGGGAAACTGGCGCCAAGTTTACCAAGAGGAGGCCCGAGGCAGCCGGACAGAAGTGTTGGTAAGAAAGGCCAGACAAAGGACACACAAAGGGGGTCCTGTGAAGTGCTCCATAGTTATCTGGGAGTTGTCTGAGCCCCTCACCTGGTGAGCACAGTACGACGTGGGCAGCCGTTACCTGCAGACGTGGTCTGGATAATAAGAACTGTGAGTAAAGGCCCTGGACTGCATCACTGACTCCGTGTCGTTACTGCTGCTGCCCTGCACCATCACCCCCATCCTCCGCATACACTGCCCTGAGGCTATACTCCTCCCGTGGGGAGTTATGCTACGCTCTGCTGCACCCACAACACCAGCCTCAGCGGTCTGCCCTGTAGCGGCGGTTCACTCTGACCGCAATCCACTGGTTTGACCGCCGTGAGCCACGGAACCGGGTCGCCGCCACGAAGACTACAACCACCAGCATCCACCAAAAAGGGTCCGGCTCCGGGTGTCCCAAGGCCCAGGGGGTGCGTCAGAACATTTTCATCACCTTTCACAATCATCAATGGGACAAGGCAGGGATGTCCTCTGTCCCCTCTCTTATACATCCTAGTGACGGAGCACCTGCTCTCATCAATTCGCCATAACCCCAATATTAGGTGGATTGAGGTGGGAGGCACCGATTCCAAGTGCTCTCTATTTGCTGATGATGTCCTAGTATATATCACTCAATCACATATATCCATCCCTGCTGTTATGGCTGAAATAGATCACTTTGTTACATGGTAAAATTTTAAAATCAATGCAGCGAAGTCTGAGGCCCTCGATGTCTCCCTCCCCAAATCCATATAGGATTCCATCCAGTCCAACTTTCCCTTTGCCTGGCCCTCACAGGGTATCAAATACTTAGGAATTCCTATTCATAGAGACCTCTCCCATCTATGTTATCTTAATTTTGGGCCCTTTATTGAACAATTCCATACAGACCACGGTTGGCAAGTTAGAACTGTAAGATTCACTACGTGAACCACTGGTGTTTTGTGGAAAAGCACATGTACACTGCGTTCCAAATTATTATGCAAAAAGTGTTTAGGAGTGATAAGGGAAGAATTTGTTTGTTTGTCAGTTAAACTCATTGATGGTGATGTGTGTCAGGGCTCTTTATATCACTGTAAGCAATTGCAGACACCTGTGCTAATTAGTTTGGCAGGTGTGTCCAATGAAAGGCAAGACTACTTAAGAAGGCTCTCTCACATTATTAAGCAGCCTACATTTTCTGCCAAAATGGGAAAGAAAAAGGATGTGTCGGCTGCTGAGAAGCAACAAATTGTGGAGTGTTTAGGTCAAGGCATGACTACAATCAACATTGTGCGATGATCAGGATGAAGTGTCTTGGCAATCAAGAAGTATGTAGCTGATTCACAGTACACACGTGTGCGTGCTGATAAGGGCAAATTGAGGACTCTTTCCTACAGGCAATTACGTCAGGTTGAAAGAGCAGCGGCAAAAAAGCCTTGTCATAGCAGCAGACAAGTTTTTGAAGCTGCTTGTGCCTCCAACGTCCCCCGAACAACAAGATGCAGGGTCCTTCAGAGGTTTGCAGCTGTGCATACGCCATCCTGTCGACCTCCTCTATCCACTTCACAGAAGCAGAAACGGCTCCAGTGGGCCAAACATTACATGAAGACTGATTTCAAAACTGTTTTGTTCACGGATGAGTGCCGTGCAGCGCTCGATGGTCCAGATGGATGGAGTGGAGGATGGCTGGTTGATGGACACCCCACGCAAACACGGCTACAGCGCCAACAAGGAGGAGGTGGAGTAATGTTTTGGGCTGGAATCATGGGGAGAGAGATTGTCGGCCCCTTTAGGATCCCTGAAGGCGCTAAAGATGAACTCCATAATGTATGTGGATTTTCTCAAACAGCACTTCCTGCCATGGTTCAAGAAGAAGAACCGTGTATTTCACAGCAAGATCATTTTTCTGCATGATAATGCACCATCTCATGCTGCACATAAAACATCTGCATCTCTGGCTGATATGGGCATAAAAGGGGACAAACTTATGGTGTGACCCCCATGCTCCCCTGACCTCTACCCCATTCAGAACCTTTGGAGCATCATTAAAAGGAGTGTCTATGATGGCGGGAGGCAGTTCACATCTAAGCAACAGCTCTGGGAGGGTATTCTGTCCTCATGCAAAACAATTGAAGCAGAAACCATCCAAAACCTGACAAATTCAATGGACGAGAGAGTTCAGAAGCTCCTTTCGAACAAGGGGTCCTATGTGAAAATGTAACATCACCTAGAATAAAGTTTTGAGTTGAAAACTGTTTGATTTCAGTTTCTAACAACCTGCTAATGCTTATAATTTCAAAAATGACCATTTTTTTGGTCTTTATTAAAATGAAAAGGTTGATCGAAAAGTTTGGGGGATCTAAGAGTGTGGCAACCCAGTAGTCATGATTACTTCGTATTCTGACAATATGAGGGTCATGCTGCAGGTAGTGCAGCAAGAAGGCACTTATGTGTCTTGCGCATCTCGGAGCCCCAAAATTATTTTCCGGGCTAGATGCAGCAAAAAATTATTTTTAATTTTAAATCTGGTGGAGCTTATTATAGATGGCCTAATAGGATCAGTGCTGCACACTGCTACAAAGCCCAAATTATTTTCCAGTCAAGATACAGATAAACATGATTAGTAATTTGAAAGCTTAAAACGGTTGGTAGGGTGATTTTAACCAATCATCAAGCTTTTACTCTCCCCAGGATGACACAGGGGTAGAAAAGTCGTTTCGGATCCATGATTTGTTCATCTTTATGAACGTGAGTCTGTCTACATTATCAGTGGAGAGCCGCGTGCGCTTATCTGTCAGCACACCACCAGCAGCGCTGAACACACGTTCAGACAGAACGTTGGCTGCGGGGCACGACAAGATCTCCAAGGCGTAAGTGGCTAGCTCCGGCCATTTATCCAGATTGGAAGCCCAAAAAGAGCAAGGGTCCAGTGACACAGTCGTGGCTTCAATGTTTACTTGGAGATACTCCTGTACCATCGTCTCTAGGCGTTGACTATGTGTCAGACTTCTTGTCTCCTGCGGCCTTGCAAAGGATGGGCTAAAAAAGTGGTGAAATGATTCCGCAAAATTGATGTTACCAGCAGATACTGTGGTTCTGTTACGGTTTGAGTGCTGAACACTTGACGGTCCCACGGTTGGCAAGTTGGAACTGTGAGATTCACTACGTGCACCGCTGGTATTTTGTGGAAAAGCACATGTAAGATTCTGCAACAGTCTCTGCTGATACTCCTGCATGCGTGCATCCCTTTCTATGGCAGGAATAATTTCTGCAAATTTACTTTTGTACCGGGGATCTAACAGTGTGGCAACCCAGTAGTCAGGATTATTTCTAATTCTCACAATTCGAGGGTCATGTTGCAGGTAGTGCAGCAAGAAGGCACTCATGTGTGTTGCGCATCCAGGAGCACCAAGTCCCTGTTGTGTTGGTGGCGAGATAACAATCATGCTTCCTTCCTCTGTCCTCTCCCCCCAACCTCGCACAACAGAAATGTGATCAAGGTCTCCCTCATCTGATGAGTCTTCCATCAGTTCGTCCTCCACTTCTTCCTGGGCTCCTGCACCTTCCTCACTAGTTTGGCTGCTACCATGCGCCCTGGTAAAACCATCTCACCCACCCTCACATGTCTGCCGCCTTGGTGCTGCCGACCTTCTGGACCTTGCAGATATTAGCCCTTCCGCATACAACTCCTCCTCCTCTACTTCCTCCACCTCCTCTTGTGCCACAACCTGACTCCGAATTCTGTTTAACATGTGCTCCAGCATGTAAATCACCGGAATAGTCATGCTGATAATGGCATCGTCAGCACTAAACATCTTCGTCGCCATTTCAAAACTGTGCAGAAGGGTGCATAGGTCCCTGATCTGAGACCACTCCTCCAGCGTGATTTGCCCCACCTCTGAATCTCGTTGGCCCAGGCTATACGTCAGAACGTATTGCACCAGGGCTTGTCGGTGCTGCCACAGTCGCTGCAACATGTGCAGAATTGAATTCCACCGGGTAGGCACATCGCATTTTAGCCGGTGAAGTGGCAGGCCCAACGACTTCTGTAGAGATGTAAGTCGCTGAGCTGCGGGATGCGAATGGCGGAAGTGAGCACACAGCGACCGTGCCCTCTGCAGAAGGCCATCTAGTCTGGGATAGTGGGCTAAAAATTGCTGGACAACCAGGTTCAACGCGTGAGCCATACAAGGCACGTGTGTGACATTGCCCCGGCGAAGGGCCGATCCCAGGTTTGCAGCATTGTCGCACACGGCCTTCCCTGGTTTCAGGTCCAGTGGAGACAACCATTCATGAAATTGGTTCTCCAGAGCTGACCACAACTCCTCAGCTGTGTGACTCACATTTCCCAGACATTTCAATGTAAAAACCGCCTGATGACGTTGAGCCCTACTGCCAGCATAGTAAGGAGGTGTGCAGGATCCCTTCTGCGCAGTTAGAAAGCTTGTGGCATGACCAGACAGGCTTTGGGTGCAGGTGGAAGACCGAGAGGAGGTTGAGGAGGCAGAAGCAGTGGAGGAACTTTGACATAAAGAGGATTGACGCACAACTCGTGGGGACGGCAATACTTGGACAGCAGCCCCTTGTCCTGCTGTCACCATAGTTACCCAGTGCCCAGTCAGCGACATGAAACGTCCCTGTCCATGCCTACTCGTCCAAGTGTCTGTGGTGAAATGCACCCTGTCACACACAGAGTTTCTCAAAGAAGCGGTGATGTTGTGTGCGACATGCTGGTGGAGTGCAGGCACACCTTTCTTTGAGAAGTAGTGCCGACTGGGCATCTGGTACTGGGGCCTGCGACGGACATAAGGTCTCGAAAATCCTCTGTGTCCACCAGGCGGAAAGGCAGCATTTCTGTAGCCAAGAGCTTGCACATGGTGAAATTCAACCTATTAGCTTTCTCATGGCTAGGAGGAAATGGTCTTTTACTTGTCCACATCTGAGGGACCGAGGGCTGGCTATTGTGCTTAGACGGGGTTGATAAGGGTGTCCCCGGCAAACTGCCGGTCTGTGAGGAAGATGCAGGCGGACATGTTAGGTTGCCTTGATCCAAAGGTGGTGCTATAGATGTCGGACAGCGCTCAAAACCAGCTGGTGTTACCACCTCCAAAGAAAATGATGACCTGCCAATCACGCTGGCTGTTGCGGGTAAAGAGGTGGCAGGTCTGCGCCCCAAAACAGGTGTGACTGCTGTCCCCCCAGTCACAGAGGATGAAGAGGCCGCGGATGCACAAGATATGGCAGACGGTGGTTGGCCCGGCCGGCTAGGCCGCATTGTAGCACACTGAGCTTCCCACTGCAACTTATGCTTCATGTCCATGTGCCGGTTCATGCATGAAGTACTCAAACTATGTATTTTTTGGCCTCTACTTAGCTTTTGCTGACAAATGTTACAGATAACACGAGTTGGGTCATCTTTATCGATCTGAAAAAATGCCCAGGCTATGCAAGGCTTAGCACCCATGCGACCTGAAGAGCCACCACGACTTGTGGTGAGAGGCAGAGTTGTGTTTGAGGATGCAGTTGTTGACGTGCTTCCAGTACTACGTCTCTGTCCAGGAAGGCGCAACCTGACTTCGTCGTCACTAGCATCTTCCTCCACCTCCTCTGCTGACCTCATCTCTTGGCTGACTGTGGGTTGACAGTAAGTGGGATCTCCAACCTCATCATCATCACCCTGTGTGTTATCACACCCGTCGTCCTCAGAGCCAACCTGTTCCTGCCCTGACAAAAAACTAAAGTTGTCGCTATAATCAGGTATTTGAGTCTTATCATCGTCTTCCTCATTGTCTCCACCAACAGGAGTTACAGTTTGGGAATGAGGGTCTACATTATGGTCAGAACCTTCTGTGTCTGGTCCTGGATCCGACTCATAAAGATTCTGGGCATCAGTGCAGATCATTTCCTCGTCTGGATTCACAGAAGCGCTGGAGTCGACCTCTGATTCCCAGGCTATAGTATGAGTAAACAGCTCTGCAGACTCAACCATCTGTTCTACCTCATACTCAGACGGGCAGCTGGAGATTTGGGAGCTGTGAGGAAGCAAGTGCGATTTGGGTGACACCTTTGAGGACTGGAGTATTTGTGATGTTGAAGTTGATGTGGAGGAGAGCCCACTTAAAGGAGCACTTGATATCCGTTGAAGCACCTGCTGTTTTTGTGCCTCATCTGGAATTTGTAGCGATTGGCGTGGCCGTAAGAAAGGGATCTTATCACATTGTCCGCTAAAAGAAGTAGACATTTTAGTTTGGCTGGAAGATGGTCTTTCTTCTGCAGATGTTACTGTTGCTTTAACACCTACCCCACGGACACAACCTTTTTTCCCCTTCCCAACACGCCTATTCCCCTTTCCACCAGCAGCAGGCCTTTTTCCACTCATTTTGGTGGTTAACTAATTCACAACTCTGGAGTTGTTTGCACAAAAAAACAATGGATGGTAACCGAGCAGAGCTGAGTGGCCAAACTGTGGTATTAGGCCAAAACTATTGGCTGGGTTAGATGCAGAAAAAAATTATATTCAATTTGCAACCTGATGGAGGTCAGTATAGATGGACTAATACAACAAGTCCCACACACAGCTAGAAGCCCAATATTTTTTCAGAGGTAGAGGCAGAAAAAAATATATTCAGTTTGCAACCTGATGGAGGTCAGTATAGATGGACTAATACAACAAGTCCCACACACAGCTAGAATCCCAATATTTTTTCAGAGGTAGATGCAGAAAAAAATATATTCAGTTTGCAACCTGATGGAGGTCTGTATAGATGGATTAATAGAACAAGTCCCACACACAGCTAGAAGCCCAATATTTTTTCAGAGGTAGATGCAGAAAAAAATATATTCAGTTTGCAACCTGATGGAGGTCAATATAGATGGACTAATACAACAAGTCCCACACACAGCTAGAAGCCCAATATTTTTTCAGAGGTAGATGCAGAAAAAAATTATATTCAGTTTGCAACCTGATGGAGGTCTGTATAGATGGATTAATAGAACAAGACCCACACACAGCTAGAAGCCCAATATTTTTTCAGAGGTAGATGCAGAAAAAAATATATTCAGATTGGAACCTGATGGAGGTCAGTATAGATGGACTAATACAACAAGTCCCACACACAGCTAGAAGCCCAAATATTTTTTCAGAGGTACTGTAGATGCAGATATAAATTATTTTTAATTTGCAACCTGATGGAGGTCAGTATAGATGGACTAATAGAGAAAGTCCGACACACTGCTAGAAGGCCAAATATTTTTTCAGAGCTAGATGCAGAAAAAAATTAGATTCAGTTTGCAACCTGATGGAGGTCAGTATAGATGGACTAATAGAGAAAGTCCCACACACTGCTAGAAGGCCAAATATTTTTTCAGAGCTAGATGCATACAAAAAATTATTTTGAATTTGCAACCTGATGGAGGTCAGTATAGGTGGACTAATAGAACAAGTCCCACACACTGCTAGAAGGCCAAATATTTTTTCAGAGCTAGATGCAGAAAAAAATTATATTCAGTTTGCAACCTGATGGAGGTCTGTATAGATGGATTAATAGAACAAGACCCACACACAGCTAGAAGCCCAATATTTTTCAGAGGTAGATGCAGAAAAAAAATATATTCAGTTTGCAACCTGATGGAGGTCAGTATAGATGGACTAATACAACAAGTCCCACACACAGCTAGAAGCCCAATATTTTTTCAGAGGTAGATGCAGAAAAAAATATATTCAGTTTGCAACCTGATGGAGGTCAGTATAGATGGACTAATACAACAAGTCCGACACACAGCTAGAAGCCCAAATATTTTTTCAGAGGTACTGTAGATGCAGATAAAAATTATTTTTAATTTGCAACCTGATGGAGGTCAGTATAGATGGACTAATAGAGAAAGTCCGACACACTACTAGAAGGCCAAATATTTTTTCAGAGCTAGATGCAGAAAAAAATTATATTCAGTTTGCAACCTGATGGAGGTCAGTATAGATGGATTAATAGAACAAGACCCACACACAGCTAGAAGCCCAATATTTTTTCAGAGGTAGATGCAGAAAAAAATATATTCAGTTTGCAACCTGATGGAGGTCAGTTTAGATGGACTAACAGAACAAGTCCCACACACTACTAGAAGGCCAAATATTTTTTCAGAGCTAGATGCAGAAAAAAATTATATTCAGTTTGCAACCTGATGGAGGTCAGTATAGATGGATTAATAGAACAAGACCCACACACAGCTAGAAGCCCAATATTTTTTCAGAGGTAGATGCAGAAAAAAATATATTCAGTTTGCAACCTGATGGAGGTCAGTATAGATGGACTAACAGAGAAAGTCCCACACACTACTAGAAGGCCAAATATTTTTTCAGAGCTAGATGCAGAAAAAAATATATTCAGTTTGCAACCTGATGGAGGTCTGTATAGATGGATTAATAGAACAAGACCCACACACAGCTAGAAGCCCAATATTTTTTCAGAGGTAGATGCAGAAAAAAATATATTCAGTTTGCAACCTGATGGAGGTCAGTATAGATGGACTAATACAACAAGTCCCACACACAGCTAGAAGCCCAAATATTTTTTCAGAGGTACTGTAGATGCAGATAAAAATTATTTTGAATTTGCAACCTGATGGAGGTCAGTATAGATGGACTAATAGAGAAAGTCCGACACACTGCTAGAAGGCAAATATTTTTTCAGAGCTAGATGCAGAAAAAAATTATATTCAGTTTGCAACCTGATGGAGGTCAGTATAGATGGACTAATAGAATGATGCTATGCCCAAAAGATTTTACTTCACTAAGTACAGTAAAAAAATTGGTATTCTATACACAGGTGGTATATCTTGCAACACAGATAGGCTACTCCACTGACTAACACACTCTGCAATAGGCCAAAAAGGATTAGCTTTGCTAGATTCAGCCAAATGCTGTGAAAAAACTTGCACAGCACTGGCACAGACCTGCCTGGCAAAAACTGACAGGAACTGATGTAACCTAGTCCTGAAAAGGACTCCAATTACAATTAGTCTTTACTCCCACAACCTATCTATTTAAGAGCACAGACCTGCCTGATAAAAGTAGTAGGAAATGCTGTAATCTAGTCCTTAAAAGGACTGAAATCACAACTATTCCCTACTCCCAAGCTATCTGTATATTTGTGCGAAAATTGGCTTGAAATTAACAAGGTATAGCGCACACAGCAACAGCGGTGCCATCTAACACGCAGCTGCAGCAGTGAGAAAATGGTGGCGACGGGGAAAATGGCTTGGTCTTATAGGGCAAGGACATGTGACATACACTGCCAATGACACATGCCCTTGCTTGTGTGAAAAAAAGCACTTCGCTCCGTGTGTGCACTGCTGATAGGCTGACAGATTGCACCTCCCCACTGTAATTGCGGGAAAGAGAAAAAAAAATGGAGATCTTCATTGTTCCTGCAGAGATCCATCCCCTGCCCCTCCCCCCACCCCGCTGTACACTCAAACTGCGTATTAACATTAATTTTCATCATTACTGAGAAAAAATCCAGTTATGATTTTGGTGCACGAACAGTTATCGAACATAACCTCGAACAGCCGAATTTTTCTCAAATTGTTCGTGTTCGCCGAACGGCTCGAACACCGCCCAAAACAGCTCGAATTTGAGATTGGCGAACAGTTCGAGTAGAACAACGCTCATCTCTACCTCTAACATACTATAACCTCATTTAGCGGAGATTTTCACAAAAAAGTGAAATTTTCAAAAAGTGGAAATTTTTCCAAAAAACGACTAAGTATGAAGGACTCATCGGGTGAAACGCTCTGGAACTGAAATCGGATGCGCTTACAGACATGCTCCCCTCTCTGGAAGTCTGAGACATGTGTGAAAATTTTCTAAGTCCAGAAAAAAAAAATTTTTCAACTTTTTTTCAAATTTCCCCCCAAGGGATATATATTTTACCCACACATGTGGAGCCCTCCTGGGATGCCCTCTAACATACTATAACCTCATTTAGCGGAGATTTTCACAAAAAAGTGAAATTTTCAAAAAGTCAGAAATTTTGCAAGAAACGACTAAGTATGAAGGACTCATCGGGTGAAACGCTCTGGAACTGAAATCGGATGCGCTTACAGACATGCTCCCCTCTCTGGAAGTCTGAGACATGTGTGAAAATTTTCTAAGTCCAGAAAAAAAAATTTTTTCAACTTTTTTTCAAATTTCCCCCCAAGGGATATATATTTTACCCACACATGTGGAGCCCTCCTGGGATGCCCTCTAACATACTATAACCTCATTTAGCGGAGATTTTCACAAAAAAGTGAAATTTTCAAAAAGTCAGAAATTTTGCAAGAAACGACTAAGTATGAAGGACTCATCGGGTGAAACGCTCTGGAACTGAAATCGGATGCGCTTACAGACATGCTCCCCTCTCTGGAAGTCTGAGACATGTGTGAAAATTTTCTAAGTCCAGAAAAAAAAAATTTTCAAATTTTTTTCAAATTTTCCCCCCAAGGGATGTATATTTTACCTACACATGTGGAGCCCTCCTGGGATGCCCTCTAACATACTATAACCTCATTTAGCGGAGATTTTCACAAAAAAGTGAAATTTTCAAAAAGTGAACATTTTTCCAAAAAACGACTAAGTATGAAGGACTCATCGGGTGAAACGCTCTGGAACTGAAATCGGATGCTCTTACAGACATGCTACCCTCTCTGGAAGTCTGAGACATGTGTGAAAATTTTCTAAGTCCAGAAAAAAAAAATTTTAAAACTTTTTTTCAAATTTCCCCCCAAGGGATATATATTTTACCCACACATTTGGAGCCCTCCTGGGATGCCCTCTAACATACTATAACCTCATTTAGCGGAGATTTTCACAAAAAAGTGAAATTTTCAAAAAGTCAGAAATTTTGCAAGAAATGACTAAGTATGAAGGACTCATCGGGTGAAACATTCTGGAACTGAAATCGAATGCGCTTACAGACATGCTCCCCTCTCTGGAAGTCTGACACATGTGTGAAAATTTTCTAAGTCCAGAAAAGAAAATTTTTTCAACTTTTTTTCAAATTTCCCCCCAAGGGATATATATTTTACCCACACATTTGGAGCCCTCCTGGGATGCCCTCTAACATACTATAACCTCATTTAGCGAAGATTTTCACAAAAAAGTGAAATTTTCAAAAAGTCAGAAATTTTGCAAAAAACGACTAAGTATGAAGGACTCAACGGGTGAAACGCTCTGGAACTGAAATCGGATGCGTGCACTAACATGCTCCCCTCTCTGGAAGTCTGAGACATGTGTGAAAATTTTCTAAGTCCAGAAAAAAAATAATTTTTAACTTTTTTTCAAATTTCCCCACAAGGAATATATATTTTACCCACACAGTTGGAGCCCTCCTGGGATGCCCTCTAACATACTATAACCTCATTTAGCGGAGATTTTCACAAAAAAGTGAAATTTTCAAAAAGTCAGAAATTTTGCAAAAAACGACTAAGTATGAAGGACTCATCGGGTGAAACGCTCTGGAACTGAAATCGGATGCGCTTACAGACATGATCCCCTCTCTGGAAGTCTTACACATGTGTGAAAATTTTCAAAGTCCAGAAAAAAAAATTTTTCAACTTTTTTTCAAATTTCCCCCCAAGGGATATATATTTTACCCACACATTTGGAGCCCTCCTGGGATGCCCTCTAACATACTATAACCTCATTTAGCGGAGATTTTCACAAGAAAGTGAAATTTTCAAAAAGTGAAAATTTTTCCAAAAAACGACTAAGTATGAAGGACTCATCGGGTGAAACGCTCTGGAACTGAAATCGGATGCGCTTACAGACATGCTCCCCTCTCTGGAAGTCTGAGACATGTGTGAAAATTTTCTAAGTCCAGGAAAAAAATTTTTTCAACTTTTTTTCAAATTTCCCCCCAAGGGATATATATTTTACCCACACATTTGGAGCCCTCCTGGGATGCCCTCTAACATACTATAACCTCATTTAGCGGAGATTTTCACAAAAAAGTGAAATTTTCAAAAAGTCAGAAATTTTGCAAGAAACGACTAAGTATGAAGGACTCATCGGGTGAAACACTCTGGAACTGAAATCGAATGCGCTTACAGACATGCTCCCCTCTCTGGAAGTCTGACACATGAGTGAAAATTTTCTAAGTCCAGAAAAGAAAATTTTTTCAACTTTTTTTCAAATTTCCTCCCAAGGGATATATATTTTACCCACACATTTGGAACCCTCCTGGGATGCCCTCTAACATACTATAACCTCATTTAGTGGAGATTTTCACAAAAAAGTGAAATTTTCAAAAAGTCAGAAATTTTGCAAAAAACGACTAAGTATGAAGGACTCATCGGGTGAATCGCTCTGGAACTGAAATCGGATGCGCGCACTGACATGCTCCCCTCTCTGGAAGTCTGAGACATGTGTGAAAATTTTCTAAGTCAAGAATAAAAAAAATTTTCAACTTTTTTTCAAATTTCCCCCAAGGGATATTTATTTTACCCACACATTTGGAGCCCTCCTGGGATGCCCTCTAACATACTATAACCTCATTTAGCGGAGATTTTCACAAAAAAGTGAAATTTTCAAACAGTCAGAAATTTTGCAAAAAACGACTAAGTATGAAGGACTCATCGGGTGAATCGCTCTGGAACTCAAATCGGATGCGCTTACAGACATGCTCCCCTCTCTGGAAGTCTGAGACATGTGTGAAAATTTTCTAAGTCCAGAAAAAAAAAATTTTAAAACTTTTTTTCAAATTTCCCCCCAAGGGATATATATTTTACCCACACATTTGGAGCCCTCCTGGGATGCCCTCTAACATACTATAACCTCATTTAGCGGAGATTTTCACAAAAAAGTGAAATTTTCAAAAAGTGAAAATTTTTCCAAAAAACGACTAAGTATGAAGGACTCATCGGGTGAAACGCTCTGGAACTGAAATCGGATGCGCTTACAGACATGCTCCCCTCTCTGGAAGTCTGAGACATGTGTGAAAATTTTCTAAGTCCAGGAAAAAAATTTTTTCAACTTTTTTTCAAATTTCCCCTTAAGGGATATATATTTTACCCACACATTTGGAGCCCTCCTGGGATGCCCTCTAACATACTATAACCTCATTTAGCGGAGATTTTCACAAAAAAGTGAAATTTTCAAAAAGTCAGAAATTTTGCAAGAAACGACTAAGTATGAAGGACTCATCGGGTGAAACACTCTGGAACTGAAATCGAATGCGCTTACAGACATGCTCCCCTCTCTGGAAGTCTGACACATGAGTGAAAATTTTCTAAGTCCAGAAAAGAAAATTTTTTCAACTTTTTTTCAAATTTCCTCCCAAGGGATATATATTTTACCCACACATTTGGAACCCTCCTGGGATGCCCTCTAACATACTATAACCTCATTTAGTGGAGATTTTCACAAAAAAGTGAAATTTTCAAAAAGTCAGAAATTTTGCAAAAAACGACTAAGTATGAAGGACTCATCGGGTGAATCGCTCTGGAACTGAAATCGGATGCGTGCACTGACATGCTCCCCTCTCTGGAAGTCTGAGACATGTGTGAAAATTTTCTAAGTCCAGAAAAAAAAATTTTTTCAACTTTTTTTCAAATTTCCCCCCAAGGGATATATATTTTACCCACACATGTGGAGCCCTCCTGGGATGCCCTCTAACATACTATAACCTCATTTAGCGGAGATTTTCACAAAAAAGTGAAATTTTCAAAAAGTCAGAAATTTTGCAAGAAACGACTAAGTATGAAGGACTCATCGGGTGAAACGCTCTGGAACTGAAATCGGATGCGCTTACAGACATGCTCCCCTCTCTGGAAGTCTGAGACATGTGTGAAAATTTTCTAAGTCCAGAAAAAAAAATTTTTCAAATTTTTTTCAAATTTTCCCCCCAAGGGATGTATATTTTACCTACACATGTGGAGCCCTCCTGGGATGCCCTCTAACATACTATAACCTCATTTAGCGGAGATTTTCACAAAAAAGTGAAATTTTCAAAAAGTGAACATTTTTCCAAAAAACGACTAAGTATGAAGGACTCATCGGGTGAAACGCTCTGGAACTGAAATCGGATGCTCTTACAGACATGCTACCCTCTCTGGAAGTCTGAGACATGTGTGAAAATTTTCTAAGTCCAGAAAAAAAAAATTTTAAAACTTTTTTTCAAATTTCCCCCAAGGGATATATATTTTACCCACACATTTGGAGCCCTCCTGGGATGCCCTCTAACATACTATAACCTCATTTAGCGGAGATTTTCACAAAAAAGTGAAATTTTCAAAAAGTCAGAAATTTTGCAAGAAATGACTAAGTATGAAGGACTCATCGGGTGAAACATTCTGGAACTGAAATCGAATGCGCTTACAGACATGCTCCCCTCTCTGGAAGTCTGACACATGTGTGAAAATTTTCTAAGTCCAGAAAAGAAAATTTTTTCAACTTTTTTTCAAATTTCCCCCCAAGGGATATATATTTTACCCACACATTTGGAGCCCTCCTGGGATGCCCTCTAACATACTATAACCTCATTTAGCGAAGATTTTCACAAAAAAGTGAAATTTTCAAAAAGTCAGAAATTTTGCAAAAAACGACTAAGTATGAAGGACTCATCGGGTGAAACGCTCTGGAACTGAAATCGGATGCGTGCACTAACATGCTCCCCTCTCTGGAAGTCTGAGAAATGTGTGAAAATTTTCTAAGTCCAGAAAAAAAATAATTTTTAACTTTTTTTCAAATTTCCCCACAAGGAATATATATTTTACCCACACAGTTGGAGCCCTCCTGGGATGCCCTCTAACATACTATAACCTCATTTAGCGGAGATTTTCACAAAAAAGTGAAATTTTCAAACAGTCAGAAATTTTGCAAAAAACGACTAAGTATGAAGGACTCATCGGGTGAATCGCTCTGGAACTCAAATCGGATGCGCTTACAGACATGCTCCCCTCTCTGGAAGTCTGAGACATGTGTGAAAATTTTCTAAGTCCAGAAAAAAAAAATTTTAAAACTTTTTTTCAAATTTCCCCCCAAGGGATATATATTTTACCCACACATTTGGAGCCCTCCTGGGATGCCCTCTAACATACTATAACCTCATTTAGCGGAGATTTTCACAAAAAAGTGAAATTTTCAAAAAGTCAGAAATTTTGCAAGAAACGACTAAGTATGAAGGACTCATCGGGTGAATCGCTCTGGAACTGAAATCAGATGCGCGCACTAACATGCTCCCCTCTCTGGAAGTCTGAGACATGTGTGAAAATTTTCTAAGTCCAGAAAAAAAAAATTTTTCAACTTTTTTTCAAATTTCCCCCAAGGGATATTTATTTTACCCACACATTTGGAGCCCTCCTGGGATGCCCTCTAACATACTATAACCTCATTTAGCGGAGATTTTCACAAAAAAGTGAAATTTTCAATAAGTGAAAATTTTTCCATAAAACGACTAAGTATAAAGGACTCATCGGGTGAAACGCTCTGGAACTGAAATCGGATGCGCTTACAGACATGATCCCCTCTCTGGAAGTCTGACACATGTGTGAAAATTTTCTAAGTCCAGAAAAAAAAAATGTAAAACTTTTTTTCAAATTTACCCCCAAGGGATATATATTTTACCCACACATTTGGAGCCCTCCTGGGATGCTCTCTAACATACTATAACCTCATTTAGCGGAGATTTTCACACAAAAGTGAAATTTTAAAAAAGTCAGAAATTTTGCAAAAAATGACTAAGTATGAATGACTCATCGGGTGAAACGCTCTGGAACTGAAATCAGATGCGCGCACAGACATGATCCCCTCTCTGGAAGTCTGACACATGTGTGAAAATTTTCTAAGTCCAGAAAAAAAAAATGTAAAACTTTTTTTCAAATTTCCCCCCAAGGGATATGTATTTTACCCACACATTTGGAGCCCTCCTGGGATGCCCTCTAACATACTATAACCTCATTTAGCGGAGATTTTCACAAAAAAGTGATATTTTCAAAAAGTCAGAAATTTTGCAAGAAACGACTAAGTATGAATGACTCATCGGGTGAAACGCTCTGGAACTGAAATCGGATGCGCGCACTAACATGCTCCCCTCTCTGGAAGTCTAAGACATGTGTGAAAATTTTCTAAGTCCAGAAAAAAATAATTTTTAACTTTTTTTCAAATTTCCCCACAAGGGATATAGATTTTACCCACACATTTGGAGCCCTCCTGGGATGCCCTCTAACATACTATAACCTCATTTAGCGGAGATTTTCACAAAAAAGTGAAATTTTCAAAAAGTCAGAAATTTTGCAAGAAATGACTAAGTATGAAGGACTCATCGGGTGAAACACTCTGGAACTGAAATCGAATGCGCTTACAGACATGCTCCCCTCTCTGGAAGTCTGACACATGTGTGAAAATTTTCTAAGTCCAGAAAAGAAAATTTTTTCAACTTTTTTTCAAATTTCCCCCCAAGGGATATATATTTTACCCACACATTTGGAGCCCTCCTGGGATGCCCTCTAACATACTATAACCTCATTTAGCGGAGATTTTCACAAAAAAGTGAAATTTTCAAAAAGTCAGAAATTTTGCAAAAAACGACTAAGTATAAAGGACTCATCGGGTGAAACGCTCTGGAACTGAAATCGGATGCGTGCACTAACATGCTCCCCTCTCTGGAAGTCTGAGACATGTGTGAAAATTTTCAAAGTCCAGAAAAAAAAATTTTTCAACTTTTTTTCAAATTTCCCCCCAAGGGATATATATTTTACCCACACATTTGGAGCCCTCCTGGGATGCCCTCTAACATACTATAACCTCATTTAGCGGAGATTTTCACAAAAAAGTGAAATTTTCAAAAAGTGAAAATTTTTCCAAAAAACGACTAAGTATGAAGGACTCATCGGGTGAAACGCTCTGGAACTGAAATCGGATGCGCTTACAGACATGCTCCCCTCTCTGGAAGTCTGAGACATGTGTGAAAATTTTCTAAGTCCAGGAAAAAAAATTTTTCAACTTTTTTTCAAATTTCCCCCCAAGGGATATATATTTTACCCACACATTTGGAGCCCTCCTGGGATGCCCTCTAACATACTATAACCTCATTTAGCGGAGATTTTCACAAAAAAGTGAAATTTTCAAAAAGTCTGAAATTTTGCAAGAAACGACTAAGTATGAAGGACTCATCGGGTGAAACACTCTGGAACTGAAATCAGATGCGCGCACTAACATGCTCCCCTCTCTGGAAGTCTGAGACATGTGTGAAAATTTTCTAAGTCCTGAAAAAAAATAATTTTTAACTTTTTTTCAAATTTCCCCACAAGGGATATATATTTTACCCACACATGTGGAGCCCTCCTGGGATGCCCTCTAACATACTATAACCTCATTTAGCAGAGATTTTCACAAAAAAGTGAAATTTTCAAAAAGTGAAAATTTTTCCAAAAAACGACTAAGTATGAAGGACTCATCGGGTGAAACGCTTTGGAACTGAAATCGGATGCGCTTACAGACATGATCCCCTCTCTGGAAGTCTGAGACATGTGTGGAAATTTTCTAAGTCCAGAAAAAAAAATTTTTCAACTTTTTTTCAAATTTCCCCCCAAGGGATATATATTTTACCCACACATTTGGAGCCCTCCTGGGATGCCCTCTAACATACTATAACCTCATTTAGCGGAGATTTTCACAAAAAAGTGAAATTTTCAAAAAGTCAGAAATTTTGCAAGAAACGACTAAGTATGAAGGACTCATCGGGTGAATCGCTCTGGAACTGAAATCGGATGCGCGCACTGACATGCTCCCCTCTCTGGAAGTCTGAGACATGTGTGAAAATTTTCTAAGTCCAGAAAAAAAAAATTATTCAACTTTTTTTCAAATTTCCCCCAAGGGATATTTATTTTACCCACACATTTGGAGCCCTCCTGGGATGCCCTCTAACATACTATAACCTCATTTAGCGGAGATTTTCACAAAAAAGTGAAAATTTCAAAAAGTCAGAAATTTTGCAAAAAACGACTAAGTATGAAGGACTCATCGGGTGAATCGCTCTGGAACTCAAATCGGATGCGCTTACAGACATGCTCCCCTCTCTGGAAGTCTGAGACATGTGTGAAAATTTTCTAAGTCCAGAAAAAAAAAAATTTAAAACTTTTTTTCAAATTTCCCCCCAAGGGATATATATTTTACCCACACATTTGGAGCCCTCCTGGGATGCCCTCTAACATACTATAACCTCATTTAGCGGAGATTTTCACAAAAAAGTGAAATTTTCAAAAAGTCAGAAATTTTGCAAGAAACGACTAAGTATGAAGGACTCATCGGGTGAAACACTCTGGAACTAAAATCGAATGCGTTTACAGACATGCTCCCCTCTCTGGAAGTCTGACACATGTGTGAAAATTTTCTAAGTCCAGAAAAGAAAATTTTTTCAACTTTTTTTCAAAATTTCCCCCCAAGGGATATATATTTTACCCACACATTTGGAGCCCTCCTGGGATGCCCTCTAACATACTATAACCTCATTTAGCGGAGATTTTCACAAAAAAGTGAAATTTTCAAAAAGTCAGAAATTTTGCAAAAAAAGACTAAGTATGAAGGACTCATCGGGTGAATCGCTCTGGAACTGAAATCGGATGCGCGCACTTACATGCTCCCCTCTCTGGAAGTCTGAGACATGAGTGAAAATTTTCTAAGTCCAGAAAAAAAAAATTATTCAACTTTTTTTCAAATTTCCCCAAGGGATATTTATTTTACCCACACATTTGGAGCCCTCCTGGGATGCCCTCTAACATACTATAACCTCATTTAGCGGAGATTTTCACAAAAAAGTGAAATTTTCAAAAAGTCAGAAATTTTGCAAAAAACGACTAAGTATGAAGGACTCATCGGGTGAATCGCTCTGGAACTCAAATCGGATGCGCTTACAGACATGCTCCCCTCTCTGGAAGTCTGAGACATGTGTGAAAATTTTCTAAGTCCAGAAAAAAAAATTTTAAAACTTTTTTTCAAATTTCCCCCCAAGGGATATATATTTTACCCACACATTTGGAGCCCTCCTGGGATGCCCTCTAACATACTATAACCTCATTTAGCGGAGATTTTCACAAAAAAGTGAAATTTTCAAAAAGTCAGAAATTTTGCAAGAAATGACTAAGTATGAAGGACTCATCGGGTGAAACACTCTGGAACTGAAATCGAATGCGCTTACAGACATGCTCCCCTCTCTGGAAGTCTGACACATGTGTGAAAATTTTCTAAGTCCAGAAAAGAAAATTTTTTCAACTTTTTTTCAAAATTTCCCCCCAAGGGATATATATTTTACCCACACATTTGGAGCCCTCCTGGGATGCCCTCTAACATACTATAACCTCATTTAGCGGAGATTTTCACAAAAAAGTGAAATTTTCAAAAAGTCAGAAATTTTGCAAAAAACGACTAAGTATGAAGGACTCATTGGGTGAATCGCTCTGGAACTGAAATCGGATGCGCACACTGACATGCTCCCCTCTCTGGAAGTCTGAGACATGTGTGAAAATTTTCTAAGTCCAGAAAAAAAAAATTTTTCACCTTTTTTTCAAATTTCACCCAAGGGATATATATTTTACCCACACATTTGGAGCCCTCCTGGGATGCCCTCTAACATACTATAACCTCATTTAGCGGAGATTTTCACAAAAAAGTGAAATTTTCAAAAAGTCAGAAATTTTGCAAGAAACGACTAAGTATGAAGGACTCATCGGGTGAAACACTCTGGAACTGAAATCAGATGCGCGCACTAACATGCTCCCCTCTCTGGAAGTCTGAGACATGTGTGAAAATTTTCTAAGTCCTGAAAAAAAATAATTTTTAACTTTTTTTCAAATTTCCCCACAAGGGATATATGTTTTACCCACACATGTGGAGCCCTCCTGGGATGCCCTCTAACATACTATAACCTCATTTAGCGGAGATTTTCACAAAAAAGTGAAATTTTCAAAAAGTCAGAAATTTTGCAAAAAACGACTAAGTATGAAGGACTCATCGGGTGAATCGCTCTGGAACTGAAATCAGATGCGCGCACTAACATGCTCCCCTCTCTGGAAGTCTGAGACATGTGTGAAAATTTTCTAAGTCCAGAAAAAAAAAATTTTTCAACTTTTTTTCAAATTTCCCCCAAGGGATATTTATTTTACCCACACATTTGGAGCCCTCCTGGGATGCCCTCTAACATACTATAACCTCATTTAGCGGAGATTTTCACAAAAAAGTGAAATTTTCAAAAAGTCAGAAATTTTGCAAAAAACGACTAAGTATGAAGGACTCATCGGGTGAATCGCTCTGGAACTCAAATCGGATGCGCTTACAGACATGCTCCCCTCTCTGGAAGTCTGAGACATGTGTGAAAATTTTCTAAGTCCAGAAAAAAAAAATTTTAAAACTTTTTTTCAAATTTCCCCCCAAGGGATATATATTTTACCCACACATTTGGAGCCCTCCTGGGATGCCCTCTAACATACTATAACCTCATTTAGCGGAGATTTTCACAAAAAAGTGAAATTTTCAAAAAGTCAGAAATTTTGCAAAAAACGACTAAGTATGAAGGACTCATCGGGTGAATCGCTCTGGAACTCAAATCGGATGCGCTTACAGACATGCTCCCCTCTCTGGAAGTCTGAGACATGTGTGAAAATTTTCTAAGTCCAGAAAAAAAAATTTTTAAAACTTTTTTTCAAATTTCCCCCCAAGGGATATATTTTTTACCCACACATTTGGAGCCCTCCTGGGATGCCCTCTAACATACTATAACCTCATTTAGCGGAGATTTTCACAAAAAAGTGAAATTTTCAAAAAGTCAGAAATTTTGCAAAAAACGACTAAGTATGAAGGACTCATCGGGTGAATCGCTCTGGAACTGAAATCGGATGCGCACACTGACATGCTCCCCTCTCTGGAAGTCTGAGACATGTGTGAAAATTTTCTAAGTCCAGAAAAAAAAAATTTTTCACCTTTTTTTCAAATTTCACCCAAGGGATATATATTTTACCCACACATTTGGAGCCCTCCTGGGATGCCCTCTAACATACTATAACCTCATTTAGCGGAGATTTTCACAAAAAAGTGAAATTTTCAAAAAGTCAGAAATTTTGCAAAAAACGACTAAGTATGAAGGACTCATCGGGTGAATCGCTCTGGAACTGAAATCAGATGCGCGCACTAACTTGCTCCCCTCTCTGGAAGTCTGAGACATGTGTGAAAATTTTCTAAGTCCAGAAAAAAAAAATTTTTCAACTTTTTTTCAAATTTCCCCCAAGGGATATTTATTTTACCCACACATTTGGAGCCCTCCTGGGATGCCCTCTAACATACTATAACCTCATTTAGCGGAGATTTTCACAAAAAAGTGAAATTTTCAAAAAGTCAGAAATTTTGCAAAAAACGACTAAGTATGAAGGACTCATCGGGTGAATCGCTCTGGAACTCAAATCGGATGCGCTTACAGACATGCTCCCCTCTCTGGAAGTCTGAGACATGTGTGAAAATTTTCTAAGTCCAGAAAAAAAAAATTTTAAAACTTTTTTTCAAATTTCCCCCCAAGGGATATATATTTTACCCACACATTTGGAGCCCTCCTGGGATGCCCTCTAACATACTATAACCTCATTTAGCGGAGATTTTCACAAAAAAGTGAAATTTTCAAAAAGTCAGAAATTTTGCAAAAAACGACTAAGTATGAAGGACTCATCGGGTGAATCGCTCTGGAACTCAAATCGGATGCGCTTACAGACATGCTCCCCTCTCTGGAAGTCTGAGACATGTGTGAAAATTTTCTAAGTCCAGAAAAAAAAAATTTTAAAACTTTTTTTCAAATTTCCCCCCAAGGGATATATATTTTACCCACACATTTGGAGCCCTCCTGGGATGCCCTCTAACATACTATAACCTCATTTAGCGGAGATTTTCACAAAAAAGTGAAATTTTCAAAAAGTCAGAAATTTTGCAAAAAACGACTAAGTATGAAGGACTCATCGGGTGAATCGCTCTGGAACTGAAATCAGATGCACGCACTAACATGCTCCCCTCTCTGGAAGTCTGAGACATGTGTGAAAATTTTCTAAGTCCAGAAAAAAAAATTTTAAAACTTTTTTCAAATTTCCCCCCAAGGGATATATATTTTACCCACACATTTGGAGCCCTCCTGGGATGCCCTCTAACATACTATAACCTCATTTAGCGGAGATTTTCACAAAAAAGTGAAATTTTCAAAAAGTCAGAAATTTTGCAAGAAACGACTAAGTATGAAGGACTCATCGGGTGAAACACTCTGGAACTGAAATCGAATGCGCTTACAGACATGCTCCCCTCTCTGGAAGTCTGACACATGTGTGAAAATTTTCTAAGTCCAGAAAAGAAAATTTTTTCAACTTTTTTTCAAAATTTCCCCCCAAGGGATATATATTTTACCCACACATTTGGAGCCCTCCTGGGATGCCCTCTAACATACTATAACCTCATTTAGCGGAGATTTTCACAAAAAAGTGAAATTTTCAAAAAGTCAGAAATTTTGCAAGAAACGACTAAGTATGAAGGACTCATCGGGTGAAACACTCTGGAACTGAAATCAGATGCGCGCACTAACATGCTCCCCTCTCTGGAAGTCTGAGACATGTGTGAAAATTTTCTAAGTCCTGAAAAAAAATAATTTTTAACTTTTTTTCAAATTTCCCCACAAGGGATATATATTTTACCCACACATGTGGAGCCCTCCTGGGATGCCCTCTAACATACTATAACCTCATTTAGCGGAGATTTTCACAAAAAAGTGAAATTTTCAAAAAGTCAGAAATTTTGCAAAAAACGACTAAGTATGAAGGACTCATCGGGTGAATCGCTCTGGAACTGAAATCAGATGCGCGCACTAACATGCTCCCCTCTCTGGAAGTCTGAGACATGTGTGAAAATTTTCTAAGTCCAGAAAAAAAAAATTTTTCAACTTTTTTTCAAATTTCCCCCAAGGGATATTTATTTTACCCACACATTTGGAGCCCTCCTGGGATGCCCTCTAACATACTATAACCTCATTTAGCGGAGATTTTCACAAAAAAGTGAAATTTTCAAAAAGTCAGAAATTTTGCAAAAAACGACTAAGTATGAAGGACTCATCGGGTGAATCGCTCTGGAACTCAAATCGGATGCGCTTACAGACATGCTCCCCTCTCTGGAAGTCTGAGACATGTGTGAAAATTTTCTAAGTCCAGAAAAAAAAAATTTTAAAACTTTTTTTCAAATTTCCCCCCAAGGGATATATATTTTACCCACACATTTGGAGCCCTCCTGGGATGCCCTCTAACATACTATAACCTCATTTAGCGGAGATTTTCACAAAAAAGTGAAATTTTCAAAAAGTCAGAAATTTTGCAAAAAACGACTAAGTATGAAGGACTCATCGGGTGAATCGCTCTGGAACTGAAATCGGATGCGCACACTGACATGCTCCCCTCTCTGGAAGTCTGAGACATGTGTGAAAATTTTCTAAGTCCAGAAAAAAAAAATTTTTCACCTTTTTTTCAAATTTCACCCAAGGGATATATATTTTACCCACACATTTGGAGCCCTCCTGGGATGCCCTCTAACATACTATAACCTCATTTAGCGGAGATTTTCACAAAAAAGTGAAATTTTCAAAAAGTCAGAAATTTTGCAAAAAACGACTAAGTATGAAGGACTCATCGGGTGAATCGCTCTGGAACTGAAATCAGATGCGCGCACTAACATGCTCCCCTCTCTGGAAGTCTGAGACATGTGTGAAAATTTTCTAAGTCCAGAAAAAAAAAATTTTTCAACTTTTTTTCAAATTTCCCCCAAGGGATATTTATTTTACCCACACATTTGGAGCCCTCCTGGGATGCCCTCTAACATACTATAACCTCATTTAGCGGAGATTTTCACAAAAAAGTGAAATTTTCAAAAAGTCAGAAATTTTGCAAAAAACGACTAAGTATGAAGGACTCATCGGGTGAATCGCTCTGGAACTCAAATCGGATGCGCTTACAGACATGCTCCCCTCTCTGGAAGTCTGAGACATGTGTGAAAATTTTCTAAGTCCAGAAAAAAAAAATTTTAAAACTTTTTTTCAAATTTCCCCCCAAGGGATATATATTTTACCCACACATTTGGAGCCCTCCTGGGATGCCCTCTAACATACTATAACCTCATTTAGCGGAGATTTTCACAAAAAAGTGAAATTTTCAAAAAGTCAGAAATTTTGCAAAAAACGACTAAGTATGAAGGACTCATCGGGTGAATCGCTCTGGAACTCAAATCGGATGCGCTTACAGACATGCTCCCCTCTCTGGAAGTCTGAGACATGTGTGAAAATTTTCTAAGTCCAGAAAAAAAAAATTTTAAAACTTTTTTTCAAATTTCCCCCCAAGGGATATATATTTTACCCACACATTTGGAGCCCTCCTGGGATGCCCTCTAACATACTATAACCTCATTTAGCGGAGATTTTCACAAAAAAGTGAAATTTTCAAAAAGTCAGAAATTTTGCAAAAAACGACTAAGTATGAAGGACTCATCGGGTGAATCGCTCTGGAACTGAAATCAGATGCACGCACTAACATGCTCCCCTCTCTGGAAGTCTGAGACATGTGTGAAAATTTTCTAAGTCCAGAAAAAAAAATTTTAAAACTTTTTTCAAATTTCCCCCCAAGGGATATATATTTTACCCACACATTTGGAGCCCTCCTGGGATGCCCTCTAACATACTATAACCTCATTTAGCGGAGATTTTCACAAAAAAGTGAAATTTTCAAAAAGTCAGAAATTTTGCAAGAAACGACTAAGTATGAAGGACTCATCGGGTGAAACACTCTGGAACTGAAATCGAATGCGCTTACAGACATGCTCCCCTCTCTGGAAGTCTGACACATGTGTGAAAATTTTCTAAGTCCAGAAAAGAAAATTTTTTCAACTTTTTTTCAAAATTTCCCCCCAAGGGATATATATTTTACCCACACATTTGGAGCCCTCCTGGGATGCCCTCTAACATACTATAACCTCATTTAGCGGAGATTTTCACAAAAAAGTGAAATTTTCAAAAAGTCAGAAATTTTGCAAAAAACGACTAAGTATGAAGGACTCATCGGGTGAATCGCTCTGGAACTGAAATCAGATGCGCGCACTAACATGCTCCCCTCTCTGGAAGTCTGAGACATGTGTGAAAATGTTCTAAGTCCAGAAAAAAAAAATTTTTCAACTTTTTTTCAAATTTCCCCCAAGGGATATTTATTTTACCCACACATTTGGAGCCCTCCTGGGATGCCCTCTAACATACTATAACCTCATTTAGCGGAGATTTTCCCAAAAAAGTGAAATTTTCAAAAAGTCAGAAATTTTGCAAAAAACGACTAAGTATGAAGGACTCATCGGGTGAATCGCTCTGGAACTCAAATCGGATGCGCTTACAGACATGCTCCCCTCTCTGGAAGTCTGAGACATGTGTGAAAATTTTCTAAGTCCAGAAAAAAAAAATTTTTCAACTTTTTTTCAAATTTCCCCCCAAGGGATATATATTTTACCCACACATTTGGAGCCCTCCTGGGATGCGCTCAAACATACTATAACCTCATTTAGCGGAGATTTTCACAAAAAAGTGAAATTTTCAAAAAGTCAGAAATTTTGCAAGAAACGACTAAGTATGAAGGACTCATCGGGTGAAACGCTCTGGAACTGAAATCGGATGTGCTTACAGACATGCTCCCCTCTCTGGAAGTCTTACACATGTGTGAAAATTTTCTAAGTCCAGAAAAAAAAATTTTTTCAACTTTTTTTCAAATTTCCCCCAAGGGATATATATTTTACCCACACATTTGGAGCCCTCCTGGGATGCCCTCTAACATACTATAACCTCATTTAGCGGAGATTTTCACAAAAAAGTGAAATTTTCAAAAAGTCAGAAATTTTGCAAAAAACAACTAAGTATGAAGGACTCATCGGGTGAATCGCTCTGGAACTGAAATTGGATGCGCGCACTGACATGCTCCCCTCTCTGGAAGTCTGAGACATGTGTGAAAATTTTCTAAGTCCAGAAAAAAAATTTTTTTTAACTTTTTTCAAATTTCCCCACAAGGGATATATATTTTACCCACACATTTGGAGCCCTCCTGGGATGCCCTCTAACATACTATAACCTCATTTAGCGGAGATTTTCACACAAAAGTGAAATTTTCAAAAAGTCAGAAATTTTGCAAAAAACGACTTAGTATGAAGGACTCATCGGGTGAAACGCTCTGTAACTGAAATCAGATGCGCTTACAGACATGCTCCCCTCTCTGGAAGTCTGAGACATGTGTGAAAATTTTCTAAGTCCAGAAAAAAAATTTTTTTCAACTTTTTTTCAAATTTCCCCCAAGGGATATATATTTTACCCACACATTTGGAGCCCTCCTGGGATGCCCTCTAACATACTATAACCTCATTTAGCGGAGATTTTCACAAAAAAGTGAAATTTTCAAAAAGTCAGAAATTTTGCAAAAAACGACTAAGTATGAAGGACTCATGGGGTGTAACGCTCTGGAACTGAAATCAGATGCACTTACAGACATGCTCCCCTCTTTGGAAGTCTGAGACATGTGTGAAAATTTTCTAAGTCCAGAAAAAAAAAATGTTTTCAACTTTTTTTCAAATTTCCCCCCAAGGGATATATATTTTACCCACACATTTAGAGCCCTCCTGGGATGCCCTCTAACATACTATAACCTCATTTAGCGGAGATTTTCACAAAAAAGTGAAATTTTCCAAAAGTCAGAAATTTTGCAAGAAACGACTAAGTATGAAGGAATCATCGGGTGAAACGCTCTGGAACTGAAATCGAATGTGTGCACTGACATGCTCTCCTCTCTGGAAGTCTGAGACATGTGTGAAAATTTTCTAAGTCCAGAAAAAAAAATTTTTTCAACTTTTTTCAAATTTCCCCCCAAGGGATATATATTTTACCCACACATTTGGAGCCCTCCTGGGATGCCCCCTAACATACTATAACCTCATTTAGCGGAGATTTTCACAAAAATGTAAAATTTTCCAAAAGTCAGAAATTTTGCAAGAAACGACTAAGTATGAAGGACTCATGGGGTGAAACGCTCTGGAACTGAAATCGGATGCGCTTACAGACATGCTCCCCTCTCTGGAAGTCGGAGACATGTGTGAAAATTTTCTAAGTCCAGAAAAAAAATTTTTTTCAACTTTTTTTCAAATTTCCCCTCAAGGGATATATATTTTACCCACACATTTGGAGCCCTCCTGGGATGCGCTCAAACATACTATAACCTCATTTAGCGGAGATTTTCACAAAAAAGTGAAATTTTCAAAAAGTGGAAATTTTTCCAAAAAACGACTAAGTATGAAGGACTCATCAGGTGAAACGCTCTGGAACTGAAATCGGATGTGCTTACAGACATGCTCCCCTCTCTGGAAGTCTGAGACATGTGTGAAAATTTTCTAAGTCCAGAAAAAACATTTTTTTTTACTTTTTTTCAAATTTCACCACAAGTGATATATATTTTACCCACACATTTGGAGCCCTCCTGGGATGCCCTCTAACATACTATAACCTCATATAGCGGAGATTCTCACAAAAAAGTGAAATTTTCAAAAAGTGGAAATTTTTCCAAAAAACTACTAAGTATGAAGGACTCATCGGGTGAAACGCTCTGGAATTGAAATCGGATGCGCTTACAGACATGCTCCCCTCTCTGGAAGTCTGAGACATGTGTGAAAATTTTCTAAGTCCAGAAAAAAAATTTTTTTCAACTTTTTTTCAAATTTCCCCCAAGGGATATATATTTTACCCACACATTTGGAGCCCTCCTGGGATGCCCTCTAACATACTATAACCTCATTTAGCGGAGATTTTCACAAAAAAGTGAAATTTTCAAAAAGTCAGAAATTTTGCAAAAAACAACTAAGTATGAAGGACTCATCGGGTGAATCGCTCTGGAACTGAAATTGGATGCGCGCACTGACATGCTCCCCTCTCTGGAAGTCTGAGACATGTGTGAAAATTTTCTAAGTCCAGAAAAAAATTTTTTTTTAACTTTTTTCAAATTTCCCCACAAGGGATATATATTTTACCCACACATTTGGAGCCCTCCTGGGATGCCCTCTAACATACTATAACCTCATTTAGCGGAGATTTTCACACAAAAGTGAAATTTTCAAAAAGTCAGAAATTTTGCAAAAAACGACTTAGTATGAAGGACTCATCGGGTGAAACGCTCTGTAACTGAAATCAGATGCGCTTACAGACATGCTCCCCTCTCTGGAAGTCTGAGACATGTGTGAAAATTTTCTAAGTCCAGAAAAAAAATTTTTTTCAACTTTTTTTCAAATTTCCCCCAAGGGATATATATTTTACCCACACATTTGGAGCCCTCCTGGGATGCCCTCTAACATACTATAACCTCATTTAGCGGAGATTTTCACAAAAAAGTGAAATTTTCAAAAAGTCAGAAATTTTGCAAAAAACGACTAAGTATGAAGGACTCATGGGGTGTAACGCTCTGGAACTGAAATCAGATGCACTTACAGACATGCTCCCCTCTTTGGAAGTCTGAGACATGTGTGAAAATTTTCTAAGTCCAGAAAAAAAAAATGTTTTCAACTTTTTTTCAAATTTCCCCCCAAGGGATATATATTTTACCCACACATTTAGAGCCCTCCTGGGATGCCCTCTAACATACTATAACCTCATTTAGCGGAGATTTTCACAAAAAAGTGAAATTTTCCAAAAGTCAGAAATTTTGCAAGAAACGACTAAGTATGAAGGAATCATCGGGTGAAACGCTCTGGAACTGAAATCGAATGTGTGCACTGACATGCTCTCCTCTCTGGAAGTCTGAGACATGTGTGAAAATTTTCTAAGTCCAGAAAAAAAAATTTTTTCAACTTTTTTCAAATTTCCCCCCAAGGGATATATATTTTACCCACACATTTGGAGCCCTCCTGGGATGCCCCCTAACATACTATAACCTCATTTAGCGGAGATTTTCACAAAAATGTAAAATTTTCCAAAAGTCAGAAATTTTGCAAGAAACGACTAAGTATGAAGGACTCATGGGGTGAAACGCTCTGGAACTGAAATCGGATGCGCTTACAGACATGCTCCCCTCTCTGGAAGTCTGAGACATATGTGAAAATTTTCTAAGTCCAGAAAAAAAAATTTTTTCAACTTTTTTTCAAATTTCCCCTCAAGGGATATATATTTTACCCACACATTTGGAGCCCTCCTGGGATGCGCTCAAACATACTATAACCTCATTTAGCGGAGATTTTCACAAAAAAGTGAAATTTTCAAAAAGTGGAAATTTTTCCAAAAAACGACTAAGTATGAAGGACTCATCAGGTGAAACGCTCTGGAACTGAAATCGGATGTGCTTACAGACATGCTCCCCTCTCTGGAAGTCTGAGACATGTGTGAAAATTTTCTAAGTCCAGAAAAAACATTTTTTTTTACTTTTTTTCAAATTTCACCACAAGTGATATATATTTTACCCACACATTTGGAGCCCTCCTGGGATGCCCTCTAACATACTATAACCTCATATAGCGGAGATTCTCACAAAAAAGTGAAATTTTCAAAAAGTGGAAATTTTTCCAAAAAACTACTAAGTATGAAGGACTCATCGGGTGAAACGCTCTGGAATTGAAATCGGATGCGCTTACAGACATGCTCCCCTCTCTGGAAGTCTGAGACATGTGTGAAAATTTTCTAAGTCCAGAAAAAAAATTTTTTTCAACTTTTTTTCAAATTTCCCCCCAAGGGATATATATTTTACCCACACATTTGGAGCCCTCCTGGGGTGCCCTCTAACATACTATAACCTTATTTAGCGGAGATTTTAACAAAAAAGTGAAATTTTCAAAAAGTCAGAAATTTTGCAAAAAACGACTAAGTATGAAGGACTCATCGGGTGAATCGCTCTGGAACTGAAATCGGATGCGTGCACTGACATGATCCCCTCTCTGGAAGTCTGAGACATGTGTGAAAATTTTCTAAGTCCAGAAAAAAAAATTTTTTCAACTTTTTTTCAAATTTCCCCCCAAGGGATATATATTTTACCCACACATTTGGAGCCCTCCTGGGATGCGCTCAAACATACTATAACCTCATTTAGCGGAGATTTTCACAAAAAAGTGAAATTTTCAAAAAGTCAGAAATTTTGCAAGAAACGACTAAGTATGAAGGACTCATCGGGTGAAACGCTCTGGAACTGAAATCGGATGCGCTTACAGACATGCTCCCCTCTCTGGAAGTCTTACACATGTGTGAAAATTTTCTAAGTCCAGAAAAAAAAATTTTTTCAACTTTTTTTCAAATTTCCCCCAAGGGATATATATTTTACCCACACATTTGGAGCCCTCCTGGGATGCCCTCTAACATACTATAACCTCATTTAGTGGAGATTTTCACACAAAAGTGAAATTTTCAAAAAGTCAGAAATTTTGCAAAAAACGACTAAGTATGAAGGACTCATCGGGTGAAATGCTCTGTAACTGAAATCCGATGCGCTTACAGACATGCTCCCCTCTCTGGAAGTCTGAGACATGTGTGAAAATTTTCTAAGTCCAGAAAAAAAAATTTTTTCAACTTTTTTTCAAATTTCCCCCAAGGGATATATATTTTACCCACACATTTGGAGCCCTCCTGGGATGCCCTCTAACATACTATAACCTCATTTAGCGGAGATTTTCACAAAAAAAGTGAAATTTTTAAAAAGTGGAAATTTTTCCAAAAAACGACTAAGTATGAAGGACTCATCGGGTGAAACGCTCTGGAACTGAAATCGGATGTGCTTACAGACATGCTCCCCTCTCTGGAAGTCTGAGACATGTGTGAAAATTTTCTAAGTCCAGAAAAAACATTTTTTTAAACTTTTTTTCAAATTTCACCACAAGGGATATATATTTTACCATCACATTTGGAGCCCTCCTGGGATGCCCTCTAACATACTATAACCTCATTTGGCGGAGAATTTCACAAAAAAGTGAAATTTTCAAAAAGTGGAAATTTTTCCAAAAAACGACTAAGTATGAAGGACTCATCGGGTGAAACACTCTGGAACTGAAATCGGATGTGCTTACAGACATGCTCCCCTCTCTAGAAGTCTGAGACATGTGTGAAAATTTTCTAAGTCTAGAAAAAAAAATTTTTTCATCTTTTATTCAAATTTCCCCCCAAGGGATATATATTTTACCCACACATTTGGAGCCCTCCTGGGATGAGCTCTAACATACTATAACCTCATTTGGCGGAGAATTTCACAAAAAAGTGAAATTTTCAAAAAGTCAGAAATTTTGCAAGAAACGACTAAGTATGAAGGACTCATCGGGTGAAATGCTCTGGAACTGAAATCGGATGCGCGCACTCACATGCTCCCCTCTTTGGAAGTCTGAGACATGTGTGAAAATTTTCTAAGTCCAGAAAAAAAAAATTTTTTCAACTTTTTTCAAATTTCCCCCCAAGGGATATATATTTTACCCACACATTTGGAGCCCTCCTGGGATGCCCTCTAACATACTATAACCTCATTTAGCGGAGATTTTCACAAAAAAGTGAAATTTTCAAAAAGTCAGAAATTTTGCAAGAAACGACTAAGTATGAAGGACTCATCGGGTGAAACGCTCTGGAACTGAAATCGGATGTGTGCACTGACATGCTCTCCTCTATGGAAGTCTGAGACATGTGTGAAAATTTTCTAAGTCTAGAAAAAAAATTTTTTTCAACTTTTATTCAAATTTCCCCCCAAGGGATATATATTTTACCCACACATTTGGAGCCCTCCTGGGATGCCCTCTAACATACTATAACCTCATTTGGCGGAGAATTTCACAAAAAAGTGAAATTTTCAAAAAGTGGAAATTTTTCCAAAAAACGACTAAGTATGAAGAACTCATCGGGTGAAACGCTCTGGAACTGAAATCGGATGTGCTTACAGACATGCTCCCCTCTCTGGAAGTCTGAGACATGTGTGAAAATTTTCTAAGTCCAGAAAAAAATTTTTTTTCAACTTTTTTTCAAATTTCCCCCTAAGGGATATATATTTTACCCACACATTTGGAGCCCTCCTGGGATGCCCTCTAACATACTATAACCTCATTTAGCGGAGATTCTCACAAAAAAGTGAAATTTTCAAAAAGTGGAAATTTTTCCAAAAAACGACTAAGTATGAAGGACTCATCAGGTGAAACACTCTGGAACTGAAATCGGATACGCTTAGAGACATGCTCCCCTCTCTGGAAGTCTGAGACATGTGTGAAAATTTTCTAAGTCCAGAAAATAAATTTTTTTCAACTTTTATTCAAATTTCCCCTCAAGGGATATATATTTTACCCACACATTTGGAGCCCTCCTGGGATGCCCTCTAACATACTATAAACACATTTAGCGGAGATTTTCACAAAAAAGTGAAATTTTCCAAAAGTCAGAAATTTTGCAAGAAACGACTAAGTATGAAGGAATCATCGGGTGAAACGCTCTGGAACTGAAATCGAATGTGTGCACTGACATGCTCTCCTCTCTGGAAGTCTGAGACATGTGTGAAAATTTTCTAAGTCCAGAAAAAAAAATTTTTTCAACTTTTTTCAAATTTCCCCCCAAGGGATATATATTTTACCCACACATTTGGAGCCCTCCTGGGATGCCCCCTAACATACTATAACCTCATTTAGCGGAGATTTTCACAAAAATGTAAAATTTTCCAAAAGTCAGAAATTTTGCAAGAAACGACTAAGTATGAAGGACTCATGGGGTGAAACGCTCTGGAACTGAAATCGGATGCGCTTACAGACATGCTCCCCTCTCTGGAAGTCTGAGACATGTGTGAAAATTTTCTAAGTCCAGAAAAAAAAATTTTTTCAACTTTTTTTCAAATTTCCCCTCAAGGGATATATATTTTACCCACACATTTGGAGCCCTCCTGGGATGCGCTCAAACATACTATAACCTCATTTAGCGGAGATTTTCACAAAAAAGTGAAATTTTCAAAAAGTGGAAATTTTTCCAAAAAACGACTAAGTATGAAGGACTCATCAGGTGAAACGCTCTGGAACTGAAATCGGATGTGCTTACAGACATGCTCCCCTCTCTGGAAGTCTGAGACATGTGTGAAAATTTTCTAAGTCCAGAAAAAACATTTTTTTTTACTTTTTTTCAAATTTCACCACAAGTGATATATATTTTACCCACACATTTGGAGCCCTCCTGGGATGCCCTCTAACATACTATAACCTCATATAGCGGAGATTCTCACAAAAAAGTGAAATTTTCAAAAAGTGGAAATTTTTCCAAAAAACTACTAAGTATGAAGGACTCATCGGGTGAAACGCTCTGGAATTGAAATCGGATGCGCTTACAGACATGCTCCCCTCTCTGGAAGTCTGAGACATGTGTGAAAATTTTCTAAGTCCAGAAAAAAAATTTTTTTCAACTTTTTTTCAAATTTCCCCCCAAGGGATATATATTTTACCCACACATTTGGAGCCCTCCTGGGGTGCCCTCTAACATACTATAACCTTATTTAGCGGAGATTTTAACAAAAAAGTGAAATTTTCAAAAAGTCAGAAATTTTGCAAAAAACGACTAAGTATGAAGGACTCATCGGGTGAATCGCTCTGGAACTGAAATCGGATGCGTGCACTGACATGATCCCCTCTCTGGAAGTCTGAGACATGTGTGAAAATTTTCTAAGTCCAGAAAAAAAAATTTTTTCAACTTTTTTTCAAATTTCCCCCCAAGGGATATATATTTTACCCACACATTTGGAGCCCTCCTGGGATGCGCTCAAACATACTATAACCTCATTTAGCGGAGATTTTCACAAAAAAGTGAAATTTTCAAAAAGTCAGAAATTTTGCAAGAAACGACTAAGTATGAAGGACTCATCGGGTGAAACGCTCTGGAACTGAAATCGGATGCGCTTACAGACATGCTCCCCTCTCTGGAAGTCTTACACATGTGTGAAAATTTTCTAAGTCCAGAAAAAAAAATTTTTTCAACTTTTTTTCAAATTTCCCCCAAGGGATATATATTTTACCCACACATTTGGAGCCCTCCTGGGATGCCCTCTAACATACTATAACCTCATTTAGCGGAGATTTTCACACAAAAGTGAAATTTTCAAAAAGTCAGAAATTTTGCAAAAAACGACTAAGTATGAAGGACTCATCGGGTGAAATGCTCTGTAACTGAAATCCGATGCGCTTACAGACATGCTCCCCTCTCTGGAAGTCTGAGACATGTGTGAAAATTTTCTAAGTCCAGAAAAAAAAATTTTTTCAACTTTTTTTCAAATTTCCCCCAAGGGATATATATTTTACCCACACATTTGGAGCCCTCCTGGGATGCCCTCTAACATACTATAACCTCATTTAGCGGAGATTTTCACAAAAAAAGTGAAATTTTTAAAAAGTGGAAATTTTTCCAAAAAACGACTAAGTATGAAGGACTCATCGGGTGAAACGCTCTGGAACTGAAATCGGATGTGCTTACAGACATGCTCCCCTCTCTGGAAGTCTGAGACATGTGTGAAAATTTTCTAAGTCCAGAAAAAACATTTTTTTAAACTTTTTTTCAAATTTCACCACAAGGGATATATATTTTACCATCACATTTGGAGCCCTCCTGGGATGCCCTCTAACATACTATAACCTCATTTGGCGGAGAATTTCACAAAAAAGTGAAATTTTCAAAAAGTGGAAATTTTTCCAAAAAACGACTAAGTATGAAGGACTCATCGGGTGAAACACTCTGGAACTGAAATCGGATGTGCTTACAGACATGCTCCCCTCTCTAGAAGTCTGAGACATGTGTGAAAATTTTCTAAGTCTAGAAAAAAAAATTTTTTCATCTTTTATTCAAATTTCCCCCCAAGGGATATATATTTTACCCACACATTTGGAGCCCTCCTGGGATGAGCTCTAACATACTATAACCTCATTTGGCGGAGAATTTCACAAAAAAGTGAAATTTTCAAAAAGTCAGAAATTTTGCAAGAAACGACTAAGTATGAAGGACTCATCGGGTGAAATGCTCTGGAACTGAAATCGGATGCGCGCACTCACATGCTCCCCTCTTTGGAAGTCTGAGACATGTGTGAAAATTTTCTAAGTCCAGAAAAAAAAAATTTTTTCAACTTTTTTCAAATTTCCCCCCAAGGGATATATATTTTACCCACACATTTGGAGCCCTCCTGGGATGCCCTCTAACATACTATAACCTCATTTAGCGGAGATTTTCACAAAAAAGTGAAATTTTCAAAAAGTCAGAAATTTTGCAAGAAACGACTAAGTATGAAGGACTCATCGGGTGAAACGCTCTGGAACTGAAATCGGATGTGTGCACTGACATGCTCTCCTCTATGGAAGTCTGAGACATGTGTGAAAATTTTCTAAGTCTAGAAAAAAAATTTTTTTCAACTTTTATTCAAATTTCCCCCCAAGGGATATATATTTTACCCACACATTTGGAGCCCTCCTGGGATGCCCTCTAACATACTATAACCTCATTTGGCGGAGAATTTCACAAAAAAGTGAAATTTTCAAAAAGTGGAAATTTTTCCAAAAAACGACTAAGTATGAAGAACTCATCGGGTGAAACGCTCTGGAACTGAAATCGGATGTGCTTACAGACATGCTCCCCTCTCTGGAAGTCTGAGACATGTGTGAAAATTTTCTAAGTCCAGAAAAAAATTTTTTTTCAACTTTTTTTCAAATTTCCCCCTAAGGGATATATATTTTACCCACACATTTGGAGCCCTCCTGGGATGCCCTCTAACATACTATAACCTCATTTAGCGGAGATTCTCACAAAAAAGTGAAATTTTCAAAAAGTGGAAATTTTTCCAAAAAACGACTAAGTATGAAGGACTCATCAGGTGAAACACTCTGGAACTGAAATCGGATACGCTTAGAGACATGCTCCCCTCTCTGGAAGTCTGAGACATGTGTGAAAATTTTCTAAGTCCAGAAAATAAATTTTTTTCAACTTTTATTCAAATTTCCCCTCAAGGGATATATATTTTACCCACACATTTGGAGCCCTCCTGGGATGCCCTCTAACATACTATAAACACATTTAGCGGAGATTTTCACAAAAAAGTGAAATTTTCAAAAAGTCAGAAATTTTGCAAGAAACGACTAAGTATGAAGGACTCATCGGGTGAAACGCTCTGGAACTGAAATCGGATGCGCTTACAGACATGCTCCCCTCTCTGGAAGTCTGAGACATGTGTGAAAATTTTCTAAGTCCAGAAAAAAAAATGTTTTCAACTTTTTTTCAAATTTCCCCCCAAGGGATATATATTTTACCCACACATTTGGAGCCCTCCTGGGATGCCCTCTAACATACTATAACCTCATTTAGCGGAGATTTTCACAAAAAAGTGAAATTTTCAAAAAGTCTGAAATTTTGCAAGAAACGACTAAGTATGAAGGACTCATCGGGTGAAACGCTCTGGAACTGAAATCGGATGCGCTTACAGACATGCTCCCCTCTCTGGAAGTCTTACACATGTGTAAAAATTTTCTAAGTCCAGAAAAAAAAAATTTTTTAACTTTTTTCAAATTTCCCCCCAAGGGATATATATTTTACCCACACATTTGGAGCCCTCCTGGGATGCCCTCTAATATACTATAACCTCATTTAGCGGAGATTTTCACAAAAAAAGTGAAATTTTCAAAAAGTCAGAAATTTTGCAAAAAACGACTAAGTATGAAGGACTCATCGGGTGAAACACTCTGGAACTGAAATCAGATGCGCTTACAGACATGCTCCCCTCTTTGGAAGTCTGAGACATGTGTGAAAATTTTCTAAGTCCAGAAAAAAAAAATTTTTTCAACTTTTTTTCAAATTTCCCCCCAAGGGATATATATTTTACCCACACATTTGGAGCCCTCCTGGGATGCCCTCTAACATACTATAACCTCATTTAGCGGAGATTTTCACAAAAAAGTGAAATTTTCCAAAAGTCAGAAATTTTGCAAGAAACGACTAAGTATGAAGGACTCATCGGGTGAAACGCTCTGGAACTGAAATTGGATGTGTGCACTGACATGCTCTCCTCTCTGGAAGTCTGAGACATGTGTGAAAATTTTCTAAGTCTAGAAAAAAAAATTTTTTCATCTTTTATTCAAATTTCCCCCCAAGGGATATATATTTTACCCACACATTTGGAGCCCTCCTGGGATGAGCTCTAACATACTATAACCTCATTTGGCGGAGAATTTCACAAAAAAGTGAAATTTTCAAAAAGTGGAAATTTTTCCAAAAAACGACTAAGTATGAAGGACTCATCGGGTGAAACGCTCTGGAACTGAAATCGGATGCGCTTACAGACATGCTCCCCTCTCTGGAAGTCGTACACATGTGTGAAAATTTTCTAAGTCTAGAAAAAAAAAATTTTTCAACTTTTTTTCAAATTTCCCCCAAGGGATATATATTTTACCCACACATTTGGAGCCCTCCTGGGATGCCCTCTAACATACTATAACCTCATTTAGCGGAGATTTTCACAAAAAAGTGAAATTTTCAAAAAGTCAGAAATTTTGCAAGAAACGACTAAGTATGAAGGACTCATCGGGTGAAATGCTCTGGAACTGAAATCGGATGCGCGCACTCACATGCTCCCCTCTTTGGAAGTCTGAGACATGTGTGAAAATTTTCTAAGTCCAGAAAAAAAAAATTTTTTCAACTTTTTTCAAATTTCCCCCCAAGGGATATATATTTTACCCACACATTTGGAGCCCTCCTGGGATGCCCTCTAACATACTATAACCTCATTTAGCGGAGATTTTCACAAAAAAGTGAAATTTTCAAAAAGTCAGAAATTTTGCAAGAAACGACTAAGTATGAAGGACTCATCGGGTGAAACGCTCTGGAACTGAAATTGGATGTGTGCACTGACATGCTCTCCTCTCTGGAAGTCTGAGACATGTGTGAAAATTTTCTAAGTCTAGAAAAAAAAATTTTTTCATCTTTTATTCAAATTTCCCCCCAAGGGATATATATTTTACCCACACATTTGGAGCCCTCCTGGGATGAGCTCTAACATACTATAACCTCATTTGGCGGAGAATTTCACAAAAAAGTGAAATTTTCAAAAAGTGGAAATTTTTCCAAAAAACGACTAAGTATGAAGGACTCATCGGGTGAAACGCTCTGGAACTGAAATCGGATGCGCTTACAGACATGCTCCCCTCTCTGGAAGTCGTACACATGTGTGAAAATTTTCTAAGTCTAGAAAAAAAAAATTTTTCAACTTTTTTTCAAATTTCCCCCAAGGGATATATATTTTACCCACACATTTGGAGCCCTCCTGGGATGCCCTCTAACATACTATAACCTCATTTAGCGGAGATTTTCACAAAAAAGTGAAATTTTCAAAAAGTGGAAATTTTTCCAAAAAACGACTAAGTATGAAGAACTCATCGGGTGAAACGCTCTGGAACTGAAATCGGATGTGCTTACAGACATGCTCCCCTCTCTGGAAGTCTGAGACATGTGTGAAAATTTTCTAAGTCCAGAAAAAAATTTTTTTTCAACTTTTTTTCAAATTTCCCCCTAAGGGATATATATTTTACCCACACATTTGGAGCCCTCCTGGGATGCCCTCTAACATACTATAACCTCATTTAGCGGAGATTCTCACAAAAAAGTGAAATTTTCAAAAAGTGGAAATTTTTCCAAAAAACGACTAAGTATGAAGGACTCATCAGGTGAAACACTCTGGAACTGAAATCGGATACGCTTAGAGACATGCTCCCCTCTCTGGAAGTCTGAGACATGTGTGAAAATTTTCTAAGTCCAGAAAATAAATTTTTTTCAACTTTTATTCAAATTTCCCCTCAAGGGATATATATTTTACCCACACATTTGGAGCCCTCCTGGGATGCCCTCTAACATACTATAAACACATTTAGCGGAGATTTTCACAAAAAAGTGAAATTTTCAAAAAGTCAGAAATTTTGCAAGAAACGACTAAGTATGAAGGACTCATCGGGTGAAACGCTCTGGAACTGAAATCGGATGCGCTTACAGACATGCTCCCCTCTCTGGAAGTCTGAGACATGTGTGAAAATTTTCTAAGTCCAGAAAAAAAAATGTTTTCAACTTTTTTTCAAATTTCCCCCCAAGGGATATATATTTTACCCACACATTTGGAGCCCTCCTGGGATGCCCTCTAACATACTATAACCTCATTTAGCGGAGATTTTCACAAAAAAGTGAAATTTTCAAAAAGTCTGAAATTTTGCAAGAAACGACTAAGTATGAAGGACTCATCGGGTGAAACGCTCTGGAACTGAAATCGGATGCGCTTACAGACATGCTCCCCTCTCTGGAAGTCTTACACATGTGTAAAAATTTTCTAAGTCCAGAAAAAAAAAATTTTTTAACTTTTTTCAAATTTCCCCCCAAGGGATATATATTTTACCCACACATTTGGAGCCCTCCTGGGATGCCCTCTAATATACTATAACCTCATTTAGCGGAGATTTTCACAAAAAAAGTGAAATTTTCAAAAAGTCAGAAATTTTGCAAAAAACGACTAAGTATGAAGGACTCATCGGGTGAAACACTCTGGAACTGAAATCAGATGCGCTTACAGACATGCTCCCCTCTTTGGAAGTCTGAGACATGTGTGAAAATTTTCTAAGTCCAGAAAAAAAAAATTTTTTCAACTTTTTTTCAAATTTCCCCCCAAGGGATATATATTTTACCCACACATTTGGAGCCCTCCTGGGATGCCCTCTAACATACTATAACCTCATTTAGCGGAGATTTTCACAAAAAAGTGAAATTTTCCAAAAGTCAGAAATTTTGCAAGAAACGACTAAGTATGAAGGACTCATCGGGTGAAACGCTCTGGAACTGAAATTGGATGTGTGCACTGACATGCTCTCCTCTCTGGAAGTCTGAGACATGTGTGAAAATTTTCTAAGTCTAGAAAAAAAAATTTTTTCATCTTTTATTCAAATTTCCCCCCAAGGGATATATATTTTACCCACACATTTGGAGCCCTCCTGGGATGAGCTCTAACATACTATAACCTCATTTGGCGGAGAATTTCACAAAAAAGTGAAATTTTCAAAAAGTGGAAATTTTTCCAAAAAACGACTAAGTATGAAGGACTCATCGGGTGAAACGCTCTGGAACTGAAATCGGATGCGCTTACAGACATGCTCCCCTCTCTGGAAGTCGTACACATGTGTGAAAATTTTCTAAGTCTAGAAAAAAAAAATTTTTCAACTTTTTTTCAAATTTCCCCCAAGGGATATATATTTTACCCACACATTTGGAGCCCTCCTGGGATGCCCTCTAACATACTATAACCTCATTTAGCGGAGATTTTCACAAAAAAGTGAAATTTTCAAAAAGTCAGAAATTTTGCAAGAAACGACTAAGTATGAAGGACTCATCGGGTGAAATGCTCTGGAACTGAAATCGGATGCGCGCACTCACATGCTCCCCTCTTTGGAAGTCTGAGACATGTGTGAAAATTTTCTAAGTCCAGAAAAAAAAAATTTTTTCAACTTTTTTCAAATTTCCCCCCAAGGGATATATATTTTACCCACACATTTGGAGCCCTCCTGGGATGCCCTCTAACATACTATAACCTCATTTAGCGGAGATTTTCACAAAAAAGTGAAATTTTCAAAAAGTCAGAAATTTTGCAAGAAACGACTAAGTATGAAGGACTCATCGGGTGAAACGCTCTGGAACTGAAATTGGATGTGTGCACTGACATGCTCTCCTCTCTGGAAGTCTGAGACATGTGTGAAAATTTTCTAAGTCTAGAAAAAAAAATTTTTTCATCTTTTATTCAAATTTCCCCCCAAGGGATATATATTTTACCCACACATTTGGAGCCCTCCTGGGATGAGCTCTAACATACTATAACCTCATTTGGCGGAGAATTTCACAAAAAAGTGAAATTTTCAAAAAGTGGAAATTTTTCCAAAAAACGACTAAGTATGAAGGACTCATCGGGTGAAACGCTCTGGAACTGAAATCGGATGCGCTTACAGACATGCTCCCCTCTCTGGAAGTCGTACACATGTGTGAAAATTTTCTAAGTCTAGAAAAAAAAAATTTTTCAACTTTTTTTCAAATTTCCCCCAAGGGATATATATTTTACCCACACATTTGGAGCCCTCCTGGGATGCCCTCTAACATACTATAACCTCATTTAGCGGAGATTTTCACAAAAAAGTGAAATTTTCAAAAAGTGGAAATTTTTCCAAAAAACGACTAAGTATGAAGAACTCATCGGGTGAAACGCTCTGGAACTGAAATCGGATGTGCTTACAGACATGCTCCCCTCTCTGGAAGTCTGAGACATGTGTGAAAATTTTCTAAGTCCAGAAAAAAAATTTTTTTCAACTTTTTTTCAAATTTCCCCCTAAGGGATATATATTTTACCCACACATTTGGAGCCCTCCTGGGATGCCCTCTAACATACTATAACCTCATTTAGCGGAGATTCTCACAAAAAAGTGAAATTTTCAAAAAGTGGAAATTTTTCCAAAAAACGACTAAGTATGAAGGACTCATCAGGTGAAACACTCTGGAACTGAAATCGGATACGCTTAGAGACATGCTCCCCTCTCTGGAAGTCTGAGACATGTGTGAAAATTTTCTAAGTCCAGAAAATAAATTTTTTTCAACTTTTATTCAAATTTCCCCTCAAGGGATATATATTTTACCCACACATTTGGAGCCCTCCTGGGATGCCCTCTAACATACTATAAACACATTTAGCGGAGATTTTCACAAAAAAGTGAAATTTTCAAAAAGTCAGAAATTTTGCAAGAAACGACTAAGTATGAAGGACTCATCGGGTAAAACGCTCTGGAACTGAAATCGGATGCGCTTACAGACATGCTCCCCTCTCTGGAAGTCGTACACATGTGTGAAAATTTTCTAAGTCTAGAAAAAAAAAATTTTTCAACTTTTTTTCAAATTTCCCCCAAGGGATATATATTTTACCCACACATTTGGAGCCCTCCTGGGATGCCCTCTAATATACTATAACCTCATTTAGCGGAGATTTTCACAAAAAAAGTGAAATTTTCAAAAAGTCAGAAATTTTGCAAAAAACGACTAAGTATGAAGGACTCATCGGGTGAAACGCTCTGGAACTGAAATCAGATGCGCTTACAGACATGCTCCCCTCTTTGGAAGTCTGAGACATGTGTGAAAATTTTCTAAGTCCAGAAAAAAAAAATTTTTTCAACTTTTTTTCAAATTTCCCCCCAAGGGATATATATTTTACCCACACATTTGGAGCCCTCCTGGGATGCCCTCTAACATACTATAACCTCATTTAGCGGAGATTTTCACAAAAAAGTGAAATTTTCCAAAAGTCAGAAATTTTGCAAGAAACGACTAAGTATGAAGGACTCATCGGGTGAAACGCTCTGGAACTGAAATTGGATGTGTGCACTGACATGCTCTCCTCTCTGGAAGTCTGAGACATGTGTGAAAATTTTCTAAGTCTAGAAAAAAAAATTTTTTCATCTTTTATTCAAATTTCCCCCCAAGGGATATATATTTTACTCACACATTTGGAGCCCTCCTGGGATGAGCTCTAACATACTATAACCTCATTTGGCGGAGAATTTCACAAAAAAGTGAAATTTTCAAAAAGTGGAAATTTTTCCAAAAAACGACTAAGTATGAAGGACTCATCGGGTGAAACGCTCTGGAACTGAAATCGGATGCGCTTACAGACATGCTCCCCTCTCTGGAAGTCGTACACATGTGTGAAAATTTTCTAAGTCTAGAAAAAAAAAATTTTTCAACTTTTTTTCAAATTTCCCCCAAGGGATATATATTTTACCCACACATTTGGAGCCCTCCTGGGATGCCCTCTAACATACTATAACCTCATTTAGCGGAGATTTTCACAAAAAAGTGAAATTTTCAAAAAGTCAGAAATTTTGCAAGAAACGACTAAGTATGAAGGACTCATCGGGTGAAATGCTCTGGAACTGAAATCGGATGCGCGCACTCACATGCTCCCCTCTTTGGAAGTCTGAGACATGTGTGAAAATTTTCTAAGTCCAGAAAAAAAAAATTTTTTCAACTTTTTTTCAAATTTCCCCCCAAGGGATATATATTTTACCCACACATTTGGAGCCCTCCTGGGATGCCCTCTAACATACTATAACCTCATTTAGCGGAGATTTTCACAAAAAAGTGAAATTTTCAAAAAGTCAGAAATTTTGCAAGAAACGACTAAGTATGAAGGACTCATCGGGTGAAACGCTCTGGAATTGAAATCGGATGCGCTTACAGACATGCTCCCCTCTCTGGAAGTCTGAGACATGTGTGAAAATTTTCTAACTCCAGAAAAAAAATTTTTTTCAACTTTTTTTCAAATTTCCCCCCAAGGGATATATATTTTACCCACACATTTGGAGCCCTCCTGGGGTGCCCTCTAACATACTATAACCTCATTTAGCGGAGATTTTCACAAAAAAGTGAAATTTTCAAAAAGTCAGAAATTTTGCAAAAAACAACTAAGTATGAAGGACTCATCGGGTGAATCGCTCTGGAACTGAAATCGGATGCGTGCACTGACATGCTCCTCTCTCTGGAAGTCTGAAACATGTGTGAAAATTTTCTAAGTCCAGAAAAAAAAAATTTTTCAACTTTTTTTCAAATTTCCCCCAAGGGATATATATTTTACCCACACATTTGGAGCCCTCCTGGGATGCCCTCTAACATACTATAACCTCATTTAGCGGAGATTTTCACAAAAAAGTGAAATTTTCAAAAAGTCAGAAATTTTGCAAGAAACGACTAAGTATGAAGGACTCATCGGGTGAAATGCTCTGGAACTGAAATCGGATGCGCGCACTCACATGCTCCCCTCTTTGGAAGTCTGAGACATGTGTGAAAATTTTCTAAGTCCAGAAAAAAAAAATTTTTTCAACTTTTTTTCAAATTTCCCCCCAAGGGATATATATTTTACCCACACATTTGGAGCCCTCCTGGGATGCCCTCTAACATACTATAACCTCATTTAGCGGAGATTTTCACAAAAAAGTGAAATTTTCAAAAAGTCAGAAATTTTGCAAGAAACGACTAAGTATGAAGGACTCATCGGGTGAAACGCTCTGGAATTGAAATCGGATGCGCTTACAGACATGCTCCCCTCTCTGGAAGTCTGAGACATGTGTGAAAATTTTCTAACTCCAGAAAAAAAATTTTTTTCAACTTTTTTTCAAATTTCCCCCCAAGGGATATATATTTTACCCACACATTTGGAGCCCTCCTGGGGTGCCCTCTAACATACTATAACCTCATTTAGCGGAGATTTTCACAAAAAAGTGAAATTTTCAAAAAGTCAGAAATTTTGCAAAAAACAACTAAGTATGAAGGACTCATCGGGTGAATCGCTCTGGAACTGAAATCGGATGCGTGCACTGACATGCTCCTCTCTCTGGAAGTCTGAAACATGTGTGAAAATTTTCTAAGTCCAGAAAAAAATAATTTTTCAACTTTTTTTCAAATTTCCCCCAAGGGATATATATTTTACCCACACATTTGGAGCCCTCCTGGGATGCCCTCTAACATACTATAACCTCATTTAGCGGAGATTCTCACAAAAAAGTGAAATTTTCAAAAAGTGGAAATTTTTCCAAAAAACGACTAAGTATGAAGGACTCATCGGGTGAAACGCTCTGGAATTGAAATCGGATGCGCTTACAGACATGCTCCCCTCTCTGGAAGTCTGAGACATGTGTGAAAATTTTCTAAGTCCAGAAAAAAAATTTTTTTTAACTTTTTTTCAAATTTCACCACAATTGATATATATTTTACCCACACATTTGGAGCCCTCCTGGGATGCCCTCTAACATACTATAACCTCATTTAGCGGAGATTTTCACAAAAAAGTGAAATTTTCAAAAAGTCAGAAATTTTGCAAGAAACGACTAAGTATGAAGGACTCATCGGGTGAAACGCTCTGGAACTGAAATCGGATGCGCTTACAGACATGCTCCCCTCTCTGGAAGTCTTACACATGTGTGAAAATTTTCTAAGTCCAGAAAAAAAAATTTTTTTCAACTTTTTTTCAAATTTCCCCCAAGGGATATATATTTTACGCACACATTTGGAGCCCTCCTGGGATGCCCCCTAACATACTATAACCTCATTTAGCGGAGATTTTCACAAAAAAGTGAAATTTTTAAAAAGTCAGAAATTTTGCAAGAAACGACTAAGTATGAAGGACTCATCGGGTGAAACGCTCTGGAACTGAAATCGGATGCGCTTACAGACATGCTCCACACATGTGTGAAAATTTTCTAAGTCCAGAAAAAAAAAAAATTTTCAACTTTTTTTCAAATTTCCCCCAAGGGATATATATTTTGCCCACACATTTGGAGCCCTCCTGGGATGCCCTCTAACATACTATAACCTCATTTAGCGGAGATTTTCACAAAAAAGTGAAATTTTCAAAAAGTCAGAAATTTTGCAAAAAACGACTAAGTATGAAGGACTCATCGGGTGAATCGCTCTGGAACTGAAATCGGATGCGCGCACTGACATGCTCCCCTCTCTGGAAGTCTGAGACATGTGTGAAAATTTTCTAAGCCAGAAAAAATTTTTTTTTAACTTTTTTCAAATTTCCCCCCAAGGGATATATATTTTACCCACACATTTGGAGCCCTCCTGGGATGCCCTCTAACATACTATAACCTCATTTAGCGGAGATTTTCACAAAAAAAGTGAAATTTTCAAAAAGTCAGAAATTTTGCAAAAAATGACTAAGTATGAAGGACACATCGGGTGAAATGCTCTGGAACTGAAATCAGATGCGCTTACAGACATGCTCCCCTCTTTGGAAGTCTGAGACATGTGTAAAAATTTTCTAAGTCCAGAAAAAAAAATTTTTTTCAACTTTTTTCAAATTTCCCCCAAAGGGATATATACTTTACCCACACATTTGGAGCCCTCCTGGGATGCCCTCTAACATACTATAACCTCATTTAGCGGAGATTTTCACAAAAAAGTGAAATTTACAAAAAGTCAGAAATTTTGCAAGAACCGACTAAGTATGAAGGACTCATCGGGTGAAACGCTCTGGAACTGAAATCGGATGCGCTTACAGACATGCTCCCCTCTCTGGAAGTCTTACACATGTGTGAAAATTTTCAAAGTCAAGAAAATAATTTTTTTTCAACTTTTTTTCAAATTTCCCCCAAGGGATATATATTTTACCCACACATTTGGAGCCCTCCTGGGATGCCCTCTAACATACTATAACCTCATTTAGCGGAGATTTTCACAAAAAAGTGAAATTTTCCAAAAGTCAGAAATGTTGCAAGAAACGACGAAGTATGAAGGACTCATCGGGTGAAACGCTCTGGAACTGAAATCGGATGCCCTTACAGACATGCTCCCCTCTCTGGAAGTCTTACACATGTGTGAAAATTTTCAAAGTCAAGAAAATAAATTTTTTTCAACTTTTTTTCAAATTTCCCCCAAGGGATATATATTTTACCCACACATTTGGAGCCCTCCTGGGATGCCCTCTAACATACTATAACCTCATTTAGCGGAGATTTTCACAAAAAAGTGAAATTTTCAAAAAGTCAGAAATTTTGCAAGAAACGACTAAGTATGAAGGACTCATCGAGTGAAACGCTCTGGAACTGAAATCCGATGCGCTTACAGACATGCTCCACACATGTGTGAAAATTTTCTAAGTCCAGAAAAAAAAAAATGTTTCAACTTTTTTTCAAATTTCCCCCAAGGGATATATATTTTACCCACACATTTGGAGCCCTCCTGGGATGCCCTCTAACATACTATAACCTCATTTAGCGGAGATTTTCACAAAAAAGTGAAATTTTCAAAAAGTCAGAAATTTTGCAAAAAACGACTAAGTATGAAGGACTCATCGGGTGAATCGCTCTGGAACTGAAATCGGATGCGCGCACTGACTTGCTCCCCTCTCTGGAAGTCTGAGACATGTGTGAAAATTTTCTAAGTCCAGAAAAAAATTTTTTTTAACTTTTTTCAAATTTCCCCCCAAGGGATATATATTTTACCCACACATTTGGAGCCCTCCTGGGATGCCCTCTAACATACTATAACCTCATTTGGCGGAGATTTTCACAAAAAAGTGAAATTTTCCAAAAGTCAGAAATTTTGCAAGAAACGACTAAGTATGAAGGACTCATCGGGTGAAACGCTCTGGAACTGAAATCGGATGCGCTTACAGACATGCTCCCCTCTCTGGAAGTCTTACACATGTGTGAAAATTTTCAAAGTCCAGAAAATAAATTTTTTTCAACTTTTTTTCAAATTTCCCCCAAGGGATATATATTTTACATACACATTTGGAGCCCTCCTGGGATGCCCTCTAACATACTATAACCTCATTTAGCGGAGATTTTCACAAAAAAGTGAAATTTTCAAAAAGTCAGAAATTTTGCAAGAAACGACTAAGTATGAAGGACTCATCGGGTGAAACGCTCTGGAACTGAAATCGGATGCGCTTACAGACATGCTCCACACATGTGTGAAAATTTTCTAAGTCCAGAAAAAAAAAATTTTTTCAACTTTTTTTCAAATTTCCCCCAAGGGATATATATTTTACCCACACATTTGGAGCCCTCCTGGGATGCCCTCTAACATACTATAACCTCATTTAGCGGAGATTTTCACAAAAAAAGTGAAATTTTCAAAAAGTCAGAAATTTTGCAAAAAACGACTAAGTATGAAGGACTCATCGGGTGAATCGCTCTGGAACTGAAATCGGAAGCGTGCACTGACATGCTCCCCTCTCTGGAAGTCTGAGACATGTGTGAAAAATTTCTAAGTCCAGAAAAAAAAATTTTTTCAACTTTTTTTCAAATTTCCCCTCAAGGGATATATATTTTACCCACACATTTGGAGCCCTCCTGGGATGCCCTCTAACATACTATAACCTCATTTGGCGGAGAATTTCACAAAAAAGTGAAATTTTCAAAAAGTGGAAATTTTTCCAAAAAACGACTAAGTATGAAGGACTCATCGGGTGAAGCGCTCTGGAACTGAAATCGGATGCGCTTACAGACATGCTCCCCTCTCTGGAAGTCTGAGACATGTGTGAAAATTTTCTAAGTCCAGAAAAAAAAATGTTTTCAACTTTTTTTCAAATTTCCCCCCAAGGGATATATATTTTACCCACACATTTGGAGCCCTCCTGGGATGCCCTCTAACATACTATAACCTCATTTAGCGGAGATTTTCACAAAAAAGTGAAATTTTCCAAAAGTCAGAAATTTTGCAAGAAACGACTAAGTATGAAGGACTCATGGGGTGAATCGCTCTGGAACTGAAATCGGATGCGCGCACTGACATGCTCCCCTCTCTGGAAGTCTGAGACATGTGTGAAAATTTTCTAAGTCCAGAAAAAAAAATTTTTTTAACTTTTTTCAAATTTCCCCCCAAGGGATATATATTTTACCCACACATTTGGAGCCCTCCTGGGATGCCCTCTAACATACTATAACCTCATTTAGCGGAGATTTTCACAAAAAAAGTGAAATTTTCAAAAAGTCAGAAATTTTGCAAAAAACGACTAAGTATGAAGGACTCATCGGGTGAAACGCTCTGGAACTGAAATCAGATGCGCTTACAGACATACTCCCCTCTTTGGAAGTCTGAGACATGTGTGAAAATTTTCTAAGTCCAGAAAAAAAAAATGTTTTCAACTTTTTTTCAAATTTCCCCCCAAGGGATATATATTTTACCCACACATTTGGAGCCCTCCTGGAATGCCCTCTAACATACTATAACCTCATTTGGCGGAGAATTTCACAAAAAAGTGAAATTTTCAAAAAGTGGAAATTTTTCCATAAAACGACTAAGTATGAAGGACTCATCGGGTGAAACGCTCTGGAACTGAAATCGGATGCGCTTACAGACATGCTCCCCTCTCTGGAAGTCTGAGACATGTGTGAAAATTTTCTAAGTCCAGAAAAAAATATTTTTTTAACTTTTTTTCAAATTTCACCACAAGGGATATATATTTTACCCACACATTTGGAGCCCTCCTGGGATGCCCTCTAACATACTATAACCTCATTTAGCGGAGATTCTCACAAAAAAGTGAAATTTTCAAAAAGTGGAAATTTTTCCAAAAAACGACTAAGTATGAAGGACTCATCGGGTGAAACGCTCTGGAACTGAAATCGGATGCGCTTACAGACATGCTCCCCTCTCTGGAAGTCTTACACATGTGTGAAAATTTTCTAAGTCCAGAAAAAAAAATTTTTTCAACTTTTTTCAAATTTCCCCCAAGGGATATATATTTTACCCACACATTTGGAGCCCTCCTGGGATGCCCTCTAACATACTATAACCTCATTTAGCGGAGATTTTCACAAAAAAGTGAAATTTTCAAAAAGTCAGAAATTTTGCAAAAAACGACTAAGTATGAAGGACTCATCGGGTGAATCGCTCTGGAACTGAAATCGGATGCGCGCACTGACATGCTCCCCTCTCTGGAAGTCTGAGACATGTGTGAAAATTTTCTAAGTCCAGAAAAAAATTTTTTTTAACTTTTTTCAAATTTCCCCCCAAGGGATATATATTTTACCCACACATTTGGAGCCCTCCTGGGATGCCCTCTAACATACTATAACCTCATTTAGCGGAGATTTTCACAAAAAAAATGAAATTTTCAAAAAGTCAGAAATTTTGAAAAAAACTACTAAGTATTAAGGACTCATCGGGTGAAACGCTCTGGAACTGAAATCAGATGCGCTTACAAACATGCTCCCCTGTCTGGAAGTCTTACACATGTGTGAAAATTTTCAAAGTCCAGAAAATAAATTTTTTTCAACTTTTTTTCAAATTTCCCCCAAGGGATATATATTTTACCCACACATTTGGAGCCCTCCTGGGATGCCCTCTAACATACTATAACCTCATTTAGCGGAGATTTTCACAAAAAAGTGAAATTTCAAAAAGTCAGAAATTTTGCAAGAAACGACTAAGTATGAAGGACTCATCGGGTGAAACGCTCTGGAACTGAAATCGGATGCGCTTACAGACATGCTCCACACATGTGTGAAAATTTTCTAAGTCCAGAAAAAAAAAAAATGTTCAACTTTTTTTCAAATTTCCCCCAAGGGATATATATTTTACCCACACATTTGGAGCCCTCCTGGGATGCCCTCTAACATACTATAACCTCATTTAGCGGAGATTTTCACAAAAAAGTGAAATTTTCAAAAAGTCAGAAATTTTGCAAAAAACGACTAAGTATGAAGGACTTATCGGGTGAATCGCTCTGGAACTGAAATCGGATGCGCGCACTGACATTCTCCCCTCTCTGGAAGTCTGAGACATGTGTGAAAATTTTCTAAGCCAGAAAAAAAATTTTTTTAACTTTTTTCAAATTTCCCCCCAAGGGATATATATTTTACCCACACATTTGGAGCCCTCCTGGGATGCCCTCTAACATACTATAACCTCATTTAGCGGAGATTTTCACAAAAAAAGTGAAATTCTCAAAAAGTCAGAAATTTTGCAAAAAATGACTAAGTATGAAGGACTCATCGGGTGAAACACTCTGGAACTGAAATCAGATGCGCTTACAGACATGCTCCCCTCTCTGGAAGTCTTACACATGTGTGAAAATTTTCAAAGTCCAGAAAATAAATTTTTTTCAACTTTTTTTCAAATTTCCCCCAAGGGATATATATTTTACATACACATTTGGAGCCCTCCTGGGATGCCCTCTAACATACTATAACCTCATTTAGCGGAGATTTTCACAAAAAAGTGAAATTTTCAAAAAGTCAGAAATTTTGCAAGAAACGACTAAGTATGAAGGACTCATCGGGTGAATCGCTCTGGAACTGAAATCGGAAGCGTGCACTGACATGCTCCCCTCTCTGGAAGTCTGAGACATGTGTGAAAAATTTCTAAGTCCAGAAAAAAAAATTTTTTCAACTTTTTTTCAAATTTCCCCTCAAGGGATATATATTTTACCCACACATTTGGAGCCCTCCTGGGATGCCCTCTAACATACTATAACCTCATTTAGCGGAGATTTTCACAAAAAAGTGAAATTTTCCAAAAGTCAGAAATTTTGCAAGAAACGACTAAGTATGAAGGACTCATGGGGTGAATCGCTCTGGAACTGAAATCGGATGCGCGCACTGACATGCTCCCCTCTCTGGAAGTCTGAGACATGTGTGAAAATTTTCTAAGTCCAGAAAAAAATTTTTTTTTTACTTTTTTCAAATTTCCCCCCAAGGGATATATATTTTACCCACACATTTGGAGCCCTCCTGGGATGCCCTCTAACATACTATAACCTCATTTAGCAGAGATTTTCACAAAAAAAGTGAAATTTTCAAAAAGTCAGAAATTTTGCAAAAAACGACTAAGTATGAAGGACTCATCGGGTGAAACGCTCTGGAACTGAAATCAGATGCGCTTACAAACATGCTCCCCTCTCTGGAAGTCTTACACATGTGTGAAAATTTTCCAAGTCCAGAAAATAAATTTTTTTTAACTTTTTTTCAAATTTCCCCTAAGGGATATATATTTTACCCACACATTTGGAGCCCTCCTGGGATGCCCTCTAACATACTATAACCTCATTTAGCGGAGATTTTCACAAAAAAAGTGAAATTCTGAAAAAGTCAGAAATTTTGCAAAAAATGACTAAGTATGAAGGACTCATTGGGTGAAACGCTCTGGAACTGAAATCAGATGCGCTTACAGACATGCTCCCCTCTTTGGAAGTCTGAGACATGTGTAAAAATTTTCTAAGTCCAGAAAAAAAATTTTTTTTAAACTTTTTTCAAATTTCCCCCAAGGGATATATATTTTACCCACACATTTGGAGCCCTCCTGGGATGCCCTCTAACATACTATAACCTCATTTTGCGGAGATTTTAACAAAAAAGTGAAATTTTCAAAAAGTCAGAAATTTTGCAAGAAACGACTAAGTATGAAGGACTCATCGCGTGAAACGCTCTGGAACTGAAATCGGATGCGCTTACAGACATGCTCCACACATGTGTGAAAATTTTCTAAGTCCAGAAAAAAAAAATTTTTTCAACTTTTTTCAAATTTCCCCCAAGGGATATATATTTTACCCACACATTTGGAGCCCTCCTGGGATGCCCTCTAACATACTATAACCTCATTTAGCAGAGATTTTAACAAAAAAGTGAAATGTTCAAAAAGTCAGAAATTTTGCAAGAAACGACTAAGTATGAAGGACTCATCGTGTGAAACGCTCTGGAACTGAAATCGGATGCGCTTACAGACATGCTCCACACATGTGTGAAAATTTTCTAAGTCCAGAAAAAAAAATTTTTTTCAACTTTTTTTCAAATTTCCCCCAAGGGATATATATTTTACCCACACATTTGGAGCCCTCCTGGGATGCCCTCTAACATACTATAACCTCATTTAGCGGAGATTTTCACAAAAAAGTGAAATTTTCAAAAAGTCAGAAATTTTGCAAAAAACGACTAAGTATGAAGGACTCATCGGGTGAATCGCTCTGGAACTGAAATCGGATGCGCGCACTGACTTGCTCCCCTCTCTGGAAGTCTGAGACATGTGTGAAAATTTTCTAAGTCCAGAAAAAAAATTTTTTTAACTTTTTTCAAATTTCCCCCCAAGGGATATATATTTTACCCACACATTTGGAGCCCTCCTGGGATGCCCTCTAACATACTATAACCTCATTTGGCGGAGAATTTCACAAAAAAGTGAAATTTTCAAAAAGTGGAAATTTTTCCAAAAAACGACTAAGTATGAAGGACTCATCGGGTGAAACGCTCTGGAACTGAAATCGGATGCGCTTACAGACATGCTCCCCTCTCTGGAAGTCTGAGACATGTGTGAAAATTTTCTAAGTCCAGAAAAAAAAATGTTTTCAACTTTTTTTCAAATTTCCCCCCAAGGGATATATATTTTACCCACACATTTGGAGCCCTCCTGGGATGCCCTCTAACATACTATAACCTCATTTAGCGGAGATTTTCACAAAAAAGTGAAATTTTCCAAAAGTCAGAAATTTTGCAAGAAACGACTAAGTATGAAGGACTCATGGGGTGAAATGCTCTGGAACTGAAATCGGATGCGCTTACAGACATGCTCCCCTCTCTGGAAGTCTGAGACATGTGTGAAAATTTTCTAAGTCCAGAAAAAAAATTTTTTTCAACTTTTTTTCAAATTTCCCCTCAAGGGATATATATTTTACCCACACATTTGGAGCCCTCCTGGGATGCCCTCTAACATACTATAACCTCATTTAGCAGAGACTTTCACAAAAAAGTGAAATTTTCAAAAAGTTACAAATTTTGCAAGAAACGACTAAGTATGAAGGACTCATCGGGTGAATCGCTCTGGAACTGAAATCGGATGCGCGCACTGACATGCTCCCCTCTCTGGAAGTCTGAGACATGTGTGAAAATTTTCTAAGTCCAGAAAAAAAAATGTTTTCAACTTTTTTTCAAATTTCCCCCCAAGGGATATATATTTTACCCACACATTTGGAGCCCTCCTGGGATGCCCTCTAACATACTATAACCTCATTTAGCGGAGATTTTCACAAAAAAGTGAAATTTTCCAAAAGTCAGAAATTTTGCAAGAAACGACTAAGTATGAAGGACTCATGGGGTGAAATGCTCTGGAACTGAAATCGGATGCGCTTACAGACATGCTCCCCTCTCTGGAAGTCTGAGACATGTGTGAAAATTTTCTAAGTCCAGAAAAAAAAATTTTTTCAACTTTTTTTCAAATTTCCCCTCAAGGGATATATATTTTACCCACACATTTGGAGCCCTCCTGGGATGCCCTCTAACATACTATAACCTCATTTAGCAGAGACTTTCACAAAAAAGTGAAATTTTCAAAAAGTTACAAATTTTGCAAGAAACGACTAAGTATGAAGGACTCATCGGGTGAATCGCTCTGGAACTGAAATCGGATGCGCGCACTGACATGCTCCCCTCTCTGGAAGTCTGAGACATGTGTGAAAATTTTCTAAGTCCAGAAAAAAATTTTTTTTTAACTTTTTTCAAATTTCCCCCCAAGGGATATATATTTTACCCACACATTTGGAGCCCTCCTGGGATGCCCTCTAACATACTATAACCTCATTTAGCAGAGATTTTCACAAAAAAGTGAAATTTTCAAAAAGTCAGAAATTTTGCAAAAAACGACTAAGTATGAAGGACTAATCGGGTGAAACGCTCTGGAACTGATATCGGATGCGCTTACAGACATGCTCCCCTCTCTGGAAGTCTGAGACATGTGTGAAAATTTTCTAAGTCCAGAAAAAAAAAATTTTTCAACTTTTTTTTAAATTTCCCCCCAAGGGATATATATTTTACCCACACATTTAGAGCCCTCCTGGGATGCCCTCTAACATACTATAACCTCATTTAGCGGAGATTTTCACAAAAAAGTGAAATTTTCAAAAAGTCAGAAATTTTGCAAGAAACTACTAAGTATGAAGGACTCATGGGGTGAAACGCTCTGGAACTGAAATCGGCTGCGCTTACAAACATGCTCCCCTCTCTGGAAGTCTGAGACATGTGTGAAAATTTTCTAAGTCCAGAAAAAAAAAATTTTCAACTTTTTTTCAAATTTCCCCCAAGGGATATATATTTTACCCACACATTTGGAGCCCTCCTGGGATGCCCTCTAACATACTATAACCTCATTTAGCGGAGATTTTCACAAAAAAGTGAAATTTTCAAAAAGTGAGAAATTTTGCAAAAAACGACTAAGTATGAAGGACTCATCGGGTGAATCGCTCTGGAACTAAAATCGGATGCGCGCACTGACATCCTCCCCTCTCTGGAAGTCTGAGACATGTGTGAAAATTTTCTAAGTCCAGAAAAAAACATTTTTTTAACTTTTTTTCAAATTTCCCCACAAGGGATATATATTTTACCCACACATTTGGAGCCCTCCTGGGATGCCCTCTAACATACTATAACCTCATTTAGCAGAGATTTTCACAAAAAAGTGAAATTTTCAAAAAGTGGAAATTTTTCCAAAAAACGACAAAGTATGAAGGACTCATCGGGTGAAACGCTCTGGAACTGAAATCGGATGCGCTTACAGACATGCTCCCCTCTCTAGAAGTCTGAGACATGTGTGAAAATTTTCTAAGTCCAGAAAAAAATTTTTTTTCAACTTTTTTTCAAATTTCCCCCCAAGGGATATATATTTTACCCACACATGTGGAGCCCTCCTGGGATGCCCTCTAACATTATAACCTCATTTAGCGGAGATTTTCACAAAAAAGTGAAATTTTCAAAAAGTCAGAAATTTTGCAAAAAACGACTAAGTATGAAGGACTCATCGGGTGAAAAACGCTCTGGAACTGAAATCAGATGCGATTGCAGACATGCTCCCCTCTTTGGAAGTCTGAGACATGTGTGAAAATTTTCTAAGTCCAGAAAAAAAAATTTTTTTCAACTTTTTTTCAAATTTCCCCCAAGGGATATATATTTTACCCACACATTTGGAGCCCTCCTGGGATGCCCTCTAACATACTATAACCTCATTTAGCGGAGATTTTCACAAAAAAGTGAAATTTTCAAAAAGTCAGAAATTTTGCAAGAAACTACTAAGTATGAAGGACTCATGGGGTGAAACGCTCTGGAACTGAAATCGGCTGCGCTTACAAACATGCTCCCCTCTCTGGAAGTCTGAGACATGTGTGAAAATTTTCAAAGTCCAGAAAAAAAAAATTTTCAACTTTTTTTCAAATTTCCCCCCAAGGGATATATATTTTACCCACACATTTGGAGCCCTCCTGGGATACCCTGAGATTTTCACAAAAAAGTGAAATTTTCAAAAAGTCAGAAATTTTGCAAAAAATGACTAAGTATGAAGGACTCATCGGGTGAATCGCTCTGGAACTGAAATCGGATGCGCGCACTGACATGCTCCCCTCTCTGGAAGTCTGAGACATGTGTGAAAATTTTCTAAGTCCAGAAAAAAAATTTTTTTCAACTTTTTTTCAAATTTCCCCCCAAGGGATATATATTTTACCCACACATGTGGAGCCCTCCTGGGATGCCCTCTAACATACTATAACCTCATTTAGCGGAGATTTTCACAAAAAAGTGAAATTTTCAAAAAGTGAGAAATTTTGCAAAAAACGACTAAGTATGAAGGACTCATCGGGTGAATCGCTCTGGAACTAAAATCGGATGCGCGCACTGACATCCTCCCCTCTCTGGAAGTCTGAGACATGTGTGAAAATTTTCTAAGTCCAGAAAAAAACATTTTTTTAACTTTTTTTCAAATTTCCCCACAAGGGATATATATTTTACTCACACATTTGTAGCCCTCCTGGGATGCCCTCTAACATACTATAACCTCATTTAGCAGAGATTTTCACAAAAAAGTGAAATTTTCAAAAAGTGGAAATTTTTCCAAAAAACGACTAAGTATGAAGGACTCATCGGGTGAAACGCTCTGGAACTGAAATCGGATGCGCTTACAGACATGCTCCCCTCTCTAGAAGTCTGAGACATGTGTGAAAATTTTCTAAGTCCAGAAAAAAAATTTTTTTCAACTTTTTTTCAAATTTCCCCCCAAGGGATATATATTTTACCCACACATGTGGAGCCCTCCTGGGATGCCCTCTAACATTATAACCTCATTTAGCGGAGATTTTCACAAAAAAGTGAAATTTTCAACAAGTCAGAAATTTTGCAAAAAACGACTAAGTATGAAGGACTCATCGGGTGAAAAACGCTCTGGAACTGAAATCAGATGCGCTTACAGACATGCTCCCCTCTCTGGAAGTCTTACACATGTGTGAAAATTTTCTAAGTATAGAAAAAATTTTTTTTTTAACTTTTTTTCAAATTTCCCCACAAGGGATATATATTTTACCCACACATTTGGAGCCCTCCTGGGATGCCCTCTAACATACTATAACCTCATTTAGCGGATATTTTCACAAAAAAGTGAAATTTTCCAAAAGTCAGAAATTTTGCAAGAAACGACTAAGTATGAAGGACTCATCGGGTGAATCGCTCTGGAACTGAAATCGGATGCGCGCACTGACATGCTCCCCTCTCTGGAAGTCTGAGACATGTGTGAAAATTTTCTAAGTCCAGAAAAAAAAATTTTTTTCAACTTTTTTTCAAATTTCCCCCCAAGGGATATATATTTTACCCACACATTTGGAGCCCTCCTGGGATGCCCTCTAACATACTATAACCTCATTTAGCGGAGATTTTCACAAAAAAGTGAAATTTTCCAAAAGTCAGAAATTTTGCAAGAAACGACTAAGTATGAAGGACTCATCGGGTGAAACGCTCTGGAACTGAAATCGGATGCGCTTACAGACATGCTCCCCTCTCTGGAAGTCTTACACATGTGAAAATTTTCTAAGTCCAGAAAATAAATTTTTTTCAACTTTTTTTCAAATTTCCCCCAAGGGATATACATTTTACCTAGACATTTGGAGCACTCCTGGGATGCCCTCTAACATACTATAACCTCATTTAGCGGAGATTTTCACAAAAAAGTGAAATTTTCAAAAAGTGAGAAATTTTGCAAAAAACGACTAAGTATGAAGGACTCATCGGGTGAATCGCTCTGGAACTGAAATCGGATGCGCGCACTGACATCCTCCCCTCTTTGGAAGTCTGAGACATGTGTGAAAATTTTCTAAGTCCAGAAAAAAACATTTTTTTAACTTTTTTTCAAATTTCACCACAAGGGATATATATTTTACCCACACATTTGGAGCCCTCCTGGGATGCCCTCTAACATACTATAACCTCATTTAGCAGAGATTTTCACAAAAAAGTGAAATTTTCAAAAAGTGGAAATTTTTCCAAAAAACGACTAAGTATGAAGTACTCAACGGGTGAAACGCTCTGGAACTGAAATCGGATGCGCTTACAGACATGCTCCCCTCTCTGGAAGTTTGAGACATGTGTGAAAATTTTCTAAGTCCAGAAAAAAAAATTTTTTCAACTTTTTTTCAAATTTCCCCCCAAGGGATATATATTTTACCCACACATTTGGAGCCCTCCTGGGATGCCCTCTAACATACTATAACCTCATTTAGCGGAGATTTTCACAAAAAAGTGAAATTTTCAAAAAGTCAGAAATTTTGCAAAAAATGACTAAGTATGAAGGACTCATCAGGTGAATCGCTCTGGAACTGAAATCGGATGCGCGCACTGACATGCTCCCCTCTCTGGAAGTCTGAGACATGTGTGAAAATTTTCTAAGTCCAGAAAAAAAATTTTTTTCAACTTTTTTTCAAATTTCCCCCAAAGGGATATATATTTTACCCACACATTTGGAGCCCTCCTGGGATGCCCTCTAACATACTATAACCTCATTTAGCGGAGATTTTCACAAAAAAGTGAAATTTTCAAAAAGTGGAAATTTTTCCAAAAAACGACTAAGTATGAAGGACTCATCGGGTGAAACGCTCTGGAACTGAAATCGGATGCGCTTACAGACATGCTCCCCTCTCTGGAAGTCTGAGACATGTGTGAAAATTTTCTAAGTCCTGAAAAAAAAAAATTTTCAACTTTTTTTCAAATTTCCCCCCAAGGGATATATATTTTACCCACACATTTAGAGCCCTCCTGGGATGCCCTCTAACATACTATAACCTCATTTAGCGGAGATTTTCACAAAAAAGTGAAATTTTCAAAAAGTCAGAAATTTTGCAAAAAACGACTAAGTATGAAGGACTCATGGGGTGAAACGCTCTGGAACTGAAATCGGATGCGCTTACAGACATGCTCTCCTCTCTGGAAGTCTGAGACATGTGTGAAAATTTTCTAAGTCCAGAAAAAAAAATTTTTTCAACTTTTTTTCAAATTTCCCCTCAAGGGATATATATTTTACCGACACATTTGGAGACCTCCTGGGATGCCCTCTAACATACCATAACTTCATTTAGCGGAGATTTTCACAAAAAAGTGAAATTTTCAAAAAGTCAGAAATTTTGCAAAAAACAACTAAGTATGAAGGACTCATCGGGTGAATCGCTCTGGAACTGAAATCGGATGCGCGCACTGACATGTTCCCCTCTCTGGAAGTCTGAGACATGTGTGAAAATTTTCTAAGTCCAGAAAAAAAATTTTTTTTTACTTTTTCAAATTTCCCCACAAGGGATATATATTTTACCCACACATTTGGAGCCCTCCTGGGATGCCCTCTAACATACTATAACCTCATTTAGCGGAGATTTTCACACAAAAGTGACATTTTCAAAAAGTCAGAAATTTTGCAAAAAACGACTAACTATGAAGGACTCATCGGGTGAAACGCTCTGGAACTGAAATCAGATGCGCTTACAGACATGCTCCCCTCTCTGGAAGTCTTACACATGTGAAAATTTTCTAAGTCCAGAAAATAATTTTTTTTCAACTTTTTTTCAAATTTCCCCCAAGGGATATACATTTTACCCAGACATGTGGAGCACTCCTGGGATGCCCTCTAACATACTATAACCTCATTTAGCGGAGATTTTCACAAAAAAGTGAAATTTTCAAAAAGTGAGAAATTTTGCAAAAAACGACTAAGTATGAAGGACTCATCGGGTGAATCGCTCTGGAACTGAAATCGGATGCGCGCACTGACATGCTCCCCTCTCTGGAAGTCTGAGACATGTGTGAAAATTTTCTAAGTCCAGAAAAAAATATTTTTTTAACTTTTTTTCAAATTTCACCACAAGGGATATATATTTTACCCACACATTTGGAGCCCTCCTGGGATGCCCTCTAACATACTATAACCTCATTTAGCGGAGATTTTCACAAAAAAGTGAAATTTTCAAAAAGTCAGAAATTTTGCAAAAAATGACTAAGTATGAAGGACTCATCAGGTGAATCGCTCTGGAACTGAAATCGGATGCGCGCACTGACATGCTCCCCTCTCTGGAAGTCTGAGACATGTGTGAAAATTTTCTAAGTCCAGAAAAAAAATTTTTTTCAACTTTTTTTCAAATTTCCCCCAAAGGGATATATATTTTACCCACACATTTGGAGCCCTCCTGGGATGCCCTCTAACATACTATAACCTCATTTAGCGGAGATTTTCACAAAAAAGTGAAATTTTCAAAAAGTGGAAATTTTTCCAAAAAACGACTAAGTATGAAGGACTCATCGGGTGAAACGCTCTGGAACTGAAATCGGATGCGCTTACAGACATGCTCCCCTCTCTGGAAGTCTTACACATGTGTGAAAATTTTCTAAGTATAGAAAAAATTTTTTTTTTAACTTTTTTTCAAATTTCCCCACAAGGGATATATATTTTACCCACACATTTGGAGCCCTCCTGAGATGCCCTCTAACATACTATAACCTCATTTAGCGGATATTTTCACAAAAAAGTGAAATTTTCAAAAAGTGGAAATTTTTCCAAAAAACGACTAAGTATGAAGGACTCATCGGGTGAAACGCTCTGGAACTGAAATCGGATGCGCTTACAGACATGCTCCCCTCTCTGGAAGTCTGAGACATGTGTGAAAATTTTCTAAGTCCTGAAAAAAAAAAATTTTCAACTTTTTTTCAAATTTCCCCCCAAGGGATATATATTTTACCCACACATTTAGAGCCCTCCTGGGATGCCCTCTAACATACTATAACCTCATTTAGCGGAGATTTTCACAAAAAAGTGAAATTTTCAAAAAGTCAGAAATTTTGCAAAAAACGACTAAGTATGAAGGACTCATGGGGTGAAACGCTCTGGAACTGAAATCGGATGCGCTTACAGACATGCTCTCCTCTCTGGAAGTCTGAGACATGTGTGAAAATTTTCTAAGTCCAGAAAAAAAAATTTTTTCAACTTTTTTTCAAATTTCCCCTCAAGGGATATATATTTTACCCACACATTTGGAGCCCTCCTGGGATGCCCTCTAACATACTATAACCTCATTTAGCGGAGATTTTCACAAAAAAGTGAAATTTTCAAAAAGTCAGAAATTTTGCAAGAAACGACTAAGTATGAAGGACTCATCGGGTGAAACGCTCTGGAACTGAAATCGGATGCGCTTACAGACATGCTCCACACATGTGTGAAAATTTTCTAAGTCCAGAAAAAAAAAAAATTTTCAACTTTTTTTCAAATTTCCCCCAAGGGATATATATTTTGCGCACACATTTGGAGCCCTCCTGGGATGCCCTCTAACATACTATAACCTCATTTAGCGGAGATTTTCACAAAAAAAGTGAAATTTTCAAAAAGTCAGAAATTTTGCAAAAAACGACTAAGTATGAAGGACTCATCGGGTGAATCGCTCTGGAACTGAAATCGGATGCGCGCACTGACATGCTCCCCTCTCTGGAAGTCTGAGACATGTGTGAAAATTTTCTAAGCCAGAAAAAAAAATTTTTTAACTTTTTTCAAATTTCCCCCCAAGGGATATATATTTTACCCACACATTTGGAGCCCTCCTGGGATGCCCTCTAACATACTATAACCTCATTTAGCGGAGATTTTAACAAAAAAAGTGAAATTCTCAAAAAGTCAGAAATTTTGCAAAAAATGACTAAGTATGAAGGACACATCGGGTGAAACGCTCTGGAACTGAAATCAGATGCGCTTACAGACATGCTCCCCTCTTTGGAAGTCTGAGACATGTGTAAAAATTTTCTAAGTCCAGAAAAAAAATTTTTTTTCAACTTTTTTCAAATTTCCCCCAAAGGGATATATACTTTACCCACACATTTGGAGCCCTCCTGGGATGCCCTCTAACATACTATAACCTCATTTAGCGGAGATTTTCACAAAAAAGTGAAATTTTCAAAAAGTCAGAAATTTTGCAAGAAACTACTAAGTATGAAGGACTCATCGGGTGAAACGCTCTGGAACTGAAATCAGATGCGCTTACAAACATGCTCCCCTCTCTGGAAGTCTTACACATGTGTGAAAATTTTCCAAGTCCAGAAAATAAATTTTTTTCAACTTTTTTTCAAATTTCCCCCAAGGGATATATATTTTACCCACACATTTGGAGCCCTCCTGGGATGCCCTCTAACATACTATAACCTCATTTAGCGGAGATTTTCACAAAAAAAGTGAAATTCTGAAAAAGTCAGAAATTTTGCAAAAAATGACTAAGTATGAAGGACTCATCGGGTGAAACGCTCTGGAACTGAAATCAGATGCGCTTACAGACATGCTCCCCTCTTTGGAAGTCTGAGACATGTGTAAAAATTTTCTAAGTCCAGGAAAAAAAATTTTTTTCAACTTTTTTCAAATTTCCCCCCAAGGGATATATATTTTACCCACACATTTGGAGCCCTCCTGGGATGCCCTCTTACATACTATAACCTCATTTAGCGGAGATTTTCACAAAAAAAGTGAAATTCTCAAAAAGTCAGAAATTTTGCAAAAAATGACTAAGTATGAAGGACTCATCGGGTGAAACACTCTGGAACTGAAATCAGATGCGCTTACAGACATGCTCCCCTCTCTGGAAGTCTTACACATGTGTGAAAATTTTCAAAGTCCAGAAAATAAATTTTTTTCAACTTTTTTTCAAATTTCCCCCAAGGGATATATATTTTACATACACATTTGGAGCCCTCCTGGGATGCCCTCTAACATACTATAACCTCATTTAGCGGAGATTTTCACAAAAAAGTGAAATTTTCAAAAAGTCAGAAATTTTGCAAGAAACGACTAAGTATGAAGGACTCATCGGGTGAATCGCTCTGGAACTGAAATCGGAAGCGTGCACTGACATGCTCCCCTCTCTGGAAGTCTGAGACATGTGTGAAAAATTTCTAAGTCCAGAAAAAAAAATTTTTTCAACTTTTTTTCAAATTTCCCCTCAAGGGATATATATTTTACCCACACATTTGGAGCCCTCCTGGGATGCCCTCTAACATACTATAACCTCATTTAGCGGAGATTTTCACAAAAAAGTGAAATTTTCCAAAAGTCAGAAATTTTGCAAGAAACGACTAAGTATGAAGGACTCATGGGGTGAATCGCTCTGGAACTGAAATCGGATGCGCGCACTGACATGCTCCCCTCTCTGGAAGTCTGAGACATGTGTGAAAATTTTCTAAGTCCAGAAAAAAATTTTTTTTTTACTTTTTTCAAATTTCCCCCCAAGGGATATATATTTTACCCACACATTTGGAGCCCTCCTGGGATGCCCTCTAACATACTATAACCTCATTTAGCAGAGATTTTCACAAAAAAAGTGAAATTTTCAAAAAGTCAGAAATTTTGCAAAAAACGACTAAGTATGAAGGACTCATCGGGTGAAACGCTCTGGAACTGAAATCAGATGCGCTTACAAACATGCTCCCCTCTCTGGAAGTCTTACACATGTGTGAAAATTTTCCAAGTCCAGAAAATAAATTTTTTTCAACTTTTTTTCAAATTTCCCCTAAGGGATATATATTTTACCCACACATTTGGAGCCCTCCTGGGATGCCCTCTAACATACTATAACCTCATTTAGCGGAGATTTTCACAAAAAAAGTGAAATTCTGAAAAAGTCAGAAATTTTGCAAAAAATGACTAAGTATGAAGGACTCATCGGGTGAAACGCTCTGGAACTGAAATCAGATGCGCTTACAGACATGCTCCCCTCTTTGGAAGTCTGAGACATGTGTAAAAATTTTCTAAGTCCAGGAAAAAAAATTTTTTTCAACTTTTTTCAAATTTGCCCCCAAGGGATATATATTTTACCCACACATTTGGAGCCCTCCTGGGATGCCCTCTTACATACTATAACCTCATTTAGCGGAGATTTTCACAAAAAAGTGAAATTTTCAAAAAGTCAGAAATTTTGCAAGAAACGACTAAGTATGAAGGACTCATCGGGTGAAACGCTCTGGAACTGAAATCGGATGCGCTTACAGACATGCTCCCCTCTCTGGAAGTCTTACACATGTGTGAAAATTTTCTAAGTCCAGAAAAAAAAATTTTTTCAACTTTTTTTCAAATTTCCCCCAAGGGATATATATTTTACCCACACATTTGGAGCCCTCCTGGGATGCCCTCTAACATACTATAACCTCATTTAGCGGAGATTTTCACAAAAAAGTGAAATTTTCAAAAAGTCAGAAATTTTGCAAGAAACGACTAAGTATGAAGGACTCATCGGGTGAAACGCTCTGGAACTGAAATCGGATGCGCTTACAGACATGCTCCACACATGTGTGAAAATTTTCTAAGTCCAGAAAAAAAAAAAATGTTCAACTTTTTTTCAAATTTCCCCCAAGGGATATATATTTTACCCACACATTTGGAGCCCTCCTGGGATGCCCTCTAACATACTATAACCTCATTTAGCGGAGATTTTCACAAAAAAGTGAAATTTTCAAAAAGTCAGAAATTTTGCAAAAAACGACTAAGTATGAAGGACTTATCGGGTGAATCGCTCTGGAACTGAAATCGGATGCGCGCACTGACATTCTCCCCTCTCTGGAAGTCTGAGACGTGTGAAAATTTTCTAAGCCAGAAAAAAAATTTTTTTAACTTTTTTCAAATTTCCCCCCAAGGGATATATATTTTACCCACACATTTGGAGCCCTCCTGGGATGCCCTCTAACATACTATAACCTCATTTAGCGGAGATTTTCACAAAAAAAGTGAAATTCTCAAAAAGTCAGAAATTTTGCAAAAAATGACTAAGTATGAAGGACTCATCGGGTGAAACACTCTGGAACTGAAATCAGATGCGCTTACAGACATGCTCCCCTCTTTGGAAGTCTGAGACATGTGTAAAAATTTTCTAAGTCCAGAAAAAAAAATTTTTTTAAACTTTTTTCAAATTTCCCCCCAAGGGATATATATTTTACCCACACATTTGGAGCCCTCCTGGGATGCCCTCTAACATACTATAACCTCATTTTGCGGAGATTTTAACAAAAAAGTGAAATTTTCAAAAAGTCAGAAATTTTGCAAGAAACGACTAAGTATGAAGGACTCATCGCGTGAAACGCTCTGGAACTGAAATCGGATGCGCTTACAGACATGCTCCACACATGTGTGAAAATTTTCTAAGTCCAGAAAAAAAAAATTTTTTCAACTTTTTTTCAAATTTCCCCCAAGGGATATATATTTTACCCACACATTTGGAGCCCTCCTGGGATGCCCTCTAACATACTATAACCTCATTTAGCAGAGATTTTAACAAAAAAGTGAAATGTTCAAAAAGTCAGAAATTTTGCAAGAAACGACTAAGTATGAAGGACTCATCGTGTGAAACGCTCTGGAACTGAAATCGGATGCGCTTACAGACATGCTCCACACATGTGTGAAAATTTTCTAAGTCCAGAAAAAAAAATTTTTTTCAACTTTTTTTCAAATTTCCCCCAAGGGATATATATTTTACCCACACATTTGGAGCCCTCCTGGGATGCCCTCTAACATACTATAACCTCATTTAGCGGAGATTTTCACAAAAAAGTGAAATTTTCAAAAAGTCAGAAATTTTGCAAAAAACGACTAAGTATGAAGGACTCATCGGGTGAATCGCTCTGGAACTGAAATCGGATGCGCGCACTGACTTGCTCCCCTCTCTGGAAGTCTGAGACATGTGTGAAAATTTTCTAAGTCCAGAAAAAAATTTTTTTTAACTTTTTTCAAATTTCCCCCCAAGGGATATATATTTTACCCACACATTTGGAGCCCTCCTGGGATGCCCTCTAACATACTATAACCTCATTTGGCGGAGAATTTCACAAAAAAGTGAAATTTTCAAAAAGTGGAAATTTTTCCAAAAAACGACTAAGTATGAAGGACTCATCGGGTGAAACGCTCTGGAACTGAAATCGGATGCGCTTACAGACATGCTCCCCTCTCTGGAAGTCTGAGACATGTGTGAAAATTTTCTAAGTCCAGAAAAAAAAATGTTTTCAACTTTTTTTCAAATTTCCCCCCAAGGGATATATATTTTACCCACACATTTGGAGCCCTCCTGGGATGCCCTCTAACATACTATAACCTCATTTAGCGGAGATTTTCACAAAAAAGTGAAATTTTCCAAAAGTCAGAAATTTTGCAAGAAACGACTAAGTATGAAGGACTCATGGGGTGAAATGCTCTGGAACTGAAATCGGATGCGCTTACAGACATGCTCCCCTCTCTGGAAGTCTGAGACATGTGTGAAAATTTTCTAAGTCCAGAAAAAAAATTTTTTTCAACTTTTTTTCAAATTTCCCCTCAAGGGATATATATTTTACCCACACATTTGGAGCCCTCCTGGGATGCCCTCTAACATACTATAACCTCATTTAGCAGAGACTTTCACAAAAAAGTGAAATTTTCAAAAAGTTACAAATTTTGCAAGAAACGACTAAGTATGAAGGACTCATCGGGTGAATCGCTCTGGAACTGAAATCGGATGCGCGCACTGACATGCTCCCCTCTCTGGAAGTCTGAGACATGTGTGAAAATTTTCTAAGTCCAGAAAAAAAAATGTTTTCAACTTTTTTTCAAATTTCCCCCCAAGGGATATATATTTTACCCACACATTTGGAGCCCTCCTGGGATGCCCTCTAACATACTATAACCTCATTTAGCGGAGATTTTCACAAAAAAGTGAAATTTTCCAAAAGTCAGAAATTTTGCAAGAAACGACTAAGTATGAAGGACTCATGGGGTGAAATGCTCTGGAACTGAAATCGGATGCGCTTACAGACATGCTCCCCTCTCTGGAAGTCTGAGACATGTGTGAAAATTTTCTAAGTCCAGAAAAAAAATTTTTTTCAACTTTTTTTCAAATTTCCCCTCAAGGGATATATATTTTACCCACACATTTGGAGCCCTCCTGGGATGCCCTCTAACATACTATAACCTCATTTAGCAGAGACTTTCACAAAAAAGTGAAATTTTCAAAAAGTTACAAATTTTGCAAGAAACGACTAAGTATGAAGGACTCATCGGGTGAATCGCTCTGGAACTGAAATCGGATGCGCGCACTGACATGCTCCCCTCTCTGGAAGTCTGAGACATGTGTGAAAATTTTCTAAGTCCAGAAAAAAAAATGTTTTCAACTTTTTTTCAAATTTCCCCCCAAGGGATATATATTTTACCCACACATTTGGAGCCCTCCTGGGATGCCCTCTAACATACTATAACCTCATTTAGCGGAGATTTTCACAAAAAAGTGAAATTTTCCAAAAGTCAGAAATTTTGCAAGAAACGACTAAGTATGAAGGACTCATGGGGTGAAATGCTCTGGAACTGAAATCGGATGCGCTTACAGACATGCTCCCCTCTCTGGAAGTCTGAGACATGTGTGAAAATTTTCTAAGTCCAGAAAAAAAATTTTTTTCAACTTTTTTTCAAATTTCCCCTCAAGGGATATATATTTTACCCACACATTTGGAGCCCTCCTGGGATGCCCTCTAACATACTATAACCTCATTTAGCAGAGACTTTCACAAAAAAGTGAAATTTTCAAAAAGTTACAAATTTTGCAAGAAACGACTAAGTATGAAGGACTCATCGGGTGAATCGCTCTGGAACTGAAATCGGATGCGCGCACTGACATGCTCCCCTCTCTGGAAGTCTGAGACATGTGTGAAAATTTTCTAAGTCCAGAAAAAAATTTTTTTTTAACTTTTTTCAAATTTCCCCCCAAGGGATATATATTTTACCCACACATTTGGAGCCCTCCTGGGATGCCCTCTAACATACTATAACCTCATTTAGCAAAGATTTTCACAAAAAAGTGAAATTTTCAAAAAGTCAGAAATTTTGCAAAAAACGACTAAGTATGAAGGACTAATCGGGTGAAACGCTCTGGAACTGATATCGGATGCGCTTACAGACATGCTCCCCTCTCTGGAAGTCTGAGACATGTGTGAAAATTTTCTAAGTCCAGAAAAAAAAAATTTTTCAACTTTTTTTTAAATTTCCCCCCAAGGGATATATATTTTACCCACACATTTAGAGCCCTCCTGGGATGCCCTCTAACATACTATAACCTCATTTAGCGGAGATTTTCACAAAAAAGTGAAATTTTCAAAAAGTCAGAAATTTTGCAAGAAACTACTAAGTATGAAGGACTCATGGGGTGAAACGCTCTGGAACTGAAATCGGCTGCGCTTACAAACATGCTCCCCTCTCTGGAAGTCTGAGACATGTGTGAAAATTTTCTAAGTCCAGAAAAAAAAAATTTTCAACTTTTTTTCAAATTTCCCCCAAGGGATATATATTTTACCCACACATTTGGAGCCCTCCTGGGATGCCCTCTAACATACTATAACCTCATTTAGCGGAGATTTTCACAAAAAAGTGAAATTTTCAAAAAGTGAGAAATTTTGCAAAAAACGACTAAGTATGAAGGACTCATCGGGTGAATCGCTCTGGAACTAAAATCGGATGCGCGCACTGACATCCTCCCCTCTCTGGAAGTCTGAGACATGTGTGAAAATTTTCTAAGTCCAGAAAAAAACATTTTTTTAACTTTTTTTCAAATTTCCCCACAAGGGATATATATTTTACCCACACATTTGGAGCCCTCCTGGGATGCCCTCTAACATACTATAACCTCATTTAGCAGAGATTTTCACAAAAAAGTGAAATTTTCAAAAAGTGGAAATTTTTCCAAAAAACGACTAAGTATGAAGGACTCATCGGGTGAAACGCTCTGGAACTGAAATCGGATGCGCTTACAGACATGCTCCCCTCTCTAGAAGTCTGAGACATGTGTGAAAATTTTCTAAGTCCAGAAAAAAAATTTTTTTCAACTTTTTTTCAAATTTCCCCCCAAGGGATATATATTTTACCCACACATGTGGAGCCCTCCTGGGATGCCCTCTAACATTATAACCTCATTTAGCGGAGATTTTCACAAAAAAGTGAAATTTTCAAAAAGTCAGAAATTTTGCAAAAAACGACTAAGTATGAAGGACTCATCGGGTGAAAAACGCTCTGGAACTGAAATCAGATGCGATTGCAGACATGCTCCCCTCTCTGGAAGTCTGAGACATGTGTGAAAATTTTCAAAGTCCAGAAAAAAAAAATTTTCAACTTTTTTTCAAATTTCCCCCCAAGGGATATATATTTTACCCACACATTTGGAGCCCTCCTGGGATACCCTGAGATTTTCACAAAAAAGTGAAATTTTCAAAAAGTCAGAAATTTTGCAAAAAATGACTAAGTATGAAGGACTCATCGGGTGAATCGCTCTGGAACTGAAATCGGATGCGCGCACTGACATGCTCCCCTCTCTGGAAGTCTGAGACATGTGTGAAAATTTTCTAAGTCCAGAAAAAACATTTTTTTTCAACTTTTTTTCAAATTTCCTCCCAAGGGATATATATTTTACCCACACATTTGGAGCCCTCCTGGGATGCCCTCTAACATACTATAACCTCATTTAGCGGAGATTTTCACAAAAAAGTGAAATTTTCCAAAAGTCAGAAATTTTGCAAGAAACGACTAAGTATGAAGGACTCATCGGGTGAAACGCTCTGGAACTGAAATCGGATGCGCTTACAGACATGCTCCCCTCTCTGGAAGTCTTACACATGTGTGAAAATTTTCTAAGTATAGAAAAAAATTTTTTTTTAACTTTTTGTCAAATTTCCCCACAAGGGATATATATTTTACCCACACATTTGGAGCCCTCCTGGGATGCCCTCTAACATACTATAACCTCATTTAGCGGAGATTTTCACAAAAAAGTGAAATTTTCAAAAAGTGGAAATTTTTCCAAAAAACGACTAAGTATGAAGGACTCATCGGGTGAAACGCTCTGGAACTGAAATCGGATGCGCTTACAGACATGCTCCCCTCTCTGGAAGTCTTACACATGTGAAAATTTTCTAAGTCCAGAAAATAAATTTTTTTCAACTTTTTTTCAAATTTCCCCCAAGGGATATACATTTTACCCAGACATTTGGAGCACTCCTGGGATGCCCTCTAACATACTATAACCTCATTTAGCGGAGATTTTCACAAAAAAGTGAAATTTTCAAAAAGTGAGAAATTTTGCAAAAAACGTCTAAGTATGAAGGACTCATCGGGTGAATCGCTCTGGAACTGAAATCGGATGAGCGCACTGACATCCTCCCCTCTTTGGAAGTCTGAGACATGTGTGAAAATTTTCTAAGTCCAGAAAAAAACATTTTTTTAACTTTTTCTCAAATTTCCCCACAAGGGATATATATTTTACCCACACATTTGGAGCCCTCCTGGGATGCCCTCTAACATACTATAACCTCATTTAGCAGAGATTTTCACAAAAAAGTGAAATTTTCAAAAAGTGGAAATTTTTCCAAAAAACGACTAAGTATGAAGGACTCATCGGGTGAAACGCTCTGGAACTGAAATCGGATGCGCTTACAGACATGCTCCCCTCTCTGGAAGTCTGAGACATGTGTGAAAATTTTCTAAGTCCAGAAAAAAAAAATTTTTCAACTTTTTTTCAAATTTCCCCCCAAGGGATATATATTTTACCCACACATTTGGAGCCCTCCTGGGATGCCCTCTAACATACTATAACTTCATTTAGCGGAGATTTTCACAAAAAAGTGAAATTTTCAAAAAGTCAGAAATTTTGCAAAAAATGACTAAGTATGAAGGACTCATCGGGTGAATCGCTCTGGAACTGAAATCGGATGCGCGCACTGACATGCTCCCCTCTCTGGAAGTCTGAGACATGTGTGAAAATTTTCTAAGTCCAGAAAAAAAATTTTTTTCAACTTTTTTTCAAATTTCCCCCCAAGAGATATATATTTTACCCAGACATTTGGAGCCCTCCTGGGATGCCCTCTAACATACTATAACCTCATTTAGTGGAGATTTTCACAAAAAAGTGAAATTTTCCAAAAGTCAGAAATTTTGCAAGAAACGACTAAGTATGAAGGACTCATCGGGTGAAACGCTCTGGAACTGAAATCGGATGCGCTTACAGACATGCTCCCCTCTCTGGACGTCTTACACATGTGTGAAAATTTTCAAAGTCCAGAAAATGAATTTTTTTCAACTTTTTTTCAAATTTCCCCCAGGGGATATATATTTTACCCACACATTTGGAGCCCTCCTGGGATGCCCTCTAACATACTATAACCTCATTTAGCGGAGATTTTCACAAAAAAGTGAAATTTTCAAAAAGTCAGAAATTTTGCAAAAAACGACTAAGTATGAAGGACTCATGGGGTGAAACGCTCTGGAACTGAAATCGGATGCGCTTACAGACATGCTCTCCTCTCTGGAAGTCTGAGACATGTGTGAAAATTTTCTAAGTCCAGAAAAAAAAATTTTTTCAACTTTTTTTCAAATTTCCCCTCAAGGGATATATATTTTACCGACACATTTGGAGACCTCCTGGGATGCCCTCTAACATACCATAACCTCATTTAGCGGAGATTTTCACAAAAAAGTGAAATTTTCAAAAAGTCAGAAATTTTGCAAAAAACAACTAAGTATGAAGGACTCATCGGGTGAATCGCTCTGGAACTGAAATCGGATGCGCGCACTGACATGTTCCCCTCTCTGGAAGTCTGAGACATGTGTGAAAATTTTCTAAGTCCAGAAAAAAAATTTTTTTTTACTTTTTCAAATTTCCCCACAAGGGATATATATTTTACCCACACATTTGGAGCCCTCCTGGGATGCCCTCTAACATACTATAACCTCATTTAGCGGAGATTTTCACACAAAAGTGACATTTTCAAAAAGTCAGAAATTTTGCAAAAAACGACTAACTATGAAGGACTCATCGGGTGAAACGCTCTGGAACTGAAATCAGATGCGCTTACAGACATGCTCCCCTCTCTGGAAGTCTTACACATGTGAAAATTTTCTAAGTCCAGAAAATAATTTTTTTTCAACTTTTTTTCAAATTTCCCCCAAGGGATATACATTTTACCCAGACATGTGGAGCACTCCTGGGATGCCCTCTAACATACTATAACCTCATTTAGCGGAGATTTTCACAAAAAAGTGAAATTTTCAAAAAGTGAGAAATTTTGCAAAAAACGACTAAGTATGAAGGACTCATCGGGTGAATCGCTCTGGAACTGAAATCGGATGCGCGCACTGACATGCTCCCCTCTCTGGAAGTCTGAGACATGTGTGAAAATTTTCTAAGTCCAGAAAAAAAATTTTTTTTTACTTTTTTCAAATTTCCCCACAAGGGACATATATTTTACCCACACATTTGGATCCCTCCTGGGATGCCCTCTAACATACTATAACCTCATTTAGCGGAGATTTTCACACAAAAGTGAAATTTTCAAAAAGTCAGAAATTTTGCAAAAAACGACTAAGTATGAAGGACTCATCGGGTGAAACGCTCAGGAACTGAAATCAGATGCGCTTACAGACATGCTCCCCTCTCTGGAAGTCTGAGACATGTGTGAAAATTTTCTAAGTCCAGAAAAAAAATTTTTTTTCAACTTTTTTTCAAATTTCCCCCCAAGGGATATATATTTTACCCACACATTTAGAGCCCTCCTGGGATGCCCTCTAACATACTATAACCTCATTTAGCGGAGATTTTCACAAAAAAGTGAAATTTTCAAAAAGTCAGAAATTTTGCAAAAAACGACTAAGTATGAAGGACTCATGGGGTGAAACGCTCTGGAACTGAAATCGGATGCGCTTACAGACATGCTCTCCTCTCTGGAAGTCTGAGACATGTGTGAAAATTTTCTAAGTCCAGAAAAAAAAATTTTTTCAACTTTTTTTCAAATTTCCCCTCAAGGGATATATATTTTACCGACACATTTGGAGACTTCCTGGGATGCCCTCTAACATACCATAACCTCATTTAGCGGAGATTTTCACAAAAAAATGAAATTTTCAAAAAGTCAGAAATTTTGCAAAAAACAACTAAGTATGAAGGACTCATCGGGTGAATCGCTCTGGAACTGAAATCGGATGCGCGCACTGACATGTTCCCCTCTCTGGAAGTCTGAGACATGTGTGAAAATTTTCTAAGTCCAGAAAAAAAATTTTTTTTTACTTTTTCAAATTTCCCCACAAGGGATATATATTTTACCCACACATTTGGAGCCCTCCTGGGATGCCCTCTAACATACTATAACCTCATTTAGCGGAGATTTTCACACAAAAGTGACATTTTCAAAAAGTCAGAAATTTTGCAAAAAACGACTAACTATGAAGGACTCATCGGGTGAAACGCTCTGGAACTGAAATCAGATGCGCTTACAGACATGCTCCCCTCTCTGGAAGTCTTACACATGTGAAAATTTTCTAAGTCCAGAAAATAATTTTTTTTCAACTTTTTTTCAAATTTCCCCCAAGGGATATACATTTTACCCAGACATGTGGAGCACTCCTGGGATGCCCTCTAACATACTATAACCTCATTTAGCGGAGATTTTCACAAAAAAGTGAAATTTTCAAAAAGTGAAAAATTTTGCAAAAAACGACTAAGTATGAAGGACTCATCGGGTGAATCGCTCTGGAACTGAAATCGGATGCGCACACTGACATGCTCCCCTCTCTGGAAGTCTGAGACATGTGTGAAAATTTTCTAAGTCCAGAAAAAAAATTTTTTTTTACTTTTTTCAAATTTCCCCACAAGGGACATATATTTTACCCACACATTTGGATCCCTCCTGGGATGCCCTCTAACATACTATAACCTCATTTAGCGGAGATTTTCACACAAAAGTGAAATTTTCAAAAAGTCAGAAATTTTGCAAAAAACGACTAAGTATGAAGGACTCATCGGGTGAAACGCTCAGGAACTGAAATCAGATGCGCTTACAGACATGCTCCCCTCTCTGGAAGTCTGAGACATGTGTGAAAATTTTCTAAGTCCAGAAAAAAAATTTTTTTTCAACTTTTTTTCAAATTTCCCCCCAAGGGATATATATTTTACCCACACATTTGGAGCCCTCCTGGGATGCCCTCTAACATACTATAACCTCATTTAGCGGAGATTTTCACAAAAAAGTGAAATTTTCCAAAAGTCAGAAATTTTGCAAGAAATGACTAAGTATGAAGGACTCATCGGGTGAAACGCTCTGGAACTGAAATCGGATGCGCTTACAGACATGCTCCCCTCTCTGGAAGTCTTACACCTGTGAAAATTTTCTAAGTCCAGAAACTAGTTTTTTTTCAACTTTTTTTCAAATTTCCCCCAAGGGATATATATTTTACCCAGACATGTGGAGCACTCCTGGGATGCCCTCTAACATACTATAACCTCATTTGGCGGAGAATTTCACAAAAAAGTGAAATTTTCAAAAAGTGGAAATTTTTCCAAAAAACGACTAAGTATGAAGGACTCATCGGGTGAAATGCTCTGGAACTGAAATCGGATGCGCTTACAGACATGCTCCCCTCTCTGGAAGTCTGAGACATGTGTGAAAATTTTCTAAGTCCAGAGAAAAAATTTTTTTCAACTTTTTTTCAAATTTCCCCCCAAGGGATATATATTTTACCCACACATTTGGAGCCCTCCTGGGATACCCTCTAACATACTATAACCTCATTTAGCGGAGATTTTCACAAAAAAGTGAAATTTTCCAAAAGTCAGAAATTTTGCAAGAAACGACTAAGTATGAAGGACGCATCGGGTGAAACGCTCTGGAACTGAAATCGGATGCGCTTACAGACATGCTCCCCTCTCTGGAAGTCTTACACATGTGTGAAAATTTTCTAAGTCCAGAAAAAAAAATTTTTTCAACTTTTATTCAAATTTCCCCCAAGGGATATATATTTTACCCACACATTTGGAGCCCTCCTGGGATGCCCACTAACATACTATAACCTCATTTAGCGGAGATTTTCACACAAAATTGAAATTTTCAAAAGTCAGAAATTTTGCAAAAAACGACTAAGTATGAAGGACTCATCGGGTGAAACGCTCTGGAACTGAAATCAGATGCGCTTACAGACATGCTCCCCTCTCTGGAAGTCTGAGACAAGTGTGAAAATTTTCTAAGTCCAGAAAAAAAAATTTTTTCAACTTTTTTTCAAATTTCCCCCAAGGGATATATATTTTACCCACACATTTGGAGCCCTCCTGGGATGCCCTCTAACTAGTGTTGAGCCACCCCCGTAGTGTTCGAGTTCGGTTCGGTTCGTCGAACACCCGTGTGTTCGCCGAACTGTTCGTCGAACTGTTCGTCGAACACCTTCGAACACCGTTAAAACCAATGGCAGGCAAACAAAAACACATAGAAACACATAGAAAACACCTTCAAAGGTGTCCAAAAGCTGACAAACTGCTCAGAAGACATAACTAACACATGGAAAAGTGACAAGTACATATAGTCATGCGAAAATAAAAGAGGTGGAGGAGTAAAAGGAGGGGGAGACACAGATATAGGCATGTCATGCCCTTCTAAAATCCAAAAAGTGAGAAGCCGACACGGCCAGTCCGCTCCTGCCCGTGCCACCTCCGTGTCGCCGGGTTTGTACCAGAGCCGCGGTGAACCCAGACGGCCAGCCCCCCTCTCCCAATACTGGTGCCTGTCCGCTGGTGGGTCGAGCGAGCCCCCCTGTGGTGGAGGCAGCTCTAAGCTTTTTAATTTAAATTGTCTCTCTAATTTGAATGAATACACTTTAAATCCATTTACAAGGATCTATTGGAGGGCAAGTCTCATGCCAGCAGCCGCGGTAATTCCAGCTCCAGTAGCGTCCACTAAAGCTGCTGCAGTTAAAAAGCTTTTATAAGGATCGAGCTCGGCTGTCCACCGCAAGGCATCCTACTGCCAGTCCCAGCCCCTATGCCTTGGGGTGCCTCCTGATGCTCTTCACTAAGTATCCCATGGTCCCGAAGCATTTCCTTTGAAAAAATTAAGTGTCTAAACTACAGGTGGTGTAGCTTGCTTAACAGCCGGGATAATCCGCTGACTAGCAGACACTGCTACTAGGCACAAAGTATTTCCTGGGCTAGATGCAGTTAAAAATTTGTAATTAGATACTCTCGTTGGATGCTGAGAAAGCATTCCATAGAGTCTCCTGTCACGCCATATATGATTCTCTTAAAAAGCTTGGGGTAGGGGTCTAGGGGACCCTTTTATAGCCAAAATCACGGCCCTGTATCGCAATACGTCACCTAGGCTGAAGATAAATGGAACTGTAGCACCCTGAGGGCTCGGTTGCTACAGACGTATTGCACCTCACCCAGTGTTGTGATATCTCACTCTCAGGTAAGGATGGAGTGTGGATCAGGACCCGATACCTGCATGCATTACACCACATTGCCGTGGGGCAGGGCGACCAATATGCCCCTGAGATGGGAACGACAGTCCCTGTCCCTGGCTGGAGTGGGGGGAGGGAACAGTGAGGAAGGGGAACCCTGTAGTGCAGGAGCAGGGAGGAAGCAGTTCCTGGGTGCATTGAGAAGGGAGTATAAAAGGTGGGCACCATCTTAGTTCAGTGCAGAGAAGTCTGAGCAGAAGTGGCAGGGAGCAGGGGCTCTGCATGAGCTGTGCTCCGGAGGCGGGCCTAGTAACAGAGGCCCAGGCCTGGAAGAGGGAGAAGGAAGGAAGAGGAGCGGAGAAGGCTCCAGGAACGAGGAATGAAGGGATCCCAGGGGTGCGGACGGGCGAGTCGCCACCGCATGCCCGAATCCACCTGCGTGGAGGGGTCAGGCCAAAGGGGGAGACCGGTCCCCGAACTAGTGGAGGCAGGAAACGACCCTCAGCTTGAAACCGGAGGCTCTGACATTTTATGTGGCGCAGCCCCTCGCTACACCCGCTAGGAAGGCACCACATAGGGTCAGGGAAACTGGCGCCAAGTTTACCAAGAGGAGGCCCGAGGCAGCTGGACAGAAGTGTTGGTAAGAAAGGCCAGACAAAGGACACACAAAGGGGGTCCTGTGAAGTGCTCCAAAGTTATCTGGGAGTTGTCTGAGCCCCTCACCTGGTGAGCACAGTACGACGTGGGCAGCCGTTACCTGCAGACGTGGTCTGGATAATAAGAACTGTGAGTAAAGGCACTGGACTGCATCACTGACTCCGTGTCGTTACTGCTGCTGCCCTGCACCATCACCCCCATCCTCCGCATACACTGCCCTGAGGCTATACTCCTCCCGTGGGGAGTTATGCTACGCTCTGCTGCACCCACAACACCAGCCTCAGCGGTCTGCCCTGTAGCGGCGGTTCACTCTGACCGCAATCCACGGGTGGCGTAGTCGGACATTTAAACATCAAAACCACATAAATAGTTCCGCCACTGGTTTGACCGCCGTGAGCCACGGAACCGGGTCGCCACCACGAAGACTACAACCACCAGCATCCACCAAAAAGGGTCCGGCTCCGGGTGTCCCAAGGCCCAGGGGGTGCGTCAGAACATTTTCATCACCTTTCACAATCACCAATGGGACAAGGCAGGGATGTCCTCTGTCCCCTCTCTTATACATCCTAGTGACGGAGCACCTGCTCTCATCAATTCGCCATAACCCCAATATTAGGTGGATTGAGGTGGGAGGCACCGAGTACAAGTGCTCTCTATTTGCTGATGATGTCCTAGTATATATCACTCAATCACATATATCCATCCCTGCTGTTATGGCTGAAATAGATCACTTTGTTACATGGTAAAATTTTAAAATCAATGCAGCGAAGTCTGAGGCCCTCGATGTCTCCCTCCCCAAATCCATATAGGATTCCATCCAGTCCAACTTTCCCTTTGCCTGGCCCTCACAGGGTATCAAATACTTAGGAATTCCTATTCATAGAGACCTCTCCCATCTATGTTATCTTAATTTTGGGCCCTTTATTGAACAATTCCATACAGACCACGGTTGGCAAGTTAGAACTGTAAGATTCACTACGTGAACCACTGGTGTTTTGTGGAAAAGCACATGTACACTGCGTTCCAAATTATTATGCAAAAAGTGTTTAGGAGTGATAAGGGAAGAATTTGTTTGTTTGTCAGTTAAACTCATTGATGGTGATATGTGTCAGGGCTCTTTATATCACTGTAAGCAATTGCAGACACCTGTGCTAATTAGTTTGGCAGGTGTGTCCAATGAAAGGCAAGACTACTTAAGAAGGCTCTCTCACATTATTAAGCAGCCTACATTTTCTGCCAAAATGGGAAAGAAAAAGGATGTGTCGGCTGCTGAGAAGCAACAAATTGTGGAGTGTTTAGGTCAAGGCATGACTACAATCAACATTGTGCGATGATCAGGATGAAGTGTCTTGGCAATCAAGAAGTATGTAGCTGATACACAGTACACACGTGTGCGTGCTGATAAGGGCAAATTGAGGACTCTTTCCTACAGGCAATTACGTCAGGTTGAAAGAGCAGCGGCAAAAAAGCCTTGTCATAGCAGCAGACAAGTTTTTGAAGCTGCTTGTGCCTCCAACGTCCCCTGAACAACAAGATGCAGGGTCCTTCAGAGGTTTGCAGCTGTGCATACGCCATCCTGTCGACCTCCTCTATCCACTTCACACAAGCAGAAACGGCTCCAGTGGGCCAAACATTACATGAAGACTGATTTCAAAACTGTTTTGTTCACGGATGAGTGCCGTGCAGCGCTCGATGGTCCAGATGGATGGAGTGGAGGATGGCTGGTTGATGGACACCCCACGCAAACACGGCTACAGCGCCAACAAGGAGGAGGTGGAGTAATGTTTTGGGCTGGAATCATGGGGAGAGAGATTGTCGGCCCCTTTAGGATCCCTGAAGGCGCTAAAGATGAACTCCATAATGTATGTGGATTTTCTCAAACAGCACTTCCTGCCATGGTTCAAGAAGAAGAACCGTGTATTTCACAGCAAGATCATTTTTCTGCATGATAATGCACCATCTCATGCTGCACATAAAACATCTGCATCTCTGGCTGATATGGGCATAAAAGGGGACAAACTTATGGTGTGACCCCCATGCTCCCCTGACCTCTACCCCATTCAGAACCTTTGGAGCATCATTAAAAGGAGTGTTTATGATGGCGGGAGGCAGTTCACATCTAAGCAACAGCTCTGGGAGGGTATTCTGTCCTCATGCAAAACAATTGAAGCAGAAACCATCCAAAACCTGACAAATTCAATGGACGAGAGAGTTCAGAAGCTCCTTTCGAACAAGGGGTCCTATGTGAAAATGTAACATCACCTAGAATAAAGTTTTGAGTTGAAAACTGTTTGATTTCAGTTTCTAACAACCTGCTAATGCTTATAATTTCAAAAATGACAATTTTTTTGGTCTTTATTAAAATGAAAAGGTTGATCGAAAAGTTTGGGGGATCTAAGAGTGTGGCAACCCAGTAGTCATGATTACTTCGTATTCTGACAATATGAGGGTCATGCTGCAGGTAGTGCAGCAAGAAGGCACTTATGTGTCTTGCGCATCTCGGAGCCCAAAAATTATTTTCCAGGCTAGATGCAGCTAAAAATTATTTTTAATTTTAAATCTGGTGGAGCTTATTATAGATGGCCTAATAGGATCAGTGCTGCACACTGCTACAAAGCCCAAATTATTTTCCAGTCAAGATACAGATAAACATGATTAGTAATTTGAAAGCTTAAAACGGTTGGTAGGGTGATTTTAACCAATCATCAAGCTTTTACTCTCCCCAGGATGACACAGGGGTAGAAAAGTCGTTTCGGATCCATTATCTACATTATCAGTGGAGAGCCGCGTGCGCTTATCTGTCAGCACACCACCAGCAGCGCTGAACACACGTTCAGACAGAACGCTGGCTGCGGGGCATGACAAGATCTCCAAGGCGTAAGTGGCTAGCTCTGGCCATTTATCCAGATTGGAAGCCCAAAAAGAGCAAGGGTCCAGTGACACAGATCGTGGCTTCAATGTTTACTTGGAGATACTCCTGTACCATCGTCTCTAGGCGTTGACTATGTGTCAGACTTCTTGTCTCCTGTGGCCTTGCAAAGGATGGGCTAAAAAAGTGGTGAAATGATTCCGCAAAATTGATGTTACCAGCAGATACTGTGGTTCTGTTACGGTTTGAGTGCTGAACACTTGACGGTCCCACGGTTGGCAAGTTGGAACTGTGAGATTCACTATGTGCACCACTGGTATTTTGTGGAAAAGCACATGTAAGATTCTGCAACAGTCTCTGCTGATACTCCTGCATGCGTGCATCCCTTTCTATGGCAGGAATAATTTCTGCAAATTTACTTTTGTACCGGGGATCTAACAGTGTGGCAACCCAGTTGTCAGGATTATTTCTAATTCTCACAATTCGAGGGTCATGTTGCAGGTAGTGCAGCAAGAAGGCACTCATGTGTGTTGCGCATCCAGGAGCACCAAGTCCCTGTTGTGTTGGTGGCGAGGTAACAATCATGCTTCCTTCCTCTGTCCTCTCCCCCCAACCTCGCACAACAGAAATGTGATCAAGGTCTCCCTCATCTGATGAGTCTTCCATCAGTTCGTCCTCCACTTCTTCCTGGGCTCCTGCACCTTCCTCACTAGTTTGGCTGCTACCATGCGCCCTGGTAAAACCATCTCCCCCACCCTCACATGCCTGCCGCCTTGGTGCTGCCGACCTTCTGGACCTTGCAGATGTTAGCCCTTCCGCATACAACTCCTCCTCCTCTACTTCCTCCACCTCCTCTTGTGCCACCACCTGACTCCGAATTCTGTTTAACATGTGCTCCAGCATGTAAATCACCGGAATAGTCATGCTGATAATGGCATCGTCAGCACTAAACATCTTCGTCGCCATTTCAAAACTGTGGAGAAGGGTGCATAGGTCCCTGATCTGAGACCACTCCTCCAGCGTGATTTGCCCCACCTCTGAATCTCGTTGGCCCAGGCTATACGTCAGAACGTATTGCACCAGGGCTTGTCGGTGCTGCCACAGTCGCTGCAACATGTGCAGAGTTGAATTCCACCGGGTAGGCACATCGCATTTTAGCCGGTGAAGTGGCAGGCCCAATGACTTCTGTAGAGATGTAAGTCGCTGAGCTGCGGGATGCGAACGGCGGAAGTGAGCACACAGCGACCGTGCCCTCTGCAGAAGGCCATCTAGTCTGGGATAGTGGGCTAAAAATTGCTGGACAACCAGGTTCAACACGTGAGCCATACAAGGCACGTGTGTGACATTGCCCCGGCGAAGGGCCGCACCCAGGTTTGCAGCATTGTCGCACACGGCCTTCCCTGGTTTCAGGTCCAGTGGAGACAACCATTCATGAAATTGGTTCTCCAGAGCTGACCACAACTCCTCAGCTGTGTGACTCACATTTCCCAGACATTTCAATGTAAAAACCGCCTGATGACGTTGAGCCCTACTGCCAGCATAGTAAGGAGGTGTGCAGGATCCCTTCTGCGCAGTTAGAAAGCTTGTGGCATGACCAGACAGGCTTTGGGTGCAGGTGGAAGACCGAGAGGAGGTTGAGGAGGCAGAAGCAGTGGAGGAACTTTGACATAAAGAGGATTGACGCATAACTCGTGGGGACGGCAATACTTGGACAGCAGCCCCTTGTCCTGCTGTCACCATAGTTACCCAGTGACCAGTCAGCGACATGTAACGCCCCTGTCCATGCCTACTCGTCCAAGTGTCTGTGGTGAAATGCACCCTGTCACACACAGAGTTTCTCAAAGAAGCGGTGATGTTGTGTGCGACATGCTGGTGGAGTGCAGGCACACCTTTCTTTGAGAAGTAGTGCCGACTGGGCATCTGGTACTGGGGCACTGCGACGGACATAAGGTCTCAAAAATCCTCTGTGTCCACCAGGCAGAAAGGCAGCATTTCTGTAGCCAAGAGCTTGCAGATGGTGAAATTCAACCTCTTAGCTTTCTCATGGCTAGGAGGAAATGGTCTTTTACTTGTCCACATCTGAGGGACCGAGGGCTGGCTATTGTGCTTAGACGGGGTTGATAAGGGTGTCCCCGGCAAACTGCCGGTCTGTGAGGAAGATGCAGGCGGACATGTTAGGTTGCCTTGATCCAAAGGTGGTGCTATCGATGTCGGACAGCGCTCAACACCAGCTGGTGTTACCACCTCCAAAGAAAATGATGACCTGCCAATCACGCTGGCTGTTGCGGGTAAAGAGGTGGCAGGTCTGCGCCCCAAAACAGGTGTGACTGCTGTCCCCCCAGTCACAGAGGATGAAGAGGCCGCGGATGCACAAGATATGGCAGACGGTGGTTGGCCCGGCCGGCTAGGCCGCATTGTAGCACACTGAGCTTCCCACTGCAACTTATGCTTCATGTCCATGTGCCGGTTCATGCATGAAGTACTCAAACTATGTATTTTTTGGCCTCTACTTAGCTTTTGCTGACAAATGTTACAGATAACACGAGTTGGGTCATCTTTATCGATCTGAAAAAATGCCCAGGCTATGCAAGGCTTAGCACCCATGCGACCTGAAGAGCCACCACGACTTGTGGTGAGAGGCAGAGTTGTGTTTGAGGATGCAGTTGTTGACGTGCTTTCAGTACTACGTCTCTGTCCAGGAAGGCGCAACCTGACTTCGTCGTCACTAGCATCTTCCTCCACCTCCTCTGCTGACCTCATCTCTTGGCTGACTGTGGGTTGACAGTAAGTGGGATCTCCAACCTCATCATCATCACCCTGTGTGCTATCACACCCGTCGTCCTCAGAGCCAACCTGTTCCTGCCCTGACAAAAAACTAAAGTTGTCGCTCCAATCAGGTATTTGAGTCTTATCATCGTCTTCCTCATTGTCTCCACCAACAGGAGTTACAGTTTGGGAATGAGGGTCTACATTATGGTCAGAACCTTCTGCGTCTGGTCCTGGATCCGACTCATAAAGATTCTGGGCATCAGTGCAGATCATTTCCTCGTCTGGATTCACAGAAGCACTGGAGTCGACTGGCGTGGCCGTAAGAAAGGGATCTTATCACATTGTCCGCTAAAAGAAGTAGACATTTTAGTTTGGCTGGAAGATGGTCTTTCTTCTGCAGATGTTACTGTTGCTTTAACACCTACCCCACGGACACAACCTTTTTTCCCCTTCCCAACACGCCTATTCCCCTTTCCACCAGCAGCAGGCCTTTTTCCACTCATTTTGGTGGTTAACTAATTCACAACTCTGGAGTTGTTTGCACAAAAAAACAATGGATGGTAACCGAGCAGAGCTGAGTGGCCAAACTGTGGTATTAGGCCAAAACTATTGGCTGGGTTAGATGCAGAAAAAAATTATATTCAATTTGCAACCTGATGGAGGTCAGTATAGATGGACTAATACAACAAGTCCCACACACAGCTAGAAGCCCAATATTTTTTCAGAGGTAGATGCAGAAAAAAATATATACAGTTTGCAACCTGATGGAGGTCAGTATAGATGGACTAATACAACAAGTCCCACACACAGCTATAAGCCCAATATTTTTTCAGAGGTAGATGCAGAAAAAAATATATTCAGTTTGCAACCTGATGGAGGTCTGTATAGATGGATTAATAGAACAAGACCCACACACAGCTAGAAGCTCAATATTTTTTCAGAGGTAGATGCAGAAAAAAATATATTCAGTTTGCAACCTGATGGAGGTCAGTATAGATGGACTAATACAACAAGTCCCACACACAGCTAGAAGCCCAAATATTTTTTCAGAGGTACTGTAGATGCAGATAAAAATTATTTTTAATTTGCAACCTGATGGAGGTCAGTATAGATGGACTAATAGAGAAAGTCCGACACACTGCTAGAAGGCCAAATATTTTTTCAGAGCTAGATGCAGAAAAAAATTAGATTCAGTTTGCAACCTGATGGAGGTCAGTATAGATGGACTAATAGAGAAAGTCCCACACACTGCTAGAAGGAAAAATATTTTTTCAGAGCTAGATGCATACAAAAAATTATTTTGAATTTGCAACCTGATGGAGGTCAGTATAGGTGGACTAATAGAACAAGTCCCACACACTGCTAGAAGGCCAAATATTTTTTCAGAGCTAGATGCAGAAAAAAATTATATTCAGTTTGCAACCTGATGGAGGTCTGTATAGATGGATTAATAGAACAAGACCCACACACAGCTAGAAGCCCAATATTTTTTCAGAGGTAGATGCAGAAAAAAAATATATTCAGTTTGCAACCTGATGGAGGTCAGTATAGATGGACTAATACAACAAGTCCCACACACAGCTAGAAGCCCAATATTTTTTCAGAGGTAGATGCAGAAAAAAATATATTCAGTTGCAACCTGATGGAGGTCAGTATAGATGGACTAATACAACAAGTCCCACACACAGCTAGAAGCCCAATATTTTTTCAGAGGTAGATGCAGAAAAAAATATATTCAGTTTGCAACCTGATGGAGGTCAGTATAGATGGACTAATACAACAAGTCCCACACACAGCTAGAAGCCCAAATATTTTTTCAGAGGTACTGTAGATGCAGATAAAAATTATTTTTAATTTGCAACCTGATGGAGGTCAGTATAGATGGACTAATAGAGAAAGTCCGACACACTGCTAGAAGGCCAAATATTTTTTCAGAGCTAGATGCAGAAAAAAATTAGATTCAGTTTGCAACCTGATGGAGGTCAGTATAGATGGACTAACAGAGAAAGTCCCACACACTGCTAGAAGGCCAAATATTTTTTCAAAGCTAGATGCATACAAAAAATTATTTTGAATTTGCAACCTGATGGAGGTCAGTATAGGTGGACTAATAGAACAAGTCCCACACACTGCTAGAAGCCCAATATTTTTTCAGAGGTAGATGCAGAAAAAAATATATTCAGTTTGCAACCTGATGGAGGTCAGTATAGATGGACTAATACAACAAGTCCCACACACAGCTAGAAGCCCAAATATTTTTTCAGAGGTACTGTAGATGCAGATAAAAATTATTTTTAATTTGCAACCTGATGGAGGTCAGTATAGATGGACTAATACAACAAGTCCCACACACAGCTAGAAGCCCAATATTTTTTCAGAGGTAGATGCAGAAAAAAATATATTCAGTTTGCAACCTGATGGAGGTCAGTATAGATGGACTAATACAACAAGTCCCACACACAGCTAGAAGCCCAATATTTTTTCAGAGGTACTGTAGATGCAGATAAAAATTATTTTTAATTTGCAACCTGATGGAGGTCAGTATAGATGAACTAATAGAGAAAGTCCGACACACTACTAGAAGGCCAAATATTTTTTCAGAGCTAGATGCAGAAAAAAATTATATTCAGTTTGCAACCTGATGGAGGTCAGTATAGATGGATTAATAGAACAAGACCCACACACAGCTAGAAGCCCAATATTTTTTCAGAGGTAGATGCAGAAAAAAATATATTCAGTTTGCAACCTGATGGAGGTCAGTATAGATGGACTAACAGAGAAAGTCCCACACACTACTAGAAGGCCAAATATTTTTTCAGAGCTAGATGCAGAAAAAAATTATATTCAGTTTGCAACCTGATGGAGGTCTGTATAGATGGATTAATAGAACAAGACCCACACACAGCTAGAAGCCCAATATTTTTTCAGAGGTAGATGCAGAAAAAAATATATTCAGTTTGCAACCTGATGGAGGTCAGTATAGATGGACTAATACAACAAGTCCCACACACAGCTAGAAGCCCAAATATTTTTTCAGAGGTACTGTAGATGCAGATAAAAATTATTTTTAATTTGCAACCTGATGGAGGTCAGTATAGATGGACTAATAGAGAAAGTCCGACACACTACTAGAAGGCCAAATATTTTTTCAGAGCTAGATGCAGAAAAAAATTATATTCAGTTTGCAACCTGATGGAGGTCAGTATAGATGGATTAATAGAACAAGACCCACACACAGCTAGAAGCCCAATATTTTTTCAGAGGTAGATGCAGAAAAAAATATATTCAGTTTGCAACCTGATGGAGGTCAGTATAGATGGACTAATACAACAAGTCCCACACACAGCTAGAAGCCCAAATATTTTTTCAGAGGTACTGTAGATGCAGATAAAAATTATTTTGAATTTGCAACCTGATGGAGGTCAGTATAGATGGACTAATAGAGAAAGTCCGACACACTGCTAGAAGGCCAAATATTTTTTCAGAGCTAGATGCAGAAAAAAATTATATTCAGTTTGCAACCTGATGGAGGTCAGTATAGATGGACTAATAGAATGATGCTATGCCCAAAAGATTTTACTTCACTAGGTGCAGTAAAAAAATTGGTATTCTATACACAGGTGGTATATCTTGCAACACAGATAGGCTACTCCACTGACTAACACACTCTGCAATAGGCCAAAAAGGATTAGCTTTGCTAGATTCAGCCAAATGCTGTGAAAAAAACTTGCACAGCACTGGCACAGACCTGCCTGGCAAAAACTGATAGGAACTGATGTAACCTAGTCCTGAAAAGGACTCCAATTACAATTAGTCTTTACTCCCACAACCTATCTATTTAAGAACACAGACCTGCCTGATAAAAGTCGTAGGAAATGCTGTAACCTAGTCCTTAAAAGGACTGCAATCACAACTATTCCCTACTCCCAAGCTATCTGTATATTTGTGCGAAAATTGGCTTGAAATTAACAAGGTATAGCGCACACAGCAACAGCGGTGCCGTCTAACACGCAGCTGCAGCAGTGAGAAAATGGTGGCGACGGGGAAAATGGCTTGGTCTTATAGGGCAAGGACATGTGACATACACTGCCAATGACACATGCCTTGCTTGTGTGAAAAAAAGCACTTCGCTCCGTGTGTGCACAGCTGATAGGCTGACAGATTGCACCTCCCCACTGTAAATGCGGGAAAGAGAATAAAAAATGGAGATCTTCATTGTTCCTGCAGAGATCCATCCCCTGCCCCTCCCCAGACCCCGCTGTACACTCAAACTGCGTATTAACATTAATTTTCATCATTACTGAGAAAAAATCCAGTTATGATTTTGGTGCACGAACAGTTATCGAACATAACCTCGAACAGCCGAATTTTTCTCAAATTGTTCGTGTACGCCGAACAGCTCGAACACCGCCCAAAACAGCTCGAATTTGAGATTGGCGAACAGTTCGAGTAGAACAACGCTCATCTCTACCTCTAACATACTATAACCTCATTTAGCGGAGATTTTCACAAAAAAGTGAAATTTTCAAAAAGTGGAAATTTTTCCAAAAAACGACTAAGTATGAAGGACTCATCGGGTGAAACGCTCTGGAACTGAAATCGGATGCGCGCACTAACATGCTCCCATCTCTGGAAGTCTGAGACATGTGTGAAAATTTTCTAAGTCCAGAAAAAAAAATTTTTTCAACTTTTTTTCAAATTTCCCCCCAAGGGATACATATTTTACCCACACATGTGGAGCCCTCCTGGGATGCCCTCTAACATACTATAACCTCATTTAGCAGAGATTTTCACAAAAAAGTGATATTTTCAAAAAGTGAAAATTTTTCCAAAAAACGACTAAGTATGAAGGACTCATCGGGTGAAACGCTCTGGAACTGAAATCGGATGCGCTTACAGACATGATCCCCTCTCTGGAAGTCTGAGACATGTGTGAAAATTTTCTAAGTCCAGAAAAAAAAAATTTAAAACTTTTTTTCAAATTTCCCCCCAAGGGATATATATTTTACCCACACATTTGGAGCCCTCCTGGGATGCCCTCTAACATACTATAACCTCATTTAGCGGAGATTTTCACAAAAAAGTGAAATTTTCAAAAAGTCAGAAATTTTGCAAAAAACTACTAAGTATGAAGGACTCATCGGGTGAAACGCTCTGGAACTGAAATCGGATGCGCTTACAGACATGCAAGCCTCTCTGGAAGTCTGAGACATGTGTGAAAATTTTCTAAGTCCAGAAAAAAAAAATTTTTCAACTTTTTTTCAAATTTTCCCCCCAAGGGATATATATTTTACCTACACATGTGCAGCCCTCCTGGGATGCCCTCTAACATACTATAACCTCATTTAGCGGAGATTTTCACAAAAAAGTGAAATTTTCAAAAAGTGAAAATTTTTCCAAAAAACGACTAAGTATGAAGGACTCATCGCGTGAAACGCTCTGGAACTGAAATCGGATGCGCTTACAGACATGCTACCCTCTCTGGAAGTCTGAGACATGTGTGAAAATTTTCTAAGTCCAGAAAAAAAAATTTTTAAAACTTTTTTTCAAATTTCCCCCAAGGGATATATATTGTACCCACACATTTGGAGCCCTCCTGGGATGCCCTCTAACATACTATAACCTCATTTAGCGGAGATTTTCACAAAAAAGTGAAATTTTCAAAAAGTCAGAAATTTTGCAAAAAACGACTAAGTATGAAGGACTCATCGGGTGAATCGCTCTGGAACTGAAATCGGATGCGCGCACTAACATGCTCCCCTCTCTGGAAGTCTGAGACATGTGTGAAAATTTTTTAAGTCCAGAAAAAAAAATGTTTTCAACTTTTTTTCAAATTTCCCCCCAAGGGATATATATTTTACCCACACATGTGGAGCCCTCCTGGGATGCCCTCTAACATACTATAACCTCATTTAGCAGAGATTTTCACAAAAAAGTGATATTTTCAAAAAGTGAAAATTTTTCCAAAAAACGACTAAGTATGAAGGACTCATCAGGTGAAACGCTCTGGAGCTGAAATCGGATGCGCTTACAGACATGCTCCCCTCTCTGGAAGTCTCAGACATGTGTGAAAATTTTCTAAGTCCAGAAAAAAAAATTTTTTCAACTTTTTTTCAAATTTCCCCCCAAGGGATATGTATTTTACCCACACATGTGTAGCCATCCTGGGATGCCCTCTAACATACTATAACCTCATTTAGCGGAGATTTTCACAAAAAAGTGAAATTTTCAAAAAGTCAGAAATTTTGCAAAAAACGACTAAGTATGAAGGACTCATCGGGTGAAACGCTCTGGAACTGAAATCGGATGCGCTTACAGACATGCTACCCTCTCTGGAAGTCTGAGACATGTGTGAAAATTTTCTAAGTCCAGAAAAAAAATTTTTTAAACTTTTTTTCAAATTTCCCCCAAGGGATATATATTGTACCCACACATTTGGAGCCCTCCTGGGATGCCCTCTAACATACTATAACCTCATTTAGCGGAGATTTTCACAAAAAAGTGAAATTTTCAAAAAGTCAGAAATTTTGCAAAAAACGACTAAGTATGAAGGACTCATCGGGTGAATCGCTCTGGAACTGAAATCGGATGCGCGCACTGACATGCTCCCCTCTCTGGAAGTCTGAGACATGTGTGAAAATTTTCTAAGTCCAGAAAAAAAAATTTTTCAACTTTTTTTCAAATTTTCCCCCCAAGGGATATATATTTTACCTACACATGTGGAGCCCTCCTGGGATACCCTCTAACATACTATAACCTCATTTAGCGGAGATTTTCACAAAAAAGTGAAATTTTCAAAAAGTCAGAAATTTTGCAAAAAACGACTAAGTATGAAGGACTCATCGGGTGAATCGCTCTGGAACTGAAATCGGATGCGCGCACTGACATGCTCCCCTCTCTGGAAGTCTGAGACATGTGTGAAAATTTTCTAAGTCCAGAAAAAAAATTTTTTTCAACTTTTTTTCAAATTTCCCCCAAGGGATATATATTTTACCCACACATTTGGAGCCCTCCTGGGATGCCCTCTAACATACTATAACCTCATTTGGTGGAGAATTTCACAAAAAATTGAAATTTTCAAAAGTGGAAATTTTTCCAAAAAACTACTAAGTATGAAGGACTCATCGGGTGAAACGCTCTGGAACTGAAATCGGATGCGCTTAGAGATATGCTCCCCTCTCTGGAAGTCTGAGACATGTGTGAAAATTTTCTAAGTCCAGAAAAAAAAATTTTTTCAACTTTTTTTCAAATTTCCCCCAAGGGATATATATTTTACCCACACATTTGGAGCCCTCCTGGGATGCCCTCTAACATACTATAACCTCATTTGGTGGAGAATTTCACAAAAAAGTGAAATTTTCAAAGAGTGGAAATTTTTCCAAAAAACGACTAAGTATGAAGGACTCATCGGGTGAAACGCTCTGGAACTGAAATCGGATGCACTTACAGACATGCTCCCCTCTCTGGAAGTCTTACACATGTGTGAAAATTTTCTAAGTCCAGAAAAAAAATTTTTTTCAACTTTTATTCAAATTTCCCCCAAGGGATATATATTTTACCCACACATTTGGAGCCCTCCTGGGATGCCCTCTAACATACTATAACCTCATTTAGCGGAGATTTTCACAAAAAAGTGAAATTTTCAAAAAGTCAGAAATTTTGCAAAAAACGACTAAGTATGAAGGACTCATCGGGTGAATCGCTCTGGAACTGAAATCGGATGCGCGCACTAACATGCTCCCCTCTCTGGAAGTCTGAGACATGTGTGAAAATTTTCTAAGTCCAGAAAAAAAAATGTTTTCAACTTTTTTTCAAATTTCCCCCCAAGGGATATATATTTTACCCACACATGTGGAGCCCTCCTGGGATGCCCTCTAACATACTATAACCTCATTTAGCAGAGATTTTCACAAAAAAGTGATATTTTCAAAAAGTGAAAATTTTTCCAAAAAACGACTAAGTATGAAGGACTCATCAGGTGAAACGCTCTGGAGCTGAAATCGGATGCGCTTACAGACATGCTCCCCCCTCTGGAAGTCTCAGACATGTGTGAAAATTTTCTAAGTCCAGAAAAAAAAATTTTTTCAACTTTTTTTCAAATTTCCCCCCAAGGGATATGTATTTTACCCACACATGTGGAGCCATCCTGGGATGCCCTCTAACATACTATAACCTCATTTAGCGGAGATTTTCACAAAAAAGTGAAATTTTCAAAAAGTCAGAAATTTTGCAAAAAACGACTAAGTATGAAGGACTCATCGGGTGAAACGCTCTGGAACTGAAATCGGATGCGCTTACAGACATGCTACCCTCTCTGGAAGTCTGAGACATGTGTGAAAATTTTCTAAGTCCAGAAAAAAAAAATTTTAAAACTTTTTTTCAAATTTCCCCCAAGGGATATATATTGTACCCACACATTTGGAGCCCTCCTGGGATGCCCTCTAACATACTATAACCTCATTTAGCGGAGATTTTCACAAAAAAGTGAAATTTTCAAAAAGTCAGAAATTTTGCAAAAAACGACTAAGTATGAAGGACTCATCGGGTGAATCGCTCTGGAACTGAAATCGGATGCGCGCACTGACATGCTCCCCTCTCTGGAAGTCTGAGACATGTGTGAAAATTTTCTAAGTCCAGAAAAAAAAATTTTTTCAACTTTTTTTCAAATTTCCCCCAAGGGATATATATTTTACCCACACATTTGGAGCCCTCCTGGGATGCCCTCTAACATACTATAACCTCATTTGGTGGAGAATTTCACAAAAAAGTGAAATTTTCAAAAAGTGGAAATTTTTCCAAAAAACTACTAAGTATGAAGGACTCATCGGGTGAAACGCTCTGGAACTGAAATCGGATGCGCTTAGAGATATGCTCCCCTCTCTGGAAGTCTGAGACATGTGTGAAAATTTTCTAAGTCCAGAAAAAAAAATTTTTTCAACTTTTATTCAAATTTCCCCCAAGGGATATATATTTTACCCACACATTTGGAGCCCTCCTGGGATGCCCTCTAACATACTATAACCTCATTTAGCGGAGATTTTCACAAAAAAGTGAAATTTTCAAAAAGTCAGAAATTTTGCAAAAAACGACTAAGTATGAAGGACTCATCGGGTGAATCGCTCTGGAACTGAAATCGGATGCGCGCACTAACATGCTCCCCTCTCTGGAAGTCTGAGACATGTGTGAAAATTTTCTAAGTCCAGAAAAAAAAATGTTTTCAACTTTTTTTCAAATTTCCCCCCAAGGGATATATATTTTACCCACACATGTGGAGCCCTCCTGGGATGCCCTCTAACATACTATAACCTCATTTAGCAGAGATTTTCACAAAAAAGTGATATTTTCAAAAAGTGAAAATTTTTCCAAAAAACGACTAAGTATGAAGGACTCATCAGGTGAAACGCTCTGGAGCTGAAATCGGATGCGCTTACAGACATGCTCCCCTCTCTGGAAGTCTCAGACATGTGTGAAAATTTTCTAAGTCCAGAAAAAAAAATTTTTTCAACTTTTTTTCAAATTTCCCCCCAAGGGATATGTATTTTACCCACACATGTGTAGCCATCCTGGGATGCCCTCTAACATACTATAACCTCATTTAGCGGAGATTTTCACAAAAAAGTGAAATTTTCAAAAAGTCAGAAATTTTGCAAAAAACGACTGAGTATGAAGGACTCATCGGGTGAAACGCTCTGGAACTGAAATCGGATGCGCTTACAGACATGCTACCCTCTCTGGAAGTCTGAGACATGTGTGAAAATTTTCTAAGTCCAGAAAAAAAATTTTTTAAACTTTTTTTCAAATTTCCCCCAAGGGATATATATTGTACCCACACATTTGGAGCCCTCCTGGGATGCCCTCTAACATACTATAACCTCATTTAGCGGAGATTTTCACAAAAAAGTGAAATTTTCAAAAAGTCAGAAATTTTGCAAAAAACGACTAAGTATGAAGGACTCATCGGGTGAATCGCTCTGGAACTGAAATCGGATGCGCGCACTGACATGCTCCCCTCTCTGGAAGTCTGAGACATGTGTGAAAATTTTCTAAGTCCAGAAAAAAAAATTTTTCAACTTTTTTTCAAATTTTCCCCCCAAGGGATATATATTTTACCTACACATGTGGAGCCCTCCTGGGATGCCCTCTAACATACTATAACCTCATTTAGCGGAGATTTTCACAAAAAAGTGAAATTTTCAAAAAGTCAGAAATTTTGCAAAATACGACTAAGTATGAAGGACTCATCGGGTGAATCGCTCTGGAACTGAAATCGGATGCGCGCACTGACATGCTCCCCTCTCTGGAAGTCTGAGACATGTGTGAAAATTTTCTAAGTCCAGAAAAAAAATTTTTTTCAACTTTTTTTCAAATTTCCCCCAAGGGATATATATTTTACCCACACATTTGGAGCCCTCCTGGGATGCCCTCTAACATACTATAACCTCATTTGGTGGAGAATTTCACAAAAAAGTGAAATTTTCAAAAGTGGAAATTTTTCCAAAAAACTACTAAGTATGAAGGACTCATCGGGTGAAACGCTCTGGAACTGAAATCGGATGCGCTTAGAGATATGCTCCCCTCTCTGGAAGTCTGAGACATGTGTGAAAATTTTCTAAGTCCAGAAAAAAAAATTTTTTCAACTTTTTTTCAAATTTCCCCCAAGGGATATATATTTTACCCACACATTTGGAGCCCTCCTGGGATGCCCTCTAACATACTATAACCTCATTTGGTGGAGAATTTCACAAAAAAGTGAAATTTTCAAAAAGTGGAAATTTTTCCAAAAAACGACTAAGTATGAAGGACTCATCGGGTGAAACGCTCTGGAACTGAAATCGGATGCACTTACAGACATGCTCCCCTCTCTGGAAGTCTTACACATGTGTGAAAATTTTCTAAGTCCAGAAAAAAAATTTTTTTCAACTTTTATTCAAATTTCCCCCAAGGGATATATATTTTACCCACACATTTGGAGCCCTCCTGGGATGCCCTCTAACATACTATAACCTCATTTAGCGGAGATTTTCACAAAAAAGTGAAATTTTCAAAAAGTCAGAAATTTTGCAAAAAACGACTAAGTATGAAGGACTCATCGGGTGAAACGCTCTGGAACTGAAATCGGATGCGCGCACTAACATGCTCCCCTCTCTGGAAGTCTGAGACATGTGTGAAAATTTTCTAAGTCCAGAAAAAAAAATGTTTTCAACTTTTTTTCAAATTTCCCCCCAAGGGATATATATTTTACCCACACATGTGGAGCCCTCCTGGGATGCCCTCTAACATACTATAACCTCATTTAGCAGAGATTTTCACAAAAAAGTGATATTTTCAAAAAGTGAAAATTTTTCCAAAAAACGACTAAGTATGAAGGACTCATCAGGTGAAACGCTCTGGAGCTGAAATCGGATGCGCTTACAGACATGCTCCCCCCTCTGGAAGTCTCAGACATGTGTGAAAATTTTCTAAGTCCAGAAAAAAAAATTTTTTCAACTTTTTTTCAAATTTCCCCCCAAGGGATATGTATTTTACCCACACATGTGGAGCCATCCTGGGATGCCCTCTAACATACCATAACCTCATTTAGCGGAGATTTTCACAAAAAAGTGAAATTTTCAAAAAGTCAGAAATTTTGCAAAAAACGACTAAGTATGAAGGACTCATCGGGTGAAACGCTCTGGAACTGAAATCGGATGCGCTTACAGACATGCTACCCTCTCTGGAAGTCTGAGACATGTGTGAAAATTTTCTAAGTCCAGAAAAAAAAAATTTTAAAACTTTTTTTCAAATTTCCCCCAAGGGATATATATTGTACCCACACATTTGGAGCCCTCCTGGGATGCCCTCTAACATACTATAACCTCATTTAGCGGAGATTTTCACAAAAAAGTGAAATTTTCAAAAAGTCAGAAATTTTGCAAAAAACGACTAAGTATGAAGGACTCATCGGGTGAAACGCTCTGGAACTGAAATCGGATGCGCTTAGAGATATGCTCCCCTCTCTGGAAGTCTGAGACATGTGTGAAAATTTTCTAAGTCCAGAAAAAAAATTTTTTTCAACTTTTATTCAAATTTCCCCCAAGGGATATATATTTTACCCACACATTTGGAGCCCTCCTGGGATGCCCTCTAACATACTATAACCTCATTTAGCGGAGATTTTCACAAAAAAGTGAAATTTTCAAAAAGTCAGAAATTTTGCAAAAAACGACTAAGTATGAAGGACTCATCGGGTGAATCGCTCTGGAACTGAAATCGGATGCGCGCACTAACATGATCCCCTCTCTGGAAGTCTGAGACATGTGTGAAAATTTTCTAAGTCCAGAAAAAAAAATGTTTTCAACTTTTTTTCAAATTTCCCCCCAAGGGATATATATTTTACCCACACATGTGGAGCCCTCCTGGGATGCCCTCTAACATACTATAACCTCATTTAGCAGAGATTTTCACAAAAAAGTGATATTTTCAAAAAGTGAAAATTTTTCCAAAAAACGACTAAGTATGAAGGACTCATCGGGTGAAACGCTCTGGAGCTGAAATCGGATGCGCTTACAGACATGCTCCCCTCTCTGGAAGTCTCAGACATGTGTGAAAATTTTCTAAGTCCAGAAAAAAAATTTTTTTCAACTTTTTTTCAAATTTCCCCCCAAGGGATATGTATTTTACCCACACATGTGGAGCCATCCTGGGATGCCCTCTAACATACTATAACCTCATTTAGCAGAGATTTTCACAAAAAAGTGAAATTTTCAAAAAGTGAAAATTTTTCCAAAAAACGACTAAGTATGAAGGACTCATCGGGTGAAACGCTCTGGAACTGAAATCGGATGCGCTTACAGACATGATCCCCTCTCTGAAAGTCTGAGACATGTGTGAAAATTTTCTAAGTCCAGAAAAAAAATTTAAAACTTTTTTTCAAATTCCCCCCCAAGGGATATATATTTTACCCACACATTTGGAGCCCTCCTGGGATGCCCTCTAACATACTATAACCTCATTTAGCGGAGATTTTCACACAAAAGTGAAATTTTAAAAAAGTCAGAAATTTTGCAAAAAACGACTAAGTATGAATGACTCATCGGGTGAAACGCTCAGGAACTGAAATCGGATGCGCTTACAGACATGCTCCCCTCTCTGGAAGTCTTACACATGTGTGAAAATTTTCTAAGTCCAGAAAAAAATTTTTTTTCAACTTTTTTCAAATTTCCCCCAAGGGATATATATTTTACCCACACATTTGGAGCCCTCCTGGGATGCCCTCTAACATACTATAACCTCATTTAGCGGAGATTTTCACAAAAAAGTGAAATTTTCAAAAAGTGGAAATTTTTCCAAAAAATGACTAAGTATGAAGGACTCATCGGGTGAAACGCTCTGGAACTGAAATCGGATGCGCTTACAGACATGCTCCCCTGTCTGGAAGTTTTACACATGTGTGAAAATTTTCTAAGTCCAGAAAAAAAATTTTTTTCAACTTTTTTTCAAATTTCCCCCAAGGGATATATATTTTACCCACACATTTGGAGCCCTCCTGGGATGCCCTCTAACATACTATAACCTCATTTAGCGGAGATTTTCACAAAAAAGTGAAATTTTCAAAAAGTCAGAAATTTTGCAAAAAACGACTAAGTATGAAGGACTCATCGGGTGAATCGCTCTGGAACTGAAATCGGATGCGCGCACTGACATGCTCCCCTCTCTGGAAGTCTGAGACATGTGTGAAAATTTTCTAAGTCCAGAAAAAAAATTTTTTTTAACTTTTTTTCAAATTTCCCCACAAGGGATATATATTTTACCCACACATTTGGAGCCCTCCTGGGATGCCCTCTAACATACTATAACCTCATTTAGCGGAGATTTTCACAAAAAAGTGAAATTTTCAAAAAGTGGAAATTTTTCCAAAAAACGACTAAGTATGAAGGACTCATCGGGTGAAACGCTTTGGAACTGAAATCGGATGCGCTTACAGACATGCTACCCTCTCTGGAAGTCTGAGACATGTGTGAACATTTTCTAAGTCCAGAAAAAAAAAATTTAAAACATTTTTTCAAATTTCCCCCCAAGGGATATATATTTTACCCACACATTTGGAGCCCTCCTGGGATGCCCTCTAACATACTATAACCTCATTTAGCGGAGATTTTCACACAAAAGTGAAATTTTAAAAAAGTCAGAAATTTTGCAAAAAACGACTAAGTATGAAGGACTCATCGGGTGAAACGCTCTGGAGCTGAAATCGGATGCGCTTACAGACATGATCCCCTCTCTGGAGGTCTGACACATGTGTGAAAATTTTCTAAGTCCAGAAAAAAAAATTTTAAAACTTTTTTCAAATTTCCCCCCAAGGGCTATATATTTTACCCACACATTTGGAGCCCTCCTGGGATGCCCTCTAACATACTATAACCTCATTTAGCAGAGATTTTCACAAAAAAGTGAAATTTTCAAAAAGTGAAAATTTTTCCAAAAAACGACTAAGTATGAAGGACTCATCGGGTGAAACGCTCTGGAACTGAAATCGGATGCGCGCACTAACATGCTCCCCTCTCTGGAAGTCTGAGACATGTGTGAAAATTTTCTAAGTCCAGAAAAAAAATAATTTTTAACTTTTTTTCAAATTTCCCCACAAGGGATATATATTTTACCCACACATTTGGAGCCCTCCTGGGATGCCCTCTAACATACTATAACCTCATTTAGCGGAGATTTTCACAAAAAAGTGAAATTTTCAAAAAGTCAGAAATTTTGCAAAAAACGACTAAGTATGAAGTACTCATCGGGTGAATCGCTCTGGAACTGAAATCGGATGCGCGCACTGACATGCTCCCCTCTCTGGAAGTCTGAGATATGTGTGAAAATTTTCTAAGTCCAGAAAAAAAAATTTTTCAACTTTTTTTCAAATTTCCCCCCAAGGGATATATATTTTACCCACACATTTGGAGCCCTCCTGGGATGCCCTCTAACATACTATAACCTCATTTAGCGGAGATTTTCACAAAAAAGTGAAATTTTCAAAAAGTGAAAATTTTTCCAAAAAACGACTAAGTATGAAGGACTCATCGGGTGAAACGCTCTGGAACTGAAATCGGATGCGCTTACAGACATGCTCCCCTGTCTGGAAGTTTTACACATGTGTGAAAATTTTCTAAGTCCAGAAAAAAAAATTTTTTCAACTTTTTTTCAAATTTCCCCCAAGGGATATATATTTTACCCACACATTTGGAGCCCTCCTGGGATGCCCTCTAACATACTATAACCTCATTTAGCGGAGATTTTCACAAAAAAGTGAAATTTTCAAAAAGTCAGAAATTTTGCAAAAAACGACTAAGTATGAAGGACTCATCGGGTGAATCGCTCTGGAACTGAAATCGGATGCGCGCACTGACATGCTCCCCTCTCTGGAAGTCTGAGACATGTGTGAAAATTTTCTAAGTCCAGAAAAAAATTTTTTTTTAACTTTTTTTCAAATTTCCCCACAAGGGATATATATTTTACCCACACATTTGGAGCCCTCCTGGGATGCCCTCTAACATACTATAACCTCATTTAGCGGAGATTTTCACAAAAAAGTGAAATTTTCAAAAAGTGGAAATTTTTCCAAAAAACGACTAAGTATGAAGGACTCATCGGGTGAAACGCTTTGGAACTGAAATCGGATGCGCTTACAGACATGCTACCCTCTCTGGAAGTCTGAGACATGTGTGAAAATTTTCTAAGTCCAGAAAAAAAAAATTTTAAAACTTTTTTTCAAATTTCCCCCAAGGGATATATATTGTACCCACACATTTGGAGCCCTCCTGGGATGCCCTCTAACATACTATAACCTCATTTAGCGGAGATTTTCACAAAAAAGTGAAATTTTCAAAAAGTCAGAAATTTTGCAAAAAACGACTAAGTATGAAGGACTCATCGGGTGAATCGCTCTGGAACTGAAATCGGATGCGCGCACTGACATGCTCCCCTCTCTGGAAGTCTGAGACATGTGTGAAAATTTTCTAAGTCCAGAAAAAAAAATTTTTTCAACTTTTTTTCAAATTTCCCCCAAGGGATATATATTTTACCCACACATTTGGAGCCCTCCTGGGATGCCCTCTAACATACTATAACCTCATTTGGTGGAGAATTTCACAAAAAAGTGAAATTTTCAAAAAGTGGAAATTTTTCCAAAAAACTACTAAGTATGAAGGACTCATCGGGTGAAACGCTCTGGAACTGAAATCGGATGCGCTTAGAGATATGCTCCCCTCTCTGGAAGTCTGAGACATGTGTGAAAATTTTCTAAGTCCAGAAAAAAAAATTTTTTCAACTTTTATTCAAATTTCCCCCAAGGGATATATATTTTACCCACACATTTGGAGCCCTCCTGGGATGCCCTCTAACATACTATAACCTCATTTAGCGGAGATTTTCACAAAAAAGTGAAATTTTCAAAAAGTCAGAAATTTTGCAAAAAACGACTAAGTATGAAGGACTCATCGGGTGAATCGCTCTGGAACTGAAATCGGATGCGCGCACTAACATGATCCCCTCTCTGGAAGTCTGAGACATGTGTGAAAATTTTCTAAGTCCAGAAAAAAAAATGTTTTCAACTTTTTTTCAAATTTCCCCCCAAGGGATATATATTTTACCCACACATGTGGAGCCCTCCTGGGATGCCCTCTAACATACTATAACCTCATTTAGCATAGATTTTCACAAAAAAGTGATATTTTCAAAAAGTGAAAATTTTTCCAAAAAACGACTAAGTATGAAGGACTCATCGGGTGAAACGCTCTGGAGCTGAAATCGGATGCGCTTACAGACATGCTCCCCTCTCTGGAAGTCTCAGACATGTGTGAAAATTTTCTAAGTCCAGAAAAAAAAATTTTTTCAACTTTTTTTCAAATTTCCCCCCAAGGGATATGTATTTTACCCACACATGTGGAGCCATCCTGGGATGCCCTCTAACATACTATAACCTCATTTAGCAGAGATTTTCACAAAAAAGTGAAATTTTCAAAAAGTGAAAATTTTTCCAAAAAACGACTAAGTATGAAGGACTCATCGGGTGAAACGCTCTGGAACTGAAATCGGATGCGCTTACAGACATGATCCCCTCTCTGAAAGTCTGAGACATGTGTGAAAATTTTCTAAGTCCAGAAAAAAAATTTAAAACTTTTTTTCAAATTCCCCCCCAAGGGATATATATTTTACCCACACATTTGGAGCCCTCCTGGGATGCCCTCTAACATACTATAACCTCATTTAGCGGAGATTTTCACACAAAAGTGAAATTTTAAAAAAGTCAGAAATTTTGCAAAAAACGACTAAGTATGAATGACTCATCGGGTGAAACGCTCAGGAACTGAAATCGGATGCGCTTACAGACATGCTCCCCTCTCTGGAAGTCTTACACATGTGTGAAAATTTTCTAAGTCCAGAAAAAAATTTTTTTTCAACTTTTTTCAAATTTCCCCCAAGGGATATATATTTTACCCACACATTTGGAGCCCTCCTGGGATGCCCTCTAACATACTATAACCTCATTTAGCGGAGATTTTCACAAAAAAGTGAAATTTTCAAAAAGTGGAAATTTTTCCAAAAAATGACTAAGTATGAAGGACTCATCGGGTGAAACGCTCTGGAACTGAAATCGGATGCGCTTACAGACATGCTCCCCTGTCTGGAAGTTTTACACATGTGTGAAAATTTTCTAAGTCCAGAAAAAAAAATTTTTTCAACTTTTTTTCAAATTTCCCCCAAGGGATATATATTTTACCCACACATTTGGAGCCCTCCTGGGATGCCCTCTAACATACTATAACCTCATTTAGCGGAGATTTTCACAAAAAAGTGAAATTTTCAAAAAGTCAGAAATTTTGCAAAAAACGACTAAGTATGAAGGACTCATCGGGTGAATCGCTCTGGAACTGAAATCGGATGCGCGCACTGACATGCTCCCCTCTCTGGAAGTCTGAGACATGTGTGAAAATTTTCTAAGTCCAGAAAAAAATTTTTTTTTAACTTTTTTTCAAATTTCCCCACAAGGGATATATATTTTACCCACACATTTGGAGCCCTCCTGGGATGCCCTCTAACATACTATAACCTCATTTAGCGGAGATTTTCACAAAAAAGTGAAATTTTCAAAAAGTGGAAATTTTTCCAAAAAACGACTAAGTATGAAGGACTCATCGGGTGAAACGCTTTGGAACTGAAATCGGATGCGCTTACAGACATGCTACCCTCTCTGGAAGTCTGAGACATGTGTGAAAATTTTCTAAGTCCAGAAAAAAAAAATTTTAAAACTTTTTTTCAAATTTCCCCCCAAGGGATATATATTGTACCCACACATTTGGAGCCCTCCTGGGATGCCCTCTAACATACTATAACCTCATTTAGCGGAGATTTTCACAAAAAAGTGAAATTTTCAAAAAGTCAGAAATTTTGCAAAAAACGACTAAGTATGAAGGACTCATCGGGTGAATCGCTCTGGAACTGAAATCGGATGCGCGCACTAACATGATCCCCTCTCTGGAAGTCTGAGACATGTGTGAAAATTTTCTAAGTCCAGAAAAAAAAATGTTTTCAACTTTTTTTCAAATTTCCCCCCAAGGGATATATATTGTACCCACACATTTGGAGCCCTCCTGGGATGCCCTCTAACATACTATAACCTCATTTAGCGGAGATTTTCACAAAAAAGTGAAATTTTCAAAAAGTCAGAAATTTTGCAAAAAAAGACTAAGTATGAAGGACTCATCGGGTGAATCGCTCTGGAACTGAAATCGGATGCTCGCACTGACATGCTCCCCTCTCTGGAAGTCTGAGACATGTGTGAAAATTTTCTAAGTCCAGAAAAAAAAATTTTTTCAACTTTTTTTCAAATTTCCCCCCAAGGGATATATATTTTACCCACACATATGGAGCCCTCCTGGGATGCCCTCTAGCATACTATAACCTCATTTAGGAGAGATTTTCAAAAAAAGTGAAATTTTCAAAAAGTGAAAATTTTTCCAAAAAACGACTAAGTATGAAGGACTCATCGGGTGAAACGCTCTGGAACTGAAATCGGATGCGCTTACAGACATGATCCCCTCTCTGGAAGTCTGAGACATGTGTGAACATTTTCTAAGTCCAGAAAAAAAAAATTTAAAACATTTTTTCAAATTTCCCCCCAAGGGATATATATTTTACCCACACATTTGGAGCCCTCCTGGGATGCCCTCTAACATACTATAACCTCATTTAGCGGAGATTTTCACACAAAAGTGAAATTTTAAAAAAGTCAGAAATTTTGCAAAAAACGACTAAGTATGAAGGACTCATCGGGTGAAACGCTCTGGAGCTGAAATCGGATGCGCTTACAGACATGATCCCCTCTCTGGAGGTCTGACACATGTGTGAAAATTTTCTAAGTCCAGAAAAAAAAATTTTAAAACTTTTTTCAAATTTCCCCCCAAGGGCTATATATTTTACCCACACATTTGGAGCCCTCCTGGGATGCCCTCTAACATACTATAATCTCATTTAGCAGAGATTTTCACAAAAAAGTGAAATTTTCAAAAAGTGAAAATTTTTCCAAAAAACGACTAAGTATGAAGGACTCATCGGGTGAAACGCTCTGGAACTGAAATCGGATGCGCGCACTAACATGCTCCCCTCTCTGGAAGTCTGAGACATGTGTGAAAATTTTCTAAGTCCAGAAAAAAAATAATTTTTAACTTTTTTTCAAATTTCCCCACAAGGGATATATATTTTACCCACACATTTGGAGCCCTCCTGGGATGCCCTCTAACATACTATAACCTCATTTAGCGGAGATTTTCACAAAAAAGTGAAATTTTCAAAAAGTCAGAAATTTTGCAAAAAACGACTAAGTATGAAGGACTCATCGGGTGAAACGCTCTGGAGCTGAAATCGGATGCGCTTACAGACATGATCCCCTCTCTGGAGGTCTGACACATGTGTGAAAATTTTCTAAGTCCAGAAAAAAAAATTTTAAAACTTTTTTCAAATTTCCCCCCAAGGGCTATATATTTTACCCACACATTTGGAGCCCTCCTGGGATGCCCTCTAACATACTATAATCTCATTTAGCAGAGATTTTCACAAAAAAGTGAAATTTTCAAAAAGTGAAAATTTTTCCAAAAAACGACTAAGTATGAAGGACTCATCGGGTGAAACGCTCTGGAACTGAAATCGGATGCGCGCACTAACATGCTCCCCTCTCTGGAAGTCTGAGACATGTGTGAAAATTTTCTAAGTCCAGAAAAAAAATAATTTTTAACTTTTTTTCAAATTTCCCCACAAGGGATATATATTTTACCCACACATTTGGAGCCCTCCTGGGATGCCCTCTAACATACTATAACCTCATTTAGCGGAGATTTTCACAAAAAAGTGAAATTTTCAAAAAGTCAGAAATTTTGCAAAAAACGACTAAATATGAAGGACTCATCGGGTGAATCGCTCTGGAACTGAAATCGGATGCGCGCACTGACATGCTCCCCTCTCTGGAAGTCTGAGACATGTGTGAAAATTTTCTAAGTCCAGAAAAAAATTTTTTTTTAACTTTTTTTCAAATTTCCCCACAAGGGATATATATTTTACCCACACATTTGGAGCCCTCCTGGGATGCCCTCTAACATACTATAACCTCATTTAGCGGAGATTTTCACAAAAAAGTGAAATTTTCAAAAAGTGGAAATTTTTCCAAAAAACGACTAAGTATGAAGGACTCATCGGGTGAAACGCTTTGGAACTGAAATCGGATGCGCTTACAGACATGCTACCCTCTCTGGAAGTCTGAGACATGTGTGAAAATTTTCTAAGTCCAGAAAAAAAAAATTTTAAAACTTTTTTTCAAATTTCCCCCCAAGGGATATATATTGTACCCACACATTTGGAGCCCTCCTGGGATGCCCTCTAACATACTATAACCTCATTTAGCGGAGATTTTCACAAAAAAGTGAAATTTTCAAAAAGTCAGAAATTTTGCAAAAAACGACTAAGTATGAAGGACTCATCGGGTGAATCGCTCTGGAACTGAAATCGGATGCGCGCACTAACATGATCCCCTCTCTGGAAGTCTGAGACATGTGTGAAAATTTTCTAAGTCCAGAAAAAAAAATGTTTTCAACTTTTTTTCAAATTTCCCCCCAAGGGATATATATTGTACCCACACATTTGGAGCCCTCCTGGGATGCCCTCTAACATACTATAACCTCATTTAGCGGAGATTTTCACAAAAAAGTGAAATTTTCAAAAAGTCAGAAATTTTGCAAAAAAAGACTAAGTATGAAGGACTCATCGGGTGAATCGCTCTGGAACTGAAATCGGATGCTCGCACTGACATGCTCCCCTCTCTGGAAGTCTGAGACATGTGTGAAAATTTTCTAAGTCCAGAAAAAAAAATTTTTTCAACTTTTTTTCAAATTTCCCCCCAAGGGATATATATTTTACCCACACATATGGAGCCCTCCTGGGATGCCCTCTAGCATACTATAACCTCATTTAGGAGAGATTTTCACAAAAAAGTGAAATTTTCAAAAAGTGAAAATTTTTCCAAAAAACGACTAAGTATGAAGGACTCATCGGGTGAAACGCTCTGGAACTGAAATCGGATGCGCTTACAGACATGATCCCCTCTCTGGAAGTCTGAGACATGTGTGAACATTTTCTAAGTCCAGAAAAAAAAAATTTAAAACATTTTTTCAAATTTCCCCCCAAGGGATATATATTTTACCCACACATTTGGAGCCCTCCTGGGATGCCCTCTAACATACTATAACCTCATTTAGCGGAGATTTTCACACAAAAGTGAAATTTTAAAAAAGTCAGAAATTTTGCAAAAAACGACTAAGTATGAAGGACTCATCGGGTGAAACGCTCTGGAGCTGAAATCGGATGCGCTTACAGACATGATCCCCTCTCTGGAGGTCTGACACATGTGTGAAAATTTTCTAAGTCCAGAAAAAAAAATTTTAAAACTTTTTTCAAATTTCCCCCCAAGGGCTATATATTTTACCCACACATTTGGAGCCCTCCTGGGATGCCCTCTAACATACTATAATCTCATTTAGCAGAGATTTTCACAAAAAAGTGAAATTTTCAAAAAGTGAAAATTTTTCCAAAAAACGACTAAGTATGAAGGACTCATCGGGTGAAACGCTCTGGAACTGAAATCGGATGCGCGCACTAACATGCTCCCCTCTCTGGAAGTCTGAGACATGTGTGAAAATTTTCTAAGTCCAGAAAAAAAATAATTTTTAACTTTTTTTCAAATTTCCCCACAAGGGATATATATTTTACCCACACATTTGGAGCCCTCCTGGGATGCCCTCTAACATACTATAACCTCATTTAGCGGAGATTTTCACAAAAAAGTGAAATTTTCAAAAAGTCAGAAATTTTGCAAAAAACGACTAAGTATGAAGGACTCATCGGGTGAAACGCTCTGGAGCTGAAATCGGATGCGCTTACAGACATGATCCCCTCTCTGGAGGTCTGACACATGTGTGAAAATTTTCTAAGTCCAGAAAAAAAAATTTTAAAACTTTTTTCAAATTTCCCCCCAAGGGCTATATATTTTACCCACACATTTGGAGCCCTCCTGGGATGCCCTCTAACATACTATAATCTCATTTAGCAGAGATTTTCACAAAAAAGTGAAATTTTCAAAAAGTGAAAATTTTTCCAAAAAACGACTAAGTATGAAGGACTCATCGGGTGAAACGCTCTGGAACTGAAATCGGATGCGCGCACTAACATGCTCCCCTCTCTGGAAGTCTGAGACATGTGTGAAAATTTTCTAAGTCCAGAAAAAAAATAATTTTTAACTTTTTTTCAAATTTCCCCACAAGGGATATATATTTTACCCACACATTTGGAGCCCTCCTGGGATGCCCTCTAACATACTATAACCTCATTTAGCGGAGATTTTCACAAAAAAGTGAAATTTTCAAAAAGTCAGAAATTTTGCAAAAAACGACTAAGTATGAAGTACTCATCGGGTGAATCGCTCTGGAACTGAAATCGGATGCGCGCACTGACATGCTCCCCTCTCTGGAAGTCTGAGATATGTGTGAAAATTTTCTAAGTCCAGAAAAAAAAATTTTTCAACTTTTTTTCAAATTTCCCCCCAAGGGATATATATTTTACCCACACATTTGGAGCCCTCCTGGGATGCCCTCTAACATACTATAACCTCATTTAGCGGAGATTTTCACAAAAAAGTGAAATTTTCAAAAAGTGAAAATTTTTCCAAAAAACGACTAAGTATGAAGGACTCATCGGGTGAAACGCTCTGGAACTGAAATCGGATGCGCTTACAGACATGCTCCCCTGTCTGGAAGTTTTACACATGTGTGAAAATTTTCTAAGTCCAGAAAAAAAAATTTTTTCAACTTTTTTTCAAATTTCCCCCAAGGGATATATATTTTACCCACACATTTGGAGCCCTCCTGGGATGCCCTCTAACATACTATAACCTCATTTAGCGGAGATTTTCACAAAAAAGTGAAATTTTCAAAAAGTCAGAAATTTTGCAAAAAACGACTAAGTATGAAGGACTCATCGGGTGAATCGCTCTGGAACTGAAATCGGATGCGCGCACTGACATGCTCCCCTCTCTGGAAGTCTGAGACATGTGTGAAAATTTTCTAAGTCCAGAAAAAAAATTTTTTTTAACTTTTTTTCAAATTTCCCCACAAGGGATATATATTTTACCCACACATTTGGAGCCCTCCTGGGATGCCCTCTAACATACTATAACCTCATTTAGCGGAGATTTTCACAAAAAAGTGAAATTTTCAAAAAGTGGAAATTTTTCCAAAAAACGACTAAGTATGAAGGACTCATCGGGTGAAACGCTTTGGAACTGAAATCGGATGCGCTTACAGACATGCTACCCTCTCTGGAAGTCTGAGACATGTATGAAAATTTTCTAAGTCCAGAAAAAAAAAATTTTAAAACTTTTTTTCAAATTTCCCCCCAAGGGATATATATTGTACCCACACATTTGGAGCCCTCCTGGGATGCCCTCTAACATACTATAACCTCATTTAGCGGAGATTTTCACAAAAAAGTGAAATTTTCAAAAAGTCAGAAATTTTGCAAAAAACGACTAAGTATGAAGGACTCATCGGGTGAATCGCTCTGGAACTGAAATCGGATGCGCGCACTAACATGATCCCCTCTCTGGAAGTCTGAGACATGTGTGAAAATTTTCTAAGTCCAGAAAAAAAAATGTTTTCAACTTTTTTTCAAATTTCCCCCCAAGGGATATATATTTTACCCACACATATGGAGCCCTCCTGGGATGCCCTCTAGCATACTATAACCTCATTTAGCAGAGATTTTCACAAAAAAGTGAAATTTTCAAAAAGTGAAAATTTTTCCAAAAAACGACTAAGTATGAAGGACTCATCGGGTGAAACGCTCTGGAACTGAAATCGGATGCGCTTACAGACATGATCCCCTCTGTGGAAGTCTGAGACATGTGTGAACATTTTCTAAGTCCAGAAAAAAAAAATTTAAAACATTTTTTCAAATTTCCCCCCAAGGGATATATATTTTACCCACACATTTGGAGCCCTCCTGGGATGCCCTCTAACATACTATAACCTCATTTAGCGGAGATTTTCACACAAAAGTGAAATTTTAAAAAAGTCAGAAATTTTGCAAAAAATGACTAAGTATGAAGGACTCATCGGGTGAAACGCTCTGGAGCTGAAATCGGATGCGCTTACAGACATGATCCCCTCTCTGGAGGTCTGACACATGTGTGAAAATTTTCTAAGTCCAGAAAAAAAAATTTTAAAACTTTTTTCAAATTTCCCCCCAAGGGCTATATATTTTACCCACACATTTGGAGCCCTCCTGGGATGCCCTCTAACATACTATAACCTCATTTAGCAGAGATTTTCACAAAAAAGTGAAATTTTCAAAAAGTGAAAATTTTTCCAAAAAACGACTAAGTATGAAGGACTCATCGGGTGAAACGCTCTGGAACTGAAATCGGATGCGCGCACTAACATGCTCCCCTCTCTGGAAGTCTGAGACATGTGTGAAAATTTTCTAAGTCCAGAAAAAAAATAATTTTTAACTTTTTTTCAAATTTCCCCACAAGGGATATATATTTTACCCACACATTTGGAGCCCTCCTGGGATGCCCTCTAACATACTATAACCTCATTTAGCGGAGATTTTCACAAAAAAGTGAAATTTTCAAAAAGTCAGAAATTTTGCAAAAAACGACTAAGTATGAAGTACTCATCGGGTGAATCGCTCTGGAACTGAAATCGGATGCGCGCACTGACATGCTCCCCTCTCTGGAAGTCTGAGATATGTGTGAAAATTTTCTAAGTCCAGAAAAAAAAATTTTTCAACTTTTTTTCAAATTTCCCCCCAAGGGATATATATTTTACCCACACATTTGGAGCCCTCCTGGGATGCCCTCTAACATACTATAACCTCATTTAGCGGAGATTTTCACAAAAAAGTGAAATTTTCAAAAAGTGAAAATTTTTCCAAAAAACGACTAAGTATGAAGGACTCATCGGGTGAAACGCTCTGGAACTGAAATTGGATGCGCTTACAGACATGCTCCCCTCTCTGGAAGTCTGAGACATGTGTGAAAATTTTCTAAGTCCAGAAAAAACATTTTTCAACTTTTTTTCAAATTTCCCCCCAAGGGATATATATTTTACCCACACATTTGGAGCCCTCCTGGGATGCCCTCTAACATACTATAACCTCATTTAGCGGAGATTTTCACAAAAAAAGTGAAATTTTCAAAAAGTCAGAAATTTTGCAAGAAATGACTAAGTATGAAGGACTCATCGGGTGAAACACTCTGGAACGGAAATCGAATGCGCTTACAGACATGCTCCCCTCTCTGGAAGTCTGACACATGTGTGAAAATTTTCTAAGTCCAGAAAAGAAAATTTTTTCAACTTTTTTTCAAATTTCCCCCCAAGGGATATATATTTTACCCACACATTTGGAGCCCTCCTGGGATGCCCTCTAACATACTATAACCTCATTTAGCGGAGATTTTCACAAAAAAGTGAAATTTTCAAAAAGTCAGAAATTTTGCAAAAAAAGACTAAGTATGAAGGACTCATCGGGTGAATCGCTCTGGAACTGAAATCGGATGCTCGAACTGACATGCTCCCCTCTCTGGAAGTCTGAGACATGTGTGAAAATTTTCTAAGTCCAGAAAAAAAAATTTTTTCAACTTTTTTTCAAATTTCCCCCCAAGGGATATATATTTTACCCACACATATGGAGCCCTCCTGGGATGCCCTCTAGCATACTATAACCTCATTTAGCAGAGATTTTCACAAAAAAGTGAAATTTTCAAAAAGTGAAAATTTTTCCAAAAAACGACTAAGTATGAAGGACTCATCGGGTGAAACGCTCTGGAACTGAAATCGGATGCGCTTACAGACATGATCCCCTCTCTGGAAGTCTGAGACATGTGTGAACATTTTCTAAGTCCAGAAAAAAAAAATTTAAAACATTTTTTCAAATTTCCCCCCAAAGGGATATATATTTTACCCACACATTTGGAGCCCTCCTGGGATGCCCTCTAACATACTATAACCTCATTTAGCAGAGATTTTCACAAAAAAGTGAAATTTTCAAAAAGTGAAAATTTTTCCAAAAAACGACTAAGTATGAATGACTCATCGGGTGAAACGCTCTGGAACTGAAATCGGATGCGCGCACTAACATGCTCCCCTCTCTGGAAGTCTGAGACATGTGTGAAAATTTTCTAAGTCCAGAAAAAAAATAATTTTTAGCTTTTTTTCAAATTTCCCCACAAGGGATATATATTTTACCCACACATTTGGAGCCCTCCTGGGATGCCCTCTAACATACTATAACCTCATTTAGCGGAGATTTTCACAAAAAAGTGAAATTTTCAAAAAGTCAGAAATTTTGCAAAAAACGACTAAGTATGAAGTACTCATCGGGTGAATCGCTCTGGAACTGAAATCGGATGCGCGCACTGACATGCTCCCCTCTCTGGAAGTCTGAGATATGTGTGAAAATTTTCTAAGTCCAGAAAAAAAAAATTTTCAACTTTTTTTCAAATTTCCCCCCAAGGGATATATATTTTACCCACACATTTGGAGCCCTCCTGGGATGCCCTCTAACATACTATAACCTCATTTAGCGGAGATTTTCACAAAAAAGTGAAATTTTCAAAAAGTGAAAATTTTTCCAAAAAACGACTAAGTATGAAGGACTCATCGGGTGAAACGCTCTGGAACTGAAATCGGATGCGCTTACAGACATGCTCCCCTCTCTGGAAGTCTGAGACATGTGTGAAAATTTTCTAAGTCCAGAAAAAAACATTTTTCAACTTTTTTTCAAATTTCCCCCCAAGGGATATATATTTTACCCACACATTTGGAGCCCTCCTTGGATGCCCTCTAACATACTATAACCTCATTTAGCGGAGATTTTCACAAAAAAAGTGAAATTTTCAAAAAGTCAGAAATTTTGCAAGAAATGACTAAGTATGAAGGACTCATCGGGTGAAACACTCTGGAACGGAAATCGAATGCGCTTACAGACATGCTCCCCTCTCTGGAAGTCTGACACATGTGTGAAAATTTTCTAAGTCCAGAAAAGAAAATTTTTTCAACTTTTTTTCAAATTTCCCCCCAAGGGATATATATTTTACCCACACATTTGGAGCCCTCCTGGGATGCCCTCTAACATACTATAACCTCATTTAGCGGAGATTTTCACAAAAAAGTGAAATTTTCAAAAAGTCAGAAATTTTGCAAAAAACGACTAAGTATGAAGTACTCATCGGGTGAATCGCTCTGGAACTGAAATCGGATGCGCGCACTGACATGCTCCCCTCTCTGGAAGTCTGAGATATGTGTGAAAATTTTCTAAGTCCAGAAAAAAAAATTTTTCAACTTTTTTTCAAATTTCCCCCCAAGGGATATATATTTTACCCACACATTTGGAGCCCTCCTGGGATGCCCTCTAACATACTATAACCTCATTTAGCGGAGATTTTCACAAAAAAGTGAAATTTTCAAAAAGTGAAAATTTTTCCAAAAAACGACTAAGTATGAAAGACTCATCGGGTGAAACGCTCTGGAACTGAAATCGGATGCGCTTACAGACATGCTCCCCTGTCTGGAAGTTTTACACATGTGTGAAAATTTTCTAAGTCCAGAAAAAAATTTTTTTTCAACTTTTTTTCAAATTTCCCCCAAGGGATATATATTTTACCCACACATTTGGAGCCCTCCTGGGATGCCCTCTAACATACTATAACCTCATTTAGCGGAGATTTTCACAAAAAAGTGAAATTTTCAAAAAGTCAGAAATTTTGCAAAAAACGACTAAGTATGAAGGACTCATCGGGTGAATCGCTCTGGAACTGAAATCGGATGCGCGCACTGACATGCTCCCCTCTCTGGAAGTCTGAGACATGTGTGAAAATTTTCTAAGTCCAGAAAAAAAATTTTTTTTAACTTTTTTTCAAATTTCCCCACAAGGGATATATATTTTACCCACACATTTGGAGCCCTCCTGGGATGCCCTCTAACATACTATAACCTCATTTAGCGGAGATTTTCACAAAAAAGTGAAATTTTCAAAAAGTGGAAATTTTTCCAAAAAACGACTAAGTATGAAGGACTCATCGGGTGAAACGCTTTGGAACTGAAATCGGATGCGCTTACAGACATGCTACCCTCTCTGGAAGTCTGAGACATGTGTGAAAATTTTCTAAGTCCAGAAAAAAAAAATTTTAAAACTTTTTTTCAAATTTCCCCCCAAGGGATATATATTGTACCCACACATTTGGAGCCCTCCTGGGATGCCCTCTAACATACTATAACCTCATTTAGCGGAGATTTTCACAAAAAAGTGAAATTTTCAAAAAGTCAGAAATTTTGCAAAAAACGACTAAGTATGAAGGACTCATCGGGTGAATCGCTCTGGAACTGAAATCGGATGCGCGCACTAACATGATCCCCTCTCTGGAAGTCTGAGACATGTGTGAAAATTTTCTAAGTCCAGAAAAAAAAATGTTTTCAACTTTTTTTCAAATTTCCCCCTAAGGGATATATATTGTACCCACACATTTGGAGCCCTCCTGGGATGCCCTCTAACATACTATAACCTCATTTAGCGGAGATTTTCACAAAAAAGTGAAATTTTCAAAAAGTCAGAAATTTTGCAAAAAAAGACTAAGTATGAAGGACTCATCGGGTGAATCGCTCTGGAACTGAAATCGGATGCTCGCACTGACATGCTCCCCTCTCTGGAAGTCTGAGACATGTGTGAAAATTTTCTAAGTCCAGAAAAAAAATTTTTTTCAACTTTTTTTCAAATTTCCCCCCAAGGGATATATATTTTACCCACACATATGGAGCCCTCCTGGGATGCCCTCTAGCATACTATAACCTCATTTAGCAGAGATTTTCACAAAAAAGTGAAATTTTCAAAAAGTGAAAATTTTTCCAAAAAACGACTAAGTATGAAGGACTCATCGGGTGAAACGCTCTGGAACTGAAATCGGATGCGCTTACAGACATGATCCCCTCTCTGGAAGTCTGAGACATGTGTGAAAATTTTCTAAGTCCAGAAAAAAAAATTTTAAATCTTTTTTCAAATTTCCCCCCAAGGGCTATATATTTTACCCACACATTTGGAGCCCTCCTGGGATGCCCTCTAACATACTATAACCTCATTTAGCAGAGATTTTCACAAAAAAGTGAAATTTTCAAAAAGTGAAAATTTTTCCAAAAAACGACTAAGTATGAATGACTCATCGGGTGAAACGCTTTGGAACTGAAATCGGATGCGCTTACAGACATGCTACCCTCTCTGGAATTCTGAGACATGTGTGAAAATTTTCTAAGTCCAGAAAAAAAAAATTTTAAAACTTTTTTTCAAATTTCCCCCCAAGGGATATATATTGTACCCACACATTTGGAGCCCTCCTGGGATGCCCTCTAACATACTATAACCTCATTTAGCGGAGATTTTCACAAAAAAGTGAAATTTTCAAAAAGTCAGAAATTTTGCAAAAAACGACTAAGTATGAAGGACTCATCGGGTGAATCGCTCTGGAACTGAAATCGGATGCGCGCACTAACATGATCCCCTCTCTGGAAGTCTGAGACATGTGTGAAAATTTTCTAAGTCCAGAAAAAAAAATGTTTTCAACTTTTTTTCAAATTTCCCCCCAAGGGATATATATTTTACCCACACATATGGAGCCCTCCTGGGATGCCCTCTAGCATACTATAACCTCATTTAGCAGAGATTTTCACAAAAAAGTGAAATTTTCAAAAAGTGAAAATTTTTCCAAAAAACGACTAAGTATGAAGGACTCATCGGGTGAAACGCTCTGGAACTGAAATCGGATGCGCTTACAGACATGATCCCCTCTCTGGAAGTCTGAGACATGTGTGAACATTTTCTAAGTCCAGAAAAAAAAAATTTAAAACATTTTTTCAAATTTCCCCCCAAGGGATATATATTTTACCCACACATTTGGAGCCCTCCTGGGATGCCCTCTAACATACTATAACCTCATTTAGCGGAGATTTTCACACAAAAGTGAAATTTTAAAAAAGTCAGAAATTTTGCAAAAAACGACTAAGTATGAAGGACTCATCGGGTGAAACGCTCTGGAGCTGAAATCGGATGCGCTTACAGACATGATCCCCTCTCTGGAGGTCTGACACATGTGTGAAAATTTTCTAAGTCCAGAAAAAAAAATTTTAAAACTTTTTTCAAATTTCCCCCCAAGGGCTATATATTTTACCCACACATTTGGAGCCCTCCTGGGATGCCCTCTAACATTCTATAACCTCATTTAGCAGAGATTTTCACAAAAAAGTGAAATTTTCAAAAAGTGAAAATTTTTCCAAAAAACGACTAAGTATGAAGGACTCATCGGGTGAAACGCTCTGGAACTGAAATCGGATGCGCTTACAGACATGATCCCCTCTCTGGAAGTCTGAGACATGTGTGAACATTTTCTAAGTCCAGAAAAAAAAAATGTAAAACATTTTTTCAAATTTCCCCCCAAGGGATATATATTTTACCCACACATTTGGAGCCCTCCTGGGATGCCCTCTAACATACTATAACCTCATTTAGCAGAGATTTTCACAAAAAAGTGAAATTTTCAAAAAGTGAAAATTTTTCCAAAAAACGACTAAGTATGAATGACTCATCGGGTGAAACGCTCTGGAACTGAAATCGGATGCGCGCACTAACATGCTCCCCTCTCTGGAAGTCTGAGACATGTGTGAAAATTTTCTAAGTCCAGAAAAAAAATAATTTTTAACTTTTTTTCAAATTTCCCCACAAGGGATATATATTTTACCCACACATTTGGAGCCCTCCTGGGATGCCCTCTAACATACTATAACCTCATTTAGCGGAGATTTTCACAAAAAAGTGAAATTTTCAAAAAGTCAGAAATTTTGCAAAAAACGACTAAGTATGAAGTACTCATCGGGTGAATCGCTCTGGAACTGAAATCGGATGCGCGCACTGACATGCTCCCCTCTCTGGAAGTCTGAGATATGTGTGAAAATTTTCTAAGTCCAGAAAAAAAAATTTTTCAACTTTTTTTCAAATTTCCCCCCAAGGGATATATATTTTACCCACACATTTGGAGCCCTCCTGGGATGCCCTCTAACATACTATAACCTCATTTAGCGGAGATTTTCACAAAAAAAGTGAAATTTTCAAAAAGTCAGAAATTTTGCAAGAAATGACTAAGTATGAAGGACTCATCGGGTGAAACACTCTGGAACGGAAATCGAATGCGCTTACAGACATGCTCCCCTCTCTGGAAGTCTGAGACGTGTGAAAATTTTCTAAGTCCAGATAAAAAATAATTTTTAACTTTTTTTCAAATTTCCCCACAAGGGATATATATTTTACCCACACATTTGGAGCCCTCCTGGGATGCCCTCTAACATACTATAACCTCATTTAGCGGAGATTTTCACAAAAAAGTGAAATTTTCAAAAAGTCAGAAATTTTGCAAAAAACGACTAAGTATGAAGTACTCATCGGGTGAATCGCTCTGGAACTGAAATCGGATGCGCGCACTGACATGCTCCCCTCTCTGGAAGTCTGAGATATGTGTGAAAATTTTCTAAGTCCAGAAAAAAAAATTTTTCAACTTTTTTTCAAATTTCCCCCCAAGGGATATATATTTTACCCACACATTTGGAGCCCTCCTGGGATGCCCTCTAACATACTATAACCTCATTTAGCGGAGATTTTCACAAAAAAGTGAAATTTTCAAAAAGTGAAAATTTTTCCAAAAAACGACTAAGTATGAAGGACTCATCGGGTGAAACGCTCTGGAACTGAAATCGGATGCGCTTACAGACATGCTCCCCTGTCTGGAAGTTTTACACATGTGTGAAAATTTTCTAAGTCCAGAAAAAAAATTTTTTTCAACTTTTTTTCAAATTTCCCCCAAGGGATATATATTTTACCCACACATTTGGAGCCCTCCTGGGATGCCCTCTAACATACTATAACCTCATTTAGCGGAGATTTTCACAAAAAAGTGAAATTTTCAAAAAGTCAGAAATTTTGCAAAAAACGACTAAGTATGAAGGACTCATCGGGTGAATCGCTCTGGAACTGAAATCGGATGCGCGCACTGACATGCTCCCCTCTCTGGAAGTCTGAGACATGTGTGAAAATTTTCTAAGTCCAGAAAAAAATTTTTTTTTAACTTTTTTTCAAATTTCCCCACAAGGGATATATATTTTACCCACACATTTGGAGCCCTCCTGGGATGCCCTCTAACATACTATAACCTCATTTAGCGGAGATTTTCACAAAAAAGTGAAATTTTCAAAAAGTGGAAATTTTTCCAAAAAACGACTAAGTATGAAGGACTCATCGGGTGAAACGCTTTGGAACTGAAATCGGATGCGCTTACAGACATGCTACCCTCTCTGGAAGTCTGAGACATGTGTGAAAATTTTCTAAGTCCAGAAAAAAAAAATTTTAAAACTTTTTTTCAAATTTCCCCCCAAGGGATATATATTGTACCCACACATTTGGAGCCCTCCTGGGATGCCCTCTAACATACTATAACCTCATTTAGCGGAGATTTTCACAAAAAAGTGAAATTTTCAAAAAGTCAGAAATTTTGCAAAAAACGACTAAGTATGAAGGACTCATCGGGTGAATTGCTCTGGAACTGAAATCGGATGCGCGCACTAACATGATCCCCTCTCTGGAAGTCTGAGACATGTGTGAAAATTTTCTAAGTCCAGAAAAAAAAATGTTTTCAACTTTTTTTCAAATTTCCCCCCAAGGGATATATATTGTACCCACACATTTGGAGCCCTCCTGGGATGCCCTCTAACATACTATAACCTCATTTAGCGGAGATTTTCACAAAAAAGTGAAATTTTCAAAAAGTCAGAAATTTTGCAAAAAAAGACTAAGTATGAAGGACTCATCGGGTGAATCGCTCTGGAACTGAAATCGGATGCTCGCACTGACATGCTCCCCTCTCTGGAAGTCTGAGACATGTGTGAAAATTTTCTAAGTCCAGAAAAAAAAATTTTTTCAACTTTTTTTCAAATTTCCCCCCAAGGGATATATATTTTACCCACACATATGGAGCCCTCCTGGGATGCCCTCTAGCATACTATAACCTCATTTAGCAGAGATTTTCACAAAAAAGTGAAATTTTCAAAAAGTGAAAATTTTTCCAAAAAACGACTAAGTATGAAGGACTCATCGGGTGAAACGCTCTGGAACTGAAATCGGATGCGCTTACAGACATGATCCCCTCTCTGGAAGTCTGAGACATGTGTGAAAATTTTCTAAGTCCAGAAAAAAAAATTTTAAAACTTTTTTCAAATTTCCCCCCAAGGGCTATATATTTTACCCACACATTTGGAGCCCTCCTGGGATGCCCTCTAACATACTATAACCTCATTTAGCAGAGATTTTCACAAAAAAGTGAAATTTTCAAAAAGTGAAAATTTTTCCAAAAAACGACTAAGTATGAATGACTCATCGGGTGAAACGCTCTGGAACTGAAATCGGATGCGCGCACTAACATGCTCCCCTCTCTGGAAGTCTGAGACATGTGTGAAAATTTTCTAAGTCCAGAAAAAAAATAATTTTTAACTTTTTTTCAAATTTCCCCACAAGGGATATATATTTTACCCACACATTTGGAGCCCTCCTGGGATGCCCTCTAACATACTATAACCTCATTTAGCGGAGATTTTCACAAAAAAGTGAAATTTTCAAAAAGTCAGAAATTTTGCAAAAAACGACTAAGTATGAAGTACTCATCGGGTGAATCGCTCTGGAACTGAAATCGGATGCGCGCACTGACATGCTCCCCTCTCTGGAAGTCTGAGATATGTGTGAAAATTTTCTAAGTCCAGAAAAAAAAATTTTTCAACTTTTTTTCAAATTTCCCCCCAAGGGATATATATTTTACCCACACATTTGGAGCCCTCCTGGGATGCCCTCTAACATACTATAACCTCATTTAGCGGAGATTTTCACAAAAAAGTGAAATTTTCAAAAAGTGAAAATTTTTCCAAAAAACGACTAAGTATGAAGGACTCATCGGGTGAAACGCTCTGGAACTGAAATCGGATGCGCTTACAGACATGCTCCCCTCTCTGGAAGTCTGAGACATGTGTGAAAATTTTCTAAGTCCAGAAAAAAACATTTTTCAACTTTTTTTCAAATTTCCCCCCAAGGGATATATATTTTACCCACACATTTGGAGCCCTCCTGGGATGCCCTCTAACATACTATAACCTCATTTAGCGGAGATTTTCACAAAAAAAGTGAAATTTTCAAAAAGTCAGAAATTTTGCAAGAAATGACTAAGTTTGAAGGACTCATCGGGTGAAACACTCTGGAACGGAAATCGAATGCGCTTACAGACATGCTCCCCTCTCTGGAAGTCTGACACATGTGTGAAAATTTTCTAAGTCCAGAAAAGAAAATTTTTTCAACTTTTTTTCAAATTTCCCCCCAAGGAATATATATTTTACCCACACATTTGGAGCCCTCCTGGGACGCCCTCTAACATACTATAACCTCATTTAGCGGAGATTTTCACAAAAAAGTGAAATTTTCAAAAAGTCAGAAATTTTGCAAAAAAAGACTAAGTATGAAGGACTCATCGGGTGAATCGCTCTGGAACTGAAATCGGATGCTCGAACTGACATGCTCCCCTCTCTGGAAGTCTGAGACATGTGTGAAAATTTTCTAAGTCCAGAAAAAAAAATTTTTTCAACTTTTTTTCAAATTTCCCCCCAAGGGATATATATTTTACCCACACATATGGAGCCCTCCTGGGATGCCCTCTAGCATACTATAACCTTATTTAGCAGAGATTTTCACAAAAAAGTGAAATTTTCAAAAAGTGAAAATTTTTCCAAAAAACGACTAAGTATGAAGGACTCATCGGGTGAAACGCTCTGGAACTGAAATCGGATGCGCTTACAGACATGATCCCCTCTCTGGAAGTCTGAGACATGTGTGAACATTTTCTAAGTCCAGAAAAAAAAAATTTAAAACATTTTTTCAAATTTCCCCCCAAGGGATATATATTTTACCCACACATTTGGAGCCCTCCTGGGATGCCCTCTAACATACTATAACCTCATTTAGCAGAGATTTTCACAAAAAAGTGAAATTTTCAAAAAGTGAAAATTTTTCCAAAAAACGACTAAGTATGAATGACTCATCGGGTGAAACGCTCTGGAACTGAAATCGGATGCGCGCACTAACATGCTCCCCTCTCTGGAAGTCTGAGACATGTGTGAAAATTTTCTAAGTCCAGAAAAAAAATAATTTTTAACTTTTTTTCAAATTTCCCCACAAGGGATATATATTTTACCCACACATTTGGAGCCCTCCTGGGATGCCCTCTAACATGCTATAACCTCATTTAGCGGAGATTTTCACAAAAAAGTGAAATTTTCAAAAAGTCAGAAATTTTGCAAAAAACGACTAAGTATGAAGTACTCATCGGGTGAATCGCTCTGGAACTGAAATCGGATGCGCGCACTGACATGCTCCCCTCTCTGGAAGTCTGAGATATGTGTGAAAATTTTCTAAGTCCAGAAAAAAAAATTTTTCAACTTTTTTTCAAATTTCCCCCCAAGGGATATATATTTTACCCACACATTTGGAGCCCTCCTGGGATGCCCTCTAACATACTATAACCTCATTTAGCGGAGATTTTCACAAAAAAGTGAAATTTTCAAAAAGTGAAAATTTTTCCAAAAAACGACTAAGTATGAAGGACTCATCGGGTGAAACGCTCTGGAACTGAAATCGGATGCGCTTACAGACATGCTCCCCTCTCTGGAAGTCTGAGACATGTGTGAAAATTTTCTAAGTCCAGAAAAAAACATTTTTCAACTTTTTTTCAAATTTCCCCCCAAGGGATATATATTTTACCCACACATTTGGAGCCCTCCTGGGATGCCCTCTAACATACTATAACCTCATTTAGCGGAGATTTTCACAAAAAAAGTGAAATTTTCAAAAAGTCAGAAATTTTGCAAGAAATGACTAAGTATGAAGGACTCATCGGGTGAAACACTCTGGAACGGAAATCGAATGCGCTTACAGACATGCTCCCCTCTCTGGAAGTCTGACACATGTGTGAAAATTTTCTAAGTCCAGAAAAGAAAATTTTTTCAACTTTTTTTCAAATTTCCCCCCAAGGGATATATATTTTACCCACACATTTGGAGCCCTCCTGGGATGCCCTCTAACATACTATAACCTCATTTAGCGGAGATTTTCACAAAAAAGTGAAATTTTCAAAAAGTCAGAAATTTTGCAAAAAACGACTAAGTATGAAGGACTCATCGGGTGAAACGCTCTGGAACTGAAATCGGATGCGCGCACTAACATGCTCCCCTCTCTGGAAGTCTGAGACATGTGTGAAAATTTTCTAAGTCCAGATAAAAAATAATTTTTAACTTTTTTTCAAATTTCCCCACAAGGGATATATATTTTACCCACACAGTTGGAGCCCTCCTGGGATGCCCTCTAACATACTATAACCTCATTTAGCGGAGATTTTCACAAAAAAGTGAAATTTTCAAAAAGTCAGAAATTTTGCAAAAAACGACTAAGTATGAAGGACTCATCGGGTGAAACACTCTGGAACTGAAATCGGATGCGCTTACAGACATGATCCCCTCTCTGGAAGTCTGAGACATGTGTGAAAATTTTCTAAGTCCAGAAAAAAAAAATTTTAAAACTTTTTTTCAAATTTCCCCCCAAGGGATATATATTGTACCCACACATTTGGAGCCCTCCTGGGATGCCCTCTAACATACTATAACCTCATTTAGCGGAGATTTTCAGAAAAAAGTGAAATTTTCAAAAAGTCAGAAATTTTGCAAAAAAGACTAAGTATGAAGGACTCATCGGGTGAAACGCTCTGGAACTGAAATCGGATGCGCTTACAGACATGATCCCCTCTCTGGAAGTCTGAGACATGTGTGAAAATTTTCTAAGTCCAGATAAAAAAAATGTTAAACTTTTTTTCAAATTTCCCCCCAAGGGATATATATTTTACCCACACATTTGGAGCCCTCCTGGGATGCCCTCTAACATACTATAACCTCATTTAGCGGAGATTTTCACACAAAAGTGAAATTTTAAAAAAGTCAGAAATTTTGCAAAAAACGACTAAGTATGAATGACTCATCGGGTGAAACGCTCTGGAACTGAAATCGGATGCGCGCACTAATATGCTCCCCTCTCTGGAAGTCTGAGACATGTGTGAAAATTTTCTAAGTCCAGAAAAAAAATAATTTTTAACTTTTTTTCTAATTTCCCCACAAGGGATATATATTTTACCCACACATTTGGAGCCCTCCTGGGATGCCCTCTAACATACTATAACCTCATTTAGCGGAGATTTTCACAAAAAAGTGAAATTTTCAAAAAGTCAGAAATTTTGCAAAAAACGACTAAGTATGAAGTACTCATCGGGTGAATCGCTCTGGAACTGAAATCGGATGCGCGCACTGACATGCTCCCCTCTCTGGAAGTCTGAGATATGTGTGAAAATTTTCTAAGTCCAGAAAAAAAAAATTTTCAACTTTTTTTCAAATTTCCCCCCAAGGGATATATATTTTACCCACACATTTGGAGCCCTCCTGGGATGCCCTCTAACATACTATAACCTCATTTAGCGGAGATTTTCACAAAAAAGTGAAATTTTCAAAAAGTCAGAAATTTTGCAAGAAATGACTAAGTATGAAGGACTCATCGGGTGAAACACTCTGGAACGGAAATCGAATGCGCTTACAGACATGCTCCCCTCTCTGGAAGTCTGACACATGTGTGAAAATTTTCTAAGTCCAGAAAAGAAAATTTTTTCAACTTTTTTTCAAATTTCCCCCCAAGAGATATACATTTTACCCACACATTTGGAGCCCTCCTGGGATGCCCTCTAACATACTATAACCTCATTTAGCGGAGATTTTCACAAAAAAAGTGAAATTTTCAAAAAGTCAGAAATTTTGCAAAAAACGACTAAGTATGAAGGACTCATCGGGTGAAACGCTCTGGAACTGAAATCGGATGCGCGCACTAACATGCTCCACTCTCTGGAAGTCTGAGACATGTGTGAAAATTTTCTAAGTCCAGAAAAAAAATAATTTTTAACTTTTTTTCAAATTTCCCCACAAGGGATATATATTTTACCCACACAGTTGGAGCCCTCCTGGGATGCCCTCTAACATACTATAACCTCATTTAGCGGAGATTTTCACAAAAAAGTGAAATTTTCAAAAAGTCAGAAATTTTGCAAAAAACGACTAAGTATGAAGGACTCATCGGGTGAAACACTCTGGAACTGAAATCGGATGCGCTTACAGACATGATCCCCTCTCTGGAAGTCTGAGACATGTGTGAAAATTTTCTAAGTCCAGAAAAAAAAAATTTTAAAACTTTTTTTCAAATTTCCCCCCAAGGGATATATATTGTACCCACACATTTGGAGCCCTCCTGGGATGCCCTCTAACATACTATAACCTCATTTAGCGGAGATTTTCAGAAAAAAGTGAAATTTTCAAAAAGTCAGAAATTTTGCAAAAAAGACTAAGTATGAAGGACTCATCGGGTGAAACGCTCTGGAACTGAAATCGGATGCGCTTACAGACATGATCCCCTCTCTGGAAGTCTGAGACATGTGTGAAAATTTTCTAAGTCCAGATAAAAAAAATGTTAAACTTTTTTTCAAATTTCCCCCCAAGGGATATATATTTTACCCACACATTTGGAGCCCTCCTGGGATGCCCTCTAACATACTATAACCTCATTTAGCGGAGATTTTCACACAAAAGTGAAATTTTAAAAAAGTCAGAAATTTTGCAAAAAACGACTAAGTATGAATGACTCATCGGGTGAAACGCTCTGGAACTGAAATCGGATGCGCGCACTAATATGCTCCCCTCTCTGGAAGTCTGAGACATGTGTGAAAATTTTCTAAGTCCAGAAAAAAAATAATTTTTAACTTTTTTTCTAATTTCCCCACAAGGGATATATATTTTACCCACACATTTGGAGCCCTCCTGGGATGCCCTCTAACATACTATAACCTCATTTAGCGGAGATTTTCACAAAAAAGTGAAATTTTCAAAAAGTCAGAAATTTTGCAAAAAACGACTAAGTATGAAGTACTCATCGGGTGAATCGCTCTGGAACTGAAATCGGATGCGCGCACTGACATGCTCCCCTCTCTGGAAGTCTGAGATATGTGTGAAAATTTTCTAAGTCCAGAAAAAAAAATTTTTCAACTTTTTTTCAAATTTCCCCCCAAGGGATATATATTTTACCCACACATTTGGAGCCCTCCTGGGATGCCCTCTAACATACTATAACCTCATTTAGCGGAGATTTTCACAAAAAAGTGAAATTTTCAAAAAGTGAAAATTTTTCCAAAAAACGACTAAGTATGAAGGACTCATCGGGTGAAACGCTCTGGAACTGAAATCGGATGCGCTTACAGACATGCTCCCCTCTCTGGAAGTCTGAGACATGTGTGAAAATTTTCTAAGTCCAGAAAAAAAAAATTTTCAACTTTTTTTAAAATTTCCCCCCAAGGGATATATATTTTACCCACACATTTGGAGCCCTCCTGGGATGCCCTCTAACATACTATAACCTCATTTAGCGGAGATTTTCACAAAAAAGTGAAATTTTCAAAAAGTCAGAAATTTTGCAAGAAATGACTAAGTATGAAGGACTCATCGGGTGAAACACTCTGGAACGGAAATCGAATGCGCTTACAGACATGCTCCCCTCTCTGGAAGTCTGACACATGTGTGAAAATTTTCTAAGTCCAGAAAAGAAAATTTTTTCAACTTTTTTTCAAATTTCCCCCCAAGAGATATACATTTTACCCACACATTTGGAGCCCTCCTGGGATGCCCTCTAACATACTATAACCTCATTTAGCGGAGATTTTCACAAAAAAAGTGAAATTTTCAAAAAGTCAGAAATTTTGCAAAAAACGACTAAGTATGAAGGACTCATCGGGTGAAACGCTCTGGAACTGAAATCGGATGCGCGCACTAACATGCTCCACTCTCTGGAAGTCTGAGACATGTGTGAAAATTTTCTAAGTCCAGAAAAAAAATAATTTTTAACTTTTTTTCAAATTTCCCCACAAGGGATATATATTTTACCCACACAGTTGGAGCCCTCCTGGGATGCCCTCTAACATACTATAACCTCATTTAGCGGAGATTTTCACAAAAAAGTGAAATTTTCAAAAAGTCAGAAATTTTGCAAAAAACGACTAAGTATGAAGGACTCATCGGGTGAAACACTCTGGAACTGAAATCGGATGCGCTTACAGACATGATCCCCTCTCTGGAAGTCTGAGACATGTGTGAAAATTTTCTAAGTCCAGAAAAAAAAAATTTTAAAACTTTTTTTCAAATTTCCCCCCAAGGGATATATATTGTACCCACACATTTGGAGCCCTCCTGGGATGCCCTCTAACATACTATAACCTCATTTAGCGGAGATTTTCAGAAAAAAGTGAAATTTTCAAAAAGTCAGAAATTTTGCAAAAAAGACTAAGTATGAAGGACTCATCGGGTGAAACGCTCTGGAACTGAAATCGGATGCGCTTACAGACATGATCCCCTCTCTGGAAGTCTGAGACATGTGTGAAAATTTTCTAAGTCCAGATAAAAAAAATGTTAAACTTTTTTTCAAATTTCCCCCCAAGGGATATATATTTTACCCACACATTTGGAGCCCTCCTGGGATGCCCTCTAACATACTATAACCTCATTTAGCGGAGATTTTCACACAAAAGTGAAATTTTAAAAAAGTCAGAAATTTTGCAAAAAACGACTAAGTATGAATGACTCATCGGGTGAAACGCTCTGGAACTGAAATCGGATGCGCGCACTAATATGCTCCCCTCTCTGGAAGTCTGAGACATGTGTGAAAATTTTCTAAGTCCAGAAAAAAAATAATTTTTAACTTTTTTTCTAATTTCCCCACAAGGGATATATATTTTACCCACACATTTGGAGCCCTCCTGGGATGCCCTCTAACATACTATAACCTCATTTAGCGGAGATTTTCACAAAAAAGTGAAATTTTCAAAAAGTCAGAAATTTTGCAAAAAACGACTAAGTATGAAGTACTCATCGGGTGAATCGCTCTGGAACTGAAATCGGATGCGCGCACTGACATGCTCCCCTCTCTGGAAGTCTGAGATATGTGTGAAAATTTTCTAAGTCCAGAAAAAAAAATTTTTCAACTTTTTTTCAAATTTCCCCCCAAGGGATATATATTTTACCCACACATTTGGAGCCCTCCTGGGATGCCCTCTAACATACTATAACCTCATTTAGCGGAGATTTTCACAAAAAAGTGAAATTTTCAAAAAGTGAAAATTTTTCCAAAAAACGACTAAGTATGAAGGACTCATCGGGTGAAACGCTCTGGAACTGAAATCGGATGCGCGCACTAACATGCTCCACTCTCTGGAAGTCTGAGACATGTGTGAAAATTTTCTAAGTCCAGAAAAAAAATAATTTTTAACTTTTTTTCAAATTTCCCCACAAGGGATATATATTTTACCCACACAGTTGGAGCCCTCCTGGGATGCCCTCTAACATACTATAACCTCATTTAGCGGAGATTTTCACAAAAAAGTGAAATTTTCAAAAAGTCAGAAATTTTGCAAAAAACGACTAAGTATGAAGGACTCATCGGGTGAAACGCTCTGGAACTGAAATCGGATGCGCTTACAGACATGATCCCCTCTCTGGAAGTCTGAGACATGTGTGAAAATTTTCTAAGTCCAGAAAAAAAAAATGTAAAACTTTTTTTCAAATTCCCCCCCAAGGGATATATATTTTACCCACACATTTGGAGCCCTCCTGGGATGCCCTCTAACATACTATAACCTCATTTAGCGGAGATTTTCACACAAAATTGAAATTTTAAAAAAGTCAGAAATTTTGCAAAAAACGACTAAGTATGAATGACTCATCAGGTGAAACGCTCTGGAACTGAAATCGGATGCGCGCACTAACATGCTCCCCTCTCTGGAAGTGTGAGACATGTGTGAAAATTTTCTAAGTCCAGAAAAAAAATAATTTTTAACTTTTTTTCAAATTTCCCCACAAGGGATATATATTTTACCCACACATTTGGAGCCCTCCTGGGATGCCCTCTAACATACTATAACCTCATTTAGCGGAGATTTTCACAAAAAAGTGAAATTTTCAAAAAGTCAGAAATTTTGCAAAAAACGACTAAGTATGAAGTACTCATCGGGTGAATCGCTCTGGAACTGAAATCGGATGCGCGCACTGACATGCTCCCCTCTCTGGAAGTCTGAGATATGTGTGAAAATTTTCTAAGTCCAGAAAAAAAAATTTTTCAACTTTTTTTCAAATTTCCCCCCAAGGGATATATATTTTACCCACACATTTGGAGCCCTCCTGGGATGCCCTCTAACATACTATAACCTCATTTAGCGGAGATTTTCACAAAAAAAGTGAAATTTTCAAAAAGTCAGATATTTTGCAAGAAATGACTAAGTATGAAGGACTCATCGGGTGAAACACTCTGGAACGGAAATCGAATGCGCTTACAGACATGCTCCCCTCTCTGGAAGTCTGACACATGTGTGAAAATTTTCTAAGTCCAGAAAAAAAATAATTTTTAACTTTTTTTCAAATTTCCCCACAAGGGATATATATTTTACCCACACAGTTGGAGCCCTCCTGGGATGCCCTCTAACATACTATAACCTCATTTAGCGGAGATTTTCACACAAAAGTGAAATTTTAAAAAAGTCAGAAATTTTGCAAAAAACGACTAAGTATGAATGACTCATCGGGTGAAACGCTCTGGAACTGAAATCGGATGCGCGCACTAATATGCTCCCCTCTCTGGAAGTCTGAGACATGTGTGAAAATTTTCTAAGTCCAGAAAAAAAATAATTTTTAACTTTTTTTCTAATTTCCCCACAAGGGATATATATTTTACCCACACATTTGGAGCCCTCCTGGGATGCCCTCTAACATACTATAACCTCATTTAGCGGAGATTTTCACAAAAAAGTGAAATTTTCAAAAAGTCAGAAATTTTGCAAAAAACGACTAAGTATGAAGTACTCATCGGGTGAATCGCTCTGGAACTGAAATCGGATGCGCGCACTGACATGCTCCCCTCTCTGGAAGTCTGAGATATGTGTGAAAATTTTCTAAGTCCAGAAAAAAAAATTTTTCAACTTTTTTTCAAATTTCCCCCCAAGGGATATATATTTTACCCACACATTTGGAGCCCTCCTGGGATGCCCTCTAACATACTATAACCTCATTTAGCGGAGATTTTCACAAAAAAGTGAAATTTTCAAAAAGTGAAAATTTTTCCAAAAAACGACTAAGTATGAAGGACTCATCGGGTGAAACGCTCTGGAACTGAAATCGGATGCGCGCACTAACATGCTCCACTCTCTGGAAGTCTGAGACATGTGTGAAAATTTTCTAAGTCCAGAAAAAAAATAATTTTTAACTTTTTTTCAAATTTCCCCACAAGGGATATATATTTTACCCACACAGTTGGAGCCCTCCTGGGATGCCCTCTAACATACTATAACCTCATTTAGCGGAGATTTTCACAAAAAAGTGAAATTTTCAAAAAGTCAGAAATTTTGCAAAAAACGACTAAGTATGAAGGACTCATCGGGTGAAACGCTCTGGAACTGAAATCGGATGCGCTTACAGACATGATCCCCTCTCTGGAAGTCTGAGACATGTGTGAAAATTTTCTAAGTCCAGAAAAAAAAAATGTAAAACTTTTTTTCAAATTCCCCCCCAAGGGATATATATTTTACCCACACATTTGGAGCCCTCCTGGGATGCCCTCTAACATACTATAACCTCATTTAGCGGAGATTTTCACACAAAATTGAAATTTTAAAAAAGTCAGAAATTTTGCAAAAAACGACTAAGTATGAATGACTCATCAGGTGAAACGCTCTGGAACTGAAATCGGATGCGCGCACTAACATGCTCCCCTCTCTGGAAGTGTGAGACATGTGTGAAAATTTTCTAAGTCCAGAAAAAAAATAATTTTTAACTTTTTTTCAAATTTCCCCACAAGGGATATATATTTTACCCACACATTTGGAGCCCTCCTGGGATGCCCTCTAACATACTATAACCTCATTTAGCGGAGATTTTCACAAAAAAGTGAAATTTTCAAAAAGTCAGAAATTTTGCAAAAAACGACTAAGTATGAAGTACTCATCGGGTGAATCGCTCTGGAACTGAAATCGGATGCGCGCACTGACATGCTCCCCTCTCTGGAAGTCTGAGATATGTGTGAAAATTTTCTAAGTCCAGAAAAAAAAATTTTTCAACTTTTTTTCAAATTTCCCCCCAAGGGATATATATTTTACCCACACATTTGGAGCCCTCCTGGGATGCCCTCTAACATACTATAACCTCATTTAGCGGAGATTTTCACAAAAAAAGTGAAATTTTCAAAAAGTCAGAAATTTTGCAAGAAATGACTAAGTATGAAGGACTCATCGGGTGAAACACTCTGGAACGGAAATCGAATGCGCTTACAGACATGCTCCCCTCTCTGGAAGTCTGACACATGTGTGAAAATTTTCTAAGTCCAGAAAAAAAATAATTTTTAACTTTTTTTCAAATTTCCCCACAAGGGATATATATTTTACCCACACAGTTGGAGCCCTCCTGGGATGCCCTCTAACATACTATAACCTCATTTAGCGGAGATTTTCACAAAAAAGTGAAATTTTCAAAAAGTCAGAAATTTTGCAAAAAACGAATAAGTATGAAGGACTCATCGGGTGAAACACTCTGGAACTGAAATCGGATGCGCTTACAGACATGATCCCCTCTCTGGAAGTCTGAGACATGTGTGAAAATTTTCTAAGTCCAGAAAAAAAAAAATTTAAAACTTTTTTTCAAATTTCCCCCCAAGGGATATATATTGTACCCACACATTTGGAGCCCTCCTGGGATGCCCTCTAACATACTATAACCTCATTTAGCGGAGATTTTCACAAAAAAGTGAAATTTTCAAAAAGTCAGAAATTTTGCAAAAAAAGACTAAGTATGAAGGACTCATCGGGTGAAACGCTCTGGAACTGAAATCGGATGCGCTTACAGACATGATCCCCTCTCTGGAAGTCTGAGACATGTGTGAAAATTTTCTAAGTCCAGAAAAAAAAAATGTAAAACTTTTTTTCAAATTTCCCCCCAAGGGATATATATTTTACCCACACATTTGGAGCCCTCCTGGGATGCCCTCTAACATACTATAACCTCATTTAGCGGAGATTTTCACACAAAAGTGAAATTTTAAAAAAGTCAGAAATTTTGCAAAAAACGACTAAGTATGAATGACTCATCGGGTGAAACGCTCTGGAACTGAAATCGGATGCGCGCACTAACATGCTCCCCTCTCTGGAAGTCTGAGACATGTGTGAAAATTTTCTAAGTCCAGAAAAAAAATAATTTTTAACTTTTTTTCAAATTTCCCCACAAGGGATATATATTTTACCCACACATTTGGAGCCCTCCTGGGATGCCCTCTAACATACTATAACCTCATTTAGCGGAGATTTTCACAAAAAAGTGAAATTTTCAAAAAGTCAGAAATTTTGCAAAAAAAGACTAAGTATGAAGGACTCATCGGGTGAAACGCTCTGGAACTGAAATCGGATGCGCTTACAGACATGATCCCCTCTCTGGAAGTCTGAGACATGTGTGAAAATTTTCTAAGTCCAGAAAAAAAAAATGTAAAACTTTTTTTCAAATTTCCCCCCAAGGGATATATATTTTACCCACACATTTGGAGCCCTCCTGGGATGCCCTCTAACATACTATAACCTCATTTAGCGGAGATTTTCACACAAAAGTGAAATTTTAAAAAAGTCAGAAATTTTGCAAAAAACGACTAAGTATGAATGACTCATCGGGTGAAACGCTCTGGAACTGAAATCGGATGCGCGCACTAACATGCTCCCCTTTTTGGAAGTCTGAGACATGTGTGAAAATTTTCTAAGTCCAGAAAAAAAATAATTTTTAACTTTTTTTCAAATTTCCCCACAAGGGATATATATTTTACCCACACATTTGGAGCCCTCCTGGGATGCCCTCTAACATACTATAACCTCATTTAGCGGAGATTTTCACAAAAAAGTGAAATTTTCAAAAAGTCAGAAATTTTGCAAAAAACGACTAAGTATGAAGTACTCATCAGGTGAATCGCTCTGGAACTGAAATCGGATGCGCGCACTGACATGCTCCCCTCTCTGGAAGTCTGACACATATGTGAAAATTTTCTAAGTCCAGAAAAGAAAATTTTTTCAACTTTTTTTCAAATTTCCCCCCAAGAGATATACATTTTACCCACACATTTGGAGCCCTCCTGGGATGCCCTCTAACATACTATAACCTCATTTAGCGGAGATTTTCACAAAAAAGTGAAATTTTCAAAAAGTCAGAAATTTTGCAAAAAACGACTAAGTATGAAGGACTCATCGGGTGAAACGCTCTGGAACTGAAATCGGATGCGCGCACTAACATGCTCCACTCTCTGGAAGTCTGAGACATGTGTGAAAATTTTCTAAGTCCAGAAAAAAAATAATTTTTAACTTTTTTTCAAATTTCCCCACAAGGGATATATATTTTACCCACACAGTTGGAGCCCTCCTGGGATGCCCTCTAACATACTATAACCTCATTTAGCGGAGATTTTCACAAAAAAGTGAAATTTTCAAAAAGTCAGAAATTTTGCAAAAAACGACTAAGTATGAAGGACTCATCGGGTGAAACACTCTGGAACTGAAATCGGATGCGCTTACAGACATGATCCCCTCTCTGGAAGTCTGAGACATGTGTGAAAATTTTCTAAGTCCAGAAAAAAAAAAATTTAAAACTTTTTTTCAAATTTCCCCCCAAGGGATATATATTGTACCCACACATTTGGAGCCCTCCTGGGATGCCCTCTAACATACTATAACCTCATTTAGCGGAGATTTTCACAAAAAAGTGAAATTTTCAAAAAGTCAGAAATTTTGCAAGAAATGACTAAGTATGAAGGACTCATCGGGTGAAACACTCTGGAACGGAAATCGAATGCGCTTACAGACATGCTCCCCTCTCTGGAAGTCTGACACATGTGTGAAAATTTTCTAAGTCCAGAAAAAAAATAATTTTTAACTTTTTTTCAAATTTCCCCACAAGGGATATATATTTTACCCACACAGTTGGAGCCCTCCTGGGATGCCCTCTAACATACTATAACCTCATTTAGCGGAGATTTTCACAAAAAAGTGAAATTTTCAAAAAGTCAGAAATTTTGCAAAAAACGAATAAGTATGAAGGACTCATCGGGTGAAACACTCTGGAACTGAAATCGGATGCGCTTACAGACATGATCCCCTCTCTGGAAGTCTGAGACATGTGTGAAAATTTTCTAAGTCCAGAAAAAAAAAAATTTAAAACTTTTTTTCAAATTTCCCCCCAAGGGATATATATTGTACCCACACATTTGGAGCCCTCCTGGGATGCCCTCTAACATACTATAACCTCATTTAGCGGAGATTTTCACAAAAAAGTGAAATTTTCAAAAAGTCAGAAATTTTGCAAAAAAAGACTAAGTATGAAGGACTCATCGGGTGAAACGCTCTGGAACTGAAATCGGATGCGCTTACAGACATGATCCCCTCTCTGGAAGTCTGAGACATGTGTGAAAATTTTCTAAGTCCAGAAAAAAAAAATGTAAAACTTTTTTTCAAATTTCCCCCCAAGGGATATATATTTTACCCACACATTTGGAGCCCTCCTGGGATGCCCTCTAACATACTATAACCTCATTTAGCGGAGATTTTCACACAAAAGTGAAATTTTAAAAAAGTCAGAAATTTTGCAAAAAACGACTAAGTATGAATGACTCATCGGGTGAAACGCTCTGGAACTGAAATCGGATGCGCGCACTAACATGCTCCCCTCTCTGGAAGTCTGAGACATGTGTGAAAATTTTCTAAGTCCAGAAAAAAAATAATTTTTAACTTTTTTTCAAATTTCCCCACAAGGGATATATATTTTACCCACACATTTGGAGCCCTCCTGGGATGCCCTCTAACATACTATAACCTCATTTAGCGGAGATTTTCACAAAAAAGTGAAATTTTCAAAAAGTCAGAAATTTTGCAAAAAAAGACTAAGTATGAAGGACTCATCGGGTGAAACGCTCTGGAACTGAAATCGGATGCGCTTACAGACATGATCCCCTCTCTGGAAGTCTGAGACATGTGTGAAAATTTTCTAAGTCCAGAAAAAAAAAATGTAAAACTTTTTTTCAAATTTCCCCCCAAGGGATATATATTTTACCCACACATTTGGAGCCCTCCTGGGATGCCCTCTAACATACTATAACCTCATTTAGCGGAGATTTTCACACAAAAGTGAAATTTTAAAAAAGTCAGAAATTTTGCAAAAAACGACTAAGTATGAATGACTCATCGGGTGAAACGCTCTGGAACTGAAATCGGATGCGCGCACTAACATGCTCCCCTCTCTGGAAGTCTGAGACATGTGTGAAAATTTTCTAAGTCCAGAAAAAAAATAATTTTTAACTTTTTTTCAAATTTCCCCACAAGGGATATATATTTTACCCACACATTTGGAGCCCTCCTGGGATGCCCTCTAACATACTATAACCTCATTTAGCGGAGATTTTCACAAAAAAGTGAAATTTTCAAAAAGTCAGAAATTTTGCAAAAAAAGACTAAGTATGAAGGACTCATCGGGTGAAACGCTCTGGAACTGAAATCGGATGCGCTTACAGACATGATCCCCTCTCTGGAAGTCTGAGACATGTGTGAAAATTTTCTAAGTCCAGAAAAAAAAAATGTAAAACTTTTTTTCAAATTTCCCCCCAAGGGATATATATTTTACCCACACATTTGGAGCCCTCCTGGGATGCCCTCTAACATACTATAACCTCATTTAGCGGAGATTTTCACACAAAAGTGAAATTTTAAAAAAGTCAGAAATTTTGCAAAAAACGACTAAGTATGAATGACTCATCGGGTGAAACGCTCTGGAACTGAAATCGGATGCGCGCACTAACATGCTCCCCTCTCTGGAAGTCTGAGACATGTGTGAAAATTTTCTAAGTCCAGAAAAAAAATAATTTTTAACTTTTTTTCAAATTTCCCCACAAGGGATATATATTTTACCCACACATTTGGAGCCCTCCTGGGATGCCCTCTAACATACTATAACCTCATTTAGCGGAGATTTTCACAAAAAAGTGAAATTTTCAAAAAGTCAGAAATTTTGCAAAAAACGACTAAGTATGAAGTACTCATCGGGTGAATCGCTCTGGAACTGAAATCGGATGCGCGCACTGACATGCTCCCCTCTCTGGAAGTCTGACACATGTGTGAAAATTTTCTAAGTCCAGAAAAGAAAATTTTTTCAACTTTTTTTCAAATTTCCCCCCAAGAGATATACATTTTACCCACACATTTGGAGCCCTCCTGGGATGCCCTCTAACATACTATAACCTCATTTAGCGGAGATTTTCACAAAAAAGTGAAATTTTCAAAAAGTCAGAAATTTTGCAAAAAACGACTAAGTATGAAGGACTCATCGGGTGAAACGCTCTGGAACTGAAATCGGATGCGCGCACTAACATGCTCCACTCTCTGGAAGTCTGAGACATGTGTGAAAATTTTCTAAGTCCAGAAAAAAAATAATTTTTAACTTTTTTTCAAATTTCCCCACAAGGGATATATATTTTACCCACACAGTTGGAGCCCTCCTGGGATGCCCTCTAACATACTATAACCTCATTTAGCGGAGATTTTCACAAAAAAGTGAAATTTTCAAAAAGTCAGAAATTTTGCAAAAAACGACTAAGTATGAAGGACTCATCGGGTGAAACACTCTGGAACTGAAATCGGATGCGCTTACAGACATGATCCCCTCTCTGGAAGTCTGAGACATGTGTGAAAATTTTCTAAGTCCAGAAAAAAAAAATTTTAAAACTTTTTTTCAAATTTCCCCCCAAGGGATATATATTGTACCCACACATTTGGAGCCCTCCTGGGATGCCCTCTAACATACTATAACCTCATTTAGCGGAGATTTTCACAAAAAAGTGAAATTTTCAAAAAGTCAGAAATTTTGCAAAAAAAGACTAAGTATGAAGTACTCATCGGGTGAAACGCTCTGGAACTGAAATCGAATGCGCTTACAGACATGATCCCCTCTCTGGAAGTCTGAGACATGTGTGAAAATTTTCTAAGTCCAGAAAAAAAAAATGTAAAACTTTTTTTCAAATTTCCCCCCAAGGGATATATATTTTACCCACACAGTTGGAGCCCTCCTGGGATGCCCTCTAACATACTATAACCTCATTTAGCGGAGATTTTCACAAAAAAAGTGAAATTTTCAAAAAGTCAGAAATTTTGCAAAAAACGACTAAGTATGAAGGACTCATCGGGTGAAACGCTCTGGAACTGAAATCGGATGCGCGCACTAACATGCTCCACTCTCTGGAAGTCTGAGACATGTGTGAAAATTTTCTAAGTCCAGAAAAAAAATAATTTTTAACTTTTTTTCAAATTTCCCCACAAGGGATATATATTTTACCCACACAGTTGGAGCCCTCCTGGGATGCCCTCTAACATACTATAACCTCATTTAGCGGAGATTTTCACAAAAAAGTGAAATTTTCAAAAAGTCAGAAATTTTGCAAAAAACGACTAAGTATGAAGGACTCATCGGGTGAAACACTCTGGAACTGAAATCGGATGCGCTTACAGACATGATCCCCTCTCTGGAAGTCTGAGACATGTGTGAAAATTTTCTAAGTCCAGAAAAAAAAAATTTTAAAACTTTTTTTCAAATTTCCCCCCAAGGGATATATATTGTACCCACACATTTTTAGCCCTCCTGGGATGCCCTCTAACATACTATAACCTCATTTAGCGGAGATTTTCACAAAAAAGTGAAATTTTAAAAAAGTCAGAAATTTTGCAAAAAACGACTAAGTATGAATGACTCATCGGGTGAAACGCTCTGGAACTGAAATCGGATGCGCGCACTAATATGCTCCCCTCTCTGGAAGTCTGAGACATGTGTGAAAATTTTCTAAGTCCAGAAAAAAAATAATTTTTAACTTTTTTTCAAATTTCCCCACAAGAGATATATATTTTACCCACACATTTGGAGCCCTCCTGGGATGCCCTCTAACATACTATAACCTCATTTAGCAGAGATTTTCACAAAAAAGAGAAATTTTCAAAAAGTGAACATTTTTCCAAAAAACGACTAAGTATGAAGGACTCATCGGGTGAAACGCTCTGGAACTGAAATCGGATGCGCTTACAGACATGATCCCCTCTCTGGAAGTCTGAGACATGTGTGAAAATTTTCTAAGTCCAGAAAAAAAAAATGTTAAACTTTTTTTCAAATTCCCCCCCAAGGGATATATATTTTACCCACACATTTGGAGCCCTCCTGGGATGCCCTCCAACATACTATAACCTCATTTAGCGGAGATTTTCACACAAAATTGAAATTTTAAAAAAGTCAGAAATTTTGCAAAAAACGACTAAGTATGAATGACTCATCAGGTGAAACGCTCTGGAACTGAAATCGGATGCGCGCACTAACATGCTCCCCTCTCTGGAAGTGTGAGACATGTGTGAAAATTTTCTAAGTCCAGAAAAAAAATAATTTTTAACTTTTTTTCAAATTTCCCCACAAGGGATATATATTTTACCCACACATTTGGAGCCCTCCTGGGATGCCCTCTAACATACTATAACCTCATTTAGCGGAGATTTTCACAAAAAAGTGAAATTTTCAAAAAGTGAAAATTTTTCCACAAAACGACTAAGTATGAAGGACTCATCGGGTGAAACGCTCTGGAACTGAAATCGGATGCGCTTACAGACATGCTCCCCTCTCTGGAAGTCTGAGACATGTGTGAAAATTTTCTAAGTCCAGAAAAAAACATTTTTCAACTTTTTTTCAAATTTCCCCCCAAGGGATATATATTTTACCCACACATTTGGAGCCCTCCTGGGATGCCCTCTAACATACTATAACCTCATTTAGCGGAGATTTTCACAAAAAAAGTGAAATTTTCAAAAAGTCAGAAATTTTGCAAGAAATGACTAAGTATGAAGGACTCATCGGGTGAAACACTCTGGAACGGAAATCGAATGCGCTTACAGACATGCTCCCCTCTCTGGAAGTCTGACAAATGTGTGAAAATTTTCTAAGTCCAGAAAAGAAAATTTTTTCAACTTTTTTTCAAATTTCCCCCCAAGGGATATATATTGTACCCACACATTTGGAGCCCTCCTGGGATGCCCTCTAACATACTATAACCTCATTTAGCGGAGATTTCACAAAAAAGTGAAATTTTCAAAAAGTCAGAAATTTTGCAAGAAATGACTAAGTATGAAGGACTCATAGGGTGAAACACTCTGGAACGGAAATCAAATGCGCTTACAGACATGCTCCCCTCTCTGGAAGTCTGACACATGTGTGAAAATTTTCTAAGTCCAGAAAAGAAAATTTTTTCAACTTTTTTTCAAATTTCCCCCCAAGGGATATATATTGTACCCACACATTTGGAGCCCTCCTGGGATGCCCTCTAACATACTATAACCTCATTTAGCGGAGATTTTCACAAAAAAGTGAAATTTTCAAAAAGTCAGAAATTTTGCAAAAAAAGACTAAGTATGAAGTACTCATCGGGTGAAACGCTCTGGAACTGAAATCGAATGCGCTTACAGACATGATCCCCTCTCTGGAAGTCTGAGACATGTGTGAAAATTTTCTAAGTCCAGAAAAAAAAAATGTAAAACTTTTTTTCAAATTTCCCCCCAAGGGATATATATTTTACCCACACAGTTGGAGCCCTCCTGGGATGCCCTCTAACATACTATAACCTCATTTAGCGGAGATTTTCACACAAAAGTGAAATTTTAAAAAAGTCAGAAATTTTGCAAAAAATGACTAAGTATGAATGACTCATCGGGTGAAACGCTCTGGAACTGAAATCGGATGCGCGCACTAATATGCTCCCCTCTCTGGAAGTCTGACACATGTGTGAAAATTTTCTAAGTCCAGAAAAGAAAATTTTTTCAACTTTTTTTCAAATTTCCCCCCAAGAGATATACATTTTACCCACACATTTGGAGCCCTCCTGGGATGCCCTCTAACATACTATAACCTCATTTAGCGGAGATTTTCACAAAAAAAGTGAAATTTTCAAAAAGTCAGAAATTTTGCAAAAAACGACTAAGTATGAAGGACTCATCGGGTGAAACGCTCTGGAACTGAAATCGGATGCGCGCACTAACATGCTCCACTCTCTGGAAGTCTGAGACATGTGTGAAAATTTTCTAAGTCCAGAAAAAAAATAATTTTTAACTTTTTTTCAAATTTCCCCACAAGGGATATATATTTTACCCACACAGTTGGAGCCCTCCTGGGATGCCCTCTAACATACTATAACCTCATTTAGCGGAGATTTTCACAAAAAAGTGAAATTTTCAAAAAGTCAGAAATTTTGCAAAAAACGACTAAGTATGAAGGACTCATCGGGTGAAACACTCTGGAACTGAAATCGGATGCGCTTACAGACATGATCCCCTCTCTGGAAGTCTGAGACATGTGTGAAAATTTTCTAAGTCCAGAAAAAAAAAATTTTAAAACTTTTTTTCAAATTTCCCCCCAAGGGATATATATTGTACCCACACATTTTTAGCCCTCCTGGGATGCCCTCTAACATACTATAACCTCATTTAGCGGAGATTTTCACAAAAAAGTGAAATTTTAAAAAAGTCAGAAATTTTGCAAAAAACGACTAAGTATGAATGACTCATCGGGTGAAACGCTCTGGAACTGAAATCGGATGCGCGCACTAATATGCTCCCCTCTCTGGAAGTCTGAGACATGTGTGAAAATTTTCTAAGTCCAGAAAAAAAATAATTTTTAACTTTTTTTCAAATTTCCCCACAAGAGATATATATTTTACCCACACATTTGGAGCCCTCCTGGGATGCCCTCTAACATACTATAACCTCATTTAGCAGAGATTTTCACAAAAAAGAGAAATTTTCAAAAAGTGAACATTTTTCCAAAAAACGACTAAGTATGAAGGACTCATCGGGTGAAACGCTCTGGAACTGAAATCGGATGCGCTTACAGACATGATCCCCTCTCTGGAAGTCTGAGACATGTGTGAAAATTTTCTAAGTCCAGAAAAAAAAAATGTTAAACTTTTTTTCAAATTCCCCCCCAAGGGATATATATTTTACCCACACATTTGGAGCCCTCCTGGGATGCCCTCCAACATACTATAACCTCATTTAGCGGAGATTTTCACACAAAATTGAAATTTTAAAAAAGTCAGAAATTTTGCAAAAAACGACTAAGTATGAATGACTCATCAGGTGAAACGCTCTGGAACTGAAATCGGATGCGCGCACTAACATGCTCCCCTCTCTGGAAGTGTGAGACATGTGTGAAAATTTTCTAAGTCCAGAAAAAAAATAATTTTTAACTTTTTTTCAAATTTCCCCACAAGGGATATATATTTTACCCACACATTTGGAGCCCTCCTGGGATGCCCTCTAACATACTATAACCTCATTTAGCGGAGATTTTCACAAAAAAGTGAAATTTTCAAAAAGTGAAAATTTTTCCACAAAACGACTAAGTATGAAGGACTCATCGGGTGAAACGCTCTGGAACTGAAATCGGATGCGCTTACAGACATGCTCCCCTCTCTGGAAGTCTGAGACATGTGTGAAAATTTTCTAAGTCCAGAAAAAAACATTTTTCAACTTTTTTTCAAATTTCCCCCCAAGGGATATATATTTTACCCACACATTTGGAGCCCTCCTGGGATGCCCTCTAACATACTATAACCTCATTTAGCGGAGATTTTCACAAAAAAAGTGAAATTTTCAAAAAGTCAGAAATTTTGCAAGAAATGACTAAGTATGAAGGACTCATCGGGTGAAACACTCTGGAACGGAAATCGAATGCGCTTACAGACATGCTCCCCTCTCTGGAAGTCTGACAAATGTGTGAAAATTTTCTAAGTCCAGAAAAGAAAATTTTTTCAACTTTTTTTCAAATTTCCCCCCAAGGGATATATATTGTACCCACACATTTGGAGCCCTCCTGGGATGCCCTCTAACATACTATAACCTCATTTAGCGGAGATTTCACAAAAAAGTGAAATTTTCAAAAAGTCAGAAATTTTGCAAGAAATGACTAAGTATGAAGGACTCATAGGGTGAAACACTCTGGAACGGAAATCAAATGCGCTTACAGACATGCTCCCCTCTCTGGAAGTCTGACACATGTGTGAAAATTTTCTAAGTCCAGAAAAGAAAATTTTTTCAACTTTTTTTCAAATTTCCCCCCAAGGGATATATATTTTACCCACACATTTGGAGCCCTCCTGGGATGCCCTCTAACATACTATAACCTCATTTAGCGGAGATTTTCACAAAAAAGTGAAATTTTCAAAAAGTCAGAAATTTTGCAAAAAAAGACTAAGTATGAAGGACTCATCGGGTGAAACGCTCTGGAACTGAAATCGGATGCGCGCACTAACATGCTCCCCTCTCTGGAAGTCTGAGACATGTGTGAAAATTTTCTAAGTCCAGAAAAAAAATAATTTTTAACTTTTTTTCAAATTTCCCCACAAGGGATATATATTTTACCCACACATTTGGAGCCCTCCTGGGATGCCCTCTAACATACTATAACCTCATTTAGCGGAGATTTTCACAAAAAAGTGAAATTTTCAAAAAGTCAGAAATTTTGCAAAAAAAGACTAAGTATGAAGGACTCATCGGGTGAAACGCTCTGGAACTGAAATCGGATGCGCTTACAGACATGCTCCCCTCTCTGGAAGTCTGAGACATGTGTGAAAGTTTTCTAAGTCCAGAAAAAAACATTTTTCAACTTTTTTTCAAATTTCCCCCCCCAAGGGATATATATTTTACCCACACATTTGGAGCCCTCCTGGGATGCCCTCTAACATACTATAACCTCATTTAGCGGAGATTTTCACATAAAAAGTGAAATTTTCAAAAAGTCAGAAATTTTGCAAGAAATGACTAAGTATGAAGGACTCATCGGGTGAAACACTCTGGAACGGAAATCGAATGCGCTTACAGACATGCTCCCCTCTCTGGAAGTCTGACACATGTGTGAAAATTTTCTAAGTCCAGAAAAGAAAATTTTTTCAACTTTTTTTCAAATTTCCCCCCAAGGGATATATATTTTACCCACACAGTTGGAGCCCTCCTGGGATGCCCTCTAACATACTATAACCTCATTTAGCGGAGATTTTCACATAAAAAGTGAAATTTTCAAAAAGTCAGAAATTTTGCAAAAAACGACTAAGTATGAAGGACTCATCGGGTGAAACACTCTGGAACTGAAATCGGATGCTCTTACAGACATGATCCCCTCTCTGGAAGTCTGAGACATGTGTGAAAATTTTCTAAGTCCAGAAAAAAAAAATTTAAAACTTTTTTTCAAATTTCCCCCCAAGGGATATATATTGTACCCACACATTTAGAGCCCTCCTGGGATGCCCTCTAACATACTATAACCTCATTTAGCGGAGATTTTCACAAAAAAGTGAAATTTTCAAAAAGTCAGAAATTTTGCAAAAAACGACTAAGTATGAAGTACTCATCGGGTGAATCGCTCTGGAACTGAAATCGGATGCGCGCACTGACATGCTCCCCTCTCTGGAAGTCTGAGATATGTGTGAAAATTTTCTAAGTCCAGAAAAAAAAATGTTTCAACTTTTTTTCAAATTTCCCCCCAAGGGATATATATTTTACCCACACAGTTGGAGCCCTCCTGGGATGCCCTCTAACATACTATAACCTCATTTAGCGGAGATTTTCACAAAAAAGTGAAATTTTCAAAAAGTCAGAAATTTTGCAAAAAACGACTAAGTATGAAGGACTCATCGGGTGAAACACTCTGGAACTGAAATCGGATGCTCTTACAGACATGATCCCCTCTCTGGAAGTCTGAGACATGTGTGAAAATTTTCTAAGTCCAGAAAAAAAAAATGTAAAACTTTTTTTCAAATTTCCCCCCAAGGGATATATATTGTACCCACACATTTGGAGCCCTCCTGGGATGCCCTCTAACATACTATAACCTCATTTAGCGGAGATTTTCACAAAAAAGTGAAATTTTCAAAAAGTCAGAAATTTTGCAAAAAAAGACTAAGTATGAAGGACTCATCGGGTGAAACGCTCTGGAACTGAAATCGGATGCGCTTACAGACATGATCCCCTCTCTGGAAGTCTGAGACATGTGTGAAAATTTTCTAAGTCCAGAAAAAAAAAATGTAAAACTTTTTTTCAAATTTCCCCCCAAGGGATATATATTTTACCCACACATTTGGAGCCCTCCTGGGATGCCCTCTAACATACTATAACCTCATTTAGCGGAGATTTTCACACAAAAGTGAAATTTGAAAAAAGTCAGAAATTTTGCAATAAACGACTAAGTATGAATGACTCATCGGGTGAAACGCTCTGGAACTGAAATCGGATGCGCGCACTAACATGCTCCCCTCTCTGGAAGTCTGAGACATGTGTGAAAATTTTCTAAGTCCAGAAAAAAAATAATTTTTAACTTTTTTTCAAATTTCCCCACAAGGGATATATATTTTACCCACACATTTGGAGCCCTCCTGGGATGCCCTCTAACATACTATAACCTCATTTAGCGGAGATTTTCACAAAAAACTGAAATTTTCAAAAAGTCAGAAATTTTGCAAAAAACGACTAAGTATGAAGTACTCATCGGGTGAATCGCTCTGGAACTGAAATCGGATGCGCGCACTGACATGCTCCCCTCTCTGGAAGTCTGAGATATGTGTGAAAATTTTCTAAGTCCAGAAAAAAAAAATGTAAAACTTTTTTTCAAATTTCCCCCCAAGGGATATATATTTTACCCACACATTTGGAGCCCTCCTGGGATGCCCTCTAACATACTATAACCTCATTTAGCGGAGATTTTCACACAAAAGTGAAATTTGAAAAAAGTCAGAAATTTTGCAAAAAACGACTAAGTATGAATGACTCATCGGGTGAAACGCTCTGGAACTGAAATCGGATGCGCGCACTAACATGCTCCCCTCTCTGGAAGTCTGAGACATGTGTGAAAATTTTCTAAGTCCAGAAAAAAAATAATTTTTAACTTTTTTTCAAATTTCCCCACAAGGGATATATATTTTACCCACACATTTGGAGCCCTCCTGGGATGCCCTCTAACATACTATAACCTCATTTAGCGGAGATTTTCACAAAAAACTGAAATTTTCAAAAAGTCAGAAATTTTGCAAAAAACGACTAAGTATGAAGTACTCATCGGGTGAATCGCTCTGGAACTGAAATCGGATGCGCGCACTGACATGCTCCCCTCTCTGGAAGTCTGAGATATGTGTGAAAATTTTCTAAGTCCAGAAAAAAAAATTTTTCAACTTTTTTTCAAATTTCCCCCCAAGGGATATATATTTTACCCACACATTTGGAGCCCTCCTGGGATGCCCTCTAACATACTATAACATCATTTAGCGGAGATTTTCACAAAAAAGTGAAATTTTCAAAAAGTCAGAAATTTTGCAAGAAATGACTAAGTATGAAGGACTCATCGGGTGAAACACTCTGGAACGGAAATCGAATGCGCTTACAGACATGCTCCCCTCTCTGGAAGTCTGACACATGTGTGAAAATTTTCTAAGTCCAGAAAAGAAAATTTTTTCAACTTTTTTTCAAATTTCCCCCCAAGGGATATATATTTTACCCACACATTTGGAGCCCTCCTGGGATGCCCTCTAACATACTATAACCTCATTTAGCGGAGATTTTCACAAAAAAGTGAAATTTTCAAAAAGTCAGAAATTTTGCAAAAAAAGACTAAGTATGAAGGACTCATCGGGTGAAACGCTCTGGAACTGAAATCGGATGCGCGCACTAACATGCTCCCCTCTCTGGAAGTCTGAGACATGTGTGAAAATTTTCTAAGTCCAGAAAAAAAATAATTTTTAACTTTTTTTCAAATTTCCCCACAAGGGATATATATTTTACCCACACATTTGGAGCCCTCCTGGGATGCCCTCTAACATACTATAACCTCATTTAGCGGAGATTTTCACAAAAAAGTGAAATTTTCAAAAAGTCAGAAATTTTGCAAAAAAAGACTAAGTATGAAGGACTCATCGGGTGAAACGCTCTGGAACTGAAATCGGATGCGCTTACAGACATGCTCCCCTCTCTGGAAGTCTGAGACATGTGTGAAAGTTTTCTAAGTCCAGAAAAAAACATTTTTCAACTTTTTTTCAAATTTCCCCCCAAGGGATATATATTTTACCCACACATTTGGAGCCCTCCTGGGATGCCCTCTAACATACTATAACCTCATTTAGCGGAGATTTTCACATAAAAAGTGAAATTTTCAAAAAGTCAGAAATTTTGCAAGAAATGACTAAGTATGAAGGACTCATCGGGTGAAACACTCTGGAACGGAAATCGAATGCGCTTACAGACATGCTCCCCTCTCTGGAAGTCTGACACATGTGTGAAAATTTTCTAAGTCCAGAAAAGAAAATTTTTTCAACTTTTTTTCAAATTTCCCCCCAAGGGATATATATTTTACCCACACAGTTGGAGCCCTCCTGGGATGCCCTCTAACATACTATAACCTCATTTAGCGGAGATTTTCACAAAAAAGTGAAATTTTCAAAAAGTCAGAAATTTTGCAAAAAACGACTAAGTATGAAGGACTCATCGGGTGAAACACTCTGGAACTGAAATCGGATGCTCTTACAGACATGATCCCCTCTCTGGAAGTCTGAGACATGTGTGAAAATTTTCTAAGTCCAGAAAAAAAAAATTTAAAACTTTTTTTCAAATTTCCCCCCAAGGGATATATATTGTACCCACACATTTAGAGCCCTCCTGGGATGCCCTCTAACATACTATAACCTCATTTAGCGGAGATTTTCACAAAAAAGTGAAATTTTCAAAAAGTCAGAAATTTTGCAAAAAACGACTAAGTATGAAGTACTCATCGGGTGAATCGCTCTGGAACTGAAATCGGATGCGCGCACTGACATGCTCCCCTCTCTGGAAGTCTGAGATATGTGTGAAAATTTTCTAAGTCCAGAAAAAAAAATGTTTCAACTTTTTTTCAAATTTCCCCCCAAGGGATATATATTTTACCCACACAGTTGGAGCCCTCCTGGGATGCCCTCTAACATACTATAACCTCATTTAGCGGAGATTTTCACAAAAAAGTGAAATTTTCAAAAAGTCAGAAATTTTGCAAAAAACGACTAAGTATGAAGGACTCATCGGGTGAAACACTCTGGAACTGAAATCGGATGCTCTTACAGACATGATCCCCTCTCTGGAAGTCTGAGACATGTGTGAAAATTTTCTAAGTCCAGAAAAAAAAAATTTAAAACTTTTTTTCAAATTTCCCCCCAAGGGATATATATTGTACCCACACATTTGGAGCCCTCCTGGGATGCCCTCTAACATACTATAACCTCATTTAGCGGAGATTTTCACAAAAAAGTGAAATTTTCAAAAAGTCAGAAATTTTGCAAAAAAAGACTAAGTATGAAGGACTCATCGGGTGAAACGCTCTGGAACTGAAATCGGATGCGCTTACAGACATGATCCCCTCTCTGGAAGTCTGAGACATGTGTGAAAATTTTCTAAGTCCAGAAAAAAAAAATGTAAAACTTTTTTTCAAATTTCCCCCCAAGGGATATATATTTTACCCACACATTTGGAGCCCTCCTGGGATGCCCTCTAACATACTATAACCTCATTTAGCGGAGATTTTCACACAAAAGTGAAATTTGAAAAAAGTCAGAAATTTTGCAAAAAACGACTAAGTATGAATGACTCATCGGGTGAAACGCTCTGGAACTGAAATCGGATGCGCGCACTAACATGCTCCCCTCTCTGGAAGTCTGAGACATGTGTGAAAATTTTCTAAGTCCAGAAAAAAAATAATTTTTAACTTTTTTTCAAATTTCCCCACAAGGGATATATATTTTACCCACACATTTGGAGCCCTCCTGGGATGCCCTCTAACATACTATAACCTCATTTAGCGGAGATTTTCACAAAAAACTGAAATTTTCAAAAAGTCAGAAATTTTGCAAAAAACGACTAAGTATGAAGTACTCATCGGGTGAATCGCTCTGGAACTGAAATCGGATGCGCGCACTGACATGCTCCCCTCTCTGGAAGTCTGAGATATGTGTGAAAATTTTCTAAGTCCAGAAAAAAAAAATGTAAAACTTTTTTTCAAATTTCCCCCCAAGGGATATATATTTTACCCACACATTTGGAGCCCTCCTGGGATGTCCTCTAACATACTATAACCTCATTTAGCGGAGATTTTCACACAAAAGTGAAATTTGAAAAAAGTCAGAAATTTTGCAAAAAACGACTAAGTATGAATGACTCATCGGGTGAAACGCTCTGGAACTGAAATCGGATGCGCGCACTAACATGCTCCCCTCTCTGGAAGTCTGAGACATGTGTGAAAATTTTCTAAGTCCAGAAAAAAAATAATTTTTAACTTTTTTTCAAATTTCCCCACAAGGGATATATATTTTACCCACACATTTGGAGCCCTCCTGGGATGCCCTCTAACATACTATAACCTCATTTAGCGGAGATTTTCACAAAAAACTGAAATTTTCAAAAAGTCAGAAATTTTGCAAAAAACGACTAAGTATGAAGTACTCATCGGGTGAATCGCTCTGGAACTGAAATCGGATGCGCGCACTGACATGCTCCCCTCTCTGGAAGTCTGAGATATGTGTGAAAATTTTCTAAGTCCAGAAAAAAAAATTTTTCAACTTTTTTTCAAATTTCCCCCCAAGGGATATATATTTTACCCACACATTTGGAGCCCTCCTGGGATGCCCTCTAACATACTATAACATCTTTTAGCGGAGATTTTCACAAAAAAGTGAAATTTTCAAAAAGTCAGAAATTTTGCAAGAAATGACTAAGTATGAAGGACTCATCGGGTGAAACACTCTGGAACGGAAATCGAATGCGCTTACAGACATGCTCCCCTCTCTGGAAGTCTGACACATGTGTGAAAATTTTCTAAGTCCAGAAAAGAAAATTTTTTCAACTTTTTTTCAAATTTCCCCCCAAGGGATATATATTTTACCCACACATTTGGAGCCCTCCTGGGATGCCCTCTAACATACTATAACATCATTTAGCGGAGATTTTCACAAAAAAGTGAAATTTTCAAAAAGTCAGAAATTTTGCAAGAAATGACTAAGTATGAAGGACTCATCGGGTGAAACACTCTGGAACGGAAATCGAATGCGCTTACAGACATGCTCCCCTCTCTGGAAGTCTGACACATGTGTGAAAATTTTCTAAGTCCAGAAAAGAAAATTTTTTCAACTTTTTTTCAAATTTCCCCCCAAGGGATATATATTTTACCCACACATTTGGAGCCCTCCTGGGATGCCCTCTAACATACTATAACCTCATTTAGCGGAGATTTTCACAAAAAAGTGAAATTTTCAAAAAGTCAGAAATTTTGCAAAAAAAGACTAAGTATGAAGGACTCATCGGGTGAAACGCTCTGGAACTGAAATCGGATGCGCGCACTAACATGCTCCCCTCTCTGGAAGTCTGAGACATGTGTGAAAATTTTCTAAGTCCAGAAAAAAAAATGTTTCAACTTTTTTTCAAATTTCCCCCCAAGGGATATATATTTTACCCACACAGTTGGAGCCCTCCTGGGATGCCCTCTAACATACTATAACCTCATTTAGCGGAGATTTTCACAAAAAAGTGAAATTTTCAAAAAGTCAGAAATTTTGCAAAAAACGACTAAGTATGAAGGACTCATCGGGTGAAACACTCTGGAACTGAAATCGGATGCTCTTACAGACATGATCCCCTCTCTGGAAGTCTGAGACATGTGTGAAAATTTTCTAAGTCCAGAAAAAAAATAATTTTTAACTTTTTTTCAAATTTCCCCACAAGGGATATATATTTTACCCACACATTTGGAGCCCTCCTGGGATGCCCTCTAACATACTATAACCTCATTTAGCGGAGATTTTCACAAAAAACTGAAATTTTCAAAAAGTCAGAAATTTTGCAAAAAACGACTAAGTATGAAGTACTCATCGGGTGAATCGCTCTGGAACTGAAATCGGATGCGCGCACTGACATGCTCCCCTCTCTGGAAGTCTGAGATATGTGTGAAAATTTTCTAAGTCCAGAAAAAAAAAATGTAAAACTTTTTTTCAAATTTCCCCCCAAGGGATATATATTTTACCCACACATTTGGAGCCCTCCTGGGATGCCCTCTAACATACTATAACCTCATTTAGCGGAGATTTTCACACAAAAGTGAAATTTGAAAAAAGTCAGAAATTTTGCAAAAAACGACTAAGTATGAATGACTCATCGGGTGAAACGCTCTGGAACTGAAATCGGATGCGCGCACTAACATGCTCCCCTCTCTGGAAGTCTGAGACATGTGTGAAAATTTTCTAAGTCCAGAAAAAAAATAATTTTTAACTTTTTTTCAAATTTCCCCACAAGGGATATATATTTTACCCACACATTTGGAGCCCTCCTGGGATGCCCTCTAACATACTATAACCTCATTTAGCGGAGATTTTCACAAAAAACTGAAATTTTCAAAAAGTCAGAAATTTTGCAAAAAATGACTAAGTATGAAGTACTCATCGGGTGAATCGCTCTGGAACTGAAATCGGATGCGCGCACTGACATGCTCCCCTCTCTGGAAGTCTGAGATATGTGTGAAAATTTTCTAAGTCCAGAAAAAAAAATTTTTCAACTTTTTTTCAAATTTCCCCCCAAGGGATATATATTTTACCCACACATTTGGAGCCCTCCTGGGATGCCCTCTAACATACTATAACATCATTTAGCGGAGATTTTCACAAAAAAGTGAAATTTTCAAAAAGTCAGAAATTTTGCAAGAAATGACTAAGTATGAAGGACTCATCGGGTGAAACACTCTGGAACGGAAATCGAATGCGCTTACAGACATGCTCCCCTCTCTGGAAGTCTGACACATGTGTGAAAATTTTCTAAGTCCAGAAAAGAAAATTTTTTCAACTTTTTTTCAAATTTCCCCCCAAGGGATATATATTTTACCCACACATTTGGAGCCCTCCTGGGATGCCCTCTAACATACTATAACATCATTTAGCGGAGATTTTCACAAAAAAGTGAAATTTTCAAAAAGTCAGAAATTTTGCAAGAAATGACTAAGTATGAAGGACTCATCGGGTGAAACACTCTGGAACGGAAATCGAATGCGCTTACAGACATGCTCCCCTCTCTGGAAGTCTGACACATGTGTGAAAATTTTCTAAGTCCAGAAAAGAAAATTTTTTCAACTTTTTTTCAAATTTCCCCCCAAGGGATATATATTTTACCCACACATTTGGAGCCCTCCTGGGATGCCCTCTAACATACTATAACCTCATTTAGCGGAGATTTTCACAAAAAAGTGAAATTTTCAAAAAGTCAGAAATTTTGCAAAAAAAGACTAAGTATGAAGGACTCATCGGGTGAAACGCTCTGGAACTGAAATCGGATGCGCGCACTAACATGCTCCCCTCTCTGGAAGTCTGAGACATGTGTGAAAATTTTCTAAGTCCAGAAAAAAAATAATTTTTAACTTTTTTTCAAATTTCCCCACAAGGGATATATATTTTACCCACACATTTGGAGCCCTCCTGGGATGCCCTCTAACATACTATAACCTCATTTAGCGGAGATTTTCACAAAAAAGTGAAATTTTCAAAAAGTCAGAAATTTTGCAAAAAAAGACTAAGTATGAAGGACTCATCGGGTGAAACGCTCTGGAACTGAAATCGGATGCGCTTACAGACATGCTCCCCTCTCTGGAAGTCTGAGACATGTGTGAAAGTTTTCTAAGTCCAGAAAAAAACATTTTTCAACTTTTTTTCAAATTTCCCCCCAAGGGATATATATTTTACCCACACATTTGGAGCCCTCCTGGGATGCCCTCTAACATACTATAACCTCATTTAGCGGAGATTTTCACATAAAAAGTGAAATTTTCAAAAAGTCAGAAATTTTGCAAGAAATGACTAAGTATGAAGGACTCATCGGGTGAAACACTCTGGAACGGAAATCGAATGCGCTTACAGACATGCTCCCCTCTCTGGAAGTCTGACACATGTGTGAAAATTTTCTAAGTCCAGAAAAGAAAATTTTTTCAACTTTTTTTCAAATTTCCCCCCAAGGGATATATATTTTACCCACACATTTGGAGCCCTCCTGGGATGCCCTCTAACATACTATAACATCATTTAGCGGAGATTTTCACAAAAAAGTGAAATTTTCAAAAAGTCTGAAATTTTGCAAGAAATGACTAAGTATGAAGGACTCATCGGGTGAAACACTCTGGAACGGAAATCGAATGCGCTTACAGACATGCTCCCCTCTCTGGAAGTCTGACACATGTGTGAAAATTTTCTAAGTCCAGAAAAGAAAATTTTTTCAACTTTTTTTCAAATTTCCCCCCAAGGGATATATATTTTACCCACACATTTGGAGCCCTCCTGGGATGCCCTCTAACATACTATAACCTCATTTAGCGGAGATTTTCACAAAAAAGTGAAATTTTCAAAAAGTCAGAAATTTTGCAAAAAAAGACTAAGTATGAAGGACTCATCGGGTGAAACGCTCTGGAACTGAAATCGGATGCGCGCACTAACATGCTCCCCTCTCTGGAAGTCTGAGACATGTGTGAAAATTTTCTAAGTCCAGAAAAAAAATAATTTTTAACTTTTTTTCAAATTTCCCCACAAGGGATATATATTTTACCCACACATTTGGAGCCCTCCTGGGATGCCCTCTAACATACTATAACCTCATTTAGCGGAGATTTTCACAAAAAAGTGAAATTTTCAAAAAGTCAGAAATTTTGCAAAAAAAGACTAAGTATGAAGGACTCATCGGGTGAAACGCTCTGGAACTGAAATCGGATGCGCTTACAGACATGCTCCCCTCTCTGGAAGTCTGAGACATGTGTGAAAGTTTTCTAAGTCCAGAAAAAAACATTTTTCAACTTTTTTTCAAATTTCCCCCCAAGGGATATATATTTTACCCACACATTTGGAGCCCTCCTGGGATGCCCTCTAACATACTATAACCTCATTTAGCGGAGATTTTCACATAAAAAGTGAAATTTTCAAAAAGTCAGAAATTTTGCAAGAAATGACTAAGTATGAAGGACTCATCGGGTGAAACACTCTGGAACGGAAATCGAATGCGCTTACAGACATGCTCCCCTCTCTGGAAGTCTGACACATGTGTGAAAATTTTCTAAGTCCAGAAAAGAAAATTTTTTCAACTTTTTTTCAAATTTCCCCCCAAGGGATATATATTTTACCCACACAGTTGGAGCCCTCCTGGGATGCCCTCTAACATACTATAACCTCATTTAGCGGAGATTTTCACAAAAAAGTGAAATTTTCAAAAAGTCAGAAATTTTGCAAAAAACGACTAAGTATGAAGGACTCATCGGGTGAAACACTCTGGAACTGAAATCGGATGCTCTTACAGACATGATCCCCTCTCTGGAAGTCTGAGACATGTGTGAAAATTTTCTAAGTCCAGAAAAAAAAAATTTAAAACTTTTTTTCAAATTTCCCCCCAAGGGATATATATTGTACCCACACATTTAGAGCCCTCCTGGGATGCCCTCTAACATACTATAACCTCATTTAGCGGAGATTTTCACAAAAAAGTGAAATTTTCAAAAAGTCAGAAATTTTGCAAAAAACGACTAAGTATGAAGTACTCATCGGGTGAATCGCTCTGGAACTGAAATCGGATGCGCGCACTGACATGCTCCCCTCTCTGGAAGTCTGAGATATGTGTGAAAATTTTCTAAGTCCAGAAAAAAAAATGTTTCAACTTTTTTTCAAATTTCCCCCCAAGGGATATATATTTTACCCACACAGTTGGAGCCCTCCTGGGATGCCCTCTAACATACTATAACCTCATTTAGCGGAGATTTTCACAAAAAAGTGAAATTTTCAAAAAGTCAGAAATTTTGCAAAAAACGACTAAGTATGAAGGACTCATCGGGTGAAACACTCTGGAACTGAAATCGGATGCTCTTACAGACATGATCCCCTCTCTGGAAGTCTGAGACATGTGTGAAAATTTTCTAAGTCCAGAAAAAAAAAAATTTAAAACTTTTTTTCAAATTTCCCCCCAAGGGATATATATTGTACCCACACATTTGGAGCCCTCCTGGGATGCCCTCTAACATACTATAACCTCATTTAGCGGAGATTTTCACAAAAAAGTGAAATTTTCAAAAAGTCAGAAATTTTGCAAAAAAAGACTAAGTATGAAGGACTCATCGGGTGAAACGCTCTGGAACTGAAATCGGATGCGCTTACAGACATGATCCCCTCTCTGGAAGTCTGAGACATGTGTGAAAATTTTCTAAGTCCAGAAAAAAAAAATGTAAAACTTTTTTTCAAATTTCCCCCCAAGGGATATATATTTTACCCACACATTTGGAGCCCTCCTGGGATGCCCTCTAACATACTATAACCTCATTTAGCGGAGATTTTCACACAAAAGTGAAATTTGAAAAAAGTCAGAAATTTTGCAAAAAACGACTAAGTATGAATGACTCATCGGGTGAAACGCTCTGGAACTGAAATCGGATGCGCGCACTAACATGCTCCCCTCTCTGGAAGTCTGAGACATGTGTGAAAATTTTCTAAGTCCAGAAAAAAAATAATTTTTAACTTTTTTTCAAATTTCCCCACAAGGGATATATATTTTACCCACACATTTGGAGCCCTCCTGGGATGCCCTCTAACATACTATAACCTCATTTAGCGGAGATTTTCACAAAAAACTGAAATTTTCAAAAAGTCAGAAATTTTGCAAAAAACGACTAAGTATGAAGTACTCATCGGGTGAATCGCTCTGGAACTGAAATCGGATGCGCGCACTGACATGCTCCCCTCTCTGGAAGTCTGAGATATGTGTGAAAATTTTCTAAGTCCAGAAAAAAAAAATGTAAAACTTTTTTTCAAATTTCCCCCCAAGGGATATATATTTTACCCACACATTTGGAGCCCTCCTGGGATGCCCTCTAACATACTATAACCTCATTTAGCGGAGATTTTCACACAAAAGTGAAATTTGAAAAAAGTCAGAAATTTTGCAAAAAACGACTAAGTATGAATGACTCATCGGGTGAAACGCTCTGGAACTGAAATCGGATGCGCGCACTAACATGCTCCCCTCTCTGGAAGTCTGAGACATGTGTGAAAATTTTCTAAGTCCAGAAAAAAAATAATTTTTAACTTTTTTTCAAATTTCCCCACAAGGGATATATATTTTACCCACACATTTGGAGCCCTCCTGGGATGCCCTCTAACATACTATAACCTCATTTAGCGGAGATTTTCACAAAAAACTGAAATTTTCAAAAAGTCAGAAATTTTGCAAAAAACGACTAAGTATGAAGTACTCATCGGGTGAATCGCTCTGGAACTGAAATCGGATGCGCGCACTGACATGCTCCCCTCTCTGGAAGTCTGAGATATGTGTGAAAATTTTCTAAGTCCAGAAAAAAAAATTTTTCAACTTTTTTTCAAATTTCCCCCCAAGGGATATATATTTTACCCACACATTTGGAGCCCTCCTGGGATGCCCTCTAACATACTATAACATCATTTAGCGGAGATTTTCACAAAAAAGTGAAATTTTCAAAAAGTCAGAAATTTTGCAAGAAATGACTAAGTATGAAGGACTCATCGGGTGAAACACTCTGGAACGGAAATCGAATGCGCTTACAGACATGCTCCCCTCTCTGGAAGTCTGACACATGTGTGAAAATTTTCTAAGTCCAGAAAAGAAAATTTTTTCAACTTTTTTTCAAATTTCCCCCCAAGGGATATATATTTTACCCACACATTTGGAGCCCTCCTGGGATGCCCTCTAACATACTATAACATCATTTAGCGGAGATTTTCACAAAAAAGTGAAATTTTCAAAAAGTCAGAAATTTTGCAAGAAATGACTAAGTATGAAGGACTCATCGGGTGAAACACTCTGGAACGGAAATCGAATGCGCTTACAGACATGCTCCCCTCTCTGGAAGTCTGACACATGTGTGAAAATTTTCTAAGTCCAGAAAAGAAAATTTTTTCAACTTTTTTTCAAATTTCCCCCCAAGGGATATATATTTTACCCACACATTTGGAGCCCTCCTGGGATGCCCTCTAACATACTATAACCTCATTTAGCGGAGATTTTCACAAAAAAGTGAAATTTTCAAAAAGTCAGAAATTTTGCAAAAAAAGACTAAGTATGAAGGACTCATCGGGTGAAACGCTCTGGAACTGAAATCGGATGCGCGCACTAACATGCTCCCCTCTCTGGAAGTCTGAGACATGTGTGAAAATTTTCTAAGTCCAGAAAAAAAATAATTTTTAACTTTTTTTCAAATTTCCCCACAAGGGATATATATTTTACCCACACATTTGGAGCCCTCCTGGGATGCCCTCTAACATACTATAACCTCATTTAGCGGAGATTTTCACAAAAAAGTGAAATTTTCAAAAAGTCAGAAATTTTGCAAAAAAAGACTAAGTATGAAGGACTCATCGGGTGAAACGCTCTGGAACTGAAATCGGATGCGCTTACAGACATGCTCCCCTCTCTGGAAGTCTGAGACATGTGTGAAAGTTTTCTAAGTCCAGAAAAAAACATTTTTCAACTTTTTTTCAAATTTCCCCCCAAGGGATATATATTTTACCCACACATTTGGAGCCCTCCTGGGATGCCCTCTAACATACTATAACCTCATTTAGCGGAGATTTTCACATAAAAAGTGAAATTTTCAAAAAGTCAGAAATTTTGCAAGAAACGACTAAGTATGAAGGACTCATCGGGTGAAACACTCTGGAACTGAAATCGGATGCTCTTACAGACATGATCCCCTCTCTGGAAGTCTGAGACATGTGTGAAAATTTTCTAAGTCCAGAAAAAAAAAATTTAAAACTTTTTTTCAAATTTCCCCCCAAGGGATATATATTGTACCCACACATTTAGAGCCCTCCTGGGATGCCCTCTAACATACTATAACCTCATTTAGCGGAGATTTTCACAAAAAAGTGAAATTTTCAAAAAGTCAGAAATTTTGCAAAAAACGACTAAGTATGAAGTACTCATCGGGTGAATCGCTCTGGAACTGAAATCGGATGCGCGCACTGACATGCTCCCCTCTCTGGAAGTCTGAGATATGTGTGAAAATTTTCTAAGTCCAGAAAAAAAAATGTTTCAACTTTTTTTCAAATTTCCCCCCAAGGGATATATATTTTACCCACACAGTTGGAGCCCTCCTGGGATGCCCTCTAACATACTATAACCTCATTTAGCGGAGATTTTCACAAAAAAGTGAAATTTTCAAAAAGTCAGAAATTTTGCAAAAAACGACTAAGTATGAAGGACTCATCGGGTGAAACACTCTGGAACTGAAATCGGATGCTCTTACAGACATGATCCCCTCTCTGGAAGTCTGAGACATGTGTGAAAATTTTCTAAGTCCAGAAAAAAAAAAATTTAAAACTTTTTTTCAAATTTCCCCCCAAGGGATATATATTGTACCCACACATTTGGAGCCCTCCTGGGATGCCCTCTAACATACTATAACCTCATTTAGCGGAGATTTTCACACAAAAGTGAAATTTGAAAAAAGTCAGAAATTTTGCAAAAAACGACTAAGTATGAATGACTCATCGGGTGAAACGCTCTGGAACTGAAATCGGATGCGCGCACTAACATGCTCCCCTCTCTGGAAGTCTGAGACATGTGTGAAAATTTTCTAAGTCCAGAAAAAAAATAATTTTTAACTTTTTTTCAAATTTCCCCACAAGGGATATATATTTTACCCACACATTTGGAGCCCTCCTGGGATGCCCTCTAACATACTATAACCTCATTTAGCGGAGATTTTCACAAAAAACTGAAATTTTCAAAAAGTCAGAAATTTTGCAAAAAACGACTAAGTATGAAGTACTCATCGGGTGAATCGCTCTGGAACTGAAATCGGATGCGCGCACTGACATGCTCCCCTCTCTGGAAGTCTGAGATATGTGTGAAAATTTTCTAAGTCCAGAAAAAAAAAATGTAAAACTTTTTTTCAAATTTCCCCCCAAGGGATATATATTTTACCCACACATTTGGAGCCCTCCTGGGATGCCCTCTAACATACTATAACCTCATTTAGCGGAGATTTTCACACAAAAGTGAAATTTGAAAAAAGTCAGAAATTTTGCAAAAAACGACTAAGTATGAATGACTCATCGGGTGAAACGCTCTGGAACTGAAATCGGATGCGCGCACTAACATGCTCCCCTCTCTGGAAGTCTGAGACATGTGTGAAAATTTTCTAAGTCCAGAAAAAAAATAATTTTTAACTTTTTTTCAAATTTCCCCACAAGGGATATATATTTTACCCACACATTTGGAGCCCTCCTGGGATGCCCTCTAACATACTATAACCTCATTTAGCGGAGATTTTCACAAAAAACTGAAATTTTCAAAAAGTCAGAAATTTTGCAAAAAATGACTAAGTATGAAGTACTCATCGGGTGAATCGCTCTGGAACTGAAATCGGATGCGCGCACTGACATGCTCCCCTCTCTGGAAGTCTGAGATATGTGTGAAAATTTTCTAAGTCCAGAAAAAAAAATTTTTCAACTTTTTTTCAAATTTCCCCCCAAGGGATATATATTTTACCCACACATTTGGAGCCCTCCTGGGATGCCCTCTAACATACTATAACATCATTTAGCGGAGATTTTCACAAAAAAGTGAAATTTTCAAAAAGTCAGAAATTTTGCAAGAAATGACTAAGTATGAAGGACTCATCGGGTGAAACACTCTGGAACGGAAATCGAATGCGCTTACAGACATGCTCCCCTCTCTGGAAGTCTGACACATGTGTGAAAATTTTCTAAGTCCAGAAAAGAAAATTTTTTCAACTTTTTTTCAAATTTCCCCCCAAGGGATATATATTTTACCCACACATTTGGAGCCCTCCTGGGATGCCCTCTAACATACTATAACATCATTTAGCGGAGATTTTCACAAAAAAGTGAAATTTTCAAAAAGTCAGAAATTTTGCAAGAAATGACTAAGTATGAAGGACTCATCGGGTGAAACACTCTGGAACGGAAATCGAATGCGCTTACAGACATGCTCCCCTCTCTGGAAGTCTGACACATGTGTGAAAATTTTCTAAGTCCAGAAAAGAAAATTTTTTCAACTTTTTTTCAAATTTCCCCCCAAGGGATATATATTTTACCCACACATTTGGAGCCCTCCTGGGATGCCCTCTAACATACTATAACCTCATTTAGCGGAGATTTTCACAAAAAAGTGAAATTTTCAAAAAGTCAGAAATTTTGCAAAAAAAGACTAAGTATGAAGGACTCATCGGGTGAAACGCTCTGGAACTGAAATCGGATGCGCGCACTAACATGCTCCCCTCTCTGGAAGTCTGAGACATGTGTGAAAATTTTCTAAGTCCAGAAAAAAAATAATTTTTAACTTTTTTTCAAATTTCCCCACAAGGGATATATATTTTACCCACACATTTGGAGCCCTCCTGGGATGCCCTCTAACATACTATAACCTCATTTAGCGGAGATTTTCACAAAAAAGTGAAATTTTCAAAAAGTCAGAAATTTTGCAAAAAAAGACTAAGTATGAAGGACTCATCGGGTGAAACGCTCTGGAACTGAAATCGGATGCGCTTACAGACATGCTCCCCTCTCTGGAAGTCTGAGACATGTGTGAAAGTTTTCTAAGTCCAGAAAAAAACATTTTTCAACTTTTTTTCAAATTTCCCCCCAAGGGATATATATTTTACCCACACAGTTGGAGCCCTCCTGGGATGCCCTCTAACATACTATAACCTCATTTAGCGGAGATTTTCACAAAAAAGTGAAATTTTCAAAAAGTCAGAAATTTTGCAAAAAACGACTAAGTATGAAGGACTCATCGGGTGAAACACTCTGGAACTGAAATCGGATGCTCTTACAGACATGATCCCCTCTCTGGAAGTCTGAGACATGTGTGAAAATTTTCTAAGTCCAGAAAAAAAAAAATTTAAAACTTTTTTTCAAATTTCCCCCCAAGGGATATATATTGTACCCACACATTTGGAGCCCTCCTGGGATGCCCTCTAACATACTATAACCTCATTTAGCGGAGATTTTCACAAAAAAGTGAAATTTTCAAAAAGTCAGAAATTTTGCAAAAAAAGACTAAGTATGAAGGACTCATCGGGTGAAACGCTCTGGAACTGAAATCGGATGCGCTTACAGACATGATCCCCTCTCTGGAAGTCTGAGACATGTGTGAAAATTTTCTAAGTCCAGAAAAAAAAAATGTAAAACTTTTTTTCAAATTTCCCCCCAAGGGATATATATTTTACCCACACATTTGGAGCCCTCCTGGGATGCCCTCTAACATACTATAACCTCATTTAGCGGAGATTTTCACACAAAAGTGAAATTTGAAAAAAGTCAGAAATTTTGCAAAAAACGACTAAGTATGAATGACTCATCGGGTGAAACGCTCTGGAACTGAAATCGGATGCGCGCACTAACATGCTCCCCTCTCTGGAAGTCTGAGACATGTGTGAAAATTTTCTAAGTCCAGAAAAAAAATAATTTTTAACTTTTTTTCAAATTTCCCCACAAGGGATATATATTTTACCCACACATTTGGAGCCCTCCTGGGATGCCCTCTAACATACTATAACCTCATTTAGCGGAGATTTTCACAAAAAACTGAAATTTTCAAAAAGTCAGAAATTTTGCAAAAAACGACTAAGTATGAAGTACTCATCGGGTGAATCGCTCTGGAACTGAAATCGGATGCGCGCACTGACATGCTCCCCTCTCTGGAATTCTGAGATATGTGTGAAAATTTTCTAAGTCCAGAAAAAAAAAATGTAAAACTTTTTTTCAAATTTCCCCCCAAGGGATATATATTTTACCCACACATTTGGAGCCCTCCTGGGATGCCCTCTAACATACTATAACCTCATTTAGCGGAGATTTTCACACAAAAGTGAAATTTGAAAAAAGTCAGAAATTTTGCAAAAAACGACTAAGTATGAATGACTCATCGGGTGAAACGCTCTGGAACTGAAATCGGATGCGCGCACTAACATGCTCCCCTCTCTGGAAGTCTGAGACATGTGTGAAAATTTTCTAAGTCCAGAAAAAAAATAATTTTTAACTTTTTTTCAAATTTCCCCACAAGGGATATATATTTTACCCACACATTTGGAGCCCTCCTGGGATGCCCTCTAACATACTATAACCTCATTTAGCGGAGATTTTCACAAAAAAATGAAATTTTCAAAAAGTCAGAAATTTTGCAAATAACGACTAAGTATGAAGTACTCATCGGGTGAATCGCTCTGGAACTGAAATCGGATGCGCGCACTGACATGCTCCCCTCTCTGGAAGTCTGAGATATGTGTGAAAATTTTCTAAGTCCAGAAAAAAAAATTTTTCAACTTTTTTTCAAATTTCCCCCCAAGGGATATATATTTTACCCACACATTTGGAGCCCTCCTGGGATGCCCTCTAACATACTATAACATCATTTAGCGGAGATTTTCACAAAAAAGTGAAATTTTCAAAAAGTCAGAAATTTTGCAAGAAATGACTAAGTATGAAGGACTCATCGGGTGAAACACTCTGGAACGGAAATCGAATGCGCTTACAGACATGCTCCCCTCTCTGGAAGTCTGACACATGTGTGAAAATTTTCTAAGTCCAGAAAAGAAAATTTTTTCAACTTTTTTTCAAATTTCCCCCCAAGGGATATATATTTTACCCACACATTTGGAGCCCTCCTGGGATGCCCTCTAACATACTATAACCTCATTTAGCGGAGATTTTCACAAAAAAGTGAAATTTTCAAAAAGTCAGAAATTTTGCAAAAAAAGACTAAGTATGAAGGACTCATCGGGTGAAACGCTCTGGAACTGAAATCGGATGCGCGCACTAACATGCTCCCCTCTCTGGAAGTCTGAGACATGTGTGAAAATTTTCTAAGTCCAGAAAAAAAATAATTTTTAACTTTTTTTCAAATTTCCCCACAAGGGATATATATTTTACCCACACATTTGGAGCCCTCCTGGGATGCCCTCTAACATACTATAACCTCATTTAGCGGAGATTTTCACAAAAAAGTGAAATTTTCAAAAAGTCAGAAATTTTGCAAAAAAAGACTAAGTATGAAGGACTCATCGGGTGAAACGCTCTGGAACTGAAATCGGATGTGCTTACAGACATGCTCCCCTCTCTGGAAGTCTGAGACATGTGTGAAAATTTTCTAAGTCCAGAAAAAAACATTTTTCAACTTTTTTTCAAATTTCCCCCCAAGGGATATATATTTTACCCACACATTTGGAGCCCTCCTGGGATGCCCTCTAACATACTATAACCTCATTTAGCGGAGATTTTCACATAAAAAGTGAAATTTTCAAAAAGTCAGAAATTTTGCAAGAAATGACTAAGTATGAAGGACTCATCGGGTGAAACACTCTGGAACGGAAATCGAATGCGCTTACAGACATGCTCCCCTCTCTGGTAGTCTGACACATGTGTGAAAGTTTTCTAAGTCCAGAAAAGAAAATTTTTTCAACTTTTTTTCAAATTTCCCCCCAAGGGATATATATTTTACCCACACAGTTGGAGCCCTCCTGGGATGCCCTCTAACATACTATAACCTCATTTAGCGGAGATTTTCACAAAAAAGTGAAATTTTCAAAAAGTCAGAAATTTTGCAAAAAACGACTAAGTATGAAGGACTCATCGGGTGAAACACTCTGGAACTGAAATCGGATGCGCTTACAGACATGATCCCCTCTCTGGAAGTCTGAGACATGTGTGAAAATTTTCTAAGTCCAGAAAAAAAAAAATTTAAAACTTTTTTTCAAATTTCCCCCCAAGGGATATATATTGTACCCACACATTTAGAGCCCTCCTGGGATGCCCTCTAACATACTATAACCTCATTTAGCGGAGATTTTCACAAAAAAGTGAAATTTTCAAAAAGTCAGAAATTTTGCAAAAAAAGACTAAGTATGAAGGACTCATCGGGTGAAACGCTCTGGAACTGAAATCGGATGCGCTTACAGACATGATCCCCTCTCTGGAAGTCTGAGACATGTGTGAAAATTTTCTAAGTCCAGAAAAAAAAAATGTAAAACTTTTTTTCAAATTTCCCCCCAAGGGATATATATTGTACCCAAACATTTAGAGCCCTCCTGGGATGCCCTCTAACATACTATAACCTCATTTAGCGGAGATTTTCACAAAAAAGTGAAATTTTCAAAAAGTCAGAAATTTTGCAAAAAACGACTAAGTATGAAGTACTCATCGGGTGAATCGCTCTGGAACTGAAATCGGATGCGCGCACTGACATGCTCCCCTCTCTGGAAGTCTGAGATATGTGTGAAAATTTTCTAAGTCCAGAAAAAAAAATTTTTCAACTTTTTTTCAAATTTCCCCCCAAGGGATATATATTTTACCCACACATTTGGAGCCCTCCTGGGATGCCCTCTAACATACTATAACCTCATTTAGCGGAGATTTTCACAAAAAAGTGAAATTTTCAAAAAGTCAGAAATTTTGCAAGAAATGACTAAGTATGAAGGACTCATCGGTTGAAACACTCTGGAACGGAAATCGAATGCGCTTACAGACATGCTCCCCTCTCTGGAAGTCTGACACATGTGTGCAAATTTTCTAAGTCCAGAAAAGAAAATTTTTTCAACTTTTTTTCAAATTTCCCCCCAAGGGATATATATTTTACCCACACATTTGGAGCCCTCCTGGGATGCCCTCTAACATACTATAACCTCATTTAGCGGAGATTTTCACAAAAAAGTGAAATTTTCAAAAAGTCAGAAATTTTGCAAAAAACGACTAAGTATGAAGGACTCATCGGGTGAAACGCTCTGGAACTGAAATCGGATGCGCGCACTAACATGCTCCCCTCTCTGGAAGTCTGAGACATGTATGAAAATTTTCTAAGTCCAGAAAAAAAATAATTTTTAACTTTTTTTCAAATTTCCCCACAAGGGATATATATTTTACCCACACAGTTGGAGCCCTCCTGGGATGCCCTCTAACATACTATAACCTCATTTAGCGGAGATTTTCACAAAAAAGTGAAATTTTCAAAAAGTCAGAAATTTTGCAAAAAACGACTAAGTATGAAGGACTCATTGGGTGAAACGCTCTGGAACTGAAATCGGATGCGCTTACAGACATGATCCCCTCTCTGGAAGTCTGAGACATGTGTGAAAATTTTCTAAGTCCAGAAAAAAAAAATTTTAAAACTTTTTTTCAAATTTCCCCCCAAGGGATATATATTGTACCCACACATTTGGAGCCCTCCTGGGATGCCCTCTAACATACTATAACCTCATTTAGCGGAGATTTTCACAAAAAAGTGAAATTTTCAAAAAGTCAGAAATTTTGCAAAAAAAGACTAAGTATGAAGGACTCATCGGGTGAAACGCTCTGGAACTGAAATCGGATGCGCGCACTAACATGCTCCCCTCTCTGGAAGTCTGAGACATGTGTGAAAATTTTCTAAGTCCAGAAAAAAAATAATTTTTAACTTTTTTTCAAATTTCCCCACAAGGGATATATATTTTACCCACACATTTGGAGCCCTCCTGGGATGCCCTCTAACATACTATAACCTCATTTAGCGGAGATTTTCACAAAAAAGTGAAATTTTCAAAAAGTCAGAAATTTTGCAAAAAAAGACTAAGTATGAAGGACTCATCGGGTGAAACGCTCTGGAACTGAAATCGGATGCGCTTACAGACATGCTCCCCTCTCTGGAAGTCTGAGACATGTGTGAAAATTTTCTAAGTCCAGAAAAAAACATTTTTCAACTTTTTTTCAAATTTCCCCCCAAGGGATATATATTTTACCCACACATTTGGAGCCCTCCTGGGATGCCCTCTAACATACTATAACCTCATTTAGCGGAGATTTTCACATAAAAAGTGAAATTTTCAAAAAGTCAGAAATTTTGCAAGAAATGACTAAGTATGAAGGACTCATCGGGTGAAACACTCTGGAACGGAAATCGAACGCGCTTACAGACATGCTCCCCTCTCTGGAAGTCTGACACATGTGTGAAAGTTTTCTAAGTCCAGAAAAGAAAATTTTTTCAACTTTTTTTCAAATTTCCCCCCAAGGGATATATATTTTACCCACACAGTTGGAGCCCTCCTGGGATGCCCTCTAACATACTATAACCTCATTTAGCGGAGATTTTCACAAAAAAGTGAAATTTTCAAAAAGTCAGAAATTTTGCAAAAAACGACTAAGTATGAAGGACTCATCGGGTGAAACACTCTGGAACTGAAATCGGATGCGCTTACAGACATGATCCCCTCTCTGGAAGTCTGAGACATGTGTGAAAATTTTCTAAGTCCAGAAAAAAAAAAATTTAAAACTTTTTTTCAAATTTCCCCCCAAGGGATATATATTGTACCCACACATTTAGAGCCCTCCTGGGATGCCCTCTAACATACTATAACCTCATTTAGCGGAGATTTTCACAAAAAAGTGAAATTTTCAAAAAGTCAGAAATTTTGCAAAAAAAGACTAAGTATGAAGGACTCATCGGGTGAAACGCTCTGGAACTGAAATCGGATGCGCTTACAGACATGATCCCCTCTCTGGAAGTCTGAGACATGTGTGAAAATTTTCTAAGTCCAGAAAAAAAAAATGTAAAACTTTTTTTCAAATTTCCCCCCAAGGGATATATATTGTACCCACACATTTAGAGCCCTCCTGGGATGCCCTCTAACATACTATAACCTCATTTAGCGGAGATTTTCACAAAAAAGTGAAATTTTCAAAAAGTCAGAAATTTTGCAAAAAACGACTAAGTATGAAGTACTCATCGGGTGAATCGCTCTGGAACTGAAATCGGATGCGCGCACTGACATGCTCCCCTCTCTGGAAGTCTGAGATATGTGTGAAAATTTTCTAAGTCCAGAAAAAAAAATTTTTCAACTTTTTTTCAAATTTCCCCCCAAGGGATATATATTTTACCCACACATTTGGAGCCCTCCTGGGATGCCCTCTAACATACTATAACCTCATTTAGCGGAGATTTTCACAAAAAAGTGAAATTTTCAAAAAGTCAGAAATTTTGCAAGAAATGACTAAGTATGAAGGACTCATCGGGTGAAACACTCTGGAACGGAAATCGAATGCGCTTACAGACATGCTCCCCTCTCTGGAAGTCTGACACATGTGTGCAAATTTTCTAAGTCCAGAAAAGAAAATTTTTTCAACTTTTTTTCAAATTTCCCCCCAAGGGATATATATTTTACCCACACATTTGGAGCCCTCCTGGGATGCCCTCTAACATACTATAACCTCATTTAGCGGAGATTTTCACAAAAAAGTGAAATTTTCAAAAAGTCAGAAATTTTGCAAAAAACGACTAAGTATGAAGGACTCATCGGGTGAAACGCTCTGGAACTGAAATCGGATGCGCGCACTAACATGCTCCCCTCTCTGGAAGTCTGAGACATGTATGAAAATTTTCTAAGTCCAGAAAAAAAATAATTTTTAACTTTTTTTCAAATTTCCCCACAAGGGATATATATTTTACCCACACAGTTGGAGCCCTCCTGGGATGCCCTCTAACATACTATAACCTCATTTAGCGGAGATTTTCACAAAAAAGTGAAATTTTCAAAAAGTCAGAAATTTTGCAAAAAACGACTAAGTATGAAGGACTCATTGGGTGAAACGCTCTGGAACTGAAATCGGATGCGCTTACAGACATGATCCCCTCTCTGGAAGTCTGAGACATGTGTGAAAATTTTCTAAGTCCAGAAAAAAAAAATTTTAAAACTTTTTTTCAAATTTCCCCCCAAGGGATATATATTGTACCCACACATTTGGAGCCCTCCTGGGATGCCCTCTAACATACTATAACCTCATTTAGCGGAGATTTTCACAAAAAAGTGAAATTTTCAAAAAGTCAGAAATTTTGCAAAAAAAGACTAAGTATGAAGGACTCATCGGGTGAATCGCTCTGGAACTGAAATCGGATGCTCGCACTGACATGCTCCCCTCTCTGGAAGTCTGAGACATGTGTGAAAATTTTCTAAGTCCAGAAAAAAAAATTTTTTCAACTTTTTTTCAAATTTCCCCCCAAGGGATATATATTTTACCCACACATGTGGAGCCCTCCTGGGATGCCCTCTAACATACTATAACCTCATTTAGCAGAGATTTTCACAAAAAAGTTAAATTTTCAAAAAGTGAAAATTTTTCCAAAAAATGACTAAGTATGAAGGACTCATCGGGTGAATCGCTCTGGAACTGAAATCGGATGCGCGCACTGACATGCTCCCCTCTCTGGAAGTCTGAGATATGTGTGAAAATTTTCTAAGTCCAGAAAAAAAAATTTTTCAACTTTTTTTCAAATTTCCCCCCAAGGGATATATATTTTACCCACACATTTGGAGCCCTCCTGGGATGCCCTCTAACATACTATAACCTCATTTAGCGGAGATTTTCACAAAAAAGTGAAATTTTCAAAAAGTGAAAATTTTTCCAAAAAACGACTAAGTATGAAGGACTCATCAGGTGAAACGCTCTGGAACTGAAATCGGATGCGCTTACAGACATGCTCCCCTCTCTGGAAGTCTGAGACATGTGTGAAAATTTTCTAAGTCCAGAAAAAAACATTTTTCAACTTTTTTTCAAATTTCCCCCCAAGGGATATATATTTTACCCACACATTTGGAGCCCTCCTGGGATGCCCTCTAACATACTATAACCTCATTTAGCGGAGATTTTCACAAAAAAAGTGAAATTTTCAAAAAGTCAGAAATTTTGCAAGAAATGACTAAGTATGAAGGACTCATCGGGTGAAACACTCTGGAACGGAAATCGAATGCGCTTACAGACATGCTCCCCTCTCTGGAAGTCTGACACATGTGTGAAAATTTTCTAAGTCCAGAAAAGAAAATTTTTTCAACTTTTTTTCAAATTTCCCCCCAAGGGATATATATTTTACCCACACATTTGGAGCCCTCCTGGGATGCCCTCTAACATACTATAACCTCATTTAGCGGAGATTTTCACAAAAAAGTGAAATTTTCAAAGTCAGAAATTTTGCAAAAAACGACTAAGTGTGAAGGACTCATCGGGTGAAACGCTCTGGAACTGAAATCGGATGCGCGCACTAACATGCTCCCCTCTCTGGAAGTCTGAGACATGTGTGAAAATTTTCTAAGTCCAGAAAAGAAAATTTTTTCAACTTTTTTTCAAATTTCCCCCCAAGGGATATATATTTTACCCACACATTTGGAGCCCTCCTGGGATGCCCTCTAACATACTATAACCTCATTTAGCGGAGATTTTCACAAAAAAGTGAAATTTTCAAAAAGTCAGAAATTTTGCAATAAAAGACTAAGTATGAAGGACTCATCGGGTGAAACGCTCTGGAACTGAAATCGGATGCGCTTACAGACATGCTCCCCTCTCTGGAAGTCTGAGACATGTGTGAAAATTTTCTAAGTCCAGAAAAAAACATTTTTCAACTTTTTTTCAAATTTCCCCCCAAGGGATATATATTTTACCCACACATTTGGAGCCCTCCTGGGATGCCCTCTAACATACTATAACCTCATTTAGCGGAGATTTTCACATAAAAAGTGAAATTTTCAAAAAGTCAGAAATTTTGCAAGAAATGACTAAGTATGAAGGACTCATCGGGTGAAACACTCTGGAACGGAAATCGAATGCGCTTACAGACATGCTCCCCTCTCTGGAAGTCTGACACATGTGTGAAAATTTTCTAAGTCCAGAAAAGAAAATTTTTTCAACTTTTTTTCAAATTTCCCCCCAAGGGATATATATTGTACCCACACATTTAGAGCCCTCCTGGGATGCCCTCTAACATACTATAACCTCATTTAGCGGAGATTTTCACAAAAAAGTGAAATTTTCAAAAAGTCAGAAATTTTGCAAAAAAAGACTAAGTATGAAGGACTCATCGGGTGAAACGCTCTGGAACTGAAATCGGATGCGCTTACAGACATGATCCCCTCTCTGGAAGTCTGAGACATGTGTGAAAATTTTCTAAGTCCAGAAAAAAAAAATGTAAAACTTTTTTTCAAATTTCCCCCCAAGGGATATACATTTTACCCACACATTTGGAGCCCTCCTGGGATGCCCTCTAACATACTATAACCTCATTTAGCGGAGATTTTCACACAAAAGTGAAATTTTAAAAAAGTCAGAAATTTTGCAAAAAACGACTAAGTATGAATGACTCATCGGGTGAAACGCTCTGGAACTGAAATCGGATGCGCGCACTAACATGCTCCCCTCTCTGGAAGTCTGAGACATGTGTGAAAATTTTCTAAGTCCAGAAAAAAAATAATTTTTAACTTTTTTTCAAATTTCCCCACAAGGGATATATATTTTACCCACACATTTGGAGCCCTCCTGGGATGCCCTCTAACATACTATAACCTCATTTAGCGGAGATTTTCACAAAAAAGTGAAATTTTCAAAAAGTCAGAAATTTTGCAAAAAACGACTAAGTATGAAGTACTCATCGGGTGAATCGCTCTGGAACTGAAATCGGATGCGCGCACTGACATGCTCCCCTCTCTGGAAGTCTGAGATATGTGTGAAAATTTTCTAAGTCCAGAAAAAAAAATTTTTCAACTTTTTTTCAAATTTCCCCCCAAGGGATATATATTTTACCCACACATTTGGAGCCCTCCTGGGATGCCCTCTAACATACTATAACCTCATTTAGCGGAGATTTTCACAAAAAAGTGAAATTTTCAAAAAGTCAGAAATTTTGCAAGAAATGACTAAGTATGAAGGACTCATCGGGTGAAACACTCTGGAACGGAAATCGAATGCGCTTACAGACATGCTCCCCTCTCTGGAAGTCTGACACATGTGTGCAAATTTTCTAAGTCCAGAAAAGAAAATTTTTTCAACTTTTTTTCAAATTTCCCCCCAAGGGATATATATTTTACCCACACATTTGGAGCCCTCCTGGGATGCCCTCTAACATACTATAACCTCATTTAGCGGAGATTTTCACAAAAAAGTGAAATTTTCAAAAAGTCAGAAATTTTGCAAAAAACGACTAAGTATGAAGGACTCATCGGGTGAAACGCTCTGGAACTGAAATCGGATGCGCGCACTAACATGCTCCCCTCTCTGGAAGTCTGAGACATGTGTGAAAATTTTCTAAGTCCAGAAAAAAAATAATTTTTAACTTTTTTTCAAATTTCCCCACAAGGGATATATATTTTACCCACACAGTTGGAGCCCTCCTGGGATGCCCTCTAACATACTATAACCTCATTTAGCGGAGATTTTCACAAAAAAGTGAAATTTTCAAAAAGTCAGAAATTTTGCAAAAAACGACTAAGTATGAAGGACTCATTGGGTGAAACGCTCTGGAACTGAAATCGGATGCGCTTACAGACATGATCCCCTCTCTGGAAGTCTGAGACATGTGTGAAAATTTTCTAAGTCCAGAAAAAAAAATTTTTAAAACTTTTTTTCAAATTTCCCCCCAAGGGATATATATTGTACCCACACATTTGGAGCCCTCCTGGGATGCCCTCTAACTTACTATAACCTCATTTAGCGGAGATTTTCACAAAAAAGTGAAATTTTCAAAAAGTCAGAAATTTTGCAAAAAAAGACTAAGTATGAAGGACTCATCGGGTGAATCGCTCTGGAACTGAAATCGGATGCTCGCACTGACATGCTCCCCTCTCTGGAAGTCTGAGACATGTGTGAAAATTTTCTAAGTCCAGAAAAAAAAATTTTTTCAACTTTTTTTCAAATTTCCCTCCAAGGGATATATATTTTACCCACACATGTGGAGCCCTCCTGGGATGCCCTCTAACATACTATAACCTCATTTAGCAGAGATTTTCACAAAAAAGTGAAATTTTCAAAAAGTGAAAATTTTTCCAAAAAACGACTAAGTATGAAGGACTCATCGGGTGAAACGCTCTGGAACTGAAATCGGATGCGCTTACAGACATGCTCCCCTCTCTGGAAGTCTGAGACATGTGTGAAAATTTTCTAAGTCCAGAAAAAAACATTTTTCAACTTTTTTTCAAATTTCCCCCCAAGGGATATATATTTTACCCACACATTTGGAGCCCTCCTGGGATGCCCTCTAACATACTATAACCTCATTTAGCGGAGATTTTCACAAAAAAAGTGAAATTTTCAAAAAGTCAGAAATTTTGCAAGAAATGACTAAGTATGAAGGACTCATCGGGTGAAACACTCTGGAACGGAAATCGAATGCGCTTACAGACATGCTCCCCTCTCTGGAAGTCTGACACATGTGTGAAAATTTTCTAAGTCCAGAAAAGAAAATTTTTTCAACTTTTTTTCAAATTTCCCCCCAAGGGATATATATTTTACCCACACATTTGGAGCCCTCCTGGGATGCCCTCTAACATACTATAACCTCATTTAGCGGAGATTTTCACAAAAAAGTGAAATTTTCAAAGTCAGAAATTTTGCAAAAAACGACTAAGTGTGAAGGACTCATCGGGTGAAACGCTCTGGAACTGAAATCGGATGCGCGCACTAACATGCTCCCCTCTCTGGAAGTCTGAGACATGTGTGAAAATTTTCTAAGTCCAGAAAAAAAATAATTTTTAACTTTTTTTCAAATTTCCCCACAAGGGATATATATTTTACCCACACAGTTGGAGCCCTCCTGGGATGCCCTCTAACATACTATAACCTCATTTAGCGGAGATTTTCACAAAAAAGTGAAATTTTCAAAAAGTCAGAAATTTTGCAAAAAAAGACTAAGTATGAAGGACTCATCGGGTGAAACGCTCTGGAACTGAAATCGGATGCGCTTACAGACATGATCCCCTCTCTGGAAGTCTGAGACATGTGTGAAAATTTTCTAAGTCCAGAAAAAAAAAATGTAAAACTTTTTTTCAAATTTCCCCCCAAGGGATATATATTTTACCCACACATTTGGAGCCCTCCTGGGATGCCCTCTAACATACTATAACCTCATTTAGCGGAGATTTTCACACAAAAGTGAAATTTTAAAAAAGTCAGAAATTTTGCAAAAAACGACTAAGTATGAATGACTCATCGGGTGAAACGCTCTGGAACTGAAATCGGATGCGCGCACTAACATGCTCCCCTCTCTGGAAGTCTGAGACATGTGTGAAAATTTTCTAAGTCCAGAAAAAAAATAATTTTTAACATTTTTTCAAATTTCCCCACAAGGGATATATATTTTACCCACACATTTGGAGCCCTCCTGGGATGCCCTCTAACATACTATAACCTCATTTAGCGGAGATTTTCACAAAAAAGTGAAATTTTCAAAAAGTCAGAAATTTTGCAAAAAACGACTAAGTATGAAGTACTCATCGGGTGAATCGCTCTGGAACTGAAATCGGATGCGCGCACTGACATGCTCCCCTCTCTGGAAGTCTGAGATATGTGTGAAAATTTTCTAAGTCCAGAAAAAAAAAATTTTCAACTTTTTTTCAAATATCCCCCCAAGGGATATATATTTTACCCACACATTTGGAGCCCTCCTGGGATGCCCTCTAACATACTATAACCTCATTTAGCGGAGATTTTCACAAAAAAGTGAAATTTTCAAAAAGTGAAAATTTTTCCAAAAAACGACTAAGTATGAAGGACTCATCGGGTGAAACACTCTGGAACGGAAATCGAATGCGCTTACAGACATGCTCCCCTCTCTGGAAGTCTGACACATGTGTGAAAATTTTCTAAGTCCAGAAAAGAAAATTTTTTCAACTTTTTTTCAAATTTCCCCCCAAGGGATATATATTTTACCCACACATTTGGAGCCCTCCTGGGATGCCCTCTAACATACTATAACCTCATTTAGCGGAGATTTTCACACAAAAGTGAAATTTTAAAAAAGTCAGAAATTTTGCAAAAAACGACTAAGTATGAATGACTCATCGGGTGAATCGCTCTGGAACTGAAATCGGATGCTCGCACTGACATGCTCCCCTCTCTGGAAGTCTGAGACATGTGTGAAAATTTTCTAAGTCCAGAAAAAAAAATTTTTTCAACTTTTTTTCAAATTTCCCCCCAAGGGATATATATTTTACCCACACATGTGGAGCCCTCCTGGGATGCCCTCTAACATACTATAACCTCATTTAGCAGAGATTTTCACAAAAAAGTTAAATTTTCAAAAAGTGAAAATTTTTCCAAAAAATGACTAAGTATGAAGGACTCATCGGGTGAATCGCTCTGGAACTGAAATCGGATGCGCGCACTGACATGCTCCCCTCTCTGGAAGTCTGAGATATGTGTGAAAATTTTCTAAGTCCAGAAAAAAAAATTTTTCAACTTTTTTTCAAATTTCCCCCCAAGGGATATATATTTTACCCACACATTTGGAGCCCTCCTGGGATGCCCTCTAACATACTATAACCTCATTTAGCGGAGATTTTCACAAAAAAGTGAAATTTTCAAAAAGTGAAAATTTTTCCAAAAAACGACTAAGTATGAAGGACTCATCAGGTGAAACGCTCTGGAACTGAAATCGGATGCGCTTACAGACATGCTCCCCTCTCTGGAAGTCTGAGACATGTGTGAAAATTTTCTAAGTCCAGAAAAAAACATTTTTCAACTTTTTTTCAAATTTCCCCCCAAGGGATATATATTTTACCCACACATTTGGAGCCCTCCTGGGATGCCCTCTAACATACTATAACCTCATTTAGCGGAGATTTTCACAAAAAAAGTGAAATTTTCAAAAAGTCAGAAATTTTGCAAGAAATGACTAAGTATGAAGGACTCATCGGGTGAAACACTCTGGAACGGAAATCGAATGCGCTTACAGACATGCTCCCCTCTCTGGAAGTCTGACACATGTGTGAAAATTTTCTAAGTCCAGAAAAGAAAATTTTTTCAACTTTTTTTCAAATTTCCCCCCAAGGGATATATATTTTACCCACACATTTGGAGCCCTCCTGGGATGCCCTCTAACATACTATAACCTCATTTAGCGGAGATTTTCACAAAAAAGTGAAATTTTCAAAGTCAGAAATTTTGCAAAAAACGACTAAGTGTGAAGGACTCATCGGGTGAAACGCTCTGGAACTGAAATCGGATGCGCGCACTAACATGCTCCCCTCTCTGGAAGTCTGAGACATGTGTGAAAATTTTCTAAGTCCAGAAAAGAAAATTTTTTCAACTTTTTTTCAAATTTCCCCCCAAGGGATATATATTTTACCCACACATTTGGAGCCCTCCTGGGATGCCCTCTAACATACTATAACCTCATTTAGCGGAGATTTTCACAAAAAAGTGAAATTTTCAAAAAGTCAGAAATTTTGCAATAAAAGACTAAGTATGAAGGACTCATCGGGTGAAACGCTCTGGAACTGAAATCGGATGCGCTTACAGACATGCTCCCCTCTCTGGAAGTCTGAGACATGTGTGAAAATTTTCTAAGTCCAGAAAAAAACATTTTTCAACTTTTTTTCAAATTTCCCCCCAAGGGATATATATTTTACCCACACATTTGGAGCCCTCCTGGGATGCCCTCTAACATACTATAACCTCATTTAGCGGAGATTTTCACATAAAAAGTGAAATTTTCAAAAAGTCAGAAATTTTGCAAGAAATGACTAAGTATGAAGGACTCATCGGGTGAAACACTCTGGAACGGAAATCGAATGCGCTTACAGACATGCTCCCCTCTCTGGAAGTCTGACACATGTGTGAAAATTTTCTAAGTCCAGAAAAGAAAATTTTTTCAACTTTTTTTCAAATTTCCCCCCAAGGGATATATATTGTACCCACACATTTAGAGCCCTCCTGGGATGCCCTCTAACATACTATAACCTCATTTAGCGGAGATTTTCACAAAAAAGTGAAATTTTCAAAAAGTCAGAAATTTTGCAAAAAAAGACTAAGTATGAAGGACTCATCGGGTGAAACGCTCTGGAACTGAAATCGGATGCGCTTACAGACATGATCCCCTCTCTGGAAGTCTGAGACATGTGTGAAAATTTTCTAAGTCCAGAAAAAAAAAATGTAAAACTTTTTTTCAAATTTCCCCCCAAGGGATATACATTTTACCCACACATTTGGAGCCCTCCTGGGATGCCCTCTAACATACTATAACCTCATTTAGCGGAGATTTTCACACAAAAGTGAAATTTTAAAAAAGTCAGAAATTTTGCAAAAAACGACTAAGTATGAATGACTCATCGGGTGAAACGCTCTGGAACTGAAATCGGATGCGCGCACTAACATGCTCCCCTCTCTGGAAGTCTGAGACATGTGTGAAAATTTTCTAAGTCCAGAAAAAAAATAATTTTTAACTTTTTTTCAAATTTCCCCACAAGGGATATATATTTTACCCACACATTTGGAGCCCTCCTGGGATGCCCTCTAACATACTATAACCTCATTTAGCGGAGATTTTCACAAAAAAGTGAAATTTTCAAAAAGTCAGAAATTTTGCAAAAAACGACTAAGTATGAAGTACTCATCGGGTGAATCGCTCTGGAACTGAAATCGGATGCGCGCACTGACATGCTCCCCTCTCTGGAAGTCTGAGATATGTGTGAAAATTTTCTAAGTCCAGAAAAAAAAATTTTTCAACTTTTTTTCAAATTTCCCCCCAAGGGATATATATTTTACCCACACATTTGGAGCCCTCCTGGGATGCCCTCTAACATACTATAACCTCATTTAGCGGAGATTTTCACAAAAAAGTGAAATTTTCAAAAAGTCAGAAATTTTGCAAGAAATGACTAAGTATGAAGGACTCATCGGGTGAAACACTCTGGAACGGAAATCGAATGCGCTTACAGACATGCTCCCCTCTCTGGAAGTCTGACACATGTGTGCAAATTTTCTAAGTCCAGAAAAGAAAATTTTTTCAACTTTTTTTCAAATTTCCCCCCAAGGGATATATATTTTACCCACACATTTGGAGCCCTCCTGGGATGCCCTCTAACATACTATAACCTCATTTAGCGGAGATTTTCACAAAAAAGTGAAATTTTCAAAAAGTCAGAAATTTTGCAAAAAACGACTAAGTATGAAGGACTCATCGGGTGAAACGCTCTGGAACTGAAATCGGATGCGCGCACTAACATGCTCCCCTCTCTGGAAGTCTGAGACATGTGTGAAAATTTTCTAAGTCCAGAAAAAAAATAATTTTTAACTTTTTTTCAAATTTCCCCACAAGGGATATATATTTTACCCACACAGTTGGAGCCCTCCTGGGATGCCCTCTAACATACTATAACCTCATTTAGCGGAGATTTTCACAAAAAAGTGAAATTTTCAAAAAGTCAGAAATTTTGCAAAAAACGACTAAGTATGAAGGACTCATTGGGTGAAACGCTCTGGAACTGAAATCGGATGCGCTTACAGACATGATCCCCTCTCTGGAAGTCTGAGACATGTGTGAAAATTTTCTAAGTCCAGAAAAAAAAATTTTTAAAACTTTTTTTCAAATTTCCCCCCAAGGGATATATATTGTACCCACACATTTGGAGCCCTCCTGGGATGCCCTCTAACTTACTATAACCTCATTTAGCGGAGATTTTCACAAAAAAGTGAAATTTTCAAAAAGTCAGAAATTTTGCAAAAAAAGACTAAGTATGAAGGACTCATCGGGTGAATCGCTCTGGAACTGAAATCGGATGCTCGCACTGACATGCTCCCCTCTCTGGAAGTCTGAGACATGTGTGAAAATTTTCTAAGTCCAGAAAAAAAAATTTTTTCAACTTTTTTTCAAATTTCCCTCCAAGGGATATATATTTTACCCACACATGTGGAGCCCTCCTGGGATGCCCTCTAACATACTATAACCTCATTTAGCAGAGATTTTCACAAAAAAGTGAAATTTTCAAAAAGTGAAAATTTTTCCAAAAAACGACTAAGTATGAAGGACTCATCGGGTGAAACGCTCTGGAACTGAAATCGGATGCGCTTACAGACATGCTCCCCTCTCTGGAAGTCTGAGACATGTGTGAAAATTTTCTAAGTCCAGAAAAAAACATTTTTCAACTTTTTTTCAAATTTCCCCCCAAGGGATATATATTTTACCCACACATTTGGAGCCCTCCTGGGATGCCCTCTAACATACTATAACCTCATTTAGCGGAGATTTTCACAAAAAAAGTGAAATTTTCAAAAAGTCAGAAATTTTGCAAGAAATGACTAAGTATGAAGGACTCATCGGGTGAAACACTCTGGAACGGAAATCGAATGCGCTTACAGACATGCTCCCCTCTCTGGAAGTCTGACACATGTGTGAAAATTTTCTAAGTCCAGAAAAGAAAATTTTTTCAACTTTTTTTCAAATTTCCCCCCAAGGGATATATATTTTACCCACACATTTGGAGCCCTCCTGGGATGCCCTCTAACATACTATAACCTCATTTAGCGGAGATTTTCACAAAAAAGTGAAATTTTCAAAGTCAGAAATTTTGCAAAAAACGACTAAGTGTGAAGGACTCATCGGGTGAAACGCTCTGGAACTGAAATCGGATGCGCGCACTAACATGCTCCCCTCTCTGGAAGTCTGAGACATGTGTGAAAATTTTCTAAGTCCAGAAAAAAAATAATTTTTAACTTTTTTTCAAATTTCCCCACAAGGGATATATATTTTACCCACACAGTTGGAGCCCTCCTGGGATGCCCTCTAACATACTATAACCTCATTTAGCGGAGATTTTCACAAAAAAGTGAAATTTTCAAAAAGTCAGAAATTTTGCAAAAAAAGACTAAGTATGAAGGACTCATCGGGTGAAACGCTCTGGAACTGAAATCGGATGCGCTTACAGACATGATCCCCTCTCTGGAAGTCTGAGACATGTGTGAAAATTTTCTAAGTCCAGAAAAAAAAAATGTAAAACTTTTTTTCAAATTTCCCCCCAAGGGATATATATTTTACCCACACATTTGGAGCCCTCCTGGGATGCCCTCTAACATACTATAACCTCATTTAGCGGAGATTTTCACACAAAAGTGAAATTTTAAAAAAGTCAGAAATTTTGCAAAAAACGACTAAGTATGAATGACTCATCGGGTGAAACGCTCTGGAACTGAAATCGGATGCGCGCACTAACATGCTCCCCTCTCTGGAAGTCTGAGACATGTGTGAAAATTTTCTAAGTCCAGAAAAAAAATAATTTTTAACATTTTTTCAAATTTCCCCACAAGGGATATATATTTTACCCACACATTTGGAGCCCTCCTGGGATGCCCTCTAACATACTATAACCTCATTTAGCGGAGATTTTCACAAAAAAGTGAAATTTTCAAAAAGTCAGAAATTTTGCAAAAAACGACTAAGTATGAAGTACTCATCGGGTGAATCGCTCTGGAACTGAAATCGGATGCGCGCACTGACATGCTCCCCTCTCTGGAAGTCTGAGATATGTGTGAAAATTTTCTAAGTCCAGAAAAAAAAAATTTTCAACTTTTTTTCAAATATCCCCCCAAGGGATATATATTTTACCCACACATTTGGAGCCCTCCTGGGATGCCCTCTAACATACTATAACCTCATTTAGCGGAGATTTTCACAAAAAAGTGAAATTTTCAAAAAGTGAAAATTTTTCCAAAAAACGACTAAGTATGAAGGACTCATCGGGTGAAACACTCTGGAACGGAAATCGAATGCGCTTACAGACATGCTCCCCTCTCTGGAAGTCTGACACATGTGTGAAAATTTTCTAAGTCCAGAAAAGAAAATTTTTTCAACTTTTTTTCAAATTTCCCCCCAAGGGATATATATTTTACCCACACATTTGGAGCCCTCCTGGGATGCCCTCTAACATACTATAACCTCATTTAGCGGAGATTTTCACACAAAAGTGAAATTTTAAAAAAGTCAGAAATTTTGCAAAAAACGACTAAGTATGAATGACTCATCGGGTGAAACGCTCTGGAACTGAAATCGGATGCGCGCACTAACATGCTCCCCTCTCTGGAAGTCTGAGACATGTGTGAAAATTTTCTAAGTCCAGAAAAAAAATAATTTTTAACTTTTTTTCAAGTTTCCCCACAAGGGATATATATTTTACCCACACATTTGGAGCCCTCCTGGGATGCCCTCTAACATACTATAACCTCATTTAGCGGAGATTTTCACAAAAAAAGTGAAATTTTCAAAAAGTCAGAAATTTTGCAAAAAATGACTAAGTATGATGTACTCATCGGGTGAATCGCTCTGGAACTGAAATCGGATGCGCGCACTGACATGCTCCCCTCTCTGGAAGTCTGAGATATGTGTGAAAATTTTCTAAGTCCAGAAAAAAAAATTTTTCAACTTTTTTTCAAATTTCCCCCCAAGGGATATATATTTTACCCACACATTTGGAGCCCTCCTGTGATGCCCTCTAACATACTATAACCTCATTTAGCGGAGATTTTCACAAAAAAGTGAAATTTTCAAAAAGTGAAAATTTTTCCAAAAAACGACTAAGTATGAAGGACTCATCGGGTGAAACGCTCTGGAACTGAAATCGGATGCGCTTACAGACATGCTCCACTCTCTGGAAGTCTGAGACATGTGTGAAAATTTTCTAAGTCCAGAAAAAAAAATTTTTCAACTTTTTTTCAAATTTCCCCCCAAGGGATATATATTTTACCCACACATTTGGAGCCCTCCTGGGATGCCCTCTAACATACTATAACCTCATTTAGTGGAGATTTTCACAAAAAAGTGAAATTTTCAAAAAGTCAGAAATTTTGCAAGAAACGACTAAGTATGAAGGACTCATCAGGTGAAACACTCTGGAACTGAAATCGAATGCGCTTACAGACATGCTCCCCTCTCTGGAAGTCTGACACATGTGTGAAAATTTTCTAAGTCCAGAAAAGAAAATTTTTTCAACTTTTTTTCAAATTTCCCCCCAAGGGATATATATTTTACCCACACAGTTGGAGCCCTCCTGGGATGCCCTCTAACATACTATAACCTCATTTAGCGGAGATTTTCACAAAAAAGTGAAATTTTCAAAAAGTGGAAATTTTTCCAAAAAACGACTAAGTATGAAGGACTCATCGGGTGAAACGCTCTGGAACTGAAATCGGATGCGCTTACAGACATGCTCCCCTCTCTGGAAGTCTGAGACATGTGTGAAAATTTTCTAAGTCCAGAAAAAAAATTTTTTTCAACTTTTTTTCAAATTTCCCCCCAAGGGATATATATTTTACCCACACATGTGGAGCCCTCCTGGGATGCCCTCTAACATACTATAACCTCATTTAGCGGAGATTTTCACAAAAAAAGTGAAATTTTCAAAAAGTCAGAAATTTTGCAAAAAACGACTAAGTATGAAGGACTCATCGGGTAAATCGCTCTGGAACTGAAATCGGATGCGCGCACTGACATGCTCCCCTCTCTGGAAGTCTGAGACATGTGTGAAAATTTTCTAAGTACAGAAAAAAAAAAATTTTTCAACTTTTTTTTAAATTTCCCCTCAAGGGATATATATTTTACCCACACATTTGGAGCCCTCCTGGGATGCCCTCTAACATACTATAACCTCATTTAGCGGAGATTTTCACAAAAAAGTGAAATTTTCAAAAAGTCAGAAATTTTGCAAAAAACGACTAAGTATGAAGTATTCATCGGGTGAATCGCTCTGGAACTGAAATCGGATGCGCGCACTGACATGCTCCCCTATCTGGAAGTCTGAGATATGTGTGAAAATTTTCTAAGTCCAGAAAAAAAAATTTTTCAACTTTTTTTTCAAATTTCCCCCCAAGGGATATATATTTTACCCACACATTTGGAGCCCTCCTGGGATGCGTTCTAACATACTATAACCTCATTTAGCGGAGATTTTCACAAAAAAGTGAAATTTTCAAAAAGTGAAAATTTTTCCAAAAAACGACTAAGTATGAAGGACTCATCGGGTGAAACGCTCTGGAACTGAAATCGGATGCGCTTACAGACATGCTCCACTCTCTGGAAGTCTGAGACATGTGTGAAAATTTTCTAAGTCCAGAAAAAAAAATTTTTCAACTTTTTTTCAAATTTCCCCCCAAGGGATATATATTTTACCCACACATTTGGAGCCCTCCTGGGATGCCCTCTAACATACTATAACCTCATTTAGCGGAGATTTTCACAAAAAAGTGAAATTTTCAAAAAGTCAGAAATTTTGCAAGAAATGACTAAGTATGAAGGACTCATCGGGTGAAACACTCTGGAACTGAAATCGAATGCGCTTACAGACATGCTCCCCTCTCTGGAAGTCTGAGACATGTGTGAAAATTTTCTATGTCCAGAAAAAAAAAATTTTTTAACTTTATTTCAAATTTCCCCACAAGGGATATATATTTTACCCACACATTTGGAGCCCTCCTGGGATGCCCTCTAACATACTATAACCTCATTTAGCGGAGATTTTCACAAAAAAGTGAAATTTTCCAAAAGTCAGAAATTTTGCAAGAAACGACTAAGTATGAAGGACTCATCTGGTGAAACGCTCTGGAACTGAAATCGGATGCGCTTGCAGACATGCTCCCCTCTCTGGAAGTCTTACACATGTGTGAAAATTTTCTAAGTCCAGAAAAAAAAATTTTTTCAACTTTTTTTCAAATTTCCCCCCAGGGATATATATTTTACCCACACATTTGGAGCCTTCCTGGGATGCCCTCTAACATACTATAACCTCATTTAGCGGAGATTTTCACAAAAAAGTGAAATTTTCAAAAAGTGAGAAATTTTGCAAAAAACGACTAAGTATGAAGGGCTCATCGGGTGAATCGCTCTGGAACTGAAATCGGATGCGCTTACAGACATGCTCCCCTCTCTGGAAGTCTGAGACATGTGTGAAAATTTTCTAAGTCCAGAAAAAAAAAATTTTCAACTTTTTTTCAAATTTCCCCCCAAGGGATATATATTTTACCCACACATTTGGAGCCCTCCTGGGATGCCCTCTAACATACTATAACCTCATTTAGCCGAGATTTTCACAAAAAAGTGAAATTTTCAAAAAGTGGAAATTTTTCCAAAAAACGACTAAGTATGAAGGACTCATCGGGTGAAACGCTCTGGAACTGAAATCGGATGCGCTTACAGACATGCTCCCCTCTCTGGAAGTCTGAGACATGTGTGAAAATTTTCTATGTCCAGAAAAAAAAATTTTTTTAACTTTATTTCAAATTTCCCCACAAGGGATATATATTTTACCCACACATTTGGAGCCCTCCTGGGATGCCCTCTAACATACTATAACCTCATTTAGTGGAGATTTTCACAAAAAAGTGAAATTTTCCAAAAGTCAGAAATTTTGCAAGAAACGACTAAGTATGAAGGACTCATCGGGTGAAACGCTCTGGAACTGAAATCGGATGTGCTTACAGACATGCTCCCCTCTCTGGAAGTCTTACACATGTGTGAAAATTTTCTAAGTCCAGAAAAAAAATTTTTTTCAACTTTTTTTCAAATTTCCCCCAAGGGATATATATTTTACCCACACATTTGGAGCCTTCCTGGGATGCCCTCTAACATACTATAACCTCATTTAGCGGAGATTTTCACAAAAAAGTGAAATTTTCAAAAAGTGAGAAATTTTGCAAAAAACGACTAAGTATGAAGGGCTCATCGGGTGAATCGCTCTGGAACTGAAATCGGATGCGCTTTCAGACATGCTCCCCTCTCTGGAAGTCTGAGACATGTGTGAAAATTTTCTAAGTCCAGAAAAAAAAAATTTTCAACTTTTTTTCAAATTTCCCCCAAGGGATATATATTTTACCCACACATTTGGAGCCCTCCTGGGATGCCCTCTAACATACTATAACCTCATTTAGCGGAGATTTTCACAAAAAAGTGAAATTTTCAAAAAGTGAAAATTTTTCCAAAAAACGACTAAGTATGAAGGACTCATTGGGTGAAACGCTCTGGAACTGAAATCGGATGCGCTTACAGACATGCTCCACTCTCTGGAAGTCTGAGACATGTGTGAAAATTTTCTAAGTCCAGAAAAAAAAAATTTTCAACTTTTTTTCAAATTTCCCCCCAAGGGATATATATTTTACCCACACATTTGGAGCCCTCCTGGGATGCCCTCTAACATACTATAACCTCATTTAGCCGAGATTTTCACAAAAAAGTGAAATTTTCAAAAAGTGGAAATTTTTCCAAAAAACGACTAAGTATGAAGGACTCATCGGGTGAAACGCTCTGGAACTGAAATCGGATGCGCTTACAGACATGCTCCCCTCTCTGGAAGTCTGAGACATGTGTGAAAATTTTCTATGTCCAGAAAAAAAAATTTTTTTAACTTTATTTCAAATTTCCCCACAAGGGATATATATTTTACCCACACATTTGGAGCCCTCCTGGGATGCCCTCTAACATACTATAACCTCATTTAGTGGAGATTTTCACAAAAAAGTGAAATTTTCCAAAAGTCAGAAATTTTGCAAGAAACGACTAAGTATGAAGGACTCATCGGGTGAAACGCTCTGGAACTGAAATCGGATGTGCTTACAGACATGCTCCCCTCTCTGGAAGTCTTACACATGTGTGAAAATTTTCTAAGTCCAGAAAAAAAAATTTTTTCAACTTTTTTTCAAATTTCCCCCAAGGGATATATATTTTACCCACACATTTGGAGCCTTCCTGGGATGCCCTCTAACATACTATAACCTCATTTAGCGGAGATTTTCACAAAAAAGTGAAATTTTCAAAAAGTGAGAAATTTTGCAAAAAACGACTAAGTATGAAGGGCTCATCGGGTGAATCGCTCTGGAACTGAAATCGGATGCGCTTACAGACATGCTCCCCTCTCTGGAAGTCTGAGACATGTGTGAAAATTCTCTAAGTCCAGAAAAAAAAAATTTTCAACTTTTTTTCAAATTTCCCCCAAGGGATATATATTTTACCCACACATTTGGAGCCCTCCTGGGATGCCCTCTAACATACTATAACCTCATTTAGCGGAGATTTTCACAAAAAAGTGAAATTTTCAAAAAGTGAAAATTTTTCCAAAAAACGACTAAGTATGAAGGACTCATTGGGTGAAACGCTCTGGAACTGAAATCGGATGCGCTTACAGACATGCTCCACTCTCTGGAAGTCTGAGACATGTGTGAAAATTTTCTAAGTCCAGAAAAAAAAATTTTTCAACTTTTTTTCAAATTTCCCCCCAAGGGATATATATTTTACCCACACATTTGGAGCCCTCCTGGGATGCCCTCTAACATACTATAACCTCATTTAGCGGAGATTTTCACAAAAAAGTGAAATTTTCAAAAAGTCAGAAATTTTGCAAAAAACGACTAAGTATGAAGGACTCATCGGGTGAATCGCTCTGGAACTGAAATCGGATGCTCGCACTGACATGCTCCCCTCTCTGGAAGTCTGAGATATGTGTGAAAATTTTCGAAGTCCAGAAAAAAAAATTTTTCAACTTTTTTTCAAATTTCCCCCCAAGGGATATATATTTTACCCACACATTTGGAGCCCTCCTGGGATGCCCTCTAACATACTATAACCTCATTTAGCGGAGATTTTCACAAAAAAGTGAAATTTTCCAAAAGTCAGAAATTTTGCAAGAAACGACTAAGTATGAAGGACTCATCGGGTGAAACGCTCTGGAACTGAAATCGGATGCTCGCACTGACATGCTCCCCTCTCTGGAAGTCTGAGATATGTGTGAAAATTTTCGAAGTCCAGAAAAAAAAATTTTTCAACTTTTTTTCAATTTTCCCCCCAAGGGATATATATTTTACCCACACATTTGGAGCCCTCCTGGGATGTCCTCTAACATACTATAACCTCATTTAGCGGAGATTTTCACAAAAAAGTGAAATTTTCCAAAAGTCAGAAATTTTGCAAGAAACGACTAAGTATGAAGGACTCATCGGGTGAAACGCTCTGGAACTGAAATCGGATGCGCTTACAGACATGCTCCCCTCTCTGGAAGTCTTACACATGTGTGAAAATTTTCTAAGTCCAGAAAAAAAATTTTTTTCAACTTTTTTTCAAATTTCCCCCCAGGGATATATATTTTACCCACACATTTGGAGCCTTCCTGGGATGCCCTCTAACATACTATAACCTCATTTAGCGGAGATTTTCACAAAAAAGTGAAATTTTCAAAAAGTGAGAAATTTTGCAAAAAACGACTAAGTATGAAGGGCTCATCGGGTGAATCGCTCTGGAACTGAAATCGGATGCGCTTACAGACATGCTCCCCTCTCTGGAAGTCTGAGACATGTGTGAAAATTTTCTAAGTCCAGAAAAAAAAAATTTTCAACTTTTTTTCAAATTTCCCCCAAGGGATATATATTTTACCCACACATTTGGAGCCCTCCTGGGATGCCCTCTAACATACTATAACCTCATTTAGCGGAGATTTTCACAAAAAAGTGAAATTTTCAAAAAGTGAAAATTTTTCCAAAAAATGACTAAGTATGAAGGACTCATCGGGTGAAACGCTCTGGAACTGAAATCGGATGCGCTTACAGACATGCTCCACTCTCTGGAAGTCTGAGACATGTGTGAAAATTTTCTAAGTCCAGAAAAAAAAAATTTTCAACTTTTTTTCAAATTTCCCCCCAAGGGATATATATTTTACCCACACATTTGGAGCCCTCCTGGGATGCCCTCTAACATACTATAACCTCATTTAGCCGAGATTTTCACAAAAAAGTGAAATTTTCAAAAAGTGGAAATTTTTCCAAAAAACGACTAAGTATGAAGGACTCATCGGGTGAAACGCTCTGGAACTGAAATCGGATGCGCTTACAGACATGCTCCCCTCTCTGGAAGTCTGAGACATGTGTGAAAATTTTCTATATCCAGAAAAAAAAATTTTTTTAACTTTATTTCAAATTTCCCCACAAGGGATATATATTTTACCCACACATTTGGAGCCCTCCTGGGATGCCCTCTAACATACTATAACCTCATTTAGTGGAGATTTTCACAAAAAAGTGAAATTTTCCAAAAGTCAGAAATTTTGCAAGAAACGACTAAGTATGAAGGACTCATCGGGTGAAACGCTCTGGAACTGAAATCGGATGTGCTTACAGACATGCTCCCCTCTCTGGAAGTCTTACACATGTGTGAAAATTTTCTAAGTCCAGAAAAAAATTTTTTTTCACCTTTTTTTCAAATTTCACCCCAGGGATATATATTTTACCCACACATTTGGAGCCTTCCTGGGATGCCCTCTAACATACTATAACCTCATTTAGCGGAGATTTTCACAAAAAAGTGAAATTTTCAAAAAGTGAGAAATTTTGCAAAAAACGACTAAGTATGAAGGGCTCATCGGGTGAATCGCTCTGGAACTGAAATCGGATGCGCTTACAGACATGCTCCCCTCTCTGGAAGTCTGAGACATGTGTGAAAATTTTCTAAGTCCAGAAAAAAAAAATTTTCAACTTTTTTTCAAATTTCCCCAAGGGATATATATTTTACCCACACATTTGGAGCCCTCCTGGGATGCCCTCTAACATACTATAACCTCATTTAGCGGAGATTTTCACAAAAAAGTGAAATTTTCAAAAAGTGAAAATTTTTCCAAAAAACGACTAAGTATGAAGGACTCATCGGGTGAAACGCTCTGGAACTGAAATCGGATGCGCTTACAGACATGCTCCACTCTCTGGAAGTCTGAGACATGTGTGAAAATTTTCTAAGTCCAGAAAAAAAAAATTTTCAACTTTTTTTCAAATTTCCCCCCAAGGGATATATATTTTACCCACACATTTGGAGCCCTCCTGGGATGCCCTCTAACATACTATAACCTCATTTAGCCGAGATTTTCACAAAAAAGTGAAATTTTCAAAAAGTGGAAATTTTTCCAAAAAACGACTAAGTATGAAGGACTCATCGGGTGAAACGCTCTGGAACTGAAATCGGATGCGCTTACAGACATGCTCCCCTCTCTGGAAGTCTGAGACATGTGTGAAAATTTTCTATGTCCAGAAAAAAAAATTTTTTTAACTTTATTTCAAATTTCCCCACAAGGGATATATATTTTACCCACACATTTGGAGCCCTCCTGGGATGCCCTCTAACATACTATAACCTCATTTAGTGGAGATTTTCACAAAAAAGTGAAATTTTCCAAAAGTCAGAAATTTTGCAAGAAACGACTAAGTATGAAGGACTCATCGGGTGAAACGCTCTGGAACTGAAATCGGATGCGCTTACAGACATGCTCCCCTCTCTGGAAGTCTGAGACATGTGTGAAAATTTTCTATGTCCAGAAAAAAAAAATTTTTTAACTTTATTTCAAATTTCCCCACAAGGGATATATATTTTACCCACACATTTGGAGCCCTCCTGGGATGCCCTCTAACATACTATAACCTCATTTAGCGGAGATTTTCACAAAAAAGTGAAATTTTCAAAAAGTCAGAAATTTTGCAAAAAACGACTAAGTATGAAGGACTCATCGGGTGAATCACTCTGGAACTGAAATCGGATGCTCGCACTGACATGCTCCCCTCTCTGGAAGTCTGAGATATGTGTGAAAATTTTCGAAGTCCAGAAAAAAAAATTTTTCAACTTTTTTTCAAATTTCCCCCCAAGGGATATATATTTTACCCACACATTTGGAGCCCTCCTGGGATGCCCTCTAACATACTATAACCTCATTTAGCGGAGATTTTCACAAAAAAGTGAAATTTTCCAAAAGTCAGAAATTTTGCAAGAAACGACTAAGTATGAAGGACTCATCGGGTGAAACGCTCTGGAACTGAAATCGGATGCTCGCACTGACATGCTCCCCTCTCTGGAAGTCTGAGATATGTGTGAAAATTTTCGAAGTCCAGAAAAAAAAATTTTTCAACTTTTTTTCAATTTTCCCCCCAAGGGATATATATTTTACCCACACATTTGGAGCCCTCCTGGGATGCCCTCTAACATACTATAACCTCATTTAGCGGAGATTTTCACAAAAAAGTGAAATTTTCCAAAAGTCAGAAATTTTGCAAGAAACGACTAAGTATGAAGGACTCATCGGGTGAAACGCTCTGGAACTGAAATCGGATGCGCTTACAGACATGCTCCCCTCTCTGGAAGTCTTACACATGTGTGAAAATTTTCTAAGTCCAGAAAAAAAATTTTTTTCAACTTTTTTTCAAATTTCCCCCCAGGGATATATATTTTACCCACACATTTGGAGCCTTCCTGGGATGCCCTCTAACATACTATAACCTCATTTAGCGGAGATTTTCACAAAAAAGTGAAATTTTCAAAAAGTGAGAAATTTTGCAAAAAACGACTAAGTATGAAGGGCTCATCGGGTGAATCGCTCTGGAACTGAAATCGGATGCGCTTACAGACATGCTCCCCTCTCTGGAAGTCTGAGACATGTGTGAAAATTTTCTAAGTCCAGAAAAAAAAAATTTTCAACTTTTTTTCAAATTTCCCCCAAGGGATATATATTTTACCCACACATTTGGAGCCCTCCTGGGATGCCCTCTAACATACTATAACCTCATTTAGCGGAGATTTTCACAAAAAAGTGAAATTTTCCAAAAGTCAGAAATTTTGCAAGAAACGACTAAGTATGAAGGACTCATCGGGTGAAACGCTCTGGAACTGAAATCGGATGCGCTTACAGACATGCTCCCCTCTCTGGAAGTCTGAGACATGTGTGAAAATTTTCTATGTCCAGAAAAAAAAAATTTTTTAACTTTATTTCAAATTTCCCCACAAGGGATATATATTTTACCCACACATTTGGAGCCCTCCTGGGATGCCCTCTAACATACTATAACCTCATTTAGCGGAGATTTTCACAAAAAAGTGAAATTTTCAAAAAGTCAGAAATTTTGCAAAAAACGACTAAGTATGAAGGACTCATCGGGTGAATCACTCTGGAACTGAAATCGGATGCTCGCACTGACATGCTCCCCTCTCTGGAAGTCTGAGATATGTGTGAAAATTTTCGAAGTCCAGAAAAAAAAATTTTTCAACTTTTTTTCAAATTTCCCCCCAAGGGATATATATTTTACCCACACATTTGGAGCCCTCCTGGGATGCCCTCTAACATACTATAACCTCATTTAGCGGAGATTTTCACAAAAAAGTGAAATTTTCCAAAAGTGAGAAATTTTGCAAGAAACGACTAAGTATGAAGGACTCATCGGGTGAAACGCTCTGGAACTGAAATCGGATGCTCGCACTGACATGCTCCCCTCTCTGGAAGTCTGAGATATGTGTGAAAATTTTCGAAGTCCAGAAAAAAAAATTTTTCAACTTTTTTTCAATTTTCCCCCCAAGGGATATATATTTTACCCACACATTTGGAGCCCTCCTGGGATGCCCTCTAACATACTATAACCTCATTTAGCGGAGATTTTCACAAAAAAGTGAAATTTTCCAAAAGTCAGAAATTTTGCAAGAAACGACTAAGTATGAAGGACTCATCGGGTGAAACGCTCTGGAACTGAAATCGGATGCGCTTACAGACATGCTCCCCTCTCTGGAAGTCTTACACATGTGTGAAAATTTTCTAAGTCCAGAAAAAAAATTTTTTTCAACTTTTTTTCAAATTTCCCCCCAGGGATATATATTTTACCCACACATTTGGAGCCTTCCTGGGATGCCCTCTAACATACTATAACCTCATTTAGCGGAGATTTTCACAAAAAAGTGAAATTTTCAAAAAGTGAGAAATTTTGCAAAAAACGACTAAGTATGAAGGGCTCATCGGGTGAATCGCTCTGGAACTGAAATCGGATGCGCTTACAGACATGCTCCCCTCTCTGGAAGTCTGAGACATGTGTGAAAATTTTCTAAGTCCAGAAAAAAAAAATTTTCAACTTTTTTTCAAATTTCCCCCAAGGGATATATATTTTACCCACACATTTGGAGCCCTCCTGGGATGCCCTCTAACATACTATAACCTCATTTAGCGGAGATTTTCACAAAAAAGTGAAATTTTCAAAAAGTGAAAATTTTTCCAAAAAATGACTAAGTATGAAGGACTCATCGGGTGAAACGCTCTGGAACTGAAATCGGATGCGCTTACAGACATGCTCCACTCTCTGGAAGTCTGAGACATGTGTGAAAATTTTCTAAGTCCAGAAAAAAAAAATTTTCAACTTTTTTTCAAATTTCCCCCCAAGGGATATATATTTTACCCACACATTTGGAGCCCTCCTGGGATGCCCTCTAACATACTATAACCTCATTTAGCCGAGATTTTCACAAAAAAGTGAAATTTTCAAAAAGTGGAAATTTTTCCAAAAAACGACTAAGTATGAAGGACTCATCGGGTGAAACGCTCTGGAACTGAAATCGGATGCTCGCACTGACATGCTCCCCTCTCTGGAAGTCTGAGATATGTGTGAAAATTTTCGAAGTCCAGAAAAAAAAATTTTTCAACTTTTTTTCAAATTTCCCCCCAAGGGATATATATTTTACCCACACATTTGGAGCCCTCCTGGGATGCCCTCTAACATACTATAACCTCATTTAGCGGAGATTTTCACAAAAAAGTGAAATTTTCCAAAAGTCAGAAATTTTGCAAGAAACGACTAAGTATGAAGGACTCATCGGGTGAAACGCTCTGGAACTGAAATCGGATGCGCTTACAGACATGCTCCCCTCTCTGGAAGTCTGAGACATGTGTGAAAATTTTCTATGTCCAGAAAAAAAAAATTTTTTAACTTTATTTCAAATTTCCCCACAAGGGATATATATTTTACCCACACATTTGGAGCCCTCCTGGGATGCCCTCTAACATACTATAACCTCATTTAGCGGAGATTTTCACAAAAAAGTGAAATTTTCAAAAAGTCAGAAATTTTGCAAAAAACGACTAAGTATGAAGGACTCATCGGGTGAATCACTCTGGAACTGAAATCGGATGCTCGCACTGACATGCTCCCCTCTCTGGAAGTCTGAGATATGTGTGAAAATTTTCGAAGTCCAGAAAAAAAAATTTTTCAACTTTTTTTCAAATTTCCCCCCAAGGGATATATATTTTACCCACACATTTGGAGCCCTCCTGGGATGCCCTCTAACATACTATAACCTCATTTAGCGGAGATTTTCACAAAAAAGTGAAATTTTCCAAAAGTCAGAAATTTTGCAAGAAACGACTAAGTATGAAGGACTCATCGGGTGAAACGCTCTGGAACTGAAATCGGATGCTCGCACTGACATGCTCCCCTCTCTGGAAGTCTGAGATATGTGTGAAAATTTTCGAAGTCCAGAAAAAAAAATTTTTCAACTTTTTTTCAATTTTCCCCCCAAGGGATATATATTTTACCCACACATTTGGAGCCCTCCTGGGATGCCCTCTAACATACTATAACCTCATTTAGCGGAGATTTTCACAAAAAAGTGAAATTTTCCAAAAGTCAGAAATTTTGCAAGAAACGACTAAGTATGAAGGACTCATCGGGTGAAACGCTCTGGAACTGAAATCGGATGCGCTTACAGACATGCTCCCCTCTCTGGAAGTCTTACACATGTGTGAAAATTTTCTAAGTCCAGAAAAAAAATTTTTTTCAACTTTTTTTCAAATTTCCCCCCAGGGATATATATTTTACCCACACATTTGGAGCCTTCCTGGGATGCCCTCTAACATACTATAACCTCATTTAGCGGAGATTTTCACAAAAAAGTGAAATTTTCAAAAAGTGAGAAATTTTGCAAAAAACGACTAAGTATGAAGGGCTCATCGGGTGAATCGCTCTGGAACTGAAATCGGATGCGCTTACAGACATGCTCCCCTCTCTGGAAGTCTGAGACATGTGTGAAAATTTTCTAAGTCCAGAAAAAAAAAATTTTCAACTTTTTTTCAAATTTCCCCCAAGGGATATATATTTTACCCACACATTTGGAGCCCTCCTGGGATGCCCTCTAACATACTATAACCTCATTTAGCGGAGATTTTCACAAAAAAGTGAAATTTTCAAAAAGTGAAAATTTTTCCAAAAAATGACTAAGTATGAAGGACTCATCGGGTGAAACGCTCTGGAACTGAAATCGGATGCGCTTACAGACATGCTCCACTCTCTGGAAGTCTGAGACATGTGTGAAAATTTTCTAAGTCCAGAAAAAAAAAATTTTCAACTTTTTTTCAAATTTCCCCCCAAGGGATATATATTTTACCCACACATTTGGAGCCCTCCTGGGATGCCCTCTAACATACTATAACCTCATTTAGCCGAGATTTTCACAAAAAAGTGAAATTTTCAAAAAGTGGAAATTTTTCCAAAAAACGACTAAGTATGAAGGACTCATCGGGTGAAACGCTCTGGAACTGAAATCGGATGCTCGCACTGACATGCTCCCCTCTCTGGAAGTCTGAGATATGTGTGAAAATTTTCGAAGTCCAGAAAAAAAAATTTTTCAACTTTTTTTCAAATTTCCCCCCAAGGGATATATATTTTACCCACACATTTGGAGCCCTCCTGGGATGCCCTCTAACATACTATAACCTCATTTAGCGGAGATTTTCACAAAAAAGTGAAATTTTCCAAAAGTCAGAAATTTTGCAAGAAACGACTAAGTATGAAGGACTCATCGGGTGAAACGCTCTGGAACTGAAATCGGATGCGCTTACAGACATGCTCCCCTCTCTGGAAGTCTTACACATGTGTGAAAATTTTCTAAGTCCAGAAAAAAAATTTTTTTCAACTTTTTTTCAAATTTCCCCCAAGGGATATATATTTTACCCACACATTTGGAGCCTTCCTGGGATGCCCTCTAACATACTATAACCTCATTTAGCGGAGATTTTCACAAAAAAGTGAAATTTTCAAAAAGTGAGAAATTTTGCAAAAAACGACTAAGTATGAAGGGCTCATCGGGTGAATCGCTCTGGAACTGAAATCGGATGCGCTTACAGACATGCTCCCCTCTCTGGAAGTCTGAGACATGTGTGAAAATTTTCTAAGTCCAGAAAAAAAAAATTTTCAACTTTTTTTCAAATTTCCCCCAAGGGATATATATTTTACCCACACATTTGGAGCCCTCCTGGGATGCCCTCTAACATACTATAACCTCATTTAGTGGAGATTTTCACAAAAAAGTGAAATTTTCCAAAAGTCAGAAATTTTGCAAGAAACGACTAAGTATGAAGGACTCATCGGGTGAAACGCTCTGGAACTGAAATCGGATGGGCTTACAGACATGCTCCCCTCTCTGGAAGTCTTACACATGTGTGAAAATTTTCAAAGTCCAGAAAATAAATTTTTTTCAACTTTTTTTCAAATTTCCCCCAAGGGATATATATTTTACCCACACATTTGGAGCCCTCCTGGGATGCCCTCTAACATACTATAACCTCATTTAGCGGAGATTTTCACAAAAAAGTGAAATTTTCAAAAAGTGGAAATTTTTCCAAAAAACGACTAAGTATGAAGGACTCATCGGGTGAAACGCTCTGGAACTGAAATCGGATGCGCTTACAGACATGCTCCCCTCTCTGGACGTCTTACACATGTGTGAAAATTTTCAAAGTCCAGAAAAAAAAATTTTTTCAACTTTTTTTCAAATTTCCCCCAAGGGATATATATTTTACCCACACATTTGGAGCCCTCCTGGGATGCCCTCTAACATACTATAACCTCATTTAGCGGAGATTTTCACAAAAAAAGTGAAATTTTCAAAAAGTCAGAAATTTTGCAAGAAACGACTAAGTATGAAGTACTCATCGGGTGAAACGCTCTGGAACTGAAATCGGATGCGCTTACAGACATGCTCCCCTCTCTGGACGTCTTACACATGTGTGAAAATTTTCAAAGTCCAGAAAAAAAAATTTTTTCAACTTTTTTTCAAATTTCCCCCAAGGGATATATATTTTACCCACACATTTGGAGCCCTCCTGGGATGCCCTCTAACATACTATAACCTCATTTAGTGGAGATTTTCACAAAAAAGTGAAATTTTCAAAAAGTGGAAATTTTTCCAAAAAACGACTAAGTATGAAGGACTCATCGGGTGAAACGCTCTGGAACTGAAATCGGATGCGCTTACAGACATGCTCCCCTCTCTGGAAGTCTGAGACATGTTTGAAAATTTTCTAAGTCCAGAAAAAAAAAATTTTCAACTTTTTTTCAAATTTCCCCCCAAGGGATATATATTTTACGCACACATTTAGAGCCCTCCTGGGATGCCCTCTAACATACTATAACCTCATTTAGCGGAGATTTTCACAAAAAAGTGAAATTTTCAAAAAGTCAGAAATTTTGCAAGAAACGACTAAGTATGAAGGACTCATGGAGTGAAACGCTCTGGAACTGAAATCGGATGCGCTTACAGACATGCTCCCCTCTCTGGAAGTCTGAGACCTGTGTGAAAATTTTCTAAGTCCAGAAAAAAAAAATTTTTCAACTTTTTTTCAAATTTGCCCTCAAGGGATATATATTTTACCCACACATTTGGAGCCCTCCTGGGATGCCATCTAACATACTATAACCTCATTTAGCGGAGATTTTCACAAAAAAGTGACATTTTCAAAAAGTGGAAATTTTTCCAAAAAACTACTAAGTATGAAGGACTCATCGGGTGAAAGGCTCTGGAACTGAAATCGGATGCGCTTACAGACATGCTCCCCTCTCTGGAAGTCTTACACATGTGTGAAAATTTTCTAAGTCCAGAAAAAAAAAATTTTTCAACTTTTTTTCAAATTTCCCCCAAGGGATATATATTTTACCCACACATTTGGAGCCCTCCTGGGATGCCCTCTAACATACTATAACCTCATTTAGCGGAGATTTTCACAAAAAAGTGAAATTTTCAAAAAGTGAGAAATTTTGCAAAAAACGACTAAGTATGAAGGACTCATCGGGTGAAACGCTCTGGAACTGAAATCGGATGCGCTTACAGACATGCTCCCCTCTCTGGAAGTCTGAGACATGTGTGAAAATTTTCTGTCCAGAAAAAAAAAAATTTTTAACTTTTTTTCAAATTTCCCCACAAGGGATATATATTTTACCCACACATTTGGAGCCCTCCTGGGATGCCCTCTAACATACTATAACCTCATTTAGCGGAGATTTTCACAAAAAAGTGAAATTTTCAAAAAGTGGAAATTTTTCCAAAAAACGACTAAGTATGAAGGACTCATCGGGTGAAACGCTTTGGAACTGAAATCAGATGCGCTTACAGACATGCTCCCCTCTCTGGAAGTCTGAGACATGTGTGAAAATTTTCTAAGTCCAGAAAATAAATTTTTTTCAACTTTTTTTCAAATTTCCCCCCAAGGGATATATATTTTACCCACACATGTGGAGCCCTCCTGGGATGCCCTCTAACATACTATAACCTCATTTAGCGGAGATTTTCACAAAAAAAGTGAAATTTTCAAAAAGTCAGAAATTTTGCAAAAAACGACTAAGTATGAAGGACTCATCGGGTAAATCGCTCTGGAACTGAAATCGGATGCGCGCACTGACATGCTCCCCTCTCTGGAAGTCTGAGACATGTGTGAAAATTTTCTAAGTCCAGAAAAAAAAAATTTTTTCAACTTTTATTCAAATTTCCCCTCAAGGGATGTATATTTTACCCACACATTTGGAGCCCTCCTGGGATGCCCTCTAACATACTATGACCTCATTTAGCGGAGATTTTCACAAAAAAGTGAAATTTTCCAAAAGTCAGAAATTTTGCAAGAAACGACTAAGTATGAAGGACTCATCGGGTGAAACGCTCTGGAACTGAAATCGGATGCGCTTACAGACATGCTCCCCTCTCTGGACGTCTTACACATGTGTGAAAATTTTCAAAGTCCAGAAAAAAAATTTTTTTCAACTTTTTTTCAAATTTCCCCCAAGGGATATATATTTTACCCACACATTTGGAGCCCTCCTGGGATGCCCTCTAACATACTATAACCTCATTTAGCGGAGATTTTCACAAAAAAGTGAAATTTTCAAAAAGTCAGAAATTTTGCAAGAAACGACTAAGTATGAAGGACTCATGGGGTGAAACGCTCTGGAACTGAAATCGGATGCGCTTACAGACATGCTCCCCTCTCTGGAAGTCTGAGACATGTGTGAAAATTTTCTAAGTCCAGAAAAAAAAAATTTTTCAAATTTTTTTCAAATTTCCCCTCAAGGGATATATATTTTACCCACACATTTGGAGCCCTCCTGGGATGCCCTCTAACATACTATAACCTCATTTAGCGGAGATTTTCACAAAAAAGTGAAATTTTCAAAAAGTGGAAATTTTTCCAAAAAACGACTAAGTATGAAGGACTCATCGGGTGAAACGCTCTGAAACTGAAATCGGATGCGCTTACAGACATGCTCCCCTCTCTGGAAGTCTTACACTTGTGTGAAAATTTTCTAAGTCCAGAAAAGAAAATTTTTTCAACTTTTTTTCAAATTTCCCCCCAAGGGATATATATTTTACCCACACATTTGGAGCCCTCCTGGGATGCCCTCTAACATACTATAACCTCATTTAGCGGAGATTTTCACAAAAAAGTGAAATTTTCAAAAAGTCAGAAATTTTGCAAAAAACGACTAAGTATGAAGGACTCATCGGGTGAAACGCTCTGGAACTGAAATCGGATGCGCGCACTAACATGCTCCCCTCTCTGGAAGTCTGAGACATGTGTGAAAATTTTCTAAGTCCAGAAAAAAAATAATTTTTAACTTTTTTTCAAATTTCCCGACAAGGGATATATATTTTACCCACACAGTTGGAGCCCTCCTGGAATGCCCTCTAACATACTATCACCTCATTTAGCGGAGATTTTCACAAAAAAGTGAAATTTTCAAAAAGTCAGAAATTTTGCAAAAAACGACTAAGTGTGAAGGACTCATCGGGTGAAACGCTCTGGAACTGAAATCGGATGCGCTTACAGACATGATCCCCTCTCTGGAAGTCTGAGACATGTGTGAAAATTTTCTAAGTCCAGAAAAAAAAAAATTTAAAATTTTTTTTCAAATTTCCCCCCAAGGGATATATATTTTACCCACACATTTGGAGCCCTCCTGGGATACCCTCTAACATACTATAACCTCATTTAGCGGAGATTTTCACAAAAAAGTGAAATTTTCAAAAAGTCAGAAATTTTGCAAAAAACGACTAAGTATGAAGGACTCATCGGGTGAATCGCTCTGGAACTGAAATCGGATGCGCGCACTGACATGCTCCCCTCTCTGGAAGTCTGAGATATGTGTGAAAATTTTCTAAGTCCAGAAAAAAAAATTTTTCAACTTTTTTTCAAATTTCCCCCAAGGGATATATATTTTACCCACACATTTGGAGCCCTCCTGGGATGCCCTCTAACATACTATAACCTCATTTAGCGGAGATTTTCACAAAAAAGTGAAATTTTCCAAAAGTCAGAAATTTTGCAAGAAACGACTAAGTATGAAGGACTCATCGGGTGAAACGCTCTGGAACTGAAATCGGATGCGCTTACAGACATGCTCCCCTCTCTGGAAGTCTTACACATGTGTGAAAATTTTCAAAGTCCAGAAAATAAATTTTTTTCAACTTTTTTTCAAATTTCCCCCAAGGGATATATATTTTACCCACACATTTGGAGCCCTCCTGGGATGCCCTCTAACATACTATAACCTCATTTAGCGGAGATTTTCACAAAAAAGTGAAATTTTCAAAAAGTGGAAATTTTTCCAAAAAACGACTAAGTATGAAGGACTCATCGGGTGAAACGCTCTGGAACTGAAATCGGATGCGCTTACAGACATGCTCCCTTCTCTGGAAGTCTGAGACATGTGTGAAAATTTTCTAAGTCCAGAAAAAAAATTTTTTTCAACTTTTTTTCAAATTTCCCCACAAGGGATATATATTTTACCCACACATTTGGAGCCCTCCTGGGATGCCCTCTAACATACTATAACCTCATTTAGCGGAGATTTTCACAAAAAAGTGAAATTTTCAAAAAGTGGAAATTTTTCCAAAAAACGACTAACTATGAAGGACTCATCGGGTGAAACGCTCTGGAACTGAAATCAGATGCGCTTACAGACATGCTCCCCTCTCTGGAAGTCTGAGACATGTGTGAAAATTTTCTAAGTCCAGAAAAAAAAATTTTTTCAACTTTTTTTCAAATTTCCCCCCAAGGGATATATATTTTACCCACACATGTGGAGCCCTCCTGGGATGCCCTCTAACATACTATAACCTCATTTAGCGGAGATTTTCACAAAAAAAGTGAAATTTTCAAAAAGTCAGAAATTTTGCAAGAAACGACTAAGTATGAAGTACTCATCGGGTGAAACGCTCTGGAACTGAAATCGGATGCGTTTACAGACATGCTCCCCTCTCTGGACGTCTTACACATGTGTGAAAATTTTCAAAGTCCAGAAAAAAAATTTTTTTCAACTTTTTTTCAAATTTCCCCCAAGGGATATATATTTTACCCACACATTTGGAGCCCTCCTGGGATGCCCTCTAACATACTATAACCTCATTTAGTGGAGATTTTCACAAAAAAGTGAAATTTTCAAAAAGTGGAAATTTTTCCAAAAAACGACTAAGTATGAAGGACTCATCGGGTGAAACTCTCTGGAACTGAAATCGGATGCGCTTACAGACATGCTCCCCTCTCTGGAAGTCTGAGACATGTTTGAAAATTTTCTAAGTCCAGAAAAAAAAAATTTTCAACTTTTTTTCAAATTTCCCCCCAAGGGATATATATTTTACGCACACATTTAGAGCCCTCCTGGGATGCCCTCTAACATACTATAACCTCATTTAGCGGAGATTTTCACAAAAAAGTGAAATTTTCAAAAAGTCAGAAATTTTGCAAGAAACGACTAAGTATGAAGGACTCATGGGGTGAAACGCTCTGGAACTGAAATCGGATGCGCTTACAGACATGCTCCCCTCTCTGGAAGTCTGAGACCTGTGTGAAAATTTTCTAAGTCCAGAAAAAAAAAATTTTTCAACTTTTTTTCAAATTTCCCCTCAAGGGATATATATTTTACCCACACATTTGGAGCCCTCCTGGGATGCCATCTAACATACTATAACCTCATTTAGCGGAGATTTTCACAAAAAAGTGAAATTTTCAAAAAGTGGAAATTTTTCCAAAAAACGACTAAGTATGAAGGACTCATCGGGTGAAGCGCTCTGGAACTGAAATCGGATGCGCTTACAGACATGCTCCCCTCTCTGGAAGTCTTACACATGTGTGAAAATTTTCTAAGTCCAGAAAAACAAAATTTTTCAACTTTTTTTCAAATTTCCCCCAAGGGATATATATTTTACCCACACATTTGGAGCCCTCCTGGGATGCCCTCTAACATACTATAACCTCATTTAGCGGAGATTTTCACAAAAAAAGTGAAATTTTCAAAAAGTCAGAAATTTTGCAAGAAACGACTAAGTATGAAGTACTCATCGGGTGAAACGCTCTGGAACTGAAATCGGATGCGCTTACAGACATGCTCCCCTCTCTGGACGTCTTACACATGTGTGAAAATTTTCAAAGTCCAGAAAAAAAATTTTTTTCAACTTTTTTTCAAATTTCCCCCAAGGGATATATATTTTACCCACACATTTGGAGCCCTCCTGGGATGCCCTCTAACATACTATAACTTCATTTAGCGGAGATTTTCACAAAAAAGTGAAATTTTCAAAAAGTGAGAAATTTTGCAAAAAACGACTAAGTATGAAGGACTCATCGGGTGAAACGCTCTGGAACTGAAATCGGATGCGCTTACAGACATGCTCCCCTCTCTGGAAGTCTGAGACATGTGTGAAAATTTTCTAAGTCCAGAAAAAAAATTTTTTTCAACTTTTTTTCAAATTTCCCCCCAAGGGATATATATTTTACCCACACATGTGGAGCCCTCCTGGGATGCCCTCTAACATACTATAACCTCATTTAGCGGAGATTTTCACAAAAAAAGTGAAATTTTCAAAAAGTCAGAAATTTTGCAAAAAACGACTAAGTATGAAGGACTCATCGGGTAAATCGCTCTGGAACTGAAATCGGATGCGCGCACTGACATGCTCCCCTCTCTGGAAGTCTGAGACATGTGTGAAAATTTTCTAAGTCCAGAAAAAAAAAATTTTTTCAACTTTTATTCAAATTTCCCCTCAAGGGATGTATATTTTACCCACACATTTGGAGCCCTCCTGGGATGCCCTCTAACATACTATGACCTCATTTAGCGGAGATTTTCACAAAAAAGTGAAATTTTCCAAAAGTCAGAAATTTTGCAAGAAACGACTAAGTATGAAGGACTCATCGGGTGAAACGCTCTGGAACTGAAATCGGATGCGCTTACAGACATGCTCCCCTCTCTGGACGTCTTACACATGTGTGAAAATTTTCAAAGTCCAGAAAAAAAAAATTTTTCAACTTTTTTTCAAATTTCCCCCAAGGGATATATATTTTACCCACACATTTGGAGCCCTCCTGGGATGCCCTCTAACATACTATAACCTCATTTAGCGGAGATTTTCACAAAAAAGTGAAATTTTCAAAAAGTCAGAAATTTTGCAAGAAACGACTAAGTATGAAGGACTCATGGGGTGAAACGCTCTGGAACTGAAATCGGATGCGCTTACAGACATGCTCCCCTCTCTGGAAGTCTGAGACATGTTTGAAAATTTTCTAAGTCCAGAAAAAAAAAATTTTTCAACTTTTTTTCAAATTTCCCCTCAAGGGATATATATTTTACCCACATATTTGGAGCCCTCCTGGGATGCCCTCTAACATACTATAACCTCATTTAGCGGAGATTTTCACAAAAAAGTGAAATTTTCAAAAAGTCAGAAATTTTGCAAAAAACGACTAAGTATGAAGGACTCATCGGGTGAAACGCTCTGGAACTGAAATCGGATGCGCGCACTAACATGCTCCCCTCTCTGGAAGTCTGAGACATTTGTGAAAATTTTCTAAGTCCAGAAAAAAAATAATTTTTAACTTTTTTTCAAATTTCCCGACAAGGGATATATATTTTACCCACACAGTTGGAGCCCTCCTGGAATGCCCTCTAACATACTATAACCTCATTTAGCGGAGATTTTCACAAAAAAGTGAAATTTTCAAAAAGTCAGAAATTTTGCAAAAAACGACTACGTATCAAGGACTCATCGGGTGAAACGCTCTGGAACTGAAATCGGATGCGCTTACAGACATGATCCCCTCTCTGGAAGTCTGAGACATGTGTGAAAATTTTCTAAGTCCAGAAAAAAAAAAATTTAAAAATTTTTTTCAAATTTCCCCCCAAGGGATATATATTTTACCCACACATTTGGAGCCCTCCTGGGATACCCTCTAACATACTATAACCTCATTTAGCGGAGATTTTCACAAAAAAGTGAAATTTTCAAAAAGTCAGAAATTTTGCAAAAAACGACTAAGTATGAAGGACTCATCGGGTGAATCGCTCTGGAACTGAAATCGGATGCGCGCACTGACATGCTCCCCTCTCTGGAAGTCTGAGATATGTGTGAAAATTTTCTAAGTCCAGAAAAAAAAATTTTTCAACTTTTTTTCAAATTTCCCCCAAGGGATATATATTTTACCCACACATTTGGAGCCCTCCTGGGATGCCCTCTAACATACTATAACCTCATTTAGCGGAGATTTTCACAAAAAAGTGAAATTTTCAAAAAGTGGAAATTTTTCCAAAAAACGACTAAGTATGAAGGACTCATCGGGTGAAACGCTCTGGAACTGAAATCGGATGCGCTTACAGACATGCTCCCTTCTCTGGAAGTCTGAGACATGTGTGAAAATTTTCTAAGTCCAGAAAAAAAATTTTTTTCAACTTTTTTTCAAATTTCCCCACAAGGGATATATATTTTACCCACACATTTGGAGCCCTCCTGGGATGCCCTCTAACATACTATAACCTCATTTAGCGGAGATTTTCACAAAAAAGTGAAATTTTCAAAAAGTGGAAATTTTTCCAAAAAACGACTAACTATGAAGGACTCATCGGGTGAAACGCTCTGGAACTGAAATCAGATGCGCTTACAGACATGCTCCCCTCTCTGGAAGTCTGAGACATGTGTGAAAATTTTCTAAGTCCAGAAAAAAAAATTTTTTCAACTTTTTTTCAAATTTCCCCCCAAGGGATATATATTTTACCCACACATGTGGAGCCCTCCTGGGATGCCCTCTAACATACTATAACCTCATTTAGCGGAGATTTTCACAAAAAAAGTGAAATTTTCAAAAAGTCAGAAATTTTGCAAGAAACGACTAAGTATGAAGTACTCATCGGGTGAAACGCTCTGGAACTGAAATCGGATGCGTTTACAGACATGCTCCCCTCTCTGGACGTCTTACACATGTGTGAAAATTTTCAAAGTCCAGAAAAAAATTTTTTTTCAACTTTTTTTCAAATTTCCCCCAAGGGATATATATTTTACCCACACATTTGGAGCCCTCCTGGGATGCCCTCTAACATACTATAACCTCATTTAGTGGAGATTTTCACAAAAAAGTGAAATTTTCAAAAAGTGGAAATTTTTCCAAAAAACGACTAAGTATGAAGGACTCATCGGGTGAAACTCTCTGGAACTGAAATCGGATGCGCTTACAGACATGCTCCCCTCTCTGGAAGTCTGAGACATGTTTGAAAATTTTCTAAGTCCAGAAAAAAAAAATTTTCAACTTTTTTTCAAATTTCCCCCAAGGGATATATATTTTACCCACACATTTGGAGCCCTCCTGGGATGCCCTCTAACATACTATAACCTCATTTAGCGGAGATTTTCACAAAAAAGTGAAATTTTCAAAAAGTCAGAAATTTTGCAAGAAACGACTAAGTATGAAGGACTCATCGGGTGAAACGCTCTGGAACTGAAATCGGATGCGCTTACAGACATGCTCCCCTCTCTGGAAGTCTTACACATGTGTGAAAATTTTCAAAGTCCAGAAAATAAATTTTTTTCAACTTTTTTTCAAATTTCCCCCAAGGGATATATATTTTACCCACACATTTGGAGCCCTCCTGGGATGCCCTCTAACATACTATAACCTCATTTAGCGGAGATTTTCACAAAAAAGTGAAATTTTCAAAAAGTGGAAATTTTTCCAAAAAACGACTAAGTATGAAGGACTCATCGGGTGAAACGCTCTGGAACTGAAATCGGATGCGCTTACAGACATGCTCCCTTCTCTGGAAGTCTGAGACATGTGTGAAAATTTTCTAAGTCCAGAAAAAAAATTTTTTTCAACTTTTTTTCAAATTTCCCCACAAGGGATATATATTTTACCCACACATTTGGAGCCCTCCTGGGATGCCCTCTAACATACTATAACCTCATTTAGCGGAGATTTTCACAAAAAAGTGAAATTTTCAAAAAGTGGAAATTTTTCCAAAAAACGACTAACTATGAAGGACTCATCGGGTGAAACGCTCTGGAACTGAAATCAGATGCGCTTACAGACATGCTCCCCTCTCTGGAAGTCTGAGACATGTGTGAAAATTTTCTAAGTCCAGAAAAAAAAATTTTTTCAACTTTTTTTCAAATTTCCCCCCAAGGGATATATATTTTACCCACACATGTGGAGCCCTCCTGGGATGCCCTCTAACATACTATAACCTCATTTAGCGGAGATTTTCACAAAAAAAGTGAAATTTTCAAAAAGTCAGAAATTTTGCAAGAAACGACTAAGTATGAAGTACTCATCGGGTGAAACGCTCTGGAACTGAAATCGGATGCGTTTACAGACATGCTCCCCTCTCTGGACGTCTTACACATGTGTGAAAATTTTCAAAGTCCAGAAAAAAAATTTTTTTCAACTTTTTTTCAAATTTCCCCCAAGGGATATATATTTTACCCACACATTTGGAGCCCTCCTGGGATGCCCTCTAACATACTATAACCTCATTTAGTGGAGATTTTCACAAAAAAGTGAAATTTTCAAAAAGTGGAAATTTTTCCAAAAAACGACTAAGTATGAAGGACTCATCGGGTGAAACTCTCTGGAACTGAAATCGGATGCGCTTACAGACATGCTCCCCTCTCTGGAAGTCTGAGACATGTTTGAAAATTTTCTAAGTCCAGAAAAAAAAAATTTTCAACTTTTTTTCAAATTTCCCCCCAAGGGATATATATTTTACGTACACATTTAGAGCCCTCCTGGGATGCCCTCTAACATACTATAACCTCATTTAGCGGAGATTTTCACAAAAAAGTGAAATTTTCAAAAAGTCAGAAATTTTGCAAGAAACGACTAAGTATGAAGGACTCATGGGGTGAAACGCTCTGGAACTGAAATCGGATGCGCTTACAGACATGCTCCCCTCTCTGGAAGTCTGAGACCTGTGTGAAAATTTTCTAAGTCCAGAAAAAAAAAATTTTTCAACTTTTTTTCAAATTTCCCCTCAAGGGATATATATTTTACCCACACATTTGGAGCCCTCCTGGGATGCCATCTAACATACTATAACCTCATTTAGCGGAGATTTTCACAAAAAAGTGAAATTTTCAAAAAGTGGAAATTTTTCCAAAAAACGACTAAGTATGAAGGACTCATCGGGTGAAGCGCTCTGGAACTGAAATCGGATGCGCTTACAGACATGCTCCCCTCTCTGGAAGTCTTACACATGTGTGAAAATTTTCTAAGTCCAGAAAAACAAAATTTTTCAACTTTTTTTCAAATTTCCCCCAAGGGATATATATTTTACCCACACATTTGGAGCCCTCCTGGGATGCCCTCTAACATACTATAACCTCATTTAGCGGAGATTTTCACAAAAAAAGTGAAATTTTCAAAAAGTCAGAAATTTTGCAAGAAACGACTAAGTATGAAGTACTCATCGGGTGAAACGCTCTGGAACTGAAATCGGATGCGCTTACAGACATGCTCCCCTCTCTGGACGTCTTACACATGTGTGAAAATTTTCAAAGTCCAGAAAAAAAATTTTTTTCAACTTTTTTTCAAATTTCCCCCAAGGGATATATATTTTACCCACACATTTGGAGCCCTCCTGGGATGCCCTCTAACATACTATAACCTCATTTAGCGGAGATTTTCACAAAAAAGTGAAATTTTCAAAAAGTGAGAAATTTTGCAAAAAACGACTAAGTATGAAGGACTCATCGGGTGAAACGCTCTGGAACTGAAATCGGATGCGCTTACAGACATGCTCCCCTCTCTGGAAGTCTGAGACATGTGTGAAAATTTTCTAAGTCCAGAAAAAAAATTTTTTTCAACTTTTTTTCAAATTTCCCCCCAAGGGATATATATTTTACCCACACATGTGGAGCCCTCCTGGGATGCCCTCTAACATACTATAACCTCATTTAGCGGAGATTTTCACAAAAAAAGTGAAATTTTCAAAAAGTCAGAAATTTTGCAAAAAACGACTAAGTATGAAGGACTCATCGGGTAAATCGCTCTGGAACTGAAATCGGATGCGCGCACTGACATGCTCCCCTCTCTGGAAGTCTGAGACATGTGTGAAAATTTTCTAAGTCCAGAAAAAAAAAATTTTTTCAACTTTTATTCAAATTTCCCCTCAAGGGATGTATATTTTACCCACACATTTGGAGCCCTCCTGGGATGCCCTCTAACATACTATGACCTCATTTAGCGGAGATTTTCACAAAAAAGTGAAATTTTCCAAAAGTCAGAAATTTTGCAAGAAACGACTAAGTATGAAGGACTCATCGGGTGAAACGCTCTGGAACTGAAATCGGATGCGCTTACAGACATGCTCCCCTCTCTGGAAGTCTGAGACATGTTTGAAAATTTTCTAAGTCCAGAAAAAAAAAATTTTTCAACTTTTTTTCAAATTTCCCCTCAAGGGATATATATTTTACCCACATATTTGGAGCCCTCCTGGGATGCCCTCTAACATACTATAACCTCATTTAGCGGAGATTTTCACAAAAAAGTGAAATTTTCAAAAAGTCAGAAATTTTGCAAAAAACGACTAAGTATGAAGGACTCATCGGGTGAAACGCTCTGGAACTGAAATCGGATGCGCGCACTAACATGCTCCCCTCTCTGGAAGTCTGAGACATGTGTGAAAATTTTCTAAGTCCAGAAAAAAAATAATTTTTAACTTTTTTTCAAATTTCCCGACAAGGGATATATATTTTACCCACACAGTTGGAGCCCTCCTGGAATGCCCTCTAACATACTATAACCTCATTTAGCGGAGATTTTCACAAAAAAGTGAAATTTTCAAAAAGTCAGAAATTTTGCAAAAAACGACTACGTATGAAGGACTCATCGGGTGAAACGCTCTGGAACTGAAATCGGATGCGCTTACAGACATGATCCCCTCTCTGGAAGTCTGAGACATGTGTGAAAATTTTCTAAGTCCAGAAAAAAAAAAATTTAAAAATTTTTTTCAAATTTCCCCCCAAGGGATATATATTTTACCCACACATTTGGAGCCCTCCTGGGATACCCTCTAACATACTATAACCTCATTTAGCGGAGATTTTCACAAAAAAGTGAAATTTTCAAAAAGTCAGAAATTTTGCAAAAAACGACTAAGTATGAAGGACTCATCGGGTGAATCGCTCTGGAACTGAAATCGGATGCGCGCACTGACATGCTCCCCTCTCTGGAAGTCTGAGATATGTGTGAAAATTTTCTAAGTCCAGAAAAAAAAATTTTACAACTTTTTTTCAAATTTCCCCCAAGGGATATATATTTTACCCACACATTTGGAGCCCTCCTGGGATGCCCTCTAACATACTATAACCTCATTTAGCGGAGATTTTCACAAAAAAGTGAAATTTTCCAAAAGTCAGAAATTTTGCAAGAAACGACTAAGTATGAAGGACTCATCGGGTGAAACGCTCTGGAACTGAAATCGGATGCGCTTACAGACATGCTCCCCTCTCTGGAAGTCTTACACATGTGTGAAAATTTTCAAAGTCCAGAAAATAAATTTTTTTCAACTTTTTTTCAAATTTCCCCCAAGGGATATATATTTTACCCACACATTTGGAGCCCTCCTGGGATGCCCTCTAACATACTATAACCTCATTTATAGCGGAGATTTTCACAAAAAAGTGAAATTTTCAAAAAGTGGAAATTTTTCCAAAAAACGACTAAGTATGAAGGACTCATCGGGTGAAACGCTCTGGAACTGAAATCGGATGCGCTTACAGACATGCTCCCCTCTCTGGAAGTCTGAGACATGTGTGAAAATTTTCTAAGTCCAGAAAAAAAATTTTTTTCAACTTTTTTTCAAATTTCCCCACAAGGGATATATATTTTACCCACACATTTGGAGCCCTCCTGGGATGCCCTCTAACATACTATAACCTCATTTAGCGGAGATTTTCACAAAAAAGTGAAATTTTCAAAAAGTGGAAATTTTTCCAAAAAACGACTAAGTATGAAGGACTCATCGGGTGAAACGCTCTGGAACTGAAATCAGATGCGATTACAGACATGCTTCCCTCTCTGGAAGTCTGAGACATGTGTGAAAATTTTCTAAGTCCAGAAAAAAAAATTTTTTCAACTTTTTTTCAAATTTCCCCCCAAGGGATATATATTTTACCCACACATGTGGAGCCCTCCTGGGATGCCCTCTAACATACTATAACCTCATTTAGCGGAGATTTTCACAAAAAAAGTGAAATTTTCAAAAAGTCAGAAATTTTGCAAGAAACGACTAAGTATGAAGTACTCATCGGGTGAAACGCTCTGGAACTGAAATCGGATGCGCTTACAGACATGCTCCCCTCTCTGGACGTCTTACACATGTGTGAAAATTTTCAAAGTCCAGAAAAAAATTTTTTTTCAACTTTTTTTCAAATTTCCCCCAAGGGATATATATTTTACCCACACATTTGGAGCCCTCCTGGGATGCCCTCTAACATACTATAACCTCATTTAGTGGAGATTTTCACAAAAAAGTGAAATTTTCAAAAAGTGGAAATTTTTCCAAAAAACGACTAAGTATGAAGGACTCATCGGGTGAAACGCTCTGGAACTGAAATCGGATGCGCTTACAGACATGCTCCCCTCTCTGGAAGTCTGAGACATGTGTGAAAATTTTCTAAGTCCAGAAAAAAAAATTTTTCAACTTTTTTTCAAATTTCCCCCCAAGGGATATATATTTTACCCACACATTTGGAGCCCTCCTGGGATGCCCTCTAACATACTATAACCTCATTTAGCGGAGATTTTCACAAAAAAGTGAAATTTTCAAAAAGTCAGAAATTTTGCAAGAAACGACTAAGTATGAAGGACTCATCGGGTGAAACATTCTGGAACTGAAATCGGATGCGCGCACTGACATGCTCCCCTCTCTGGAAGTCTGAGACATGTGTGAAAATTTTCTAAGTCCAGAAAAAAAAATTTTTCAACTTTTTTTCAAATTTCCCCCAAGGGATATATATTTTACCCACACATTTGGAGCCCTCCTGGGATGCCCTCTAACATACTATAACCTCATTTAGCGGAGATTTTCACAAAAAAGTGAAATTTTCCAAAAGTCAGAAATTTTGCAAGAAACGACTAAGTATGAAGGACTCATCGGGTGAAACGCTCTGGAACTGATATCGGATGCGCTTACAGACATGCTCCCCTCTCTGGAAGTCTTACACATGTGTGAAAATTTTCAAAGTCCAGAGAATAAATTTTTTTCAACTTTTTTTCAAATTTCCCCCAAGGGATATATATTTTACCCACACATTTGGAGCCCTCCTGGGATGCCCTCTAACATACTATAACCTCATTTAGCGGAGATTTTCACAAAAAAGTGAAATTTTCAAAAAGTGGAAATTTTTCCAAAAAACGACTAAGTATGAAGGACTCATCGGGTGAAACGCTCTGGAACTGAAATCGGATGCGCTTACAGACATGCTCCCCTCTCTGGAAGTCTGAGACATGTGTGAAAATTTTCTAAGTCCAGAAAAAAAATTTTTTTCAACTTTTTTTCAAATTTCCCCACAAGGGATATATATTTTACCCACACATTTGGAGCCCTCCTGGGATGCCCTCTAACATACTATAACCTCATTTAGCGGAGATTTTCACAAAAAAGTGAAATTTTCAAAAAGTGGAAATTTTTCCAAAAAACGACTAAGTATGAAGGACTCATCGGGTGAAACGCTCTGGAACTGAAATCAGATGCGATTACAGACATGCTCCCCTCTCTGGAAGTCTGAGACATGTGTGAAAATTTTCTAAGTCCAGAAAAAAAAATTTTTTCAACTTTTTTTCAAATTTCCCCCCAAGGGATATATATTTTACCCACACATGTGGAGCCCTCCTGGGATGCCCTCTAACATACTATAACCTCATTTAGCGGAGATTTTCACAAAAAAAGTGAAATTTTCAAAAAGTCAGAAATTTTGCAAGAAACGACTAAGTATGAAGTACTCATCGGGTGAAACGCTCTGGAACTGAAATCGGATGCGCTTACAGACATGCTCCCCTCTCTGGACGTCTTACACATGTGTGAAAATTTTCAAAGTCCAGAAAAAAATTTTTTTTCAACTTTTTTTCAAATTTCCCCCAAGGGATATATATTTTACCCACACATTTGGAGCCCTCCTGGGATGCCCTCTAACATACTATAACCTCATTTAGTGGAGATTTTCACAAAAAAGTGAAATTTTCAAAAAGTGGAAATTTTTCCAAAAAACGACTAAGTATGAAGGACTCATCGGGTGAAACGCTCTGGAACTGAAATCGGATGCGCTTACAGACATGCTCCCCTCTCTGGAAGTCTGAGACATGTGTGAAAATTTTCTAAGTCCAGAAAAAAAAATTTTTCAACTTTTTTTCAAATTTCCCCCCAAGGGATATATATTTTACCCACACATTTGGAGCCCTCCTGGGATGCCCTCTAACATACTATAACCTCATTTAGCGGAGATTTTCACAAAAAAGTGAAATTTTCAAAAAGTCAGAAATTTTGCAAGAAACGACTAAGTATGAAGGACTCATCGGGTGAAACACTCTGGAACTGAAATCGGATGCGCGCACTGACATGCTCCCCTCTCTGGAAGTCTGAGACATGTGTGAAAATTTTCTAAGTCCAGAAAAAAAAAATTTTAAAACTTTTTTTCAAATTTCCCCCCAAGGGATATATATTTTACCCACACATTTGGAGCCCTCCTGGGATGCCCTCTAACATACTATAACCTCATTTAGCGGAGATTTTCACAAAAAAGTGAAATTTTCAAAAAGTCAGAAATTTTGCAAAAAACGACTAAGTATGAAGGACTCATCGGGTGAATCGCTCTGGAACTGAAATCAGATGCGCGCACTAACATGCTCCCCTCTCTGGAAGTCTGAGACATGTGTGAAAATTTTCTAAGTCCAGAAAAAAAATAATTTTTAACTTTTTTTCAAATTTCCCCACAAGGGATATATATTTTACCCACACATGTGGAGACCTCCTGGGATTCCCTCTAACATACTATAACCTCATTTAGCAGAGATTTTCACAAAAAAGTGAAATCTTCAAAAAGTGAAAATTTTTCCAAAAAACGACTAAGTATGAAGGACTCATCGGGTGAAACGCTCTGGAACTGAAATCGGATGCGCTTACAGACATGATCCCCTCTCTGGAAGTCTGAGACATGTGTGAAAATTTTCTAAGTCCAGAAAAAAAAAATTTTCAACTTTTTTTCAAATTTCCCCCCAAGGGATATATATTTTACGCACACATTTAGAGCCCTCCTGGGATGCCCTCTAACATACTATAACCTCATTTAGCGGAGATTTTCACAAAAAAGTGAAATTTTCAAAAAGTCAGAAATTTTGCAAGAAACGACTAAGTATGAAGGACTCATGGGGTGAAACGCTCTGGAACTGAAATCGGATGCGCTTACAGACATGCTCCCCTCTCTGGAAGTCTGAGACCTGTGTGAAAATTTTCTAAGTCCAGAAAAAAAAAATTTTTCAACTTTTTTTCAAATTTCCCCTCAAGGGATATATATTTTACCCACACATTTGGAGCCCTCCTGGGATGCCATCTAACATACTATAACCTCATTTAGCGGAGATTTTCACAAAAAAGTGAAATTTTCAAAAAGTGGAAATTTTTCCAAAAAACGACTAAGTATGAAGGACTCATCGGGTGAAGCGCTCTGGAACTGAAATCGGATGCGCTTACAGACATGCTCCCCTCTCTGGAAGTCTTACACATGTGTGAAAATTTTCTAATTCCAGAAAAACAAAATTTTTCAACTTTTTTTCAAATTTCCCCCAAGGGATATATATTTTACCCAAACATTTGGAGCCCTCCTGGGATGCCCTCTAACATACTATAACCTCATTTAGCGGAGATTTTCACAAAAAAGTGAAATTTTCAAAAAGTGAGAAATTTTGCAAAAAACGACTAAGTATGAAGGACTCATCGGGTGAAACGCTCTGGAACTGAAATCGGATGCGCTTACAGACATGCTCCCCTCTCTGCAAGTCTGAGACATGTGTGAAAATTTTCTGTCCAGAAAAAAAAAAAATTTTAACTTTTTTTCAAATTTCCCCACAAGGGATATATATTTTACCCACACATTTGGAGCCCTCCTGGGATGCCCTCTAACATACTATAACCTCATTTAGCGGAGATTTTCACAAAAAAGTGAAATTTTCAAAAAGTGGAAATTTTTCCAAAAAACGACTAAGTATGAAGGACTCATTGGGTGAAACGCTTTGGAACTGAAATCAGATGTGCTTACAGACATGCTCCCCTCTCTGGAAGTCTGAGACATGTGTGAAAATTTTCTAAGTCCAGAAAAAAAAAATTTTCAACTTTTTTTCAAATTTCCCCCCAAGGGATATATATTTTACGCACACATTTAGAGCCCTCCTGGGATGCCCTCTAACATACTATAACCTCATTTAGCGGAGATTTTAACAAAAAAGTGAAATTTTCAAAAAGTCAGAAATTTTGCAAGAAACGACTAAGTATGAAGGACTCATGGGGTGAAACGCTCTGGAACTGAAATCGGATGCGCTTACAGACATGCTCCCCTCTCTGGAAGTCTGAGACCTGTGTGAAAATTTTCTAAGTCCAGAAAAAAAAAATTTTCAACTTTTTTTCAAATTTCCCCCCAAGGGATATATATTTGACGCACACATTTAGAGCCCTCCTGGGATGCCCTCTAACATACTATAACCTCATTTAGCGGAGATTTTCACAAAAAAGTGAAATTTTCAATAAGTCAGAAATTTTGCAAGAAACGACTAAGTATGAAGGACTCATGGGGTGAAACGCTCTGGAACTGAAATCGGATGCGCTTACAGACATGCTCCCCTCTCTGGAAGTCTGAGACCTGTGTGAAAATTTTCTAAGTCCAGAAAAAAAAAATTTTTCAACTTTTTTTCAAATTTCCCCTCAAGGGATATATATTTTACCCACACATTTGGAGCCCTCCTGGGATGCCATCTAACATACTATAACCTCATTTAGCGGAGATTTTCACAAAAAAGTGAAATTTTCAAAAAGTGGAAATTTTTCCAAAAAACGACTAAGTATGAAGGACTCATCGGGTGAAGCGCTCTGGAACTGAAATCGGATGCGCTTACAGACATGCTCCCCTCTCTGGAAGTCTTACACATGTGTGAAAATTTTCTAAGTCCAGAAAAACAAAATTTTTCAACTTTTTTTCAAATTTCCCCCAAGGGATATATATTTTACCCAAACATTTGGAGCCCTCCTGGGATGCCCTCTAACATACTATAACCTCATTTAGCGGAGATTTTCACAAAAAAGTGAAATTTTCAAAAAGTGAGAAATTTTGCAAAAAACGACTAAGTATGAAGGACTCATCGGGTGAAACGCTCTGGAACTGAAATCGGATGCGCTTACAGACATGCTCCCCTCTCTGGAAGTCTGAGACATGTGTGAAAATTTTCTGTCCAGAAAAAAAAAAATTTTTAACTTTTTTTCAAATTTCCCCACAAGGGATATATATTTTACCCACACATTTGGAGCCCTCCTGGGATGCCCTCTAACATACTATAACCTCATTTAGCGGAGATTTTCACAAAAAAGTGACATTTTCAAAAAGTGGAAATTTTTCCAAAAAACGACTAAGTATGAAGGACTCATCGGGTGAAACGCTTTGGAACTGAAATCAGATGTGCTTACAGACATGCTCCCCTCTCTGGAAGTCTGAGACATGTGTGAAAATTTTCTAAGTCCAGAAAAAAAAAATTTTCAACTTTTTTTCAAATTTCCCCCCAAGGGATATATATTTTACGCACACATTTAGAGCCCTCCTGGGATGCCCTCTAACATACTATAACCTCATTTAGCGGAGATTTTCACAAAAAAGTGAAATTTTCAAAAAATCAGAAATTTTGCAAGAAACGACTAAGTATGAAGGACTCATGGGGTGAAACGCTCTGGAACTGAAATCGGATGCGCTTACAGACATGCTCCCCTCTCTGTAAGTCTGAGACCTGTGTGAAAATTTTCTAAGTCCAGAAAAAAAAAAATTTTCAACTTTTTTTCAAATTTCCCCTCAAGGGATATATATTTTACCCACACATTTGGAGCCCTCCTGGGATGCCATCTAACATACTATAACCTCATTTAGCGGAGATTTTCACAAAAAAGTGAAATTTTCAAAAAGTGGAAATTTTTCCAAAAAACGACTAAGTATGAAGGACTCATCGGGTGAAGCGCTCTGGAACTGAAATCGGATGCGCTTACAGACATGCTCCCCTCTCTGGAAGTCTTACACATGTGTGAAAATTTTCTAAGTCCAGAAAAACAAAATTTTTCAACTTTTTTTCAAATTTCCCCCAAGGGATATATATTTTACCCAAACATTTGGAGCCCTCCTGGGATGCCCTCTAACATACTATAACCTCATTTAGCGGAGATTTTCACAAAAAAGTGAAATTTTCAAAAAGTGAGAAATTTTGCAAAAAACGACTAAGTATGAAGGACTCATCGGGTGAAACGCTCTGGAACTGAAATCGGATGCGCTTACAGACATGCTCCCCTCTCTGGAAGTCTGAGACATGTGTGAAAATTTTCTGTCCAGAAAAAAAAAAATTTTTAACTTTTTTTCAAATTTCCCCACAAGGGATATATATTTTACCCACACATTTGGAGCCCTCCTGGGATGCCCTCTAACATACTATAACCTCATTTAGCGGAGATTTTCACAAAAAAGTGACATTTTCAAAAAGTGGAAATTTTTCCAAAAAACGACTAAGTATGAAGGACTCATCGGGTGAAACGCTTTGGAACTGAAATCAGATGTGCTTACAGACATGCTCCCCTCTCTGGAAGTCTGAGACATGTGTGAAAATTTTCTAAGTCCAGAAAAAAAAAATTTTCAACTTTTTTTCAAATTTCCCCCCAAGGGATATATATTTTACGCACACATTTAGAGCCCTCCTGGGATGCCCTCTAACATACTATAACCTCATTTAGCGGAGATTTTCACAAAAAAGTGAAATTTTCAAAAAATCAGAAATTTTGCAAGAAACGACTAAGTATGAAGGACTCATGGGGTGAAACGCTCTGGAACTGAAATCGGATGCGCTTACAGACATGCTCCCCTCTCTGTAAGTCTGAGACCTGTGTGAAAATTTTCTAAGTCCAGAAAAAAAAAAATTTTCAACTTTTTTTCAAATTTCCCCTCAAGGGATATATATTTTACCCACACATTTGGAGCCCTCCTGGGATGCCATCTAACATACTATAACCTCATTTAGCGGAGATTTTCACAAAAAAGTGAAATTTTCAAAAAGTGGAAATTTTTCCAAAAAACGACTAAGTATGAAGGACTCATCGGGTGAAGCGCTCTGGAACTGAAATCGGATGCGCTTACAGACATGCTCCCCTCTCTGGAAGTCTTACACATGTGTGAAAATTTTCTAAGTCCAGAAAAACAAAATTTTTCAACTTTTTTTCAAATTTTCCCCAAGGGATATATATTTTACCCAAACATTTGGAGCCCTCCTGGGATGCCCTCTAACATACTATAACCTCATTTAGCGGAGATTTTCACAAAAAAGTGAAATTTTCAAAAAGTGAGAAATTTTTCAAAAAACGACTAAGTATGAAGGACTCATCGGGTGAAACGCTCTGGAACTGAAATCGGATGCGCTTACAGACATGCTCCCCTCTCTGGAAGTCTGAGACATCTGTGAAAATTTTCTGTCCAGAAAAAAAAAATTTTTTAACTTTTTTTCAAATTTCCCCACAAGGGATATATATTTTACCCACACATTTGGAGCCCTCCTGGGATGCCCTCTAACATACTATAACCTCATTTAGCAGAGATTTTCACAAAAAAAGTGAAATTTTCAAAAAGTCAGAAATTTTGCAAAAAACGACTAAGTATGAAGGACTCATCGGGTAAATCGCTCTGGAACTGAAATCGGATGCGCGCACTGACATGCTCCCCTCTCTGGAAGTCTGAGACATGTGTGAAAATTTTCTAAGTCCAGAAAAAAAAATTTTTTTCAACTTTTATTCAAATTTCCCCTCAAGGGATGTATATTTTACCCACACATTTGGAGCCCTCCTGGGATGCCCTCTAACATACTATGACCTCATTTAGCGGAGATTTTCACAAAAAAGTGAAATTTTCCAAAAGTCAGAAATTTTGCAAGAAACGACTAAGTATGAAGGACTCATCGAGTGAAACGCTCTGGAACTGAAATCGGATGCGCTTACAGACATGCTCCCCTCTCTGGAACTCTGAGACATGTGTGAAAATTTTCTATGTCCAGAAAAAAAAAAATTTTTAACTTTTTTTCAAATTTCCCCACAAGGGATATATATTTTACCCACACATTTGGAGCCCTCCTGGGATGCCCTCTAACATACTATAACCTCATTTAGCGGAGATTTTCACAAAAAAGTGAAATTTTCAAAAAGTGGAAATTTTTCCAAAAAACGACTAAGTATGAAGGACTCATCGGGTGAAACGCTCTGAAACTGAAATCGGATGCGCTTACAGACATGCTCCCCTCTCTGGAAGTCTTACACATGTGTGAAAATTTTCTAAGTCCAGAAAAGAAAATTTTTCAACTTTTTTTCAAATTTCCCCCCAAGGGATATATATTTTACCCACACATTTGGAGCCCTCCTGGGATGCCCTCTAACATACTATAACCTCATTTAGCGGAGATTTTCACAAAAAAGTGAAATTTTCAAAAAGTCAGAAATTTTGCAAAAAATGACTAAGTATGAAGGACTCATCGGGTGAAACGCTCTGGAACTGAAATCGGATGCGCTTACAGACATGATCCCCTCTCTGGAAGTCTGAGACATGTGTGAAAATTTTCTAAGTCCAGAAAAAAAAAATTTAAAACTTTTTTTCAAATTTCCCCCCAAGGGATATATATTTTACCCACACATTTGGAGCCCTCCTGGGATACCCTCTAACATACTATAACCTCATTTAGCGGAGATTTTCACAAAAAAGTGAAATTTTCAAAAAGTCAGAAATTTTGCAAAAAACGACTAAGTATGAAGGACTCATCGGGTGAATCGCTCTGGAACTGAAATCGGATGCGCGCACTGACATGCTCCCCTCTCTGGAAGTCTGAGATATGTGTGAAAATTTTCTAAGTCCAGAAAAAAAAATTTTTCAACTTTTTTTCAAATTTCCCCCAAGGGATATATATTTTACCCACACATTTGGAGCCCTCCTGGGATGCCCTCTAACATACTATAACCTCATTTAGCGGAGATTTTCACAAAAAAGTGAAATTTTCCAAAAGTCAGAAATTTTGCAAGAAACGACTAAGTATGAAGGACTCATCGGGTGAAAAGCTCTGGAACTGAAATCGGATGCGCTTACAGACATGCTCCCCTCTCTGGAAGTCTTACACATGTGTGAAAATTTTCAAAGTCCAGAAAATAAATTTTTTTCAACTTTTTTTCAAATTTCCCCCAAGGGATATATATTTTACCCACACATTTGGAGCCCTCCTGGGATGCCCTCTAACATACTATAACCTCATTTAGCGGAGATTTTCACAAAAAAGTGAAATTTTCAAAAAGTGGAAATTTTTCCAAAAAACGACTAAGTATGAAGGACTCATCGGGTGAAACGCTCTGGAACTGAAATCGGATGCGCTTACAGACATGCTCCCCTCTCTGGAAGTCTTACACATGTGTGAAAATTTTCTAAGTCCAGAAAAAAAAATTTTTTCAACTTTTTTTCAAATTTCCCCCAAGGGATATATATTTTACCCACACATTTGGAGCCCTCCTGGGATGCCCTCTAACATACTATAACCTCATTTAGCGGAGATTTTCACAAAAAAGTGAAATTTTCAAAAAGTCAGAAATTTTGCAAGAAACGACTAAGTATGAAGGACTCATCGGGTGAAACGCTCTGGAACTGAAATCGGATGCGCTTACAGACATGCTCCCCTCTCTGGACGTCTTACACATGTGTGAAAATTTTCAAAGTCCAGAAAAAAAAATTTTTTCAACTTTTTTTCAAATTTCCCCCAAGGGATATATATTTTACCCACACATTTGGAGCCCTCCTGGGATGCCCTCTAACATACTATAACCTCATTTAGCGGAGATTTTCACAAAAAAGTGAAATTTTCAAAAAGTGGAAATTTTTCCAAAAAACGACTATGAAGGACTCATCGGGTGAAACGCTCTGGAACTGAAATCGGATGCGCTTACAGACATGCTCCCCTCTCTGGAAGTCTGAGACATGTGTGAAAATTTTCTATGTCCAGAAAAAAAAAATTTTTTAACTTTTTTTCAAATTTCCCCACAAGGGATATATATTTTACCCACACATTTGGAGCCCTCCTGGGATGCCCTCTAACATACTATAACCTCATTTAGCGGAGATTTTCACAAAAAAGTGAAATTTTCAAAAAGTGGAAATTTTTCCAAAAAACGACTAAGTATGAAGGACTCATCGGGTGAAACGCTCTGGAACTGAAATCAGATGCGCTTACAGACATGCTCCCCTCTCTGGAAGTCTGAGACATGTGTGAAAATTTTCTAAGTCCAGAAAAATAAATTTTTTCAACTTTTTTTCAAATTTCCCCCCAAGGGATATATATTTTACCCACACATGTGGAGCCCTCCTGGGATGCCCTCTAACATACTATAACCTCATTTAGCGGAGATTTTCACAAAAAAAGTGAAATTTTCAAAAAGTCAGAAATTTTGCAAAAAACGACTAAGTATGAAGGACTCATCGGGTAAATCGCTCTGGAACTGAAATCGGATGCGCGCACTGACATGCTCCCCTCTCTGGAAGTCTGAGACATGTGTGAAAATTTTCAAAGTCAAGAAAATAAATTTTTTTCAACTTTTTTTCAAATTTCCCCACAAGGGATATATATTTTACCCACACATTTGGAGCCCTCCTGGGATGCCCTCTAACATACTATAACCTCATTTAGCGGAGATTTTCACAAAAAAGTGAAATTTTCCAAAAGTCAGAAATTTTGCAAGAAACGACTAAGTATGAAGGACTCATCGGGTGAAACGCTCTGGAACTGAAATCGGATGCGCTTACAGACATGCTCCCCTCTCTGGACGTCTTACACATGTGTGAAAATTTTCAAAGTCCAGAAAAAAAAATTTTTTCAACTTTTTTTCAAATTTCCCCCAAGGGATATATATTTTACCCACACATTTGGAGCCCTCCTGGGATGCCCTCTAACATACTATAACCTCATTTAGCGGAGATTTTCACAAAAAAGTGAAATTTTCAAAAAGTGGAAATTTTTCCAAAAAACGACTAAGTATGAAGGACTCATCGGGTGAAACGCTCTGGAACTGAAATCAGATGCGCTTACAGACATGCTCCCCTCTCTGGAAGTCTGAGACATGTGTGAAAATTTTCTAAGTCCAGAAAAATAAATTTTTTCAACTTTTTTTCAAATTTCCCCCCAAGGGATATATATTTTACCCACACATGTGGAGCCCTCCTGGGATGCCCTCTAACATACTATAACCTCATTTAGCGGAGATTTTCACAAAAAAAGTGAAATTTTCAAAAAGTCAGAAATTTTGCAAAAAACGACTAAGTATGAAGGACTCATCGGGTAAATCGCTCTGGAACTGAAATCGGATGCGCGCACTGACATGCTCCCCTCTCTGGAAGTCTGAGACATGTGTGAAAATTTTCAAAGTCAAGAAAATAAATTTTTTTCAACTTTTTTTCAAATTTCCCCACAAGGGATATATATTTTACCCACACATTTGGAGCCCTCCTGGGATGCCCTCTAACATACTATAACCTCATTTAGCGGAGATTTTCACAAAAAAGTGAAATTTTCCAAAAGTCAGAAATTTTGCAAGAAACGACTAAGTATGAAGGACTCATCGGGTGAAACGCTCTGGAACTGAAATCGGATGCGCTTACAGACATGCTCCCCTCTCTGGACGTCTTACACATGTGTGAAAATTTTCAAAGTCCAGAAAAAAAAATTTTTTCAACTTTTTTTCAAATTTCCCCCAAGGGATATATATTTTACCCACACATTTGGAGCCCTCCTGGGATGCCCTCTAACATACTATAACCTCATTTAGCGGAGATTTTCACAAAAAAGTGAAATTTTCAAAAAGTGGAAATTTTTCCAAAAAACGACTAAGTATGAAGGACTCATCGGGTGAAACGCTCTGGAACTGAAATCGGATGCGCTTACAGACATGCTCCCCTCTCTGGAAGTCTGAGACATGTGTGAAGATTTTCAATGTCCAGAAAAAAAAAATTTTTCTAACTTTTTTTCAAATTTCCCCACAAGGGATATATATTTTACCCACACATTTGGAGCCCTCCTGGGATGCCCTCTAACATACCATAACCTCATTTAGCGGAGATTTTCACAAAAAAGTGAAATTTTCAAAAAGTGGAAATTTTTCCAAAAAACTACTAAGTATGAAGGACTCATCGGGTGAAACGCTCTGGAACTGAAATCAGATGCGCTTACAGACATGCTGCCCTCTCTGGAAGTCTGAGACATGTGTGAAAATTTTCTAAGTCCAGAAAAAAAATTTTTTTCAACTTTTTTTCAAATTTCCCCCCAAGGGATATATATTTTACCCACACATGTGGAGCCCTCCTGGGATGCCCTCTAACATACTATAACCTCATTTAGTGGAGATTTTCACAAAAAAAGTGAAATTTTCAAAAAGTCAGAAATTTTGCAAGAAACGACTAAGTATGAAGGACTCATCGGGTGAAACGCTCTGGAACTGAAATCGGATGCGCTTACAGACATGCTCCCCTCTCTGGACGTCTTACACATGTGTGAAAATTTTCAAAGTCCAGAAAAAAAAATTTTTTCAACTTTTTTTCAAATTTCCCCCAAGGGATATATATTTTACCCACACATTTGGAGCCCTCCTGGGATGCCCTCTAACATACTATAACCTCATTTAGCGGAGATTTTCACAAAAAAGTGAAATTTTCAAAAAGTGGAAATTTTTCCAAAAAACGACTATGAAGGACTCATCGGGTGAAACGCTCTGGAACTGAAATCGGATGCGCTTACAGACATGCTCCCCTCTCTGGAAGTCTGAGACATGTGTGAAAATTTTCTATGTCCAGAAAAAAAAAATTTTTTAACTTTTTTTCAAATTTCCCCACAAGGGATATATATTTTACCCACACATTTGGAGCCCTCCTGGGATGCCCTCTAACATACTATAACCTCATTTAGCGGAGATTTTCACAAAAAAGTGAAATTTTCAAAAAGTGGAAATTTTTCCAAAAAACGACTAAGTATGAAGGACTCATCGGGTGAAACGCTCTGGAACTGAAATCAGATGCGCTTACAGACATGCTCCCCTCTCTGGAAGTCTGAGACATGTGTGAAAATTTTCTAAGTCCAGAAAAATAAATTTTTTCAACTTTTTTTCAAATTTCCCCCCAAGGGATATATATTTTACCCACACATGTGGAGCCCTCCTGGGATGCCCTCTAACATACTATAACCTCATTTAGCGGAGATTTTCACAAAAAAAGTGAAATTTTCAAAAAGTCAGAAATTTTGCAAAAAACGACTAAGTATGAAGGACTCATCGGGTAAATCGCTCTGGAACTGAAATCGGATGCGCGCACTGACATGCTCCCCTCTCTGGAAGTCTGAGACATGTGTGAAAATTTTCAAAGTCAAGAAAATAAATTTTTTTCAACTTTTTTTCAAATTTCCCCACAAGGGATATATATTTTACCCACACATTTGGAGCCCTCCTGGGATGCCCTCTAACATACTATAACCTCATTTAGCGGAGATTTTCACAAAAAAGTGAAATTTTCCAAAAGTCAGAAATTTTGCAAGAAACGACTAAGTATGAAGGACTCATCGGGTGAAACGCTCTGGAACTGAAATCGGATGCGCTTACAGACATGCTCCCCTCTCTGGACGTCTTACACATGTGTGAAAATTTTCAAAGTCCAGAAAAAAAAATTTTTTCAACTTTTTTTCAAATTTCCCCCAAGGGATATATATTTTACCCACACATTTGGAGCCCTCCTGGGATGCCCTCTAACATACTATAACCTCATTTAGCGGAGATTTTCACAAAAAAGTGAAATTTTCAAAAAGTGGAAATTTTTCCAAAAAACGACTAAGTATGAAGGACTCATCGGGTGAAACGCTCTGGAACTGAAATCAGATGCGCTTACAGACATGCTCCCCTCTCTGGAAGTCTGAGACATGTGTGAAAATTTTCTAAGTCCAGAAAAATAAATTTTTTCAACTTTTTTTCAAATTTCCCCCCAAGGGATATATATTTTACCCACACATGTGGAGCCCTCCTGGGATGCCCTCTAACATACTATAACCTCATTTAGCGGAGATTTTCACAAAAAAAGTGAAATTTTCAAAAAGTCAGAAATTTTGCAAAAAACGACTAAGTATGAAGGACTCATCGGGTAAATCGCTCTGGAACTGAAATCGGATGCGCGCACTGACATGCTCCCCTCTCTGGAAGTCTGAGACATGTGTGAAAATTTTCAAAGTCAAGAAAATAAATTTTTTTCAACTTTTTTTCAAATTTCCCCACAAGGGATATATATTTTACCCACACATTTGGAGCCCTCCTGGGATGCCCTCTAACATACTATAACCTCATTTAGCGGAGATTTTCACAAAAAAGTGAAATTTTCCAAAAGTCAGAAATTTTGCAAGAAACGACTAAGTATGAAGGACTCATCGGGTGAAACGCTCTGGAACTGAAATCGGATGCGCTTACAGACATGCTCCCCTCTCTGGACGTCTTACACATGTGTGAAAATTTTCAAAGTCCAGAAAAAAAAATTTTTTCAACTTTTTTTCAAATTTCCCCCAAGGGATATATATTTTACCCACACATTTGGAGCCCTCCTGGGATGCCCTCTAACATACTATAACCTCATTTAGCGGAGATTTTCACAAAAAAGTGAAATTTTCAAAAAGTGGAAATTTTTCCAAAAAACGACTAAGTATGAAGGACTCATCGGGTGAAACGCTCTGGAACTGAAATCGGATGCGCTTACAGACATGCTCCCCTCTCTGGAAGTCTGAGACATGTGTGAAGATTTTCAATGTCCAGAAAAAAAAAATTTTTCTAACTTTTTTTCAAATTTCCCCACAAGGGATATATATTTTACCCACACATTTGGAGCCCTCCTGGGATGCCCTCTAACATACCATAACCTCATTTAGCGGAGATTTTCACAAAAAAGTGAAATTTTCAAAAAGTGGAAATTTTTCCAAAAAACTACTAAGTATGAAGGACTCATCGGGTGAAACGCTCTGGAACTGAAATCAGATGCGCTTACAGACATGCTGCCCTCTCTGGAAGTCTGAGACATGTGTGAAAATTTTCTAAGTCCAGAAAAAAAATTTTTTTCAACTTTTTTTCAAATTTCCCCCCAAGGGATATATATTTTACCCACACATGTGGAGCCCTCCTGGGATGCCCTCTAACATACTATAACCTCATTTAGTGGAGATTTTCACAAAAAAAGTGAAATTTTCAAAAAGTCAGAAATTTTGCAAAAAACGACTAAGTATGAAGGACTCATCGGGTAAATCGCTCTGGAACTGAAATCGGATGCGTGCACTGACATGCTCCCCTCTCTGGAAGTCTGAGACATGTGTGAAAATTTTCTAAGTCCAGAAAAAAAATTTTTTTTCAACTTTTAATCAAATTTCCCCTCAAGGGATATATATTTTACCCACACATTTGGAGCCCTCCTGGGATGCCCTCTAACATACTATGACCTCATTTAGCGGAGATTTTCACAAAAAAGTGAAATTTTCAAAAAGTGAGAAATTTTGCAAAAAACGACTAAGTATGAAGGACTCATCGGGTGAAACACTCTGGAACTGAAATCGGATGCGCTTACAGACATGCTCCCCTCTCTGGAAATCTGAGACATGTGTGAAAATTTTCTGTCCAGAAAAAAAAATTTTTTTAACTTTTTTTCAAATTTCCCCCAAGGGATATATATTTTACCCACACATTTGGAGCCCTCCTGGGATGCCATCTAACATACTATAACCTCATTTAGCGGAGATTTTCACAAAAAAGTGAAATTTTCAAAAAGTGGAAATTTTTCCAAAAAACGACTAAGTATGAAGGACTCATCGGGTGAAGCGCTCTGGAACTGAAATCGGATGCGCTTACAGACATGCTCCCCTCTCTGGAAGTCTTACACATGTGTGAAAATTTTCTAAGTCCAGAAAAACAAAATTTTTCAACTTTTTTTCAAATTTCCCCCAAGGGATATATATTTTACCCAAACATTTGGAGCCCTCCTGGGATGCCCTCTAACATACTATAACCTCATTTAGCGGAGATTTTCACAAAAAAGTGAAATTTTCAAAAAGTGAGAAATTTTGCAAAAAACGACTAAGTATGAAGGACTCATCGGGTGAAACGCTCTGGAACTGAAATCGGATGCGCTTACAGACATGCTCCCCTCTCTGGAAGTCTGAGACATCTGTGAAAATTTTCTGTCCAGAAAAAAAAAATTTTTTAACTTTTTTTCAAATTTCCCCACAAGGGATATATATTTTACCCACACATTTGGAGCCCTCCTGGGATGCCCTCTAACATACTATAACCTCATTTAGCAGAGATTTTCACAAAAAAAGTGAAATTTTCAAAAAGTCAGAAATTTTGCAAAAAACGACTAAGTATGAAGGACTCATCGGGTAAATCGCTCTGGAACTGAAATCGGATGCGCGCACTGACATGCTCCCCTCTCTGGAAGTCTGAGACATGTGTGAAAATTTTCTAAGTCCAGAAAAAAAAAATTTTTTCAACTTTTATTCAAATTTCCCCTCAAGGGATGTATATTTTACCCACACATTTGGAGCCCTCCTGGGATGCCCTCTAACATACTATGACCTCATTTAGCGGAGATTTTCACAAAAAAGTGAAATTTTCCAAAAGTCAGAAATTTTGCAAGAAACGACTAAGTATGAAGGACTCATCGAGTGAAACGCTCTGGAACTGAAATCGGATGCGCTTACAGACATGCTCCCCTCTCTGGAACTCTGAGACATGTGTGAAAATTTTCTATGTCCAGAAAAAAAAAAATTTTTAACTTTTTTTCAAATTTCCCCACAAGGGATATATATTTTACCCACACATTTGGAGCCCTCCTGGGATGCCCTCTAACATACTATAACCTCATTTAGCGGAGATTTTCACAAAAAAGTGAAATTTTCAAAAAGTGGAAATTTTTCCAAAAAACGACTAAGTATGAAGGACTCATCGGGTGAAACGCTCTGAAACTGAAATCGGATGCGCTTACAGACATGCTCCCCTCTCTGGAAGTCTTACACATGTGTGAAAATTTTCTAAGTCCAGAAAAAAAAATTTTTTCAACTTTTTTTCAAATTTCCCCCAAGGGATATATATTTTACCCACACATTTGGAGCCCTCCTGGGATGCCCTCTAACATACTATAACCTCATTTAGCGGAGATTTTCACAAAAAAGTGAAATTTTCAAAAAGTGAGAAATTTTGCAAAAAAACGGCTAAGTATGAAGGGCTCATAGGGTGAATCGCTCTGGAACTGAAATCGGATGCGCTTACAGACATGCTCCCCTCTCTGGAAGTCTGAGACATGTGTGAAAATTTTCTAAGTCCAGAAAAAAAAATTTTTTTCAACTTTTTTTCAAATTTCCCCTCAAGGGATATATATTTTACCCACACATTTGGAGCCCTCCTGGGATGCCCTCTAACATACTATAACCTCATTTAGCGGAGATTTTCACAAAAAAGTGAAATTTTCCAAAAGTCAGAAATTTTGCAAGAAACGACTAAGTATGAAGGACTCATCGGGTGAAACGCTCTGGAACTGAAATCGGATGCGCTTACAGACATGCTCCCCTCTCTGGACGTCTTACACATGTGTGAAAATTTTCAAAGTCCAGAAAAAAAAATTTTTTCAACTTTTTTTCAAATTTCCCCCAAGGGATATATATTTTACCCACACATTTGGAGCCCTCCTGGGATGCCCTCTAACATACTATAACCTCATTTAGCGGAGATTTTCACAAAAAAGTGAAATTTTCAAAAAGTGGAAATTTTTCCAAAAAACGACTATGAAGGACTCATCGGGTGAAACGCTCTGGAACTGAAATCGGATGCGCTTACAGACATGCTCCCCTCTCTGGAAGTCTGAGACATGTGTGAAAATTTTCTATGTCCAGAAAAAAAAAATTTTTTAACTTTTTTTCAAATTTCCCCACAAGGGATATATATTTTACCCACACATTTGGAGCCCTCCTGGGATGCCCTCTAACATACTATAACCTCATTTAGCGGAGATTTTCACAAAAAAGTGAAATTTTCAAAAAGTGGAAATTTTTCCAAAAAACGACTAAGTATGAAGGACTCATCGGGTGAAACGCTCTGGAACTGAAATCAGATGCGCTTACAGACATGCTCCCCTCTCTGGAAGTCTGAGACATGTGTGAAAATTTTCTAAGTCCAGAAAAAAAAATTTTTTCAACTTTTTTTCAAATTTCCCCCCAAGGGATATATATTTTACCCACACATGTGGAGCCCTCCTGGGATGCCCTCTAACATACTATAACCTCATTTAGCGGAGATTTTCACAAAAAAAGTGAAATTTTCAAAAAGTCAGAAATTTTGCAAAAAACGACTAAGTATGAAGGACTCATCGGGTAAATCGCTCTGGAACTGAAATCGGATGCGCGCACTGACATGCTCCCCTCTCTGGAAGTCTGAGACATGTGTGAAAATTTTCAAAGTCAAGAAAATAAATTTTTTTCAACTTTTTTTCAAATTTCCCCACAAGGGATATATATTTTACCCACACATTTGGAGCCCTCCTGGGATGCCTTCTAACATACTATAACCTCATTTAGCGGAGATTTTCACAAAAAAGTGAAATTTTCCAAAAGTCAGAAATTTTGCAAGAAATGACTAAGTATGAAGGACTCATCGGGTGAAACGCTCTGGAACTGAAATCGGATGCGCTTACAGACATGCTCCCCTCTCTGGACGTCTTACACATGTGTGAAAATTTTCAAAGTCCAGAAAAAAAAATTTTTTCAACTTTTTTTCAAATTTCCCCCAAGGGATATATATTTTACCCACACATTTGGAGCCCTCCTGGGATGCCCTCTAACATACTATAACCTCATTTAGCGGAGATTTTAACAAAAAAGTGAAATTTTCCAAAAGTCAGAAATTTTGCAAGAAACGACTAAGTATGAAGGACTCATCGGGTGAAACGCTCTGGAACTGAAATCGGATGCGCTTACAGACATGCTCCCCTCTCTGGACGTCTTACACATGTGTGAAAATTTTCAAAGTCCAGAAAAAAAATTTTTTTCAACTTTTTTTCAAATTTCCCCCAAGGGATATATATTTTACCCACACATTTGGAGCCCTCCTGGGATGCCCTCTAACATACTATAACCTCATTTAGCGGAGATTTTCACAAAAAAGTGAAATTTTCAAAAAGTGGAAATTTTTCCAAAAAACCACTAAGTATGAAGGACTCATCGGGTGAAACGCTCTGGAACTGAAATCAGATGCGCTTACAGACATGCTCCCCTCTCTGGAAGTCTGAGACATGTGTGAAAATTTTCTAAGTCCAGAAAAATAAATTTTTTCAACTTTTTTTCAAATTTCCCCCCAAGGGATATATACATTTTACCCACACATGTGGAGCCCTCCTGGGATGCCCTCTAACATACTATAACCTCATTTAGCGGAGATTTTCACAAAAAAAGTGAAATTTTCAAAAAGTCAGAAATTTTGCAAAAAACGACTAAGTATGAAGGACTCATCGGGTAAATCGCTCTGGAACTGAAATCGGATGCGCGCACTGACATGCTCCCCTCTCTGGAAGTCTGAGACATGTGTGAAAATTTTCAAAGTCAAGAAAATAAATTTTTTTCAACTTTTTTTCAAATTTCCCCACAAGGGATATATATTTTACCCACACATTTGGAGCCCTCCTGGGATGCCCTCTAACATACTATAACCTCATTTAGCGGAGATTTTCACAAAAAAGTGAAATTTTCCAAAAGTCAGAAATTTTGCAAGAAACGACTAAGTATGAAGGACTCATCGGGTGAAACGCTCTGGAACTGAAATCGGATGCGCTTACAGACATGCTCCCCTCTCTGGACGTCTTACACATGTGTGAAAATTTTCAAAGTCCAGAAAAAAAAATTTTTTCAACTTTTTTTCAAATTTCCCCCAAGGGATATATATTTTACCCACACATTTGGAGCCCTCCTGGGATGCCCTCTAACATACTATAACCTCATTTAGCGGAGATTTTCACAAAAAAGTGAAATTTTCAAAAAGTGGAAATTTTTCCAAAAAACGACTAAGTATGAAGGACTCATCGGGTGAAACGCTCTGGAACTGAAATCGGATGCGCTTACAGACATGCTCCCCTCTCTGGAAGTCTGAGACATGTGTGAAGATTTTCAATGTCCAGAAAAAAAAAATTTTTCTAACTTTTTTTCAAATTTCCCCACAAGGGATATATATTTTACCCACACATTTGGAGCCCTCCTGGGATGCCCTCTAACATACCATAACCTCATTTAGCGGAGATTTTCACAAAAAAGTGAAATTTTCAAAAAGTGGAAATTTTTCCAAAAAACTACTAAGTATGAAGGACTCATCGGGTGAAACGCTCTGGAACTGAAATCAGATGCGCTTACAGACATGCTGCCCTCTCTGGAAGTCTGAGACATGTGTGAAAATTTTCTAAGTCCAGAAAAAAAATTTTTTTCAACTTTTTTTCAAATTTCCCCCCAAGGGATATATATTTTACCCACACATGTGGAGCCCTCCTGGGATGCCCTCTAACATACTATAACCTCATTTAGTGGAGATTTTCACAAAAAAAGTGAAATTTTCAAAAAGTCAGAAATTTTGCAAAAAACGACTAAGTATGAAGGACTCATCGGGTAAATCGCTCTGGAACTGAAATCGGATGCGTGCACTGACATGCTCCCCTCTCTGGAAGTCTGAGACATGTGTGAAAATTTTCTAAGTCCAGAAAAAAAAATTTTTTTCAACTTTTAATCAAATTTCCCCTCAAGCGATATATATTTTACCCACACATTTGGAGCCCTCCTGGGATGCCCTCTAACATACTATGACCTCATTTAGCGGAGATTTTCACAAAAAAGTGAAATTTTCAAAAAGTGAGAAATTTTGCAAAAAACGACTAAGTATGAAGGACTCATCGGGTGAAACACTCTGGAACTGAAATCGGATGCGCTTACAGACATGCTCCCCTCTCTGGAAATCTGAGACATGTGTGAAAATTTTCTGTCCAGAAAAAAAATTTTTTTTAACTTTTTTTCAAATTTCCCCCAAGGGATATATATTTTACCCACACATTTGGAGCCCTCCTGGGATGCCATCTAACATACTATAACCTCATTTAGCGGAGATTTTCACAAAAAAGTGAAATTTTCAAAAAGTGGAAATTTTTCCAAAAAACGACTAAGTATGAAGGACTCATCGGGTGAAGCGCTCTGGAACTGAAATCGGATGCGCTTACAGACATGCTCCCCTCTCTGGAAGTCTTACACATGTGTGAAAATTTTCTAAGTCCAGAAAAACAAAATTTTTCAACTTTTTTTCAAATTTCCCCCAAGGGATATATATTTTACCCAAACATTTGGAGCCCTCCTGGGATGCCCTCTAACATACTATAACCTCATTTAGCGGAGATTTTCACAAAAAAGTGAAATTTTCAAAAAGTGAGAAATTTTGCAAAAAACGACTAAGTATGAAGGACTCATCGGGTGAAACGCTCTGGAACTGAAATCGGATGCGCTTACAGACATGCTCCCCTCTCTGGAAGTCTGAGACATCTGTGAAAATTTTCTGTCCAGAAAAAAAAAATTTTTTAACTTTTTTTCAAATTTCCCCACAAGGGATATATATTTTACCCACACATTTGGAGCCCTCCTGGGATGCCCTCTAACATACTATAACCTCATTTAGCAGAGATTTTCACAAAAAAAGTGAAATTTTCAAAAAGTCAGAAATTTTGCAAAAAACGACTAAGTATGAAGGACTCATCGGGTAAATCGCTCTGGAACTGAAATCGGATGCGCGCACTGACATGCTCCCCTCTCTGGAAGTCTGAGACATGTGTGAAAATTTTCTAAGTCCAGAAAAAAAAAATTTTTTCAACTTTTATTCAAATTTCCCCTCAAGGGATGTATATTTTACCCACACATTTGGAGCCCTCCTGGGATGCCCTCTAACATACTATGACCTCATTTAGCGGAGATTTTCACAAAAAAGTGAAATTTTCCAAAAGTCAGAAATTTTGCAAGAAACGACTAAGTATGAAGGACTCATCGAGTGAAACGCTCTGGAACTGAAATCGGATGCGCTTACAGACATGCTCCCCTCTCTGGAACTCTGAGACATGTGTGAAAATTTTCTATGTCCAGAAAAAAAAAAATTTTTAACTTTTTTTCAAATTTCCCCACAAGGGATATATATTTTACCCACACATTTGGAGCCCTCCTGGGATGCCCTCTAACATACTATAACCTCATTTAGCGGAGATTTTCACAAAAAAGTGAAATTTTCAAAAAGTGGAAATTTTTCCAAAAAACGACTAAGTATGAAGGACTCATCGGGTGAAACGCTCTGAAACTGAAATCGGATGCGCTTACAGACATGCTCCCCTCTCTGGAAGTCTTACACATGTGTGAAAATTTTCTAAGTCCAGAAAAGAAAATTTTTCAACTTTTTTTCAAATTTCCCCCCAAGGGATATATATTTTACCCACACATTTGGAGCCCTCCTGGGATGCCCTCTAACATACTATAACCTCATTTAGCGGAGATTTTCACAAAAAAGTGAAATTTTCAAAAAGTCAGAAATTTTGCAAAAAATGACTAAGTATGAAGGACTCATCGGGTGAAACGCTCTGGAACTGAAATCGGATGCGCTTACAGACATGATCCCCTCTCTGGAAGTCTGAGACATGTGTGAAAATTTTCTAAGTCCAGAAAAAAAAAATTTAAAACTTTTTTTCAAATTTCCCCCCAAGGGATATATATTTTACCCACACATTTGGAGCCCTCCTGGGATACCCTCTAACATACTATAACCTCATTTAGCGGAGATTTTCACAAAAAAGTGAAATTTTCAAAAAGTCAGAAATTTTGCAAAAAACGACTAAGTATGAAGGACTCATCGGGTGAATCGCTCTGGAACTGAAATCGGATGCGCGCACTGACATGCTCCCCTCTCTGGAAGTCTGAGATATGTGTGAAAATTTTCTAAGTCCAGAAAAAAAAATTTTTCAACTTTTTTTCAAATTTCCCCCAAGGGATATATATTTTACCCACACATTTGGAGCCCTCCTGGGATGCCCTCTAACATACTATAACCTCATTTAGCGGAGATTTTCACAAAAAAGTGAAATTTTCAAAAAGTGAGAAATTTTGCAAAAAAACGGCTAAGTATGAAGGGCTCATAGGGTGAATCGCTCTGGAACTGAAATCGGATGCGCTTACAGACATGCTCCCCTCTCTGGAAGTCTGAGACATGTGTGAAAATTTTCTAAGTCCAGAAAAAAAAATTTTTTTCAACTTTTTTTCAAATTTCCCCTCAAGGGATATATATTTTACCCACACATTTGGAGCCCTCCTGGGATGCCCTCTAACATACTATAACCTCATTTAGCGGAGATTTTCACAAAAAAGTGAAATTTTCCAAAAGTCAGAAATTTTGCAAGAAACGACTAAGTATGAAGGACTCATCGGGTGAAACGCTCTGGAACTGAAATCGGATGCGCTTACAGACATGCTCCCCTCTCTGGACGTCTTACACATGTGTGAAAATTTTCAAAGTCCAGAAAAAAAAATTTTTTCAACTTTTTTTCAAATTTCCCCCAAGGGATATATATTTTACCCACACATTTGGAGCCCTCCTGGGATGCCCTCTAACATACTATAACCTCATTTAGCGGAGATTTTCACAAAAAAGTGAAATTTTCAAAAAGTGGAAATTTTTCCAAAAAACGACTATGAAGGACTCATCGGGTGAAACGCTCTGGAACTGAAATCGGATGCGCTTACAGACATGCTCCCCTCTCTGGAAGTCTGAGACATGTGTGAAAATTTTCTATGTCCAGAAAAAAAAAATTTTTTAACTTTTTTTCAAATTTCCCCACAAGGGATATATATTTTACCCACACATTTGGAGCCCTCCTGGGATGCCCTCTAACATACTATAACCTCATTTAGCGGAGATTTTCACAAAAAAGTGAAATTTTCAAAAAGTGGAAATTTTTCCAAAAAACGACTAAGTATGAAGGACTCATCGGGTGAAACGCTCTGGAACTGAAATCAGATGCGCTTACAGACATGCTCCCCTCTCTGGAAGTCTGAGACATGTGTGAAAATTTTCTAAGTCCAGAAAAAAAAATTTTTTCAACTTTTTTTCAAATTTCCCCCCAAGGGATATATATTTTACCCACACATGTGGAGCCCTCCTGGGATGCCCTCTAACATACTATAACCTCATTTAGCGGAGATTTTCACAAAAAAAGTGAAATTTTCAAAAAGTCAGAAATTTTGCAAAAAACGACTAAGTATGAAGGACTCATCGGGTAAATCGCTCTGGAACTGAAATCGGATGCGCGCACTGACATGCTCCCCTCTCTGGAAGTCTGAGACATGTGTGAAAATTTTCAAAGTCAAGAAAATAAATTTTTTTCAACTTTTTTTCAAATTTCCCCACAAGGGATATATATTTTACCCACACATTTGGAGCCCTCCTGGGATGCCCTCTAACATACTATAACCTCATTTAGCGGAGATTTTCACAAAAAAGTGAAATTTTCCAAAAGTCAGAAATTTTGCAAGAAACGACTAAGTATGAAGGACTCATCGGGTGAAACGCTCTGGAACTGAAATCGGATGCGCTTACAGACATGCTCCCCTCTCTGGACGTCTTACACATGTGTGAAAATTTTCAAAGTCCAGAAAAAAAAATTTTTTCAACTTTTTTTCAAATTTCCCCCAAGGGATATATATTTTACCCACACATTTGGAGCCCTCCTGGGATGCCCTCTAACATACTATAACCTCATTTAGCGGAGATTTTAACAAAAAAGTGAAATTTTCCAAAAGTCAGAAATTTTGCAAGAAACGACTAAGTATGAAGGACTCATCGGGTAAATCGCTCTGGAACTGAAATCGGATGCGCGCACTGACATGCTCCCCTCTCTGGAAGTCTGAGACATGTGTGAAAATTTTCAAAGTCAAGAAAATAAATTTTTTTCAACTTTTTTTCAAATTTCCCCACAAGGGATATATATTTTACCCACACATTTGGAGCCCTCCTGGGATGCCCTCTAACATACTATAACCTCATTTAGCGGAGATTTTCACAAAAAAGTGAAATTTTCCAAAAGTCAGAAATTTTGCAAGAAACGACTAAGTATGAAGGACTCATCGGGTGAAACGCTCTGGAACTGAAATCGGATGCGCTTACAGACATGCTCCCCTCTCTGGACGTCTTACACATGTGTGAAAATTTTCAAAGTCCAGAAAAAAAAATTTTTTCAACTTTTTTTCAAATTTCCCCCAAGGGATATATATTTTACCCACACATTTGGAGCCCTCCTGGGATGCCCTCTAACATACTATAACCTCATTTAGCGGAGATTTTAACAAAAAAGTGAAATTTTCCAAAAGTCAGAAATTTTGCAAGAAACGACTAAGTATGAAGGACTCATCGGGTGAAACGCTCTGGAACTGAAATCGGATGCGCTTACAGACATGCTCCCCTCTCTGGACGTCTTACACATGTGTGAAAATTTTCAAAGTCCAGAAAAAAAATTTTTTTCAACTTTTTTTCAAATTTCCCCCAAGGGATATATATTTTACCCACACATTTGGAGCCCTCCTGGGATGCCCTCTAACATACTATAACCTCATTTAGCGGAGATTTTCACAAAAAAGTGAAATTTTCAAAAAGTGGAAATTTTTCCAAAAAACGACTAAGTATGAAGGACTCATCGGGTGAAACGCTCTGGAACTGAAATCAGATGCGCTTACAGACATGCTCCCCTCTCTGGAAGTCTGAGACATGTGTGAAAATTTTCTAAGTCCAGAAAAATAAATTTTTTCAACTTTTTTTCAAATTTCCCCCCAAGGGATATATATTTTACCCACACATGTGGAGCCCTCCTGGGATGCCCTCTAACATACTATAACCTCATTTAGCGGAGATTTTCACAAAAAAAGTGAAATTTTCAAAAAGTCAGAAATTTTGCAAAAAACGACTAAGTATGAAGGACTCATCGGGTAAATCGCTCTGGAACTGAAATCGGATGCGCGCACTGACATGCTCCCCTCTCTGGAAGTCTGAGACATGTGTGAAAAATTTCAAAGTCAAGAAAATAAATTTTTTTCAACTTTTTTTCAAATTTCCCCACAAGGGATATATATTTTACCCACACATTTGGAGCCCTCCTGGGATGCCCTCTAACATACTATAACCTCATTTAGCGGAGATTTTCACAAAAAAGTGAAATTTTCAAAAAGTGGAAATTTTTCCAAAAAACGACTAAGTATGAAGGACTCATCGGGTGAAACGCTCTGGAACTGAAATCGGATGCGCTTACAGACATGCTCCCCTCTCTGGAAGTCTGAGACATGTGTGAAGATTTTCAATGTCCAGAAAAAAAAAATTTTTCTAACTTTTTTTCAAATTTCCCCACAAGGGATATATATTTTACCCACACATTTGGAGCCCTCCTGGGATGCCCTCTAACATACCATAACCTCATTTAGCGGAGATTTTCACAAAAAAGTGAAATTTTCAAAAAGTGGAAATTTTTCCAAAAAACTACTAAGTATGAAGGACTCATCGGGTGAAACGCTCTGGAACTGAAATCAGATGCGCTTACAGACATGCTGCCCTCTCTGGAAGTCTGAGACATGTGTGAAAATTTTCTAAGTCCAGAAAAAAAATTTTTTTCAACTTTTTTTCAAATTTCCCCCCAAGGGATATATATTTTACCCACACATGTGGAGCCCTCCTGGGATGCCCTCTAACATACTATAACCTCATTTAGTGGAGATTTTCACAAAAAAAGTGAAATTTTCAAAAAGTCAGAAATTTTGCAAAAAACGACTAAGTATGAAGGACTCATCGGGTAAATCGCTCTGGAACTGAAATCGGATGCGTGCACTGACATGCTCCCCTCTCTGGAAGTCTGAGACATGTGTGAAGATTTTCTAAGTCCAGAAAAAAAAATTTTTTTCAACTTTTAATCAAATTTCCCCTCAAGGGATATATATTTTACCCACACATTTGGAGCCCTCCTGGGATGCCCTCTAACATACTATGACCTCATTTAGCGGAGATTTTCACAAAAAAGTGAAATTTTCAAAAAGTGAGAAATTTTGCAAAAAACGACTAAGTATGAAGGACTCATCGGGTGAAACGCTCTGGAACTGAAATCGGATGCGCTTACAGACATGCTCCCCTCTCTGGAAATCTGAGACATGTGTGAAAATTTTCTGTCCAGAAAAAAAATTTTTTTTAACTTTTTTTCAAATTTCCCCACAAGGGATATATATTTTACCCACACATTTGGAGCCCTCCTGGGATGCCCTCTAACATACTATAACCTCATTTAGCGGAGATTTTCACAAAAAAGTGAAATTTTCAAAAAGTCAGAAATTTTTCCAAAAAACGACTACGTATGAAGGACTCATCGGGTGAAACGCTCTGAAACTGAAATCGGATGCGCTTACAGACATGCTCCCCTCTCTGGAAGTCTTACACATGTGTGAAAATTTTCTAAGTCCAGAAAAGAAAATTTTTTCAACTTTTTTCAAATTTCCCCCCAAGGGATATATATTTTACCCACACATTTGGAGCCCTCCTGGGATGCCCTCTAACATACTATGACCTCATTTAGCGGAGATTTTCACAAAAAAGTGAAATTTTCAAAAAGTCAGAAATTTTGCAAAAAACGACTAAGTATGAAGGACTCATCGGGTGAAACGCTCTGGAACTGAAATCGGATGCGCGCACTAACATGCTCCCCTCTCTGGAAGTCTGAGACATGTGTGAAAATTTTCTAAGTCCAGAAAAAAAATAATTTTTAACTTTTTTTCAAATTTCCCAACAAGGGATATATATTTTACCCACACAGTTGGAGCCCTCCTGGAATGCCCTCTAACATACTATAACCTCATTTAGCGGAGATTTTCACAAAAAAGTGAAATTTTCAAAAAGTCAGAAATTTTGCAAAAAACGACTACGTATGAAGGACTCATCGGGTGAAACGCTCTGGAACTGAAATCGGATGCGCTTACAGACATGATCCCCTCTCTGGAAGTCTGAGACATGTGTGAAAATTTTCTAAGTCCAGAAAAAAAAAAATTTAAAATTTTTTTTCAAATTTCCCCCCAAGGGATATATATTTTACCCACACATTTGGAGCCCTCCTGGGATACCCTCTAACATACTATAACCTCATTTAGCGGAGATTTTCACAAAAAGTGAAATTTTCAAAAAGTCAGAAATTTTGCAAAAAACGACTAAGTATGAAGGACTCATCGGGTGAATCGCTCTGGAACTGAAATCGGATGCGCGCACTGACATGCTCCCCTCTCTGGAAGTCTGAGATATGTGTGAAAATTTTCTAAGTCCAGAAAAAAAAATTTTTCAACTTTTTTTCAAATTTCCCCCAAGGGATATATATTTTACCCACACATTTGGAGCCCTCCTGGGATGCCCTCTAACATACTATAACCTCATTTAGCGGAGATTTTCACAAAAAAGTGAAATTTTCCAAAAGTCAGAAATTTTGCAAGAAACGACTAAGTATGAAGGACTCATCGGGTGAAACGCTCTGGAACTGAAATCGGATGCGCTTACAGACATGCTCCCCTCTCTGGAAGTCTTACACATGTGTGAAAATTTTCAAAGTCCAGAAAATAAATTTTTTTCAACTTTTTTTCAAATTTCCCCCAAGGGATATATATTTTACCCACACATTTGGAGCCCTCCTGGGATGCCCTCTAACATACTATAACCTCATTTAGTGGAGATTTTCACAAAAAAGTGAAATTTTCAAAAAGTGGAAATTTTTCCAAAAAACGACTAAGTATGAAGGACTCATCGGGTGAAACGCTCTGGAACTGAAATCGGATGCGCTTACAGACATGCTCCCCTCTCTGGAAGTCTGAGACATGTGTGAAAATTTTCTAAGTCCAGAAAAAAAAATTTTTTAAACTTTTTTTCAAATTTCCCCCCAAGGGATATATATTTTACCCACACATGTGGAGCCCTCCTGGGATGCCCTCTAACATACTATAACCTCATTTAGCGGAGATTTTCACAAAAAAAGTGAAATTTTCAAAAAGTCAGAAATTTTGCAAAAAACGACTAAGTATGAAGGACTCATCGGGTAAATCGCTCTGGAACTGAAATCGGATGCGCGCACTGACATGCTCCCCTCTCTGGAAGTCTGAGACATGTGTGAAAATTTTCAAAGTCAAGAAAATAAATTTTTTTCAACTTTTTTTCAAATTTCCCCACAAGGGATATATATTTTACCCACACATTTGGAGCCCTCCTGGGATGCCCTCTAACATACTATAACCTCATTTAGCGGAGATTTTCACAAAAAAGTGAAATTTTCCAAAAGTCAGAAATTTTGCAAGAAACGACTAAGTATGAAGGACTCATCGGGTGAAACGCTCTGGAACTGAAATCGGATGCGCTTACAGACATGCTCCCCTCTCTGGACGTCTTACACATGTGTGAAAATTTTCAAAGTCCAGAAAAAAAAATTTTTTCAACTTTTTTTCAAATTTCCCCCAAGGGATATATATTTTACCCACACATTTGGAGCCCTCCTGGGATGCCCTCTAACATACTATAACCTCATTTAGCGGAGATTTTAACAAAAAAGTGAAATTTTCCAAAAGTCAGAAATTTTGCAAGAAACGACTAAGTATGAAGGACTCATCGGGTGAAACGCTCTGGAACTGAAATCGGATGCGCTTACAGACATGCTCCCCTCTCTGGACGTCTTACACATGTGTGAAAATTTTCAAAGTCCAGAAAAAAAATTTTTTTCAACTTTTTTTCAAATTTCCCCCAAGGGATATATATTTTACCCACACATTTGGAGCCCTCCTGGGATGCCCTCTAACATACTATAACCTCATTTAGCGGAGATTTTCACAAAAAAGTGAAATTTTCAAAAAGTGGAAATTTTTCCAAAAAACGACTAAGTATGAAGGACTCATCGGGTGAAACGCTCTGGAACTGAAATCAGATGCGCTTACAGACATGCTCCCCTCTCTGGAAGTCTGAGACATGTGTGAAAATTTTCTAAGTCCAGAAAAATAAATTTTTTCAACTTTTTTTCAAATTTCCCCCCAAGGGATATATATTTTACCCACACATGTGGAGCCCTCCTGGGATGCACTCTAACATACTATAACCTCATTTAGCGGAGATTTTCACAAAAAAAGTGAAATTTTCAAAAAGTCAGAAATTTTGCAAAAAACGACTAAGTATGAAGGACTCATCGGGTAAATCGCTCTGGAACTGAAATCGGATGCGCGCACTGACATGCTCCCCTCTCTGGAAGTCTGAGACATGTGTGAAAAATTTCAAAGTCAAGAAAATAAATTTTTTTCAACTTTTTTTCAAATTTCCCCACAAGGGATATATATTTTACCCACACATTTGGAGCCCTCCTGGGATGCCCTCTAACATACTATAACCTCATTTAGCGGAGATTTTCACAAAAAAGTGAAATTTTCCAAAAGTCAGAAATTTTGCAAGAAACGACTAAGTATGAAGGACTCATCGGGTGAAACGCTCTGGAACTGAAATCGGATGCGCTTACAGACATGCTCCCCTCTCTGGACGTCTTACACATGTGTGAAAATTTTCAAAGTCCAGAAAAAAAAATTTTTTCAACTTTTTTTCAAATTTCCCCCAAGGGATATATATTTTACCCACACATTTGGAGCCCTCCTGGGATGCCCTCTAACATACTATAACCTCATTTAGCGGAGATTTTCACAAAAAAGTGAAATTTTCAAAAAGTGGAAATTTTTCCAAAAAACGACTAAGTATGAAGGACTCATCGGGTGAAACGCTCTGGAACTGAAATCGGATGCGCTTACAGACATGCACCCCTCTCTGGAAGTCTGAGACATGTGTGAAGATTTTCAATGTCCAGAAAAAAAAAATTTTTCTAACTTTTTTTCAAATTTCCCCACAAGGGATATATATTTTACCCACACATTTGGAGCCCTCCTGGGATGCCCTCTAACATACCATAACCTCATTTAGCGGAGATTTTCACAAAAAAGTGAAATTTTCAAAAAGTGGAAATTTTTCCAAAAAACTACTAAGTATGAAGGACTCATCGGGTGAAACGCTCTGGAACTGAAATCAGATGCGCTTACAGACATGCTGCCCTCTCTGGAAGTCTGAGACATGTGTGAAAATTTTCTAAGTCCAGAAAAAAAATTTTTTTCAACTTTTTTTCAAATTTCCCCCCAAGGGATATATATTTTACCCACACATGTGGAGCCCTCCTGGGATGCCCTCTAACATACTATAACCTCATTTAGTGGAGATTTTCACAAAAAAAGTGAAATTTTCAAAAAGTCAGAAATTTTGCAAAAAACGACTAAGTATGAAGGACTCATCGGGTAAATCGCTCTGGAACTGAAATCGGATGCGTGCACTGACATGCTCCCCTCTCTGGAAGTCTGAGACATGTGTGAAAATTTTCTAAGTCCAGAAAAAAAAATTTTTTTCAACTTTTAATCAAATTTCCCCTCAAGGGATATATATTTTACCCACACATTTGGAGCCCTCCTGGGATGCCCTCTAACATACTATGACCTCATTTAGCGGAGATTTTCACAAAAAAGTGAAATTTTCAAAAAGTGAGAAATTTTGCAAAAAACGACTAAGTATGAAGGACTCATCGGGTGAAACGCTCTGGAACTGAAATCGGATGCGCTTACAGACATGCTCCCCTCTCTGGAAATCTGAGACATGTGTGAAAATTTTCTGTCCAGAAAAAAAAATTTTTTTAACTTTTTTTCAAATTTCCCCACAAGGGATATATATTTTACCCACACATTTGGAGCCCTCCTGGGATGCCCTCTAACATACTATAACCTCATTTAGCGGAGATTTTCACAAAAAAGTGAAATTTTCAAAAAGTCAGAAATTTTTCCAAAAAACGACTACGTATGAAGGACTCATCGGGTGAAACGCTCTGAAACTGAAATCGGATGCGCTTACAGACATGCTCCCCTCTCTGGAAGTCTTACACATGTGTGAAAATTTTCTAAGTCCAGAAAAGAAAATTTTTTCAACTTTTTTCAAATTTCCCCCCAAGGGATATATATTTTACCCACACATTTGGAGCCCTCCTGGGATGCCCTCTAACATACTATAACCTCATTTAGCGGAGATTTTCACAAAAAAGTGAAATTTTCAAAAAGTCAGAAATTTTGCAAAAAACGACTAAGTATGAAGGACTCATCGGGTGAAACGCTCTGGAACTGAAATCGGATGCGCGCACTAACATGCTCCCCTCTCTGGAAGTCTGAGACATGTGTGAAAATTTTCTAAGTCCAGAAAAAAAATAATTTTTAACTTTTTTTCAAATTTCCCAACAAGGGATATATATTTTACCCACACAGTTGGAGCCCTCCTGGAATGCCCTCTAACATACTATAACCTCATTTAGCGGAGATTTTCACAAAAAAGTGAAATTTTCAAAAAGTCAGAAATTTTGCAAAAAACGACTACGTATGAAGGACTCATCGGGTGAAACGCTCTGGAACTGAAATCGGATGCGCTTACAGACATGATCCCCTCTCTGGAAGTCTGAGACATGTGTGAAAATTTTCTAAGTCCAGAAAAAAAAAAATTTAAAATTTTTTTTCAAATTTCCCCCCAAGGGATATATATTTTACCCACACATTTGGAGCCCTCCTGGGATACCCTCTAACATACTATAACCTCATTTAGCGGAGATTTTCACAAAAAAGTGAAATTTTCAAAAAGTCAGAAATTTTGCAAAAAACGACTAAGTATGAAGGACTCATCGGGTGAATCGCTCTGGAACTGAAATCGGATGCGCGCACTGACATGCTCCCCTCTCTGGAAGTCTGAGATATGTGTGAAAATTTTCTAAGTCCAGAAAAAAAAATTTTTCAACTTTTTTTCAAATTTCCCCCAAGGGATATATATTTTACCCACACATTTGGAGCCCTCCTGGGATGCCCTCTAACATACTATAACCTCATTTAGCGGAGATTTTCACAAAAAAGTGAAATTTTCCAAAAGTCAGAAATTTTGCAAGAAACGACTAAGTATGAAGGACTCATCGGGTGAAACGCTCTGGAACTGAAATCGGATGCGCTTACAGACATGCTCCCCTCTCTGGAAGTCTTACACATGTGTGAAAATTTTCAAAGTCCAGAAAATAAATTTTTTTCAACTTTTTTTCAAATTTCCCCCAAGGGATATATATTTTACCCACACATTTGGAGCCCTCCTGGGATGCCCTCTAACATACTATAACCTCATTTAGTGGAGATTTTCACAAAAAAGTGAAATTTTCAAAAAGTGGAAATTTTTCCAAAAAACGACTAAGTATGAAGGACTCATCGGGTGAAACGCTCTGGAACTGAAATCGGATGCGCTTACAGACATGCTCCCCTCTCTGGAAGTCTGAGACATGTGTGAAAATTTTCTAAGTCCAGAAAAAAAAAATTTTCAACTTTTTTTCAAATTTCCCCCCAAGGGATATATATTTTACCCACACATTTGGAGCCCTCCTGGGATGCCCTCTAACATACTATAACCTCATTTAGCGGAGATTTTCACAAAAAAGTGAAATTTTCAAAAAGTCAGAAATTTTGCAAGAAACGACTAAGTATGAAGGACTCATCGAGTGAAACACTCTGGAACTGAAATCGAATGCGCTTACAGACATGCTCCCCTCTCTGGAAGTCTGACACATGTGTGAAAATTTTCTAAGTCCAGAAAAGAAAATTTTTTCAACTTTTTTTCAAATTTCCCCCCAAGGGATATATATTTTACCCACACATTTGGAGCCCTCCTGGGATGCCCTCTAACATACTATAACCTCATTTAGCGGAGATTTTCAAAAAAAAGTGAAATTTTCAAAAAGTCAGAAATTTTGCAAAAAACGACTAAGTATGAAGGACTCATCGGGTGAAACGCTCTGGAACTGAAATCGGATGCGCTTACAGACATGCTCCCCTCTCTGGACGTCTTACACATGTGTGAAAATTTTCAAAGTCCAGAAAAAAAATTTTTTTCAACTTTTTTTCAAATTTCCCCCAAGGGATATATATTTTACCCACACATTTGGAGCCCTCCTGGGATGCCCTCTAACATACTATAACCTCATTTAGCGGAGATTTTCACAAAAAAGTGAAATTTTCAAAAAGTGGAAATTTTTCCAAAAAACGACTATGAAGGACTCATCGGGTGAAACGCTCTGGAACTGAAATCGGATGCGCTTACAGACATGCTCCCCTCTCTGGAAGTCTGAGACATGTGTGAAAATTTTCTATGTCCAGAAAAAAAAAAATTTTTAACTTTTTTTCAAATTTCCCCAAAAGGGATATATATTTTACCCACACATTTGGAGCCCTCCTGGGATGCCCTCTAACATACTATAACCTCATTTAGCGGAGATTTTCACAAAAAAGTGAAATTTTCCAAAAGTGGAAATTTTTCCAAAAAACGACTAAGTATGAAGGACTCATCGGGTGAAACGCTCTGGAACTGAAATCAGATGCGCTTACAGACATGCTCCCCTCTCTGGACGTCTTACACATGTGTGAAAATTTTCAAAGTCCAGAAAAAAAAATTTTTTCAACTTTTTTTCAAATTTCCCCCAAGGGATATATATTTTACCCACACATTTGGAGCCCTCCTGGGATGCCCTCTAACATACTATAACCTCATTTAGCGGAGATTTTCACAAAAAAGTGAAATTTTCAAAAAGTGGAAATTTTTCCAAAAAACGACTAAGTATGAAGGACTCATCGGGTGAAACGCTCTGGAACTGAAATCGGATGCGCTTACAGACATGCTCCCCTCTCTGGAAGTCTGAGACATGTGTGAAGATTTTCAATGTCCAGAAAAAAAAAAATTTTCTAACTTTTTTTCAAATTTCCCCCCAAGGGATATATATTTTACCCACACATGTGGAGCCCTCCTGGGATGCCCTCTAACATACTATAACCTCATTTAGCGGAGATTTTCACAAAAAAGTGAAATTTTCAAAAAGTGGAAATTTTTCCAAAAAACGACTAAGTATGAAGGACTCATCGGGTGAAACGCTCTGGAACTGAAATCGGATGCGCTTACAGACATGCTCCCCTCTCTGGAAGTCTGAGACATGTGTGAAAATTTTCTAAGTCCAGAAAAAAAATTTTTTTCAACTTTTTTTCAAATTTCCCCCCAAGGGATATATATTTTACCCACACATGTGGAGCCCTCCTGGGATGCCCTCTAACATACTATAACCTCATTTAGTGGAGATTTTCACAAAAAAAGTGAAATTTTCAAAAAGTCAGAAATTTTGCAAAAAACGACTAGGTATGAAGGACTCATCGGGTAAATCGCTCTGGAACTGAAATCGGATGCGTGCACTGACATGCTCCCCTCTCTGGAAGTCTGAGACATGTGTGAAAATTTTCTAAGTCCAGAAAAAAAAATTTTTTTCAACTTTTAATCAAATTTCCCCTCAAGGGATATATATTTTACCCACACATTTGGAGCCCTCCTGGGATGCCCTCTAACATACTATGACCTCATTTAGCGGAGATTTTCACAAAAAAGTGAAATTTTCAAAAAGTGAGAAATTTTGCAAAAAACGACTAAGTATGAAGGACTCATCGGGTGAAACGCTCTGGAACTGAAATCGGATGCGCTTACAGACATGCTCCCCTCTCTGGAAATCTGAGACATGTGTGAAAATTTTCTGTCCAGAAAAAAAATTTTTTTTAACTTTTTTCAAATTTCCCCACAAGGGATATATATTTTACCCACACATTTGGAGCCCTCCTGGGATGCCCTCTAACATACTATAACCTCATTTAGCGGAGATTTTCACAAAAAAGTGAAATTTTCAAAAAGTCAGAAATTTTTCCAAAAAACGACTACGTATGAAGGACTCATCGGGTGAAACGCTCTGAAACTGAAATCGGATGCGCTTACAGACATGCTCCCCTCTCTGGAAGTCTTACACATGTGTGAAAATTTTCTAAGTCCAGAAAAGAAAATTTTTTCAACTTTTTTCAAATTTCCCCCCAAGGGATATATATTTTACCCACACATTTGGAGCCCTCCTGGGATGCCCTCTAACATACTATAACCTCATTTAGCGGAGATTTTCACAAAAAAGTGAAATTTTCAAAAAGTCAGAAATTTTGCAAAAAACGACTAAGTATGAAGGACTCATCGGGTGAAACGCTCTGGAACTGAAATCGGATGCGCGCACTAACATGCTCCCCTCTCTGGAAGTCTGAGACATGTGTGAAAATTTTCTAAGTCCAGAAAAAAAATAATTTTTAACTTTTTTTCAAATTTCCCAACAAGGGATATATATTTTACCCACACAGTTGGAGCCCTCCTGGAATGCCCTCTAACATACTATAACCTCATTTAGCGGAGATTTTCACAAAAAAGTGAAATTTTCAAAAAGTCAGAAATTTTGCAAAAAACGACTACGTATGAAGGACTCATCGGGTGAAACGCTCTGGAACTGAAATCGGATGCGCTTACAGACATGATCCCCTCTCTGGAAGTCTGAGACATGTGTGAAAATTTTCTAAGTCCAGAAAAAAAAAAATTTAAAATTTTTTTTCAAATTTCCCCCCAAGGGATATATATTTTACCCACACATTTGGAGCCCTCCTGGGATACCCTCTAACATACTATAACCTCATTTAGCGGAGATTTTCACAAAAAAGTGAAATTTTCAAAAAGTCAGAAATTTTGCAAAAAACGACTAAGTATGAAGGACTCATCGGGTGAATCGCTCTGGAACTGAAATCGGATGCGCGCACTGACATGCTCCCCTCTCTGGAAGTCTGAGATATGTGTGAAAATTTTCTAAGTCCAGAAAAAAAAATTTTTCAACTTTTTTTCAAATTTCCCCCAAGGGATATATATTTTACCCACACATTTGGAGCCCTCCTGGGATGCCCTCTAACATACTATAACCTCATTTAGCGGAGATTTTCACAAAAAAGTGAAATTTTCCAAAAGTCAGAAATTTTGCAAGAAACGACTAAGTATGAAGGACTCATCGGGTGAAACGCTCTGGAACTGAAATCGGATGCGCTTACAGACATGCTCCCCTCTCTGGAAGTCTTACACATGTGTGAAAATTTTCAAAGTCCAGAAAATAAATTTTTTTCAACTTTTTTTCAAATTTCCCCCAAGGGATATATATTTTACCCACACATTTGGAGCCCTCCTGGGATGCCCTCTAACATACTATAACCTCATTTAGTGGAGATTTTCACAAAAAAGTGAAATTTTCAAAAAGTGGAAATTTTTCCAAAAAACGACTAAGTATGAAGGACTCATCGGGTGAAACGCTCTGGAACTGAAATCGGATGCGCTTACAGACATGCTCCCCTCTCTGGAAGTCTGAGACATGTGTGAAAATTTTCTAAGTCCAGAAAAAAAAAATTTTCAACTTTTTTTCAAATTTCCCCCCAAGGGATATATATTTTACCCACACATTTGGAGCCCTCCTGGGATGCCCTCTAACATACTATAACCTCATTTAGCGGAGATTTTCACAAAAAAGTGAAATTTTCAAAAAGTCAGAAATTTTGCAAGAAACGACTAAGTATGAAGGACTCATCGAGTGAAACACTCTGGAACTGAAATCGAATGCGCTTACAGACATGCTCCCCTCTCTGGAAGTCTGACACATGTGTGAAAATTTTCTAAGTCCAGAAAAGAAAATTTTTTCAACTTTTTTTCAAATTTCCCCCCAAGGGATATATATTTTACCCACACATTTGGAGCCCTCCTGGGATGCCCTCTAACATACTATAACCTCATTTAGCGGAGATTTTAAAAAAAAAGTGAAATTTTCAAAAAGTCAGAAATTTTGCAAAAAACGACTAAGTATGAAGGACTCATCGGGTGAATCGCTCTGGAACTGAAATCGGATGCGCGCACTGACATGCTCCCCTCTCTGGAAGTCTGAGACATGTGTGAAAATTTTCTAAGTCCAGAAAAAAAAAAATTTAAAACTTTTTTTCAAATTTCCCCCCAAGGGATATATATTTTACCCACACATTTGGAGCCCTCCTGGGATGCCCTCTAACATACTATAACCTCATTTAGCGGAGATTTTCACAAAAAAGTGAAATTTTCAAAAAGTCAGAAATTTTGCAAAAAACGACTAAGTATGAAGGACTCATCGGGTGAATCGCTCTGGAACTGAAATCAGATGCGCGCACTAACATGCTCCCCTCTCTGGAAGTCTGAGACATGTGTGAAAATTTTCTAAGTCCAGAAAAAAAAATTTTTTTCATCTTTTATTCAAATTTCCCCTCAAGGGATGTATATTTTACCCACACATTTGGAGCCCTCCTGGGATGCCCTCTAACATACTATGACCTCATTTAGCGGAGATTTTCACAAAAAAGTGAAATTTTCCAAAAGTCAGAAATTTTGCAAGAAACGACTAAGTATGAAGGACTCATCGGGTGAAACGCTCTGGAACTGAAATCGGATGCGCTTACAGACATGCTCCCCTCTCTGGACGTCTTACACATGTGTGAAAATTTTCAAAGTCCAGAAAAAAAATTTTTTTCAACTTTTTTTCAAATTTCCCCCAAGGGATATATATTTTACCCACACATTTGGAGCCCTCCTGGGATGCCCTCTAACATACTATAACCTCATTTAGCGGAGATTTTCACAAAAAAGTGAAATTTTCAAAAAGTCAGAAATTTTGCAAGAAACGACTAAGTATGAAGGACTCATGGGGTGAAACGCTCTGGAACTGAAATCGGATGCGCTTACAGACATGCTCCCCTCTCTGGAAGTCTGAGACATGTGTGAAAATTTTCTAAGTCCAGAAAAAAAAAATTTTTCAACTTTTTTTCAAATTTCCCCTCAAGGGATATATATTTTACCCACACATTTGGAGCCCTCCTGGGATGCCCTCTAACATACTATAACCTCATTTAGCGGAGATTTTCACAAAAAAGTGAAATTTTCAAAAAGTGGAAATTTTTCCAAAAAACGACTAAGTATGAAGGACTCATCGGGTGAAACGCTCTGAAACTGAAATCGGATGCGCTTACAGACATGCTCCCCTCTCTGGAAGTCTTACACATGTGTGAAAATTTTCTAAGTGCAGAAAAGAAAATTTTTTCAACTTTTTTTCAAATTTCCCCACAAGGGATATATATTTTACCCACACATTTGGAGCCCTCCTGGGATGCCCTCTAACATACTATAACCTCATTTAGCGGAGATTTTCACAAAAAAGTGAAATTTTCCAAAAGTCAGAAATTTTGCAAGAAACGACTAAGTATGAAGGACTCATCGGGTGAAACGCTCTGGAACTGAAATCGGATGCGCTTACAGACATGCTCCCCTCTCTGGAAGTCTGAGACATGTGTGAAAATTTTCTATGTCCAGAAAAAAAAAATTTTTCTAACTTTTTTTCAAATTTCCCCACAAGGGATATATATTTTACCCACACATTTGGAGCCCTCCTGGGATGCCCTCTAACATACTATAACCTCATTTAGCGGAGATTTTCACAAAAAAGTGAAATTTTCAAAAAGTGGAAATTTTTCCAAAAAACTACTAAGTATGAAGGACTCATCGGGTGAAACGCTCTGGAACTGAAATCAGATGCGCTTACAGACATGCTGCCCTCTCTGGAAGTCTGAGACATGTGTGAAAATTTTCTAAGTCCAGAAAAAAAATTTCTTTCAACTTTTTTTCAAATTTCCCCCCAAGGGATATATATTTTACCCACACATGTGCAGCCCTCCTGGGATGCCCTCTAACATACTATAACCTCATTTAGTGGAGATTTTCACAAAAAAAGTGAAATTTTCAAAAAGTCAGAAATTTTGCAAGAAACGACTAAGTATGAAGGACTCATCGGGTGAAACGCTCTGGAACTGAAATCGGATGCGCGCACTAACATGCTCCCCTCTCTGGAAGTCTGAGACATGTGTGAAAATTTTCTAAGTCCAGAAAAAAAATAATTTTTAACTTTTTTTCAAATTTCCCAACAAGGGATATATATTTTACCCACACAGTTGGAGCCCTCCTGGAATGCCCTCTAACATACTATAACCTCATTTAGCGGAGATTTTCACAAAAAAGTGAAATTTTCAAAAAGTCAGAAATTTTGCAAAAAACGACTACGTATGAAGGACTCATCGGGTGAAACGCTCTGGAACTGAAATCGGATGCGCTTACAGACATGATCCCCTCTCTGGAAGTCTGAGACATGTGTGAAAATTTTCTAAGTCCAGAAAAAAAAAAATTTAAAATTTTTTTTCAAATTTCCCCCCAAGGGATATATATTTTACCCACACATTTGGAGCCCTCCTGGGATACCCTCTAACATACTATAACCTCATTTAGCGGAGATTTTCACAAAAAAGTGAAATTTTCAAAAAGTCAGAAATTTTGCAAAAAACGACTAAGTATGAAGGACTCATCGGGTGAATCGCTCTGGAACTGAAATCGGATGCGCTCACTGACATGCTCCCCTCTCTGGAAGTCTGAGATATGTGTGAAAATTTTCTAAGTCCAGAAAAAAAAATTTTTCAACTTTTTTTCAAATTTCCCCCAAGGGATATATATTTTACCCACACATTTGGAGCCCTCCTGGGATGCCCTCTAACATACTATAACCTCATTTAGCGGAGATTTTCACAAAAAAGTGAAATTTTCCAAAAGTCAGAAATTTTGCAAGAAACGACTAAGTATGAAGGACTCATCGGGTGAAACGCTCTGGAACTGAAATCGGATGCGCTTACAGACATGCTCCCCTCTCTGGAAGTCTTACACATGTGTGAAAATTTTCAAAGTCCAGAAAATAAATTTTTTTCAACTTTTTTTCAAATTTCCCCCAAGGGATATATATTTTACCCACACATTTGGAGCCCTCCTGGGATGCCCTCTAACATACTATAACCTCATTTAGTGGAGATTTTCACAAAAAAGTGAAATTTTCAAAAAGTGGAAATTTTTCCAAAAAACGACTAAGTATGAAGGACTCATCGGGTGAAACGCTCTGGAACTGAAATCGGATGCGCTTACAGACATGCTCCCCTCTCTGGAAGTCTGAGACATGTGTGAAAATTTTCTAAGTCCAGAAAAAAAAATTTTTCAACTTTTTTTCAAATTTCCCCCCAAGGGATATATATTTTACCCACACATTTGGAGCCCTCCTGGGATGCCCTCTAACATACTATAACCTCATTTAGCGGAGATTTTCACAAAAAAGTGAAATTTTCAAAAAGTCAGAAATTTTGCAAGAAACGACTAAGTATGAAGGACTCATCGAGTGAAACACTCTGGAACTGAAATCGAATGCGCTTACAGACATGCTCCCCTCTCTGGAAGTCTGACACATGTGTGAAAATTTTCTAAGTCCAGAAAAGAAAATTTTTTCAACTTTTTTTCAAATTTCCCCCCAAGGGATATATATTTTACCCACACATTTGGAGCCCTCCTGGGATGCCCTCTAACATACTATAACCTCATTTAGCGGAGATTTTCAAAAAAAAGTGAAATTTTCAAAAAGTCAGAAATTTTGCAAAAAACGACTAAGTATGAAGGACTCATCGGGTGAATCGCTCTGGAACTGAAATCGGATGCGCGCACTGACATGCTCCCCTCTCTGGAAGTCTGAGACATGTGTGAAAATTTTCTAAGTCCAGAAAAAAAAATTTTTTTCATCTTTTATTCAAATTTCCCCTCAAGGGATGTATATTTTACCCACACATTTGGAGCCCTCCTGGGATGCCCTCTAACATACTATGACCTCATTTAGCGGAGATTTTCACAAAAAAGTGAAATTTTCCAAAAGTCAGAAATTTTGCAAGAAACGACTAAGTATGAAGGACTCATCGGGTGAAACGCTCTGGAACTGAAATCGGATTCGCTTACAGACATGCTCCCCTCTCTGGACGTCTTACACATGTGTGAAAATTTTCAAAGTCCAGAAAAAAAATTTTTTTCAACTTTTTTTCAAATTTCCCCCAAGGGATATATATTTTACCCACACATTTGGAGCCCTCCTGGGATGCCCTCTAACATACTATAACCTCATTTAGCGGAGATTTTCACAAAAAAGTGAAATTTTCAAAAAGTCAGAAATTTTGCAAGAAACGACTAAGTATGAAGGACTCATGGGGTGAAACGCTCTGGAACTGAAATCGGATGCGCTTACAGACATGCTCCCCTCTCTGGAAGTCTGAGACATGTGTGAAAATTTTCTAAGTCCAGAAAAAAAAAATTTTTCAACTTTTTTTCAAATTTCCCCTCAAGGGATATATATTTTACCCACACATTTGGAGCCCTCCTGGGATGCCCTCTAACATACTATAACCTCATTTAGCGGAGATTTTCACAAAAAAGTGAAATTTTCAAAAAGTGGAAATTTTTCCAAAAAACGACTAAGTATGAAGGACTCATCGGGTGAAACGCTCTGAAACTGAAATCGGATGCGCTTACAGACATGCTCCCCTCTCTGGAAGTCTTACACATGTGTGAAAATTTTCTAAGTCCAGAAAAGAAAATTTTTTCAACTTTTTTTCAAATTTCCCCCCAAGGGATATATATTTTACCCACACATTTGGAGCCCTCCTGGGATGCCCTCTAACATACTATAACCTCATTTAGCGGAGATTTTCACAAAAAAGTGAAATTTTCAAAAAGTCAGAAATTTTGCAAAAAACGACTAAGTATGAAGGACTCATCGGGTGAAACGCTCTGGAACTGAAATCGGATGCGTGCACTAACATGCTCCCCTCTCTGGAAGTCTGAGACATGTGTGAAAATTTTCTAAGTCCAGAAAAAAAATAATTTTTAACTTTTTTTCAAATTTCCCCCCAAGGGATATATATTTTACCCACACATGTGGAGCCCTCCTGGGATGCCCTCTAACATACTATAACCTCATTTAGCGGAGATTTTCACAAAAAAAGTGAAATTTTCAAAAAGTCAGAAATTTTGCAAAAAACGACTAAGTATGAAGGACTCATCGGGTAAATCGCTCTGGAACTGAAATCGGATGCGCGCACTGACATGCTCCCCTCTCTGGAAGTCTGAGACATGTGTGAAAATTTTCTAAGTCCAGAAAAAAAAAATTTTTTCAACTTTTATTCAAATTTCCCCTCAAGGGATGTATATTTTACCCACACATTTGGAGCCCTCCTGGGATGCCCTCTAACATACTATAACCTCATTTAGCGGAGATTTTCACAAAAAAGTGAAATTTTCCAAAAGTCAGAAATTTTGCAAGAAACGACTAAGTATGAAGGACTCATCGGGTGAAACGCTCTGGAACTGAAATCGGATGCGCTTACAGACATGCTCCCCTCTCTGGACGTCTTACACATGTGTGAAAATTTTCAAAGTCCAGAAAAAAAAATTTTTTCAACTTTTTTTCAAATTTCCCCCAAGGGATATATATTTTACCCACACATTTGGAGCCCTCCTGGGATGCCCTCTAACATACTATAACCTCATTTAGCGGAGATTTTCACAAAAAAGTGAAATTTTCAAAAAGTGGAAATTTTTCCAAAAAACGACTAAGTATGAAGGACTCATCGGGTGAAACGCTCTGGAACTGAAATCGGATGCGCTTACAGACATGCTCCCCTCTCTGGAAGTCTGAGACATGTGTGAAAATTTTCTAAGTCCAGAAAAAAAAAATTTTTCAACTTTTATTCAAATTTCCCCTCAAGGGATGTATATTTTACGCACACATTTGGAGCCCTCCTGGGATGCCCTCTAACATACTATGACCTCATTTAGCGGAGATTTTCACAAAAAAGGGAAATTTTCCAAAAGTCAGAAATTTTGCAAGAAACGACTAAGTATGAAGGACTCATCGGGTGAAACGCTCTGGAACTGAAATCGGATGCGCTTACAGACATGCTCCCCTCTCTGGACGTCTTACACATGTGTGAAAATTTTCTATGTCCAGAAAAAAAACAATTTTTAACTTTTTTTCAAATTTCCCCACAAGGGATATATATTTTACCCACACATTTGGAGCCCTCCTGGGATGCCCTCTAACATACTATAACCTCATTTAGCGGAGATTTTCACAAAAAAGTGAAATTTTCAAAAAGTGGAAATTTTTCCAAAAAACGACTAAGTATGAAGGACTCATCGGGTGAAACGCTCTGAAACTGAAATCGGATGCGCTTACAGACATGCTCCCCTCTCTGGAAGTCTTACACATGTGTGAAAATTTTCTAAGTCCAGAAAAGAAAATTTTTTCAACTTTTTTTCAAATTTCCCCCCAAGGGATATATATTTTACCCACACATTTGGAGCCCTCCTGGGATGCCCTCTAACATACTATAACCTCATTTAGCGGAGATTTTCACAAAAAAGTGAAATTTTCAAAAAGTCAGAAATTTTGCAAAAAACGACTAAGTATGAAGGACTCATCGGGTGAAACGCTCTGGAACTGAAATCGGATGCGCTTACAGACATGATCCCCTCTCTGGAAGTCTGAGACATGTGTGAAAATTTTCTAAGTCCAGAAAAAAAAAATTTAAAACTTTTTTTCAAATTTCCCCCCAAGGCATATATATTTTACCCACACATTTCGAGCCCTCCTGGGATACCCTCTAACATACTATAACCTCATTTAGCGGAGATTTTCACAAAAAAGTGAAATTTTCAAAAAGTCAGAAATTTTGCAAAAAACGACTAAGTATGAAGGACTCATCGGGTGAATCGCTCTGGAACTGAAATCGGATGCGGTCACTGACATGCTCCCCTCTCTGGAAGTCTGAGATATGTGTGAAAATTTTCTAAGTCCAGAAAAAAAAATTTTTCAACTTTTTTTCAAATTTCCCCCAAGGGATATATATTTTACCCACACATTTGGAGCCCTCCTGGGATGCCCTCTAACATACTATAACCTCATTTAGCGGAGATTTTCACAAAAAAGTGAAATTTTCAAAAAGTGGAAATTTTTCCAAAAAACGACTAAGTATGAAGGACTCATCGGGTGAAACGCTCTGGAACTGAAATCGGATGCGCTTACAGACATGCTCCCCTCTCTGGAAGTCTGAGACATGTGTGAAAATTTTCAAAGTCAAGAAAATAAATTTTTTTCAACTTTTTTTCAAATTTCCCCACAAGGGATATATATTTTACCCACACATTTGGAGCCCTCCTGGGATGCCCTCTAACATACTATAACCTCATTTAGCGGAGATTTTCACAAAAAAGTGAAATTTTCCAAAAGTCAGAAATTTTGCAAGAAATGACTAAGTATGAAGGACTCATCGGGTGAAACGCTCTGGAACTGAAATCGGATGCGCTTACAGACATGCTCCCCTCTCTGGACGTCTTACACATGTGTGAAAATTTTCAAAGTCCAGAAAAAAAAATTTTTTCAACTTTTTTTCAAATTTCCCCCAAGGGATATATATTTTACCCACACATTTGGAGCCCTCCTGGGATGCCCTCTAACATACTATAACCTCATTTAGCGGAGATTTTCACAAAAAAGTGAAATTTTCAAAAAGTGGAAATTTTTCCAAAAAACGACTAAGTATGAAGGACTCATCAGGTGAAACGCTCTGGAACTGAAATCGGATGCGCTTACAGACATGCTCCCCTCTCTGGAAGTCTGAGACATGTGTGAAAATTTTCTATGTCCAGAAAAAAAAAAATTTTCTAACTTTTTTTCAAATTTCCCCACAAGGGATATATATTTTACCCACACATTTGGAGCCCTCCTGGGATGCCCTCTAACATACTATAACCTCATTTAGCGGAGATTTTCACAAAAAAGTGAAATTTTCAAAAAGTGGAAATTTTTCCAAAAAACTACTAAGTATGAAGGACTCATCGGGTGAAACGCTCTGGAACTGAAATCAGATGCGCTTACAGACATGCTGCCCTCTCTGGAAGTCTGAGACATGTGTGAAAATTTTCTAAGTCCAGAAAAAAAATTTCTTTCAACTTTTTTTCAAATTTCCCCCCAAGGGATATATATTTTACCCACACATGTGCAGCCCTCCTGGGATGCCCTCTAACATACTATAACCTCATTTAGTGGAGATTTTCACAAAAAAAGTGAAATTTTCAAAAAGTCAGAAATTTTGCAAGAAACGACTAAGTATGAAGGACTCATCGGGTGAAACGCTCTGGAACTGAAATCGGATGCGCGCACTGACATGCTCCCCTCTCTGGAAGTCTGAGACATGTGTGAAAATTTTCTAAGTCCAGAAAAAAAAAATTTTTCAACTTTTATTCAAATTTCCCCTCAAGGGATGTATATTTTACGCACACATTTGGAGCCCTCCTGGGATGCCCTCTAACATACTATGACCTCATTTAGCGGAGATTTTCACAAAAAAGTGAAATTTTCCAAAAGTCAGAAATTTTGCAAGAAACGACTAAGTATGAAGGACTCATCGGGTGAAACGCTCTGGAACTGAAATCGGATGCGCTTACAGACATGCTCCCCTCTCTGGACGTCTTACACATGTGTGAAAATTTTCTATGTCCAGAAAAAAAAAAATTTTTAACTTTTTTTCAAATTTCCCCACAAGGGATATATATTTTACCCACACATTTGGAGCCCTCCTGGGATGCCCTCTAACATACTATAACCTCATTTAGCGGAGATTTTCACAAAAAAGTGAAATTTTCAAAAAGTCAGAAATTTTGCAAAAAACGACTAAGTATGAAGGACTCATCGGGTGAAACGCTCTGGAACTGAAATCGGATGCGCTTACAGACATGATCCCCTCTCTGGAAGTCTGAGACATGTGTGAAAATTTTCTAAGTCCAGAAAAAAAAAATTTAAAACTTTTTTTCAAATTTCCCCCCAAGGCATATATATTTTACCCACACATTTCGAGCCCTCCTGGGATACCCTCTAACATACTATAACCTCATTTAGCGGAGATTTTCACAAAAAAGTGAAATTTTCAAAAAGTCAGAAATTTTGCAAAAAACGACTAAGCATGAAGGACTCATCGGGTGAATCGCTCTGGAACTGAAATCGGATGCGCTTACAGACATGCTCCCCTCTCTGGAAGTCTTACACATGTGTGAAAATTTTCAAAGTCCAGAAAATAAATTTTTTTCAACTTTTTTTCAAATTTCCCCCAAGGGATATATATTTTACCCACACATTTGGAGCCCTCCTGGGATGCCCTCTAACATACTATAACCTCATTTAGCGGAGATTTTCACAAAAAAGTGAAATTTTCAAAAAGTGAGAAATTTTGCAAAAAAGCGGCTAAGTATGAAGGGCTCATAGGGTGAATCACTCTGGAACTGAAATCGGATGCGCTTACAGACATGCTCCCCTCTCTGGAAGTCTGAGACATGTGTGAAAATTTTCTAAGTCCAGAAAAAAAAATTTTTTTCAACTTTTTTTCAAATTTCCCCTCAAGGGATATATATTTTACCCACACATTTGGAGCCCTCCTGGGATGCCCTCTAACATACTATAACCTCATTTAGCGGAGATTTTCACAAAAAAGTGAAATTTTCCAAAAGTCAGAAATTTTGCAAGAAACGACTAAGTATGAAGGACTCATCGGGTGAAACGCTCTGGAACTGAAATCGGATGCGCTTACAGACATGCTCCCCTCTCTGGACGTCTTACACATGTGTGAAAATTTTCAAAGTCCAGAAAAAAAAATTTTTTAAACTTTTTTTCAAATTTCCCCCAAGGGATATATATTTTACCCACACATTTGGAGCCCTCCTGGGATGCCCTCTAACATACTATAACCTCATTTAGCGGAGATTTTCACAAAAAAGTGAAATTTTCAAAAAGTGGAAATTTTTCCAAAAAACGACTAAGTGTGAAGGACTCATCGGGTGAAACGCTCTGGAACTGAAATCGGATGCGCTTACAGACATGCTCCCCTCTCTGGAAGTCTGAGACATGTGTGAAAATTTTCAAAGTCAAGAAAATAAATTTTTTTCAACTTTTTTTCAAATTTCCCCACAAGGGATATATATTTTACCCACACATTTGGAGCCCTCCTGGGATGCCCTCTAACATACTATAACCTCATTTAGCGGAGATTTTCACAAAAAAGTGAAATTTTCCAAAAGTCAGAAATTTTGCAAGAAACGACTAAGTATGAAGGACTCATCGGGTGAAACGCTCTGGAACTGAAATCGGATGCGCTTACAGACATGCTCCCCTCTCTGGACGTCTTACACATGTGTGAAAATTTTCAAAGTCCAGAAAAAAAAATTTTTTCAACTTCTTTTCAAATTTCCCCCAAGGGATATATATTTTACCCACACATTTGGAGCCCTCCTGGGATGCCCTCTAACATACTATAACCTCATTTAGCGGAGATTTTCACAAAAAAGTGAAATTTTCAAAAAGTGGAAATTTTTCCAAAAAACGACTAAGTATGAAGGACTCATCGGGTGAAACGCTCTGGAACTGAAATCGGATGCGCTTACAGACATGCTCCCCTCTCTGGAAGTCTGAGACATGTGTGAAAATTTTCTATGTCCAGAAAAAAAAAATTTTTCTAACTTTTTTTCAAATTTCCCCACAAGGGATATATATTTTACCCACACATTTGGAGCCCTCCTGGGATGCCCTCTAACATACTATAACCTCATTTAGCGGAGATTTTCACAAAAAAGTGAAATTTTCAAAAAGTGGAAATTTTTCCAAAAAACTACTAAGTATGAAGGACTCATCGGGTGAAACGCTCTGGAACTGAAATCAGATGCGCTTACAGACATGCTGCCCTCTCTGGAAGTCTGAGACATGTGTGAAAATTTTCTAAGTCCAGAAAAAAAATTTTTTTCAACTTTTTTTCAAATTTCCCCCCAAGGGATATATATTTTACCCACACATGTGGAGCCCTCCTGGGATGCCCTCTAACATACTATAACCTCATTTAGTGGAGATTTTCACAAAAAAAGTGAAATTTTCAAAAAGTCAGAAATTTTGCAAAAAACGACTAAGTATGAAGGACTCATCGGGTAAATCGCTCTGGAACTGAAATCGGATGCGCGCACTGACATGCTCCCCTCTCTGGAAGTCTGAGACATGTGTGAAAATTTTCTAAGTCCAGAAAAAAAAATTTTTTTCAACTTTTAATCAAATTTCCCCTCAAGGGATATATATTTTACCCACACATTTGGAGCCCTCCTGGGATGCCCTCTAACATACTATGACCTCATTTAGCGGAGATTTTCACAAAAAAGTGAAATTTTCCAAAAGTCAGAAATTTTGCAAGAAACGACTAAGTATGAAGGACTCATCGGGTGAAACGCTCTGAAACTGAAATCGGATGCGCGCACTAACATGCTCCCCTCTCTGGAAGTCTGAGACATGTGTGAAAATTTTCTAAGTCCAGAAAAAAAATAATTTTTAACTTTTTTTCAAATTTCCCGACAAGGGATATATATTTTACCCACACAGTTGGAGCCCTCCTGGAATGCCCTCTAACATACTATAACCTCATTTAGCGGAGATTTTCACAAAAAAGTGAAATTTTCAAAAAGTCAGAAATTTTGCAAAAAACGACTAAGTATGAAGGACTCATCGGGTGAAACGCTCTGGAACTGAAATCGGATGCGCTTACAGACATGATCCCCTCTCTGGAAGTCTGAGACATGTGTGAAAATTTTCTAAGTCCAGAAAAAAAAAATTTAAAACTTTTTTTCAAATTTCCCCCCAAGGGATATATATTTTACCCACACATTTCGAGCCCTCCTGGGATACCCTCTAACATACTATAACCTCATTTAGCGGAGATTTTCACAAAAAAGTGAAATTTTCAAAAAGTCAGAAATTTTGCAAAAAACGACTAAGTATGAAGGACTCATCGGGTGAATCGCTCTGGAACTGAAATCGGATGCGCGCACTGACATGCTCCCCTCTCTGGAAGTCTGAGATATGTGTGAAAATTTTCTAAGTCCAGAAAAAAAAATTTTTCAACTTTTTTTCAAATTTCCCCCAAGGGATATATATTTTACCCACACATTTGGAGCCCTCCTGGGATGCCCTCTAACATACTATAACCTCATTTAGCGGAGATTTTCACAAAAAAGTGAAATTTTCAAAAAGTGGAAATTTTTCCAAAAAACGACTAAGTATGAAGGACTCATCGGGTGAAACGCTCTTTAACTGAAATCGGATGCGCTTACAGACATGCTCCCCTCTCTGGAAGTCTTACACATGTGTGAAAATTTTCTAAGTCCAGAAAAAAAATTTTTTTCAACTTTTTTTCAAATTTCCCCCAAGGGATATATATTTTACCCACACATTTGGAGCCCTCCTGGGATGCCCTCTAACATACTATAACCTCATTTAGCGGAGATTTTCACAAAAAAGTGAAATTTTCAAAAAGTGAGAAATTTTGCAAAAAAACGGCTAAGTATGAAGGGCTCATAGGGTGAATCGCTCTGGAACTGAAATCGGATGCGCTTACAGACATGCTCCCCTCTCTGGAAGTCTGAGACATGTGTGAAAATTTTCTAAGTCCAGAAAAAAAAATTTTTTTCAACTTTTTTTCAAATTTCCCCTCAAGGGATATATATTTTACCCACACATTTGGAGCCCTCCTGGGATGCCCTCTAACATACTATAACCTCATTTAGCGGAGATTTTCACAAAAAAGTGAAATTTTCCAAAAGTCAGAAATTTTGCAAGAAACGACTAAGTATGAAGGACTCATCGGGTGAAACGCTCTGGAACTGAAATCGGATGCGCTTACAGACATGCTCCCCTCTCTGGACGTCTTACACATGTGTGAAAATTTTCAAAGTCCAGAAAAAAAAATTTTTTCAACTTTTTTTCAAATTTCCCCCAAGGGATATATATTTTACCCACACATTTGGAGCCCTCCTGGGATGCCCTCTAACATACTATAACCTCATTTAGCGGAGATTTTCACAAAAAAGTGAAATTTTCAAAAAGTGGAAATTTTTACAAAAAACGACTAAGTATGAAGGACTCATCGGGTGAAACGCTCTGGAACTGAAATCGGATGCGCTTACAGACATGCTCCCCTCTCTGGAAGTCTGAGACATGTGTGAAAATTTTCTATGTCCAGAAAAAAAAAATTTTTCTAACTTTTTTTCAAATTTCCCCACAAGGGATATATATTTTACCCACACATTTGGAGCCCTCCTGGGATGCCCTCTAACATACTATAACCTCATTTAGCGGAGATTTTCACAAAAAAGTGAAATTTTCAAAAAGTGGAAATTTTTCCAAAAAACTACTAAGTATGAAGGACTCATCGGGTGAAACGCTCTGGAACTGAAATCAGATGCGCTTACAGACATGCTGCCCTCTCTGGAAGTCTGAGACATGTGTGAAAATTTTCTAAGTCCAGAAAAAAAATTTTTTTCAACTTTTTTTCAAATTTCTCCCCAAGGGATATATATTTTACCCACACATGTGGAGCCCTCCTGGGATGCCCTCTAACATACTATAACCTCATTTAGTGGAGATTTTCACAAAAAAAGTGAAATTTTCAAAAAGTCAGAAATTTTGCAAAAAACGACTAAGTATGAAGGACTCATCGGGTAAATCGCTCTGGAACTGAAATCGGATGCGCGCACTGACATGCTCCCCTCTCTGGAAGTCTGAGACATGTGTGAAAATTTTCTAAGTCCAGAAAAAAAAATTTTTTTCAACTTTTAATCAAATTTCCCCTCAAGGGATATATATTTTACCCACACATTTGGAGCCCTCCTGGGATGCCCTCTAACATACTATGACCTCATTTAGCGGAGATTTTCACAAAAAAGTGAAATTTTCCAAAAGTCAGAAATTTTGCAAGAAACGACTAAGTATGAAGGACTCATCGGGTGAAACGCTCTGGAACTGAAATCGGATGCGCTTACAGACATGCTCCCCTCTCTGGACGTCTTACACATGTGTGAAAATTTTCAAAGTCCAGAAAAAAAAATTTTTTCAACTTTTTTTCAAATTTCCCCCAAGGGATATATATTTTACCCACATATTTGGAGCCCTCCTGGGATGCCCTCTAACATACTATAACCTCATTTAGCGGAGATTTTCACAAAAAAGTGAAATTTTCAAAAAGTGGAAATTTTTCCAAAAAACGACTAAGTATGAAGGACTCATCGGGTGAAACGCTCTGGAACTGAAATTGGATGCGCTTACAGACATGCTCCCCTCTCTGGAAGTCTGAGACATGTGTGAAAATTTTCTAAGTCCAGAAAAAAAAATTTTTCAACTTTTTTTCAAATTTCCCCCCAAGTGATATATATTTTACGCACACATTTAGAGCCCTCCTGGGATGCCCTCTAACATACTATAACCTCATTTAGCGGAGATTTTCACAAAAAAGTGAAATTTTCAAAAAGTCAGAAATTTTGCAAGAAACGACTAAGTATGTAGGACTCATGGGGTGAAACGCTCTGGAACTGAAATCGGATGCGCTTACAGACATGCTCCCCTCTCTGGAAGTCTTACACATGTGTGAAAATTTTCTAAGTCCAGAAAAAAAAAATTTTTCAACTTTTTTTCAAATTTCCCCCAAGGGATATATATTTTACCCACACATTTGGAGCCCTCCTGGGATGCCCTCTAACATACTATAACCTCATTTAGCGGAGATTTTCACAAAAAAGTGAAATTTTCAAAAAGTGAGAAATTTTGCAAAAAACGACTAAGTATGAAGGACTCATCGGGTGAATCGCTCTGGAACTGAAATCGGATGCGCTTACAGACATGATCCCCTCTCTGGAAGTCTGAGACATGTGTGAAAATTTTCTAAGTCCAGAAAAAAAAAAATTTAAAACTTTTTTTCAAATTTCCCCCCAAGGGATATATATTTTACCCACACATTTGGAGCCCTCCTGGGATGCCCTCTAACATACTATAACCTCATTTAGCGGAGATTTTCACAAAAAAGTGAAATTTTCAAAAAGTGGAAATTTTTCCAAAAAACGACTAAGTATGAAGGACTCATCGGGTGAAACGCTCTGGAACTGAAATCGGATGCGCTTACAGACATGCTCCCCTCTCTGGAAGTCTGAGACATGTGTGAAAATTTTCTATGTCCAGAAAAAAAAAATTTTTCTAACTTTTTTTCAAATTTCCCCACAAGGGATATATATTTTACCCACACATTTGGAGCCCTCCTGGGATGCCCTCTAACATACTATAACCTCATTTAGCGGAGATTTTCACAAAAAAGTGAAATTTTCAAAAAGTGGAAATTTTTCCAAAAAACTACTAAGTATGAAGGACTCATCGGGTGAAACGCTCTGGAACTGAAATCAGATGCGCTTACAGACATGCTCCCCTCTCTGGAAGTCTGAGACATGTGTGAAAATTTTCTAAGTCCAGAAAAAAAATTTTTTTCAACTTTTTTTCAAATTTCCCCCCAAGGGATATATATTTTACCCACACATGTGGAGCCCTCCTGGGATGCCCTCTAACATACTATAACCTCATTTAGTGGAGATTTTCACAAAAAAAGTGAAATTTTCAAAAAGTCAGAAATTTTGCAAAAAACGACTAAGTATGAAGGACTCATCGGGTAAATCGCTCTGGAACTGAAATCGGATGCGCGCACTGACATGCTCCCCTCTCTGGAAGTCTGAGACATGTGTGAAAATTTTCTAAGTCCAGAAAAAAAAATTTTTTTCAACTTTTAATCAAATTTCCCCTCAAGGGATATATATTTTACCCACACATTTGGAGCCCTCCTGGGATGCCCTCTAACATACTATGACCTCATTTAGCGGAGATTTTCACAAAAAAGTGAAATTTTCCAAAAGTCAGAAATTTTGCAAGAAACGACTAAGTATGAAGGACTCATCGGGTGAAACGCTCTGGAACTGAAATCGGATGCGCTTACAGACATGCTCCCCTCTCTGGACGTCTTACACATGTGTGAAAATTTTCAAAGTCCAGAAAAAAAAATTTTTTCAACTTTTTTTCAAATTTCCCCCAAGGGATATATATTTTACCCACATATTTGGAGCCCTCCTGGGATGCCCTCTAACATACTATAACCTCATTTAGCGGAGATTTTCACAAAAAAGTGAAATTTTCAAAAAGTGGAAATTTTTCCAAAAAACGACTAAGTATGAAGGACTCATCGGGTGAAACGCTCTGGAACTGAAATTGGATGCGCTTACAGACATGCTCCCCTCTCTGGAAGTCTGAGACATGTGTGAAAATTTTCTAAGTCCAGAAAAAAAAATTTTTCAACTTTTTTTCAAATTTCCCCCCAAGGGATATATATTTTACGCACACATTTAGAGCCCTCCTGGGATGCCCTCTAACAGACTATAACCTCATTTAGCGGAGATTTTCACAAAAAAGTGAAATTTTCAAAAAGTCAGAAATTTTGCAAGAAACGACTAAGTATGTAGGACTCATGGGGTGAAACGCTCTGGAACTGAAATCGGATGCGCTTACAGACATGCTCCCCTCTCTGGAAGTCTTACACATGTGTGAAAATTTTCTAAGTCCAGAAAAAAAAAATTTTTCAACTTTTTTTCAAATTTCCCCCAAGGGATATATATTTTACCCACACATTTGGAGCCCTCCTGGGATGCCCTCTAACATACTATAACCTCATTTAGCGGAGATTTTCACAAAAAAGTGAAATTTTCAAAAAGTGGAAATTTTTCCAAAAAACGACTAAGTATGAAGGACTCATCGGGTGAAACGCTCTGGAACTGAAATTGGATGCGCTTACAGACATGCTCCCCTCTCTGGAAGTCTGAGACATGTGTGAAAATTTTCTAAGTCCAGAAAAAAAAATTTTTCAACTTTTTTTCAAATTTCCCCCCAAGGGATATATATTTTACGCACACATTTAGAGCCCTCCTGGGATGCCCTCTAACAGACTATAACCTCATTTAGCGGAGATTTTCACAAAAAAGTGAAATTTTCAAAAAGTCAGAAATTTTGCAAGAAACGACTAAGTATGTAGGACTCATGGGGTGAAACGCTCTGGAACTGAAATCGGATGCGCTTACAGACATGCTCCCCTCTCTGGAAGTCTTACACATGTGTGAAAATTTTCTAAGTCCAGAAAAAAAAAATTTTTCAACTTTTTTTCAAATTTCCCCCAAGGGATATATATTTTACCCACACATTTGGAGCCCTCCTGGGATGCCCTCTAACATACTATAACCTCATTTAGCGGAGATTTTCACAAAAAAGTGAAATTTTCAAAAAGTGAGAAATTTTGCAAAAAACGACTAAGTATGAAGGACTCATCGGGTGAATCGCTCTGGAACTGAAATCGGATGCGCTTACAGACATGATCCCCTCTCTGGAAGTCTGAGACATGTGTGAAAATTTTCTAAGTCCAGAAAAAAAAAAATTTAAAACTTTTTTTCAAATTTCCCCCCAAGGGATATATATTTTACCCACACATTTGGAGCCCTCCTGGGATGCCCTCTAACATACTATAACCTCATTTAGCGGAGATTTTCACAAAAAAGTGAAATTTTCAAAAAGTGGAAATTTTTCCAAAAAACGACTAAGTATGAAGGACTCATCGGGTGAAACGCTCTGGAACTGAAATCGGATGCGCTTACAGACATGCTCCCCTCTCTGGAAGTCTGAGACATGTGTGAAAATTTTCTATGTCCAGAAAAAAAAAATTTTTCTAACTTTTTTCAAATTTCCCCACAAGGGATATATATTTTACCCACACATTTGGAGCCCTCCTGGGATGCCCTCTAACATACTATAACCTCATTTAGCGGAGATTTTCACAAAAAAGTGAAATTTTCAAAAAGTGGAAATTTTTCCAAAAAACTACTAAGTATGAAGGACTCATCGGGTGAAACGCTCTGGAACTGAAATCAGATGCGCTTACAGACATGCTCCCCTCTCTGGAAGTCTGAGACATGTGTGAAAATTTTCTAAGTCCAGAAAAAAAATTTTTTTCAACTTTTTTTCAAATTTCCCCCCAAGGGATATATATTTTACCCACACATGTGGAGCCCTCCTGGGATGCCCTCTAACATACTATAACCTCATTTAGTGGAGATTTTCACAAAAAAAGTGAAATTTTCAAAAAGTCAGAAATTTTGCAAAAAACGACTAAGTATGAAGGACTCATCGGGTAAATCGCTCTGGAACTGAAATCGGATGCGCGCACTGACATGCTCCCCTCTCTGGAAGTCTGAGACATGTGTGAAAATTTTCTAAGTACAGAAAAAAAAATTTTTTTCAACTTTTAATCAAATTTCCCCTCAAGGGATATATATTTTACCCACACATTTGGAGCCCTCCTGGGATGCCCTCTAACATACTATAACCTCATTTAGCGGAGATTTTCACAAAAAAGTGAAATTTTCAAAAAGTCAGAAATTTTGCAAGAAACGACTAAGTATGAAGGACTCATCGGGTGAATCGCTCTGGAACTGAAATCGGATGCGCTTACAGACATGATCCCCTCTCTGGAAGTCTGAGACATGTGTGAAAATTTTCTAAGTCCAGAAAAAAAAAAATTTAAAACTTTTTTTCAAATTTCCCCCCAAGGGATATATATTTTACCCACACATTTGGAGCCCTCCTGGGATACCCTCTAACATACTATAACCTCATTTAGCGGAGATTTTCACAAAAAAGTGAAATTTTCAAAAAGTCAGAAATTTTGCAAGAAACGACTAAGTATGAAGGACTCATCGGGTGAATCGCTCTGGAACTGAAATCGGATGCGCGCACTGACATGCTCCCCTCTCTGGAAGTCTGGGATATGTGTGAAAATTTTCTAAGTCCAGAAAAAAAAATTTTTCAACTTTTTTTCAAATTTCCCCCAAGGGATATATATTTTACCCACACATTTGGAGCCCTCCTGGGATGCCCTCTAACATACTATAACCTCATTTAGCGGAGATTTTCACAAAAAAGTGAAATTTTCCAAAAGTCAGAAATTTTGCAAGAAACGACTAAGTATGAAGGACTCATCGGGTGAAACGCTCTGGAACTGAAATCGGATGCGCTTACAGACATGCTCCCCTCTCTGGAAGTCTTACACATGTGTGAAAATTTTCAAAGTCCAGAAAATAAATTTTTTTCAACTTTTTTTCAAATTTCCCCCAAGGGATATATATTTTACCCACACATTTGGAGCCCTCCTGGGATGCCCTCTAACATACTATAACCTCATTTAGCGGAGATTTTCACAAAAAAGTGAAATTTTCAAAAAGTGGAAATTTTTCCAAAAAACGACTAAGTATGAAGGACTCATCGGGTGAAACGCTCTGGAACTGAAATCGGATGCGCTTACAGACATGCTCCCCTCTCTGGAAGTCTTACACATGTGTGAAAATTTTCTAAGTCCAGAAAAAAAAATTTTTTCAACTTTTTTTCAAAATTCCCCCAAGGGATATATATTTTACCCACACATTTGGAGCCCTCCTGGGATGCCCTCTAACATACTATAACCTCATTTAGCGGAGATTTTCACAAAAAAGTGAAATTTTCAAAAAGTGAGAAATTTTGCAAAAAACGGCTAAGTATGAAGGGCTCATAGGGTGAATCGCTCTGGAACTGAAATCGGATGCGCTTACAGACATGCTCCCCTCTCTGGAAGTCTTACACATGTGTGAAAATTTTCTAAGTCCAGAAAAAAAAAATTTTTCAACTTTTTTTCAAATTTCCCCCAAGGGATATATATTTTACCCACACATTTGGAGCCCTCCTGGGATGCCCTCTAACATACTATAACCTCATTTAGCGGAGATTTTCACAAAAAAGTGAAATTTTCAAAAAGTGAGAAATTTTGCAAAAAACGACTAAGTATGAAGGACTCATCGGGTGAATCGCTCTGGAACTGAAATCGGATGCGCTTACAGACATGCTCCCCTCTCTGGAAGTCTGGGATATGTGTGAAAATTTTCTAAGTCCAGAAAAAAAAATTTTTCAACTTTTTTTCAAATTTCCCCCAAGGGATATATATTTTACCCACACATTTGGAGCCCTCCTGGGATGCCCTCTAACATACTATAACCTCATTTAGCGGAGATTTTCACAAAAAAGTGAAATTTTCCAAAAGTCAGAAATTTTGCAAGAAACGACTAAGTATGAAGGACTCATCGGGTGAAACGCTCTGGAACTGAAATCGGATGCGCTTACAGACATGCTCCCCTCTCTGGAAGTCTTACACATGTGTGAAAATTTTCAAAGTCCAGAAAATAAATTTTTTTCAACTTTTTTTCAAATTTCCCCCAAGGGATATATATTTTACCCACACATTTGGAGCCCTCCTGGGATGCCCTCTAACATACTATAACCTCATTTAGCGGAGATTTTCACAAAAAAGTGAAATTTTCAAAAAGTGGAAATTTTTCCAAAAAACGACTAAGTATGAAGGACTCATCGGGTGAAACGCTCTGGAACTGAAATCGGATGCGCTTACAGACATGCTCCCCTCTCTGGAAGTCTTACACATGTGTGAAAATTTTCTAAGTCCAGAAAAAAAAATTTTTTCAACTTTTTTTCAAAATTCCCCCAAGGGATATATATTTTACCCACACATTTGGAGCCCTCCTGGGATGCCCTCTAACATACTATAACCTCATTTAGCGGAGATTTTCACAAAAAAGTGAAATTTTCAAAAAGTGAGAAATTTTGCAAAAAACGGCTAAGTATGAAGGGCTCATAGGGTGAATCGCTCTGGAACTGAAATCGGATGCGCTTACAGACATGCTCCCCTCTCTGGAAGTCTTACACATGTGTGAAAATTTTCTAAGTCCAGAAAAAAAAAATTTTTCAACTTTTTTTCAAATTTCCCCCAAGGGATATATATTTTACCCACACATTTGGAGCCCTCCTGGGATGCCCTCTAACATACTATAACCTCATTTAGCGGAGATTTTCACAAAAAAGTGAAATTTTCAAAAAGTGAGAAATTTTGCAAAAAACGACTAAGTATGAAGGACTCATCGGGTGAATCGCTCTGGAACTGAAATCGGATGCGCTTACAGACATGATCCCCTCTCTGGAAGTCTGAGACATGTGTGAAAATTTTCTAAGTCCAGAAAAAAAAAAATTTAAAACTTTTTTTCAAATTTCCCCCCAAGGGATATATATTTTACCCACACATTTGGAGCCCTCCTGGGATACCCTCTAACATACTATAACCTCATTTAGCGGAGATTTTCACAAAAAAGTGAAATTTTCAAAAAGTCAGAAATTTTGCAAAAAACGACTAAGTATGAAGGACTCATCGGGTGAATCGCTCTGGAACTGAAATCGGATGCGCGCACTGACATGCTCCCCTCTCTGGAAGTCTGAGACCTGTGTGAAAATTTTCTAAGTCCAGAAAAAAAAAATTTTTCAACTTTTTTTCAAATTTCCCCTCAAGGGATATATATTTTACCCACACATTTGGAGCCCTCCTGGGATGCCATCTAACATACTATAACCTCATTTAGCGGAGATTTTCACAAAAAAGTGAAATTTTCAAAAAGTGGAAATTTTTCCAAAAAACGACTAAGTATGAAGGACTCATCGGGTGAAGCGCTCTGGAACTGAAATCGGATGCGCTTACAGACATGCTCCCCTCTCTGGAAGTCTTACACATGTGTGAAAATTTTCTAAGTCCAGAAAAACAAAATTTTTCAACTTTTTTTCAAATTTCCCCCAAGGGATATATATTTTACCGAAACATTTGGAGCCCTCCTGGGATGCCCTCTAACATACTATAACCTCATTTAGCGGAGATTTTCACAAAAAAGTGAAATTTTCAAAAAGTGAGAAATTTTGCAAAAAACGACTAAGTATGAAGGACTCATCGGGTGAAACGCTCTGGAACTGAAATCGGATGCGCTTACAGACATGCTCCCCTCTCTGGAAGTCTGAGACATGTGTGAAAATTTTCTGTCCAGAAAAAAAAAATTTTTTAACTTTTTTTCAAATTTCCCCACAAGGGATATATATTTTACCCACACATTTGGAGCCCTCCTGGGATGCCCTCTAACATACTATAACCTCATTTAGCGGAGATTTTCACAAAAAAGTGAAATTTTCAAAAAGTGGAAATTTTTCCAAAAAACTACTAAGTATGAAGGACTCATCGGGTGAAATGCTTTGGAACTGAAATCAGATGTGCTTACAGATATGCTCCCCTCTCTGGAAGTCTGAGACATGTGTGAAAATTTTCTAAGTCCAGAAAAAAAATTTTTTTCAACTTTTTTTCAAATTTCCCCCCAAGGGATATATATTTTACCCACACATGTGGAGCCCTCCTGGGATGCCCTCTAACATACTATAACCTCATTTAGCGGAGATTTTCACAAAAAAAGTGAAATTTTCAAAAAGTCAGAAATTTTGCAAAAAACGACTAAGTATGAAGGACTCATCGGGTAAATCGCTCTGGAACTGAAATCGGATGCGCGCACTGACATGCTCCCCTCTCTGGAAGTCTGAGACATGTGTGAAAATTTTCTAAGTCCAGAAAAAAAAATTTTTTTCAACTTTTATTCAAATTTCCCCTCAAGGGATGTATATTTTACCCACACATTTGGAGCCCTCCTGGGATGCCCTCTAACATACTATGACCTCATTTAGCGGAGATTTTCACAAAAAAGTGAAATTTTCCAAAAGTCAGAAATTTTGCAAGAAACGACTAAGTATGAAGGACTCATCGGGTGAAACGCTCTGGAACTGAAATCGGATGCGCTTACAGACATGCTCCCCTCTCTGGACGTCTTACACATGTGTGAAAATTTTCAAAGTCCAGAAAAAAAAAATTTTTCAACTTTTTTTCAAATTTCCCCCAAGGGATATATATTTTACCCACACATTTGGAGCCCTCCTGGGATGCCCTCTAACATACTATAACCTCATTTAGCGGAGATTTTCACAAAAAAGTGAAATTTTCAAAAAGTCAGAAATTTTGCAAGAAACGACTAAGTATGAAGGACTCATCGGGTGAATCGCTCTGGAACTGAAATCGGATGCGCTTACAGACATGATCCCCTCTCTGGAAGTCTGAGACATGTGTGAAAATTTTCTAAGTCCAGAAAAAAAAAAATTTAAAACTTTTTTTCAAATTTCCCCCCAAGGGATATATATTTTACCCACACATTTGGAGCCCTCCTGGGATACCCTCTAACATACTATAACCTCATTTAGCGGAGATTTTCACAAAAAAGTGAAAATTTCAAAAAGTCAGAAATTTTGCAAAAAACGACTAAGTATGAAGGACTCATCGGGTGAATCGCTCTGGAACTGAAATCGGATGCGCGCACTGACATGCTCCCCTCTCTGGAAGTCTGAGATATGTGTGAAAATTTTCTAAGTCCAGAAAAAAAAAATTTTCAACTTTTTTTCAAATTTCCCCCAAGGGATATATATTTTACCCACACATTTGGAGCCCTCCTGGGATGCCCTCTAACATACTATAACCTCATTTAGCGGAGATTTTCACAAAAAAGTGAAATTTTCCAAAAGTCAGAAATTTTGCAAAAAACGACTAAGTATGAAGGACTCATCGGGTGAAACGCTCTGGAACTGAAATCGGATGCGCTTACAGACATGCTCCCCTCTCTGGAAGTCTTACACATGTGTGAAAATTTTCAAAGTCCAGAAAATAAATTTTTTTCAACTTTTTTTCAAATTTCCCCCAAGGGATATATATTTTACCCACACATTTGGAGCCCTCCTGGGATGCCCTCTAACATACTATAACCTCATTTAGCGGAGATTTTCACAAAAAAGTGAAATTTTCAAAAAGTGGAAATTTTTCCAAAAAACGACTAAGTATGAAGGACTCATCGGGTGAAACGCTCTGGAACTGAAATCGGATGCGCTTACAGACATGCTCCCCTCTCTGGAAGTCTTACACATGTGTGAAAATTTTCTAAGTCCAGAAAAAAAAATTTTTTCAACTTTTTTTCAAATTTCCCCCAAGGGATATATATTTTACCCACACATTTGGAGCCCTCCTGGGATGCCCTCTAACATACTATAACCTCATTTAGCGGAGATTTTCACAAAAAAGTGAAATTTTCAAAAAGTGAGAAATTTTGCAAAAAACGGCTAAGTATGAAGGGCTCATAGGGTGAATCGCTCTGGAACTGAAATCGGATGCGCTTACAGACATGCTCCCCTCTCTGGAAGTCTTACACATGTGTGAAAATTTTCTAAGTCCAGAAAAAAAAAATTTTTCAACTTTTTTTCAAATTTCCCCCAAGGGATATATATTTTACCCACACATTTGGAGCCCTCCTGGGATGCCCTCTAACATACTATAACCTCATTTAGCGGAGATTTTCACAAAAAAGTGAAATTTTCAAAAAGTGAGAAATTTTGCAAAAAACGACTAAGTATGAAGGACTCATCGGGTGAATCGCTCTGGAACTGAAATCGGATGCGCTTACAGACATGATCCCCTCTCTGGAAGTCTGAGACATGTGTGAAAATTTTCTAAGTCCAGAAAAAAAAAAATTTAAAACTTTTTTTCAAATTTCCCCCCAAGGGATATATATTTTACCCACACATTTGGAGCCCTCCTGGGATACCCTCTAACATACTATAACCTCATTTAGCGGAGATTTTCACAAAAAAGTGAAATTTTCAAAAAGTCAGAAATTTTGCAAAAAACGACTAAGTATGAAGGACTCATCGGGTGAATCGCTCTGGAACTGAAATCGGATGCGCGCACTGACATGCTCCCCTCTCTGGAAGTCTGAGACCTGTGTGAAAATTTTCTAAGTCCAGAAAAAAAAATTTTTCAACTTTTTTTCAAATTTCCCATCAAGGGATATATATTTTACCCACACATTTGGAGCCCTCCTGGGATGCCATCTAACATACTATAACCTCATTTAGCGGAGATTTTCACAAAAAAGTGAAATTTTCAAAAAGTGGAAATTTTTCCAAAAAACGACTAAGTATGAAGGACTCATCGGGTGAAGCGCTCTGGAACTGAAATCGGATGCGCTTACAGACATGCTCCCCTCTCTGGAAGTCTTACACATGTGTGAAAATTTTCTAAGTCCAGAAAAACAAAATTTTTCAACTTTTTTTCAAATTTCCCCCAAGGGATATATATTTTACCGAAACATTTGGAGCCCTCCTGGGATGCCCTCTAACATACTATAACCTCATTTAGCGGAGATTTTCACAAAAAAGTGAAATTTTCAAAAAGTGAGAAATTTTGCAAAAAACGACTAAGTATGAAGGACTCATCGGGTGAAACGCTCTGGAACTGAAATCGGATGCGCTTACAGACATGCTCCCCTCTCTGGAAGTCTGAGACATGTGTGAAAATTTTCTGTCCAGAAAAAAAAAATTTTTTAACTTTTTTTCAAATTTCCCCACAAGGGATATATATTTTACCCACACATTTGGAGCCCTCCTGGGATGCCCTCTAACATACTATAACCTCATTTAGCGGAGATTTTCACAAAAAAGTGAAATTTTCAAAAAGTGGAAATTTTTCCAAAAAACTACTAAGTATGAAGGACTCATCGGGTGAAATGCTTTGGAACTGAAATCAGATGTGCTTACAGATATGCTCCCCTCTCTGGAAGTCTGAGACATGTGTGAAAATTTTCTAAGTCCAGAAAAAAAATTTTTTTCAACTTTTTTTCAAATTTCCCCCCAAGGGATATATATTTTACCCACACATGTGGAGCCCTCCTGGGATGCCCTCTAACATACTATAACCTCATTTAGCGGAGATTTTCACAAAAAAAGTGAAATTTTCAAAAAGTCAGAAATTTTGCAAAAAACGACTAAGTATGAAGGACTCATCGGGTAAATCGCTCTGGAACTGAAATCGGATGCGCGCACTGACATGCTCCCCTCTCTGGAAGTCTGAGACATGTGTGAAAATTTTCTAAGTCCAGAAAAAAAAATTTTTTTCAACTTTTATTCAAATTTCCCCTCAAGGGATGCATATTTTACCCACACATTTGGAGCCCTCCTGGGATGCCCTCTAACATACTATGACCTCATTTAGCGGAGATTTTCACAAAAAAGTGAAATTTTCCAAAAGTCAGAAATTTTGCAAGAAACGACTAAGTATGAAGGACTCATCGGGTGAAACGCTCTGGAACTGAAATCGGATGCGCTTACAGACATGCTCCCCTCTCTGGACGTCTTACACATGTGTGAAAATTTTCAAAGTCCAGAAAAAAAAAATTTTTCAACTTTTTTTCAAATTTCCCCCAAGGGATATATATTTTACCCACACATTTGGAGCCCTCCTGGGATGCCCTCTAACATACTATAACCTCATTTAGCGGAGATTTTCACAAAAAAGTGAAATTTTCAAAAAGTCAGAAATTTTGCAAGAAACGACTAAGTATGAAGGACTCATGGGGTGAAACGCTCTGGAACTGAAATCGGATGCGCTTACAGACATGCTCCCCTCTCTGGAAGTCTGAGACATGTGTGAAAATTTTCTAAGTCCAGAAAAAAAAAATTTTTCAACTTTTTTTCAAATTTCCCCCCAAGGGATATATATTTTACCCACACATTTGGAGCCCTCCTGGGATGCCCTCTAACATACTATAACCTCATTTAGCGGAGATTTTCACAAAAAAGTGAAATTTTCAAAAAGTCAGAAATTTTGCAAGAAACGACTAAGTATGAAGGACTCATGGGGTGAAACGCTCTGGAACTGAAATCGGATGCGCTTACAGACATGCTCCCCTCTCTGGAAGTCTGAGACGTGTGAAAATTTTCCAAGTCCAGAAAAAAAAAATTTTTCAACTTTTTTCAAATTTCCCCTCAAGGGATATATATTTTACCCACACATTTGGAGCCCTCCTGGGATGCCCTCTAACATACTATAACCTCATTTAGCGGAGATTTTCACAAAAAAGTGAAATTTTCAAAAAGTGGAAATTTTTCCAAAAAACGACTAAGTATGAAGGACTCATCGGGTGAAACGCTCTGGAACTGAAATCGGATGCGCGCACTAACATGCTCCCCTCTCTGGAAATCTGAGACATGTGTGAAAATTTTCTAAGTCCAGAAAAAAAATAATTTTTAACTTTTTTTCAAATTTCCCCCCAAGGGATATATATTTTACCCACACATGTGGAGCCCTCCTGGGATGCCCTCTAACATACTATAACCTCATTTAGCGGAGATTTTCACAAAAAAAGTGAAATTTTCAAAAAGTCAGAAATTTTGCAAAAAACGACTAAGTATGAAGGACTCATCGGGTAAATCGCTCTGGAACTGAAATCGGATGCGCGCACTGACATGCTCCCCTCTCTGGAAGTCTGAGACATGTGTGAAAATTTTCTAAGTCCAGAAAAAAAAAATTTTTTCAACTTTTATTCAAATTTCCCCTCAAGGGATGTATATTTTACCCACACATTTGGAGCCCTCCTGGGATGCCCTCTAACATACTATGACCTCATTTAGCGGAGATTTTCACAAAAAAGTGAAATTTTCCAAAAGTCAGAAATTTTGCAAGAAACGACTAAGTATGAAGGACTCATCGGGTGAAACGCTCTGGAACTGAAATCGGATGCGCTTACAGACATGCTCCCCTCTCTGGACGTCTTACACATGTGTGAAAATTTTCAAAGTCCAGAAAAAAAAAATTTTTCAACTTTTTTTCAAATTTCCCCCAAGGGATATATATTTTACCCACACATTTGGAGCCCTCCTGGGATGCCCTCTAACATACTATAACCTCATTTAGCGGAGATTTTCACAAAAAAGTGAAATTTTCAAAAAGTCAGAAATTTTGCAAGAAACGACTAAGTATGAAGGACTCATGGGGTGAAACGCTCTGGAACTGAAATCGGATGCGCTTACAGACATGCTCCCCTCTCTGGAAGTCTGAGACATGTGTGAAAATTTTCTAAGTCCAGAAAAAAAAAATTTTTCAACTTTTTTTCAAATTTCCCCTCAAGGGATATATATTTTACCCACACATTTGGAGCCCTCCTGGGATGCCCTCTAACATACTATAACCTCATTTAGCGGAGATTTTCACAAAAAAGTGAAATTTTCAAAAAGTCAGAAATTTTGCAAGAAACGACTAAGTATGAAGGACTCATGGGGTGAAACGCTCTGGAACTGAAATCGGATGCGCTTACAGACATGCTCCCCTCTCTGGAAGTCTGAGACGTGTGAAAATTTTCCAAGTCCAGAAAAAAAAAATTTTTCAACTTTTTTCAAATTTCCCCTCAAGGGATATATATTTTACCCACACATTTGGAGCCCTCCTGGGATGCCCTCTAACATACTATAACCTCATTTAGCGGAGATTTTCACAAAAAAGTGAAATTTTCAAAAAGTGGAAATTTTTCCAAAAAACGACTAAGTATGAACGACTCATCGGGTGAAACGCTCTGGAACTGAAATCGGATGCGCGCACTAACATGCTCCCCTCTCTGGAAATCTGAGACATGTGTGAAAATTTTCTAAGTCCAGAAAAAAAATAATTTTTAACTTTTTTTCAAATTTCCCCCCAAGGGATATATATTTTACCCACACATGTGGAGCCCTCCTGGGATGCCCTCTAACATACTATAACCTCATTTAGCGGAGATTTTCACAAAAAAAGTGAAATTTTCAAAAAGTCAGAAATTTTGCAAAAAACGACTAAGTATGAAGGACTCATCGGGTAAATCGCTCTGGAACTGAAATCGGATGCGCACACTGACATGCTCCCCTCTCTGGAAGTCTGAGACATGTGTGAAAATTTTCTAAGTCCAGAAAAAAAAAATTTTTTCAACTTTTATTCAAATTTCCCCTCAAGGGATGTATATTTTACCCACACATTTGGAGCCCTCCTGGGATGCCCTCTAACATACTATGACCTAATTTAGCGGAGATTTTCACAAAAAAGTGAAATTTTCCAAAAGTCAGAAATTTTGCAAGAAACGACTAAGTATGAAGGACTCATCGGGTGAAACGCTCTGGAACTGAAATCGGATGCGCTTACAGACATGCTCCCCTCTCTGGACGTCTTACACATGTGTGAAAATTTTCACAGTCCAGAAAAAAAAATTTTTTCAACTTTTTTTCAAATTTCCCCCAAGGGATATATATTTTACCCACACATTTGGAGCCCTCCTGGGATGCCGTCTAACATACTATAACCTCATTTAGCGGAGATTTTCACAAAAAAGTGAAATTTTCAAAAAGTCAGAAATTTTGCAAGAAACGACTAAGTATGAAGGACTCATCGGGTGAAACGCTCTGGAACTGAAATCGGATGCGCTTACAGACATGCTCCCCTCTCTGGAAGTCTTACACATGTGTGAAAATTTTCAAAGTCCAGAAAAAAAAATTTTTTCAACTTTTTTTCAAATTTCCCCCAAGGGATATATATTTTACCCACACATTTGGAGCCCTCCTGGGATGCCCTCTAACATACTATAACCTCATTTAGCGGAGATTTTCGCAAAAAAGTGAAATTTTCAAAAAGTGGAAATTTTTCCAAAAAACGACTAAGTATGAAGGACTCATCGGGTGAAACGCTCTGGAACTGAAATCGGATGCGCTTACAGACATGCTCCCCTCTCTGGAAGTCTGAGACATGTGTGAAAATTTTCTATGTCCAGAAAAAAAAAATTTTTCTAACTTTTTTTCAAATTTCCCCACAAGGGATATATATTTTACCCACACATTTGGAGCCCTCCTGGGATGCCCTCTAACATACTATAACCTCATTTAGCGGAGATTTTCACAAAAAAGTGAAATTTTCAAAAAGTGGAAATTTTTCCAAAAAACTACTAAGTATGAAGGACTCATCGGGTGAAACGCTCTGGAACTGAAATCAGATGCGCTTACAGACATGCTCCCCTCTCTGGAAGTCTGAGACATGTGTGAAAATTTTCTATGTCCAGAAAAAAAAAATTTTTCTAACTTTTTTTCAAATTTCCCCACAAGGGATTTATATTTTACCCACACATTTGGAGCCCTCCTGGGATGTCCTCTAACATACTATAACCTCATTTAGCGGAGATTTTCACAAAAAAGTGAAATTTTCAAAAAGTGGAAATTTTTCCAAAAAACTACTAAGTATGAAGGACTCATCGGGTGAAACGCTCTGGAACTGAAATCAGATGCGCTTACAGACATGCTCCCCTCTCTGGAAGTCTGAGACATGTGTGAAAATTTTCTAAGTCCAGAAAAAAAATTTTTTTCAACTTTTTTTCAAATTTCCCCCCAAGGGATATATATTTTACCCACACATGTGGAGCCCTCCTGGGATGCCCTCTAACATACTATAACCTCATTTAGTGGAGATTTTCACAAAAAAAGTGAAATTTTCAAAAAGTCAGAAATTTTGCAAAAAACGACTAAGTATGAAGGACTCATCGGGTAAATCGCTCTGGAACTGAAATCGGATGCGCGCACTGACATGCTCCCCTCTCTGGAAGTCTGAGACATGTGTGAAAATTTTCTAAGTACAGAAAAAAAAATTTTTTTCAACTTTTAATCAAATTTCCCCTCAAGGGATATATATTTTACCCACACATTTGGAGCCCTCCTGGGATGCCCTCTAACATACTATAACCTCATTTAGCGGAGATTTTCACAAAAAAGTGAAATTTTCAAAAAGTCAGAAATTTTGCAAGAAACGACTAAGTATGAAGGACTCATCGGGTGAATCGCTCTGGAACTGAAATCGGATGCGCTTACAGACATGATCCCCTCTCTGGAAGTCTGAGACATGTGTGAAAATTTTCTAAGTCCAGAAAAAAAAAAATTTAAAACTTTTTTTCAAATTTCCCCCCAAGGGATATATATTTTACCCACACATTTGGAGCCCTCCTGGGATACCCTCTAACATACTATAACCTCATTTAGCGAAGATTTTCACAAAAAAGTGAAATTTTCAAAAAGTCAGAAATTTTGCAAAAAACGACTAAGTATGAAGGACTCATCGGGTAAATCGCTCTGGAACTGAAATCGGATGCGCGCACTGACATGCTCCCCTCTCTGGAAGTCTGAGACATGTGTGAAAATTTTCTAAGTACAGAAAAAAAAATTTTTTTCAACTTTTAATCAAATTTCCCCTCAAGGGATATATATTTTACCCACACATTTGGAGCCCTCCTGGGATGCCCTCTAACATACTATAACCTCATTTAGCGGAGATTTTCACAAAAAAGTGAAATTTTCAAAAAGTCAGAAATTTTGCAAGAAACGACTAAGTATGAAGGACTCATCGGGTGAATCGCTCTGGAACTGAAATCGGATGCGCTTACAGACATGATCCCCTCTCTGGAAGTCTGAGACATGTGTGAAAATTTTCTAAGTCCAGAAAAAAAAAAATTTAAAACTTTTTTTCAAATTTCCCCCCAAGGGATATATATTTTACCCACACATTTGGAGCCCTCCTGGGATACCCTCTAACATACTATAACCTCATTTAGCGAAGATTTTCACAAAAAAGTGAAATTTTCAAAAAGTCAGAAATTTTGCAAAAAACGACTAAGTATGAAGGACTCATCGGGTGAATCGCTCTGGAACTGAAATCGGATGCGCGCACTGACATGCTCCCCTCTCTGGAAGTCTGAGATATGTGTGAAAATTTTCTAAGTCCAGAAAAAAAAATTTTTCAACTTTTTTTCAAATTTCCCCCAAGGGATATATATTTTACCCACACATTTGGAGCCCTCCTGGGATGCCCTCTAACATACTATAACCTCATTTAGCGGAGATTTTCACAAAAAAGTGAAATTTTCCAAAAGTCAGAAATTTTGCAAGAAACGACTAAGTATGAAGGACTCATCGGGTGAAACGCTCTGGAACTGAAATCGGATGCGCTTACAGACATGCTCCCCTCTCTGGAAGTCTTACACATGTGTGAAAATTTTCAAAGTCCAGAAAATAAATTTTTTTCAACTTTTTTTCAAATTTCCCCCAAGGGATATATATTTTACCCACACATTTGGAGCCCTCCTGGGATGCCCTCTAACATACTATAACCTCATTTAGCGGAGATTTTCACAAAAAAGTGAAATTTTCAAAAAGTGGAAATTTTTCCAAAAAACGACTAAGTATGAAGGACTCATCGGGTGAAACGCTCTGGAACTGAAATCGGATGCGCTTACAGACATGCTCCCCTCTCTGGAAGTCTTACACATGTGTGAAAATTTTCTAAGTCCAGAAAAAAAATTTTTTTCAACTTTTTTTCAAATTTCCCCCAAGGGATATATATTTTACCCACACATTTGGAGCCCTCCTGGGATGCCCTCTAACATACTATGACCTCATTTAGCGGAGATTTTCACAAAAAAGTGAAATTTTCCAAAAGTCAGAAATTTTGCAAGAAACGACTAAGTATGAAGGACTCATCGGGTGAAACGCTCTGGAACTGAAATCGGATGCGCTTACAGACATGCTCCCCTCTCTGGACGTCTTACACATGTGTGAAAATTTTCAAAGTCCAGAAAAAAAAAATTTTTCAACTTTTTTTCAAATTTCCCCCAAGGGATATATATTTTACCCACACATTTGGAGCCCTCCTGGGATGCCCTCTAACATACTATAACCTTATTTAGCGGAGATTTTCACAAAAAAGTGAAATTTTCAAAAAGTCAGAAATTTTGCAAGAAACGACTAAGTATGAAGGACTCATGGGGTGAAACGCTCTGGAACTGAAATCGGATGCGCTTACAGACATGCTCCCCTCTCTGGAAGTCTGAGACATGTGTGAAAATTTTCTAAGTCCAGAAAAAAAAAATTTTTCAACTTTTTTTCAAATTTCCCCTCAAGGGATATATATTTTACCCACACATTTGGAGCCCTCCTGGGATGCCCTCTAACATACTATAACCTCATTTAGCGGAGATTTTCACAAAAAAGTGAAATTTTCAAAAAGTCAGAAATTTTGCAAGAAACGACTAAGTATGAAGGACTCATGGGGTGAAACGCTCTGGAACTGAAATCGGATGCGCTTACAGACATGCTCCCCTCTCTGGAAGTCTGAGACGTGTGAAAATTTTCCAAGTCCAGAAAAAAAAAATTTTTCAACTTTTTTTCAAATTTCCCCTCAAGGGATATATATTTTACCCACACATTTGGAGCCCTCCTGGGATGCCCTCTAACATACTATAACCTCATTTAGCGGAGATTTTCACAAAAAAGTGAAATTTTCAAAAAGTGGAAATTTTTCCAAAAAACGACTAAGTATGAAGGACTCATCGGGTGAAACGCTCTGGAACTGAAATCGGATGCGCGCACTAACATGCTCCCCTCTCTGGAAATCTGAGACATGTGTGAAAATTTTCTAAGTCCAGAAAAAAAATAATTTTTAACTTTTTTTCAAATTTCCCCCCAAGGGATATATATTTTACCCACACATGTGGAGCCCTCCTGGGATGCCCTCTAACATACTATAACCTCATTTAGCGGAGATTTTCACAAAAAAAGTGAAATTTTCAAAAAGTCAGAAATTTTGCAAAAAACGACTAAGTATGAAGGACTCATCGGGTAAATCGCTCTGGAACTGAAATCGGATGCGCGCACTGACATGCTCCCCTCTCTGGAAGTCTGAGACATGTGTGAAAATTTTCTAAGTCCAGAAAAAAAAAATTTTTTCAACTTTTATTCAAATTTCCCCTCAAGGGATGTATATTTTACCCACACATTTGGAGCCCTCCTGGGATGCCCTCTAACATACTATGACCTCATTTAGCGGAGATTTTCACAAAAAAGTGAAATTTTCCAAAAGTCAGAAATTTTGCAAGAAACGACTAAGTATGAAGGACTCATCGGGTGAAACGCTCTGGAACTGAAATCGGATGCGCTTACAGACATGCTCCCCTCTCTGGACGTCTTACACATGTGTGAAAATTTTCACAGTCCAGAAAAAAAAATTTTTTCAACTTTTTTTCAAATTTCCCCCAAGGGATATATATTTTACCCACACATTTGGAGCCCTCCTGGGATGCCGTCTAACATACTATAACCTCATTTAGCGGAGATTTTCACAAAAAAGTGAAATTTTCAAAAAGTCAGAAATTTTGCAAGAAACGACTAAGTATGAAGGACTCATCGGGTGAAACGCTCTGGAACTGAAATCGGATGCGCTTACAGACATGCTCCCCTCTCTGGAAGTCTTACACATGTGTGAAAATTTTCAAAGTCCAGAAAAAAAAATTTTTTCAACTTTTTTTCAAATTTCCCCCAAGGGATATATATTTTACCCACACATTTGGAGCCCTCCTGGGATGCCCTCTAACATACTATAACCTCATTTAGCGGAGATTTTCACAAAAAAGTGAAATTTTCAAAAAGTGGAAATTTTTCCAAAAAACGACTAAGTATGAAGGACTCATCGGGTGAAACGCTCTGGAACTGAAATCGGATGCGCTTACAGACATGCTCCCCTCTCTGGAAGTCTGAGACATGTGTGAAAATTTTCTATGTCCAGAAAAAAAAAATTTTTCTAACTTTTTTTCAAATTTCCCCACAAGGGATATATATTTTACCCACACATTTGGAGCCCTCCTGGGATGCCCTCTAACATACTATAACCTCATTTAGCGGAGATTTTCACAAAAAAGTGAAATTTTCAAAAAGTGGAAATTTTTCCAAAAAACTACTAAGTATGAAGGACTCATCGGGTGAAACGCTCTGGAACTGAAATCAGATGCGCTTACAGACATGCTCCCCTCTCTGGAAGTCTGAGACATGTGTGAAAATTTTCTATGTCCAGAAAAAAAAAATTTTTCTAACTTTTTTTCAAATTTCCCCACAAGGGATATATATTTTACCCACACATTTGGAGCCCTCCTGGGATGCCCTCTAACATACTATAACCTCATTTAGCGGAGATTTTCACAAAAAAGTGAAATTTTCAAAAAGTGGAAATTTTTCCAAAAAACTACTAAGTATGAAGGACTCATCGGGTGAAACGCTCTGGAACTGAAATCAGATGCGCTTACAGACATGCTCCCCTCTCTGGAAGTCTGAGACATGTGTGAAAATTTTCTAAGTCCAGAAAAAAAATTTTTTTCAACTTTTTTTCAAATTTCCCCCCAAGGGATATATATTTTACCCACACATGTGGAGCCCTCCTGGGATGCCCTCTAACATACTATAACCTCATTTAGTGGAGATTTTCACAAAAAAAGTGAAATTTTCAAAAAGTCAGAAATTTTGCAAAAAACGACTAAGTATGAAGGACTCATCGGGTAAATCGCTCTGGAACTGAAATCGGATGCGCGCACTGACATGCTCCCCTCTCTGGAAGTCTGAGACATGTGTGAAAATTTTCTAAGTACAGAAAAAAAAATTTTTTTCAACTTTTAATCAAATTTCCCCTCAAGGGATATATATTTTACCCACACATTTGGAGCCCTCCTGGGATGCCCTCTAACATACTATAACCTCATTTAGCGGAGATTTTCACAAAAAAGTGAAATTTTCAAAAAGTCAGAAATTTTGCAAGAAACGACTAAGTATGAAGGACTCATCGGGTGAATCGCTCTGGAACTGAAATCGGATGCGCTTACAGACATGATCCCCTCTCTGGAAGTCTGAGACATGTGTGAAAATTTTCTAAGTCCAGAAAAAAAAAAATTTAAAACTTTTTTTCAAATTTCCCCCCAAGGGATATATATTTTACCCACACATTTGGAGCCCTCCTGGGATACCCTCTAACATACTATAACCTCATTTAGCGAAGATTTTCACAAAAAAGTGAAATTTTCAAAAAGTCAGAAATTTTGCAAAAAACGACTAAGTATGAAGGACTCATCGGGTGAATCGCTCTGGAACTGAAATCGGATGCGCGCACTGACATGCTCCCCTCTCTGGAAGTCTGAGATATGTGTGAAAATTTTCTAAGTCCAGAAAAAAAAATTTTTCAACTTTTTTTCAAATTTCCCCCAAGGGATATATATTTTACCCACACATTTGGAGCCCTCCTGGGATGCCCTCTAACATACTATAACCTCATTTAGCGGAGATTTTCACAAAAAAGTGAAATTTTCCAAAAGTCAGAAATTTTGCAAGAAACGACTAAGTATGAAGGACTCATCGGGTGAAACGCTCTGGAACTGAAATCGGATGCGCTTACAGACATGCTCCCCTCTCTGGAAGTCTTACACATGTGTGAAAATTTTCAAAGTCCAGAAAATAAATTTTTTTCAACTTTTTTTCAAATTTCCCCCAAGGGATATATATTTTACCCACACATTTGGAGCCCTCCTGGGATGCCCTCTAACATACTATAACCTCATTTAGCGGAGATTTTCACAAAAAAGTGAAATTTTCAAAAAGTGGAAATTTTTCCAAAAAACGACTAAGTATGAAGGACTCATCGGGTGAAACGCTCTGGAACTGAAATCGGATGCGCTTACAGACATGCTCCCCTCTCTGGAAGTCTTACACATGTGTGAAAATTTTCTAAGTCCAGAAAAAAAATTTTTTTCAACTTTTTTTCAAATTTCCCCCAAGGGATATATATTTTACCCACACATTTGGAGCCCTCCCGGGATGCCCTCTAACATACTATAACCTCATTTAGCGGAGATTTTCACAAAAAAGTGAAATTTTCAAAAAGTGAGAAATTTTGCAAAAAATGGCTAAGTATGAAGGGCTCATAGGGTGAATCGCTCTGGAACTGAAATCGGATGCGCTTACAGACATGCTCCCCTCTCTGGAAGTCTTACACATGTGTGAAAATTTTCTAAGTCCAGAAAAAAAAAATTTTTCAACTTTTTTTCAAATTTCCCCCAAGGGATATATATTTTACCCACACATTTGGAGCCCTCCTGGGATGCCCTCTAACATACTATAACCTCATTTAGCGGAGATTTTCACAAAAAAGTGAAATTTTCAAAAAGTGAGAAATTTTGCAAAAAACGACTAAGTATGAAGGACTCATCGGGTGAATCGCTCTGGAACTGAAATCGGATGCGCTTACAGACATGATCCCCTCTCTGGAAGTCTGAGACATGTGTGAAAATTTTCTAAGTCCAGAAAAAAAAAAATTTAAAACTTTTTTTCAAATTTCCCCCCAAGGGATATATATTTTACCCACACATTTGGAGCCCTCCTGGGATACCCTCTAACATACTATAACCTCATTTAGCGGAGATTTTCACAAAAAAGTGAAATTTTCAAAAAGTCAGAAATTTTGCAAAAAACGACTAAGTATGAAGGACTCATCGGGTGAATCGCTCTGGAACTGAAATCGGATGCGCGCACTGACATGCTCCCCTCTCTGGAAGTCTGAGACCTGTGTGAAAATTTTCTAAGTCCAGAAAAAAAAAATTTTTCAACTTTTTTTCAAATTTCCCCTCAAGGGATATATATTTTACCCACACATTTGGAGCCCTCCTGGGATGCCATCTAACATACTATAACCTCATTTAGCGGAGATTTTCACAAAAAAGTGAAATTTTCAAAAAGTGGAAATTTTTCCAAAAAACGACTAAGTATGAAGGACTCATCGGGTGAAGCGCTCTGGAACTGAAATCGGATGCGCTTACAGACATGCTCCCCTCTCTGGAAGTCTTACACATGTGTGAAAATTTTCTAAGTCCAGAAAAACAAAATTTTTCAACTTTTTTTCAAATTTCCCCCAAGGGATATATATTTTACCCAAACATTTGGAGCCCTCCTGGGATGCCCTCTAACATACTATAACCTCATTTAGCGGAGATTTTCACAAAAAAGTGAAATTTTCAAAAAGTGAGAAATTTTGCAAGAAACGACTAAGTATGAAGGACTCATCGGGTGAAACGCTCTGGAACTGAAATCGGATGCGCTTACAGACATGCTCCCCTCTCTGGAAGTCTTACACATGTGTGAAAATTTTCAAAGTCCAGAAAATAAATTTTTTTCAACTTTTTTTCAAATTTCCCCCAAGGGATATATATTTTACCCACACATTTGGAGCCCTCCTGGGATGCCCTCTAACATACTATAACCTCATTTAGCGGAGATTTTCACAAAAAAGTGAAATTTTCAAAAAGTGGAAATTTTTCCAAAAAACGACTAAGTATGAAGGACTCATCGGGTGAAACGCTCTGGAACTGAAATCGGATGCGCTTACAGACATGCTCCCCTCTCTGGAAGTCTTACACATGTGTGAAAATTTTCTAAGTCCAGAAAAAAAATTTTTTTCAACTTTTTTTCAAATTTCCCCCAAGGGATATATATTTTACCCACACATTTGGAGCCCTCCTGGGATGCCCTCTAACATACTATAACCTCATTTAGCGGAGATTTTCACAAAAAAGTGAAATTTTCAAAAAGTGAGAAATTTTGCAAAAAACGGCTAAGTATGAAGGGCTCATAGGGTGAATCGCTCTGGAACTGAAATCGGATGCGCTTACAGACATGCTCCCCTCTCTGGAAGTCTTACACATGTGTGAAAATTTTCTAAGTCCAGAAAAAAAAAATTTTTCAACTTTTTTTCAAATTTCCCCCAAGGGATATATATTTTACCCACACATTTGGAGCCCTCCTGGGATGCCCTCTAACATACTATAACCTCATTTAGCGGAGATTTTCACAAAAAAGTGAAATTTTCAAAAAGTGAGAAATTTTGCAAAAAACGACTAAGTATGAAGGACTCATCGGGTGAATCGCTCTGGAACTGAAATCGGATGCGCTTACAGACATGATCCCCTCTCTGGAAGTCTGAGACATGTGTGAAAATTTTCTAAGTCCAGAAAAAAAAAAATTTAAAACTTTTTTTCAAATTTCCCCCCAAGGGATATATATTTTACCCACACATTTGGAGCCCTCCTGGGATACCCTCTAACATACTATAACCTCATTTAGCGGAGATTTTCACAAAAAAGTGAAATTTTCAAAAAGTCAGAAATTTTGCAAAAAACGACTAAGTATGAAGGACTCATCGGGTGAAGCGCTCTGGAACTGAAATCGGATGCGCTTACAGACATGCTCCCCTCTCTGGAAGTCTGAGACATGTGTGAAAATTTTCTGTCCAGAAAAAAAAAATTTTTTAACTTTTTTTCAAATTTCCCCACAAGGGATATATATTTTACCCACACATTTGGAGCCCTCCTGGGATGCCCTCTAACATACTATAACCTCATTTAGCGGAGATTTTCACAAAAAAGTGAAATTTTCAAAAAGTGGAAATTTTTCCAAAAAACGACTAAGTATGAAGGACTCATCGGGTGAAATGCTTTGGAACTGAAATCAGATGTGCTTACAGATATGCTCCCCTCTCTGGAAGTCTGAGACATGTGTGAAAATTTTCTAAGTCCAGAAAAAAAATTTTTTTCAACTTTTTTTCAAATTTCCCCCCAAGTGATATATATTTTACCCACACATGTGGAGCCCTCCTGGGATGCCCTCTAACATACTATAACCTCATTTAGCGGAGATTTTCACAAAAAAAGTGAAATTTTCAAAAAGTCAGAAATTTTGCAAAAAACGACTAAGTATGAAGGACTCATCGGGTAAATCGCTCTGGAACTGAAATCGGATGCGCGCACTGACATGCTCCCCTCTCTGGAAGTCTGAGACATGTGTGAAAATTTTCTAAGTCCAGAAAAAAAAATTTTTTTCAACTTTTATTCAAATTTCCCCTCAAGGGATGTATATTTTACCCACACATTTGGAGCCCTCCTGGGATGCCCTCTAACATACTATGACCTCATTTAGCGGAGATTTTCACAAAAAAGTGAAATTTTCCAAAAGTCAGAAATTTTGCAAGAAACGACTAAGTATGAAGGACTCATCGGGTGAAACGCTCTGGAACTGAAATCGGATGCGCTTACAGACATGCTCCCCTCTCTGGACGTCTTACACATGTGTGAAAATTTTCAAAGTCCAGAAAAAAAAAATTTTTCAACTTTTTTTCAAATTTCCCCCAAGGGATATATATTTTACCCACACATTTGGAGCCCTCCTGGGATGCCCTCTAACATACTATAACCTCATTTAGCAGAGATTTTCACAAAAAAGTGAAATTTTCAAAAAGTCAGAAATTTTGCAAGAAACGACTAAGTATGAAGGACTCATGGGGTGAAACGCTCTGGAACTGAAATCGGATGCGCTTACAGACATGCTCCCCTCTCTGGAAGTCTGAGACATGTGTGAAAATTTTCTAAGTCCAGAAAAAAAAAATTTTTCAACTTTTTTTCAAATTTCCCCTCAAGGGATATATATTTTACCCACACATTTGGAGCCCTCCTGGGATGCCCTCTAACATACTATAACCTCATTTAGCGGAGATTTTCACAAAAAAGTGAAATTTTCAAAAAGTCAGAAATTTTGCAAGAAACGACTAAGTATGAAGGACTCATGGGGTGAAACGCTCTGGAACTGAAATCGGATGCACTTACAGACATGCTCCCCTCTCTGGAAGTCTGAGACGTGTGAAAATTTTCCAAGTCCAGAAAAAAAAAATTTTTCAACTTTTTTTCAAATTTCCCCTCAAGGGATATATATTTTACCCACACATTTGGAGCCCTCCTGGGATGCCCTCTAACATACTATAACCTCATTTAGCGGAGATTTTCACAAAAAAGTGAAATTTTCAAAAAGTGGAAATTTTTCCAAAAAACGACTAAGTATGAAGGACTCATCGGGTGAAACGCTCTGGAACTGAAATCGGATGCGCGCACTAACATGCTCCCCTCTCTGGAAATCTGAGACATGTGTGAAAATTTTCTAAGTCCAGAAAAAAAATAATTTTTAACTTTTTTTCAAATTTCCCCCCAAGGGATATATATTTTACCCACACATGTGGAGCCCTCCTGGGATGCCCTCTAACATACTATAACCTCATTTAGCGGAGATTTTCACAAAAAAAGTGAAATTTTCAAAAAGTCAGAAATTTTGCAAAAAACGACTAAGTATGAAGGACTCATCGGGTAAATCGCTCTGGAACTGAAATCGGATGCGCGCACTGACATGCTCCCCTCTCTGGAACTCTGAGACATGTGTGAAAATTTTCTAAGTCCAGAAAAAAAAAATTTTTTCAACTTTTATTCAAATTTCCCCTCAAGGGATGTATATTTTACCCACACATTTGGAGCCCTCCTGGGATGCCCTCTAACATACTATGACCTCATTTAGCGGAGATTTTCACAAAAAAGTGAAATTTTCAAAAAGTCAGAAATTTTGCAAAAAACGACTAAGTATGAAGGACTCATCGGGTGAATCGCTCTGGAACTGAAATCGGATGCGCGCACTGACATGCTCCCCTCTCTGGAAGTCTGAGACCTGTGTGAAAATTTTCTAAGTCCAGAAAAAAAAAATTTTTCAACTTTTTTTCAAATTTCCCCTCAAGGGATATATATTTTACCCACACATTTGGAGCCCTCCTGGGATGCCATCTAACATACTATAACCTCATTTAGCGGAGATTTTCACAAAAAAGTGAAATTTTCAAAAAGTCAGAAATTTTGCAAAAAACGACTAAGTATGAAGGACTCATCGGGTGAATCGCTCTGGAACTGAAATCGGATGCGCGCACTGACATGCTCCCCTCTCTGGAAGTCTGAGACCTGTGTGAAAATTTTCTAAGTCCAGAAAAAAAAAATTTTTCAACTTTTTTTCAAATTTCCCCTCAAGGGATATATATTTTACCCACACATTTGGAGCCCTCCTGGGATGCCATCTAACATACTATAACCTCATTTAGCGGAGATTTTCACAAAAAAGTGAAATTTTCAAAAAGTGGAAATTTTTCCAAAAAACGACTAAGTATGAAGGACTCATCGGGTGAAGCGCTCTGGAACTGAAATCGGATGCGCTTACAGACATGCTCCCCTCTCTGGAAGTCTTACACATGTGTGAAAATTTTCTAAGTCCAGAAAAACAAAATTTTTCAACTTTTTTTCAAATTTCCCCCAAGGGATATATATTTTACCGAAACATTTGGAGCCCTCCTGGGATGCCCTCTAACAAACTATAACCTCATTTAGCGGAGATTTTCACAAAAAAGTGAAATTTTCAAAAAGTGAGAAATTTTGCAAAAAACGACTAAGTATGAAGGACTCATCGGGTGAAACGCTCTGGAACTGAAATCGGATGCGCTTACAGACATGCTCCCCTCTCTGGAAGTCTGAGACATGTGTGAAAATTTTCTGTCCAGAAAAAAAAAAATTTTTAACTTTTTTTCAAATTTCCCCACAAGGGATATATATTTTACCCACACATTTGGAGCCCTCCTGGGATGCCCTCTAACATACTATAACCTCATTTAGCGGAGATTTTCACAAAAAAAGTGAAATTTTCAAAAAGTCAGAAATTTTGCAAAAAACGACTAAGTATGAAGGACTCATCGGGTAAATCGCTCTGGAACTGAAATCGGATGCGCGCACTGACATGCTCCCCTCTCTGGAAGTCTGAGACATGTGTGAAAATTTTCTAAGTCCAGAAAAAAAAATTTTTTTCAACTTTTATTCAAATTTCCCCTCAAGGGATGTATATTTTACCCACACATTTGGAGCCCTCCTGGGATGCCCTCTAACATACTATGACCTCATTTAGCGGAGATTTTCACAAAAAAGTGAAATTTTCCAAAAGTCAGAAATTTTGCAAGAAACGACTAAGTATGAAGGACTCATCGGGTGAAACGCTCTGGAACTGAAATCGGATGCGCTTACAGACATGCTCCCCTCTCTGGACGTCTTACACATGTGTGAAAATTTTCAAAGTCCAGAAAAAAAAAATTTTTCAACTTTTTTTCAAATTTCCCCCAAGGGATATATATTTTACCCACACATTTGGAGCCCTCCTGGGATGCCCTCTAACATACTATAACCTCATTTAGCGGAGATTTTCACAAAAAAGTGAAATTTTCAAAAAGTCAGAAATTTTGCAAGAAACGACTAAGTATGAAGGACTCATGGGGTGAAACGCTCTGGAACTGAAATCGGATGCGCTTACAGACATGCTCCCCTCTCTGGAAGTCTGAGACATGTGTGAAAATTTTCTAAGTCCAGAAAAAAAAAATTTTTCAACTTTTTTTCAAATTTCCCCTCAAGGGATATATATTTTACCCACACATTTGGAGCCCTCCTGGGATGCCCTCTAACATACTATAACCTCATTTAGCGGAGATTTTCACAAAAAAGTGAAATTTTCAAAAAGTCAGAAATTTTGCAAGAAACGACTAAGTATGAAGGACTCATGGGGTGAAACGCTCTGGAACTGAAATCGGATGCACTTACAGACATGCTCCCCTCTCTGGAAGTCTGAGACGTGTGAAAATTTTCCAAGTCCAGAAAAAAAAAATTTTTCAACTTTTTTTCAAATTTCCCCTCAAGGGATATATATTTTACCCACACATTTGGAGCCCTCCTGGGATGCCCTCTAACATACTATAACCTCATTTAGCGGAGATTTTCACAAAAAAGTGAAATTTTCAAAAAGTGGAAATTTTTCCAAAAAACGACTAAGTATGAAGGACTCATCGGGTGAAACGCTCTGGAACTGAAATCGGATGCGCGCACTAACATGCTCCCCTCTCTGGAAATCTGAGACATGTGTGAAAATTTTCTAAGTCCAGAAAAAAAATAATTTTTAACTTTTTTTCAAATTTCCCCCCAAGGGATATATATTTTACCCACACATGTGGAGCCCTCCTGGGATGCCCTCTAACATACTATAACCTCATTTAGCGGAGATTTTCACAAAAAAAGTGAAATTTTCAAAAAGTCAGAAATTTTGCAAAAAACGACTAAGTATGAAGGACTCATCGGGTAAATCGCTCTGGAACTGAAATCGGATGCGCGCACTGACATGCTCCCCTCTCTGGAAGTCTGAGACATGTGTGAAAATTTTCTAAGTCCAGAAAAAAAAAATTTTTTCAACTTTTATTCAAATTTCCCCTCAAGGGATGTATATTTTACCCACACATTTGGAGCCCTCCTGGGATGCCCTCTAACATACTATGACCTCATTTAGCGGAGATTTTCACAAAAAAGTGAAATTTTCCAAAAGTCAGAAATTTTGCAAGAAACGACTAAGTATGAAGGACTCATCGGGTGAAACGCTCTGGAACTGAAATCGGATGCGCTTACAGACATGCTCCCCTCTCTGGACGTCTTACACATGTGTGAAAATTTTCAAAGTCCAGAAAAAAAATTTTTTTCAACTTTTTTTCAAATTTCCCCCAAGGGATATATATTTTACCCACACATTTGGAGCCCTCCTGGGATGCCGTCTAACATACTATAACCTCATTTAGCGGAGATTTTCACAAAAAAGTGAAATTTTCAAAAAGTCAGAAATTTTGCAAGAAACGACTAAGTATGAAGGACTCATCGGGTGAAACGCTCTGGAACTGAAATCGGATGCGCTTACAGACATGCTCCCCTCTCTGGAAGTCTGAGACATGTGTGAAAATTTTCTATGTCCAGAAAAAAAAATTTTTTTAACTTTTTTTCAAATTTCCCCACAAGGGATATATATTTTACCCACACATTTGGAGCCCTCCTGGGATGCCCTCTAACATACTATAACCTCATTTAGCGGAGATTTTCACAAAAAAGTGAAATTTTCAAAAAGTGGAAATTTTTCCAAAAAACGACTAAGTATGAAGGACTCATCGGGTGAAACGCTCTGAAACTGAAATCGGATGCGCTTACAGACATGCTCCCCTCTCTGGAAGTCTTACACATGTGTGAAAATTTTCTAAGTCCAGAAAAGAAAATTTTTTCAACTTTTTTTCAAATTTCCCCCCAAGGGATATATATTTTACCCACACATTTGGAGCCCTCCTGGGATGCCCTCTAACATACTATAACCTCATTTAGCGGAGATTTTCACAAAAAAGTGAAATTTTCAAAAAGTCAGAAATTTTGCAAGAAACGACTAAGTATGAAGGACTCATGGGGTGAAACGCTCTGGAACTGAAATCGGATGCGCTTACAGACATGCTCCCCTCTCTGGAAGTCTGAGACATGTGTGAAAATTTTCTAAGTCCAGAAAAAAAAAATTTTTCAACTTTTTTTCAAATTTCCCCTCAAGGGATATATATTTTACCCACACATTTGGAGCCCTCCTGGGATGCCCTCTAACATACTATAACCTCATTTAGCGGAGATTTTCACAAAAAAGTGAAATTTTCAAAAAGTGGAAATTTTTCCAAAAAACGACTAAGTATGAAGGACTCATCGGGTGAAACGCTCTGAAACTGAAATCGGATGCGCTTACAGACATGCTCCCCTCTCTGGAAGTCTTACACATGTGTGAAAATTTTCTAAGTCCAGAAAAGAAAATTTTTTCAACTTTTTTTCAAATTTCCCCCCAAGGGATATATATTTTACCCACACATTTGGAGCCCTCCTGGGATGCCCTCTAACATACTATAACCTCATTTAGCGGAGATTTTCACAAAAAAGTGAAATTTTCAAAAAGTCAGAAATTTTGCAAAAAACGACTAAGTATGAAGGACTCATCGGGTGAAACGCTCTGGAACTGAAATCGGATGCGCGCACTAACATGCTCCCCTCTCTGGAAGTCTGAGACATGTGTGAAAATTTTCTAAGTCCAGAAAAAAAATAATTTTTAACTTTTTTTCAAATTTCCCCCCAAGGGATATATATTTTACCCACACATGTGGAGCCCTCCTGGGATGCCCTCTAACATACTATAACCTCATTTAGCGGAGATTTTCACAAAAAAAGTGAAATTTTCAAAAAGTCAGAAATTTTGCAAAAAACGACTAAGTATGAAGGACTCATCGGGTAAATCGCTCTGGAACTGAAATCGGATGCGCGCACTGACATGCTCCCCTCTCTGGAAGTCTGAGACATGTGTGAAAATTTTCTAAGTCCAGAAAAAAAAAATTTTTTCAACTTTTATTCAAATTTCCCCTCAAGGGATGTATATTTTACCCACACATTTGAAGCCCTCCTGGGATGCCCTCTAACATACTATAACCTCATTTAGCGGAGATTTTCACAAAAAAGTGAAATTTTCAAAAAGTCAGAAATTTTGCAAAAAACGACTAAGTATGAAGGACTCATCGGGTGAAACGCTCTGGAACTGAAATCGGATGCGCTTACAGACATGATCCCCTCTCTGGAAGTCTGAGACATGTGTGAAAATTTTCTAAGTCCAGAAAAAAAAAATTTAAAACTTTTTTTCAAATTTCCCCCCAAGGGATATATATTTTACCCACACATTTCGAGCCCTCCTGGGATACCCTCTAACATACTATAACCTCATTTAGCGGAGATTTTCACAAAAAAGTGAAATTTTCAAAAAGTCAGAAATTTTGCAAAAAACGACTAAGTATGAAGGACTCATCGGGTGAATAGCTCTGGAACTGAAATCGGATGCGCGCACTGACATGCTCCCCTCTCTGGAAGTCTGAGATATGTGTGAAAATTTTCTAAGTCCAGAAAAAAAAATTTTTCAACTTTTTTTCAAATTTCCCCCAAGGGATATATATTTTACCCACACATTTGGAGCCCTCCTGGGATGCCCTCTAACATACTATAACCTCATTTAGCGGAGATTTTCACAAAAAAGTGAAATTTTCCAAAAGTCAGAAATTTTGCAAGAAACGACTAAGTATGAAGGACTCATCGGGTGAAACGCTCTGGAACTGAAATCGGATGCGCTTACAGACATGCTCCCCTCTCTGGAAGTCTTACACATGTGTGAAAATTTTCAAAGTCCAGAAAAAAAAATTTTTTCAACTTTTTTTCAAATTTCCCCCAAGGGATATATATTTTACCCACACATTTGGAGCCCTCCTGGGATGCCCTCTAACATACTATAACCTCATTTAGCGGAGATTTTCACAAAAAAGTGAAATTTTCAAAAAGTGGAAATTTTTCCAAAAAACGACTAAGTATGAAGGACTCATCGGGTGAAACGCTCTGGAACTGAAATCGGATGCGCTTACAGACATGCTCCCCTCTCTGGAAGTCTGAGACATGTGTGAAAATTTTCTAAGTCCAGAAAAAAAATTTTTTTCAACTTTTTTTCAAATTTCCCCACAAGGGATATATATTTTACCCACACATTTGGAGCCCTCCTGGGATGCCCTCTAACATACTATAACCTCATTTAGCGGAGATTTTCACAAAAAAGTGAAATTTTCAAAAAGTGGAAATTTTTCCAAAAAACGACTAAGTATGAAGGACTCATCGGGTGAAACGCTCTGGAACTGAAATCAGATGCGCTTACAGACATGCTCCCCTCTCTGGAAGTCTGAGACATGTGTGAAAATTTTCTAAGTCCAGAAAAAAAAAATTTTTCAACTTTTTTTCAAATTTCCCCCCAAGGGATATATATTTTACCCACCCATGTGGAGCCCTCCTGGGATGCCCTCTAACATACTATAACCTCATTTAGCGGAGATTTTCACAAAAAAAGTGAAATTTTCAAAAAGTCAGAAATTTTGCAAGAAACGACTAAGTATGAAGTACTCATCGGGTGAAACGCTCTGGAACTGAAATCGGATGCGCTTACAGACATGCTCCCCTCTCTGGACGTCTTACACATGTGTGAAAATTTTCAAAGTCCAGAAAAAAAAATTTTTTCAACTTTTTTTCAAATTTCCCCCAAGGGATATATATTTTACCCACACATTTGGAGCCCTCCTGGGATGCCCTCTAACATACTATAACCTCATTTAGTGGAGATTTTCACAAAAAAGTGAAATTTTCAAAAAGTGGAAATTTTTCCAAAAAACGACTAAGTATGAAGGACTCATCGGGTGAAACGCTCTGGAACTGAAATCGGATGCGCTTACAGACTTTCTCCCCTCTCTGGAAGTCTGAGACATGTTTGAAAATTTTCTAAGTCCAGAAAAAAAAAATTTTCAACTTTTTTTCAAATTTCCCCCCAAGGGATATATATTTTACGCACACATTTAGAGCCCTCCTGGGATGCCCTCTAACATACTATAACCTCATTTAGCGGAGATTTTCACAAAAAAGTGAAATTTTCAAAAAGTCAGAAATTTTGCAAGAAACGACTAAGTATGAAGGACTCATCGGGTGAAACGCTCTGGAACTGAAATCGGATGCGCTTACAGACATGCTCCCCTCTCTGGAAATCTGAGACATGTGTGAAAATTTTCTAAGTCCAGAAAAAAATTTTTTTTTAACTTTTTTTCAAATTTCCCCACAAGGGATATGTATTTTACCCACACATTTGGAGCCCTCCTGGGATGCCCTCTAACATACTATAACCTCATTTAGCGGAGATTTTCACAAAAAAGTGAAATTTTCAAAAAGTGGAAATTTTGCAAAAAACGACTACGTATGAAGGACTCATCGGGTGAATCGCTCTGGAACTGAAATCGGATGCGCGAACTGACATGCTCCCCTCTCTGGAAGTCTGAGATATGTGTGAAAATTTTCTAAGTCCAGAAAAAAAAAATTTTCAACTTTTTTTCAAATTTCCCCCAAGGGATATATATTTTACCCACACATTTGGAGCCCTCCTGGGATGCCCTCTAACATACTATAACCTCATTTAGCAGAGATTTTCACAAAAAAGTGAAATCTTCAAAAAGTGAAAATTTTTCCAAAAAACGACTAAGTATGAAGGACTCATCGGGTGAAACGCTCTGGAACTGAAATCGGATGCGCTTACAGACATGATCCCCTCTCTGGAAGTCTGAGACATGTGTGAAAATTTTCTAAGTCCAGAAAAAAAAAATTTTCAACTTTTTTTCAAATTTCCCCCCAAGGGATATATATTTTACGCACACATTTAGAGCCCTCCTGGGATGCCCTCTAACATACTATAACCTCATTTAGCGGAGATTTTCACAAAAAAGTGAAATTTTCAAAAAGTCAGAAATTTTGCAAGAAACGACTAAGTATGAAGGACTCATGGGGTGAAACGCTCTGGAACTGAAATCGGATGCGCTTACAGACATGCTCCCCTCTCTGGAAGTCTGAGACCTGTGTGAAAATTTTCTAAGTCCAGAAAAAAAAAATTTTTCAACTTTTTTTCAAATTTCCCCTCAAGGGATATATATTTTACCCACACATTTGGAGCCCTCCTGGGATGCCATCTAACATACTATAACCTCATTTAGCGGAGATTTTCACAAAAAAGTGAAATTTTCAAAAAGTGGAAATTTTTCCAAAAAACGACTAAGTATGAAGGACTCATCGGGTGAAGCGCTCTGGAACTGAAATCGGATGCGCTTACAGACATGCTCCCCTCTCTGGAAGTCTTACACATGTGTGAAAATTTTCTAAGTCCAGAAAAACAAAATTTTTCAACTTTTTTTCAAATTTCCCCCAAGGGATATATATTTTACCCAAACATTTGGAGCCCTCCTGGGATGCCCTCTAACATACTATAACCTCATTTAGCGGAGATTTTCACAAAAAAGTGAAATTTTCAAAAAGTCAGAAATTTTGCAAAAAACGACTAAGTATGAAGGACTCATCGGGTGAAACGCTCTGGAACTGAAATCGGATGCGCTTACAGACATGCTCCCCTCTCTGGAAGTCTGAGACATGTGTGAAAATTTTCTGTCCAGAAAAAAAAAATTTTTTAACTTTTTTTCAAATTTCCCCACAAGGGATATATATTTTACCCACACATTTGGAGACCTCCTGGGATGCCCTCTAACATACTATAACCTCATTTAGCGGAGATTTTCACAAAAAAGTGAAATTTTCAAAAAGTGGAAATTTTTCCAAAAAACGACTAAGTATGAAGGACTCATCGGGTAAATCGCTCTGGAACTGAAATCGGATGCGCGCACTGACATGCTCCCCTCTCTGGAAGTCTGAGACATGTGTGAAAATTTTCTAAGTCCAGAAAAAAAATTTTTTTTCAACTTTTATTCAAATTTCCCCTCAAGGGATGTATATTTTACCCACACATTTGGAGCCCTCCTGGGATGCCCTCTAACATACTATGACCTCATTTAGCGGAGATTTTCACAAAAAAGTGAAATTTTCCAAAAGTCAGAAATTTTGCAAGAAACGACTAAGTATGAAGGACTCATCGGGTGAAACGCTCTGGAACTGAAATCGGATGCGCTTACAGACATGCTCCCCTCTCTGGACGTCTTACACATGTGTGAAAATTTTCAAAGTCCAGAAAAAAAATTTTTTTCAACTTTTTTTCAAATTTCCCCCAAGGGATATATATTTTACCCACACATTTGGAGCCCTCCTGGGATGCCCTCTAACATACTATAACCTCATTTAGCGGAGATTTTCACAAAAAAGTGAAATTTTCAAAAAGTCAGAAATTTTGCAAGAAACGACTAAGTATGAAGGACTCATGGGGTGAAACGCTCTGGAACTGAAATCGGATGCGCTTACAGACATGCTCCCCTCTCTGGAAGTCTGAGACATGTGTGAAAATTTTCTAAGTCCAGAAAAAAAAAATTTTTCAACTTTTTTTCAAATTTCCCCTCAAGGGATATATATTTTACCCACACATTTGGAGCCCTCCTGGGATGCCCTCTAACATACTATAACCTCATTTAGCGGAGATTTTCACAAAAAAGTGAAATTTTCAAAAAGTGGAAATTTTTCCAAAAAACGACTAAGTATGAAGGACTCATCGGGTGAAACGATCTGAAACTGAAATCGGATGCGCTTACAGACATGCTCCCCTCTCTGGAAGTCTTACACATGTGTGAAAATTTTCTAAGTCCAGAAAAGAAAATTTTTTCAACTTTTTTTCAAATTTCCCCCCAAGGGATATATATTTTACCCACACATTTGGAGCCCTCCTGGGATGCCCTCTAACATACTATAACCTCATTTAGCGGAGATTTTCACAAAAAAGTGAAATTTTCAAAAAGTCAGAAATTTTGCAAAAAACGACTAAGTATGAAGGACTCATCGGGTGAAACGCTCTGGAACTGAAATCGGATGCGCGCACTAACATGCTCCCCTCTCTGGAAGTCTGAGACATGTGTGAAAATTTTCTAAGTCCAGAAAAAAAATAATTTTTAACTTTTTTTCAAATTTCCCGACAAGGGATATATATTTTACCCACACAGTTGGAGCCCTCCTGGAATGCCCTCTAACATACTATAACCTCATTTAGCGGAGATTTTCACAAAAAAGTGAAATTTTCAAAAAGTCAGAAATTTTGCAAAAAACGACTAAGTATGAAGGACTCATCGGGTGAAACGCTCTGGAACTGAAATCGGATGCGCTTACAGACATGATCCCCTCTCTGGAAGTCTGAGACATGTGTGAAAATTTTCTAAGTCCAGAAAAAAAAAATTTAAAACTTTTTTTCAAATTTCCCCCCAAGGGATATATATTTTACCCACACATTTCGAGCCCTCCTGGGATACCCTCTAACATACTATAACCTCATTTAGCGGAGATTTTCACAAAAAAGTGAAATTTTCAAAAAGTCAGAAATTTTGCAAAAAACGACTAAGTATGAAGGACTCATCGGGTGAATCGCTCTGGAACTGAAATCGGATGCGCGCACTGACATGCTCCCCTCTCTGGAAGTCTGAGATATGTGTGAAAATTTTCTAAGTCCAGAAAAAAAAATTTTTCAACTTTTTTTCAAATTTCCCCCAAGGGATATATATTTTACCCACACATTTGGAGCCCTCCTGGGATGCCCTCTAACATACTATGACCTCATTTAGCGGAGATTTTCACAAAAAAGTGAAATTTTCCAAAAGTCAGAAATTTTGCAAGAAACGACTAAGTATGAAGGACTCATCGGGTGAAACGCTCTGGAACTGAAATCGGATGCGCTTACAGACATGCTCCCCTCTCTGGACGTCTTACACATGTGTGAAAATTTTCAAAGTCCAGAAAAAAAATTTTTTTCAACTTTTTTTCAAATTTTCCCCAAGGGATATATATTTTACCCACACATTTGGAGCCCTCCTGGGATGCCCTCTAACATACTATAACCTCATTTAGCGGAGATTTTCACAAAAAAGTGAAATTTTCAAAAAGTCAGAAATTTTGCAAGAAACGACTAAGTATGAAGGACTCATGGGGTGAAACGCTCTGGAACTGAAATCGGATGCGCTTACAGACATGCTCCCCTCTCTGGAAGTCTGAGACATGTGTGAAAATTTTCTAAGTCCAGAAAAAAAAAATTTTTCAACTTTTTTTCAAATTTCCCCTCAAGGGATATATATTTTACCCACACATTTGGAGCCCTCCTGGGATGCCCTCTAACATACTATAACCTCATTTAGCGGAGATTTTCACAAAAAAGTGAAATTTTCAAAAAGTGGAAATTTTTCCAAAAAACGACTAAGTATGAAGGACTCATCGGGTGAAACGATCTGAAACTGAAATCGGATGCGCTTACAGACATGCTCCCCTCTCTGGAAGTCTTACACATGTGTGAAAATTTTCTAAGTCCAGAAAAGAAAATTTTTTCAACTTTTTTTCAAATTTCCCCCCAAGGGATATATATTTTACCCACACATTTGGAGCCCTCCTGGGATGCCCTCTAACATACTATAACCTCATTTAGCGGAGATTTTCACAAAAAAGTGAAATTTTCAAAAAGTCAGAAATTTTGCAAAAAACGACTAAGTATGAAGGACTCATCGGGTGAAACGCTCTGGAACTGAAATCGGATGCGCGCACTAACATGCTCCCCTCTCTGGAAGTCTGAGACATGTGTGAAAATTTTCTAAGTCCAGAAAAAAAAATTTTTTTCAACTTTTTTTCAAATTTCTCCTCAAGGGATATATATTTTACCCACACATTTGGAGCCCTCCTGGGATGCCCTCTAACATACTATAACCTCATTTAGCGGAGATTTTCACAAAAAAGTGAAATTTTCCAAAAGTCAGAAATTTTGCAAGAAACGACTAAGTATGAAGGACTCATCGGGTGAAACGCTCTGGAACTGAAATCGGATGCGCTTACAGACATGCTCCCCTCTCTGGACGTCTTACACATGTGTGAAAATTTTCAAAGTCCAGAAAAAAAAATTTTTTCAACTTTTTTTCAAATTTCCCCCAAGGGATATATATTTTACCCACACATTTGGAGCCCTCCTGGGATGCCCTCTAACATACTATAACCTCATTTAGCGGAGATTTTCACAAAAAAGTGAAATTTTCAAAAAGTGGAAATTTTTCCAAAAAACGTCTATGAAGGACTCATCGGGTGAAACGCTCTGGAACTGAAATCGGATGCGCTTACAGACATGCTCCCCTCTCTGGAAGTCTGAGACATGTGTGAAAATTTTCTATGTCCAGAAAAAAAATTTTTTTTAACTTTTTTTCAAATTTCCCCAAAAGGGATATATATTTTACCCACAACATTTGGAGCCCTCCTGGGATGCCCTCTAACATACTATAACCTCATTTAGCGGAGATTTTCACAAAAAAGTGAAATTTTCAAAAAGTGGAAATTTTTCCAAAAAACGACTAAGTATGAAGGACTCATCGGGTGAAACGCTCTGGAACTGAAATCAGATGCGCTTACAGACATGCTCCCCTCTCTGGAAGTCTGAGACATGTGTGAAAATTTTCTAAGTCCAGAAAAAAAATTTTTTTCAACTTTTTTTCAAATTTCCCCCCAAGGGATATATATTTTACCCACACATGTGGAGCCCTCCTGGGATGCCCTCTAACATACTATAACCTCATTTAGCGGAGATTTTCACAAAAAAAGTGAAATTTTCAAAAAGTCAGAAATTTTGCAAAAAACGACTAAGTATGAAGGACTCATCGGGTAAATCGCTCTGGAACTGAAATCGGATGCGCGCACTGACATGCTCCCCTCTCTGGAAGTCTGAGACATGTGTGAAAATTTTCTAAGTCCAGAAAAAAATTTTTTTTTCAACTTTTATTCAAATTTCCCCTCAAGGGATATATATTTTACCCACACATTTGGAGCGCTCCTGGGATGCCCTCTAACATACTATAACCTCATTTAGCGGAGATTTTCACAAAAAAGTGAAATTTTCAAAAAGTGGAAATTTTTCCAAAAAACGACTAAGTATGAAGGACTCATCGGGTGAAACGCTCTTTAACTGAAATCGGATGCGCTTACAGACATGCTCCCCTCTCTGGAAGTCTTACACATGTGTGAAAATTTTCTAAGTCCAGAAAAAAAATTTTTTTCAACTTTTTTTCAAATTTCCCCCAAGGGATATATATTTTACCCACACATTTGGAGCCCTCCTGGGATGCCCTCTAACATACTATAACCTCATTTAGCGGAGATTTTCACAAAAAAGTGAAATTTTCAAAAAGTGAGAAATTTTGCAAAAAAACGGCTAAGTATGAAGGGCTCATAGGGTGAATCGCTCTGGAACTGAAATCGGATGCGCTTACAGACATGCTCCCCTCTCTGGAAGTCTGAGACATGTGTGAAAATTTTCTAAGTCCAGAAAAAAAAATTTTTTTCAACTTTTTTTCAAATTTCCCCTCAAGGGATATATATTTTACCCACACATTTGGAGCCCTCCTGGGATGCCCTCTAACATACTATAACCTCATTTAGCGGAGATTTTCACAAAAAAGTGAAATTTTCCAAAAGTCAGAAATTTTGCAAGAAACGACTAAGTATGAAGGACTCATCGGGTGAAACGCTCTGGAACTGAAATCGGATGCGCTTACAGACATGCTCCCCTCTCTGGACGTCTTACACATGTGTGAAAATTTTCAAAGTCCAGAAAAAAAAAATTTTTTAACTTTTTTTCAAATTTCCCCACAAGGGATATATATTTTACCCACACATTTGGAGCCCTCCTGGGATGCCCTCTAACATACTATAACCTCATTTAGCGGAGATTTTCACAAAAAAGTGAAATTTTCAAAAAGTGGAAATTTTTCCAAAAAACGACTAAGTATGAAGGACTCATCGGGTGAAACGCTCTGAAACTGAAATCGGATGCGCTTACAGACATGCTCCCCTCTCTGGAAGTCTTACACATGTGTGAAAATTTTCTAAGTCCAGAAAAGAAAATTTTTTCAACTTTTTTTCAAATTTCCCCCCAAGGGATATATATTTTACCCACACATTTGGAGCCCTCCTGGGATGCCCTCTAACATACAATAACCTCATTTAGCGGAGATTTTCACAAAAAAGTGAAATTTTCAAAAAGTCAGAAATTTTGCAAAAAACGACTAAGTATGAAGGACTCATCGGGTGAAACGCTCTGGAACTGAAATCGGATGCGCGCACTAACATGCTCCCCTCTCTGGAAGTCTGAGACATGTGTGAAAATTTTCTAAGTCCAGAAAAAAAATAATTTTTAACTTTTTTTCAAATTTCCCGACAAGGGATATATATTTTACCCACACAGTTGGAGCCCTCCTGGAATGCCCTCTAACATACTATAACCTCATTTAGCGGAGATTTTCACAAAAAAGTGAAATTTTCAAAAAGTCAGAAATTTTGCAAAAAACGACTAAGTATGAAGGACTCATCGGGTGAAACGCTCTGGAACTGAAATCGGATGCGCTTACAGACATGATCCCCTCTCTGGAAGTCTGAGACATGTGTGAAAATTTTCTAAGTCCAGAAAAAAAAAATTTAAAACTTTTTTTCAAATTTCCCCCCAAGGGATATATATTTTACCCACACATTTCGAGCCCTCCTGGGATACCCTCTAACATACTATAACCTCATTTAGCGGAGATTTTCACAAAAAAGTGAAATTTTCAAAAAGTCAGAAATTTTGCAAAAAACGACTAAGTATGAAGGACTCATCGGGTGAATCGCTCTGGAACTGAAATCGGATGCGCGCACTGACATGCTCCCCTCTCTGGAAGTCTGAGATATGTGTGAAAATTTTCTAAGTCCAGAAAAAAAAATTTTTCAACTTTTTTTCAAATTTCCCCCAAGGGATATATATTTTACCCACACATTTGGAGCCCTCCTGGGATGCCCTCTAACATACTATAACCTCATTTAGCGGAGATTTTCACAAAAAAGTGAAATTTTCCAAAAGTCAGAAATTTTGCAAGAAACGACTAAGTATGAAGGACTCATCGGGTGAATCGCTCTGGAACTGAAATCGGATGCGCGCACTGACATGCTCCCCTCTCTGGAAGTCTTACACATGTGTGAAAATTTTCAAAGTCCAGAAAATAAATTTTTTTCAACTTTTTTTCAAATTTCCCCCAAGGGATATATATTTTACCCACACATTTGGAGCCCTCCTGGGATGCCCTCTAACATACTATAACCTCATTTAGCGGAGATTTTCACAAAAAAGTGAAATTTTCAAAAAGTGGAAATTTTTCCAAAAAACGACTAAGTATGAAGGACTCATCGGGTGAAACGCTCTTTAACTGAAATCGGATGCGCTTACAGACATGCTCCCCTCTCTGGAAGTCTTACACATGTGTGAAAATTTTCTAAGTCCAGAAAAAAAATTTTTTTCAACTTTTTTTCAAATTTCCCCCAAGGGATATATATTTTACCCACACATTTGGAGCCCTCCTGGGATGCCCTCTAACATACTATAACCTCATTTAGCGGAGATTTTCACAAAAAAGTGAAATTTTCAAAAAGTGAGAAATTTTGCAAAAAAACGGCTAAGTATGAAGGGCTCATAGGGTGAATCGCTCTGGAACTGAAATCGGATGCGCTTACAGACATGCTCCCCTCTCTGGAAGTCTGAGACATGTGTGAAAATTTTCTAAGTCCAGAAAAAAAAATTTTTTTCAACTTTTTTTCAAATTTCCCCTCAAGGGATATATATTTTACCCACACATTTGGAGCCCTCCTGGGATGCCCTCTAACATACTATAACCTCATTTAGCGGAGATTTTCACAAAAAAGTGAAATTTTCCAAAAGTCAGAAATTTTGCAAGAAACGACTAAGTATGAAGGACTCATCGGGTGAAACGCTCTGGAACTGAAATCGGATGCGCTTACAGACATGCTCCCCTCTCTGGACGTCTTACACATGTGTGAAAATTTTCAAAGTCCAGAAAAAAAAATTTTTTCAACTTTTTTTCAAATTTCCCCCAAGGGATATATATTTTACCCACACATTTGGAGCCCTCCTGGGATGCCCTCTAACATACTATAACCTCATTTAGCGGAGATTTTCACAAAAAAGTGAAATTTTCAAAAAGTGGAAATTTTTCCAAAAAACGTCTATGAAGGACTCATCGGGTGAAACGCTCTGGAACTGAAATCGGATGCGCTTACAGACATGCTCCCCTCTCTGGAAGTCTGAGACATGTGTGAAAATTTTCTATGTCCAGAAAAAAAAATTTTTTTAACTTTTTTTCAAATTTCCCCAAAAGGGATATATATTTTACCCACAACATTTGGAGCCCTCCTGGGATGCCCTCTAACATACTATAACCTCATTTAGCGGAGATTTTCACAAAAAAGTGAAATTTTCAAAAAGTGGAAATTTTTCCAAAAAACGACTAAGTATGAAGGACTCATCGGGTGAAACGCTCTTTAACTGAAATCGGATGCGCTTACAGACATGCTCCCCTGTCTGGAAGTCTTACACATGTGTGAAAATTTTCTAAGTCCAGAAAAAAATTTTTTTTCAACTTTTTTTCAAATTTCCCCCAAGGGATATATATTTTACCCACACATGTGGAGCCCTCCTGGGATGCCCTCTAACATACTATAACCTCATTTAGCGGAGATTTTCACAAAAAAGTGAAATTTTCAAAAAGTGAGAAATTTTGCAAAAAAACGGCTAAGTATGAAGGGCTCATTGGGTGAATCGCTCTGGAACTGAAATCGGATGCGCTTACAGACATGCTCCCCTCTCTGGAAGTCTGAGACATGTGTGAAAATTTTCTAAGTCCAGAAAAAAAAATTTTTTTCAACTTTTTTTCAAATTTCTCCTCAAGGGATATATATTTTACCCACACATTTGGAGCCCTCCTGGGATGCCCTCTAACATACTATAACCTCATTTAGCGGAGATTTTCACAAAAAAGTGAAATTTTCCAAAAGTCAGAAATTTTGCAAGAAACGACTAAGTATGAAGGACTCATCGGGTGAAACGCTCTGGAACTGAAATCGGATGCGCTTACAGACATGCTCCCCTCTCTGGACGTCTTACACATGTGTGAAAATTTTCAAAGTCCAGAAAAAAAAATTTTTTCAACTTTTTTTCAAATTTCCCCCAAGGGATATATATTTTACCCACACATTTGGAGCCCTCCTGGGATGCCCTCTAACATACTATAACCTCATTTAGCGGAGATTTTCACAAAAAAGTGAAATTTTCAAAAAGTGGAAATTTTTCCAAAAAACGTCTATGAAGGACTCATCGGGTGAAACGCTCTGGAACTGAAATCGGATGCGCTTACAGACATGCTCCCCTCTCTGGAAGTCTGAGACATGTGTGAAAATTTTCTATGTCCAGAAAAAAAAAATTTTTTAACTTTTTTTCAAATTTCCCCACAAGGGATATATATTTTACCCACAACATTTGGAGCCCTCCTGGGATGCCCTCTAACATACTATAACCTCATTTAGCGGAGATTTTCACAAAAAAGTGAAATTTTCAAAAAGTGGAAATTTTTCCAAAAAACGACTAAGTATGAAGGACTCATCGGGTAAATCGCTCTGGAACTGAAATCGGATGCGCGCACTGACATGCTCCCCTCTCTGGAAGTCTGAGACATGTGTGAAAATTTTCTAAGTCCAGAAAAAAAATTTTTTTTCAACTTTTATTCAAATTTCCCCTCAAGGGATATATATTTTACCCACACATTTGGAGCCCTCCTGGGATGCCCTCTAACATACTAACTATGACCTCATTTAGCGGAGATTTTCACAAAAAAGTGAAATTTTCCAAAAGTCAGAAATTTTGCAAGAAACGACTAAGTATGAAGGACTCATCGGGTGAAACGCTCTGGAACTGAAATCGGATGCGCTTACAGACATGCTCCCCTCTCTGGACGTCTTACACATGTGTGAAAATTTTCAAAGTCCAGAAAAAAAAATTTTTTAAACTTTTTTTCAAATTTCCCCCAAGGGATATATATTTTACCCACACATTTGGAGCCCTCCTGGGATGCCCTCTAACATACTATAACCTCATTTAGCGGAGATTTTCACAAAAAAGTGAAATTTTCAAAAAGTGGAAATTTTTCCAAAAAACGACTAAGTATGAAGGACTCATCGGGTGAAACGCTCTGGAACTGAAATCGGATGCGCTTACAGACATGCTCCCCTCTCTGAAAGTCTGAGACATGTGTGAAAATTTTCAAAGTCAAGAAAATAAATTTTTTTCAACTTTTTTTCAAATTTCCCCACATGGGATATATATTTTACCCACACATTTGGAGCCCTCCTGGGATGCCCTCTAACATACTATAACCTCATTTAGCGGAGATTTTCACAAAAAAGTGAAATTTTCCAAAAGTCAGAAATTTTGCAAGAAACGACTAAGTATGAAGGACTCATCGGGTGAAACGCTCTGGAACTGAAATCGGATGCGCTTACAGACATGCTCCCCTCTCTGGACGTCTTACACATGTGTGAAAATTTTCAAAGTCCAGAAAAAAAAATTTTTTCAACTTTTTTTCAAATTTACCCCAAGGGATATATATTTTACCCACACATTTGGAGCCCTCCTGGGATGCCCTCTAACATACTATAACCTCATTTAGCGGAGATTTTCACAAAAAAGTGAAATTTTCAAAAAGTGGAAATTTTTCCAAAAAACGACTAAGTATGAAGGACTCATCGGGTGAAACGCTCTGGAACTGAAATCGGATGCGCTTACAGACATGCTCCCCTCTCTGGAAGTCTGAGACATGTGTGAAAATTTTCTATGTCCAGAAAAAAAAAATTTTTCTAACTTTTTTTCAAATTTCCCCACAAGGGATATATATTTTACCCACACATTTGGAGCCCTCCTGGGATGCCCTCTAACATACTATAACCTCATTTAGCGGAGATTTTCACAAAAAAGTGAAATTTTCAAAAAGTGGAAATTTTTCCAAAAAACTACTAAGTATGAAGGACTCATCGGGTGAAACGCTCTGGAACTGAAATCAGATGCGCTTACAGACATGCTGCCCTCTCTGGAAGTCTGAGACATGTGTGAAAATTTTCTAAGTCCAGAAAAAAAATTTTTTTCAACTTTTTTTCAAATTTCCCCCCAAGGGATATATATTTTACCCACACATGTGGAGCCCTCCTTGGATGCCCTCTAACATACTATAACCTCATTTAGTGGAGATTTTCACAAAAAAAGTGAAATTTTCAAAAAGTCAGAAATTTTGCAAGAAACGACTAAGTATGAAGGACTCATCGGGTGAAACGCTCTGGAACTGAAATCGGATGCGCGCACTGACATGCTCCCCTCTCTGGAAGTCTGAGACATGTGTGAAAATTTTCTAAGTCCAGAAAAAAAAATTTTTTTCAACTTTTATTCAAATTTCCCCTCAAGGGATGTATATTTTACCCACACATTTGGAGCCCTCCTGGGATGCCCTCTAACATACTATGACCTCATTTAGCGGAGATTTTCACAAAAAAGTGAAATTTTCCAAAAGTCAGAAATTTTGCAAGAAACGACTATGAAGGACTCATCGGGTGAAACGCTCTGGAACTGAAATCGGATGCGCTTACAGACATGCTCCCCTCTCTGGACGTCTTACACATGTGTGAAAATTTTCAAAGTCCAGAAAAAAAATTTTTTTCAACTTTTTTTCAAATTTCCCCCAAGGGATATATATTTTACTCACACATTTGGAGCCCTCCTGGGATGCCCTCTAAGATACTATAACCTCATTTAGCGGAGATTTTCACAAAAAAGTGAAATTTTCAAAAAGTCAGAAATTTTGCAAGAAACGACTAAGTATGAAGGACTCATCGGGTGAAACGCTCTGGAACTGAAATCGGATGCGCTTACAGACATGCTCCCCTCTCTGGAAGTCTGAGACATGTGTGAAAATTTTCTATGTCCAGAAAAAAAAAAATTTTTAACTTTTTTTCAAATTTCCCCACAAGGGATATATATTTTACCCACACATTTGGAGCCCTCCTGGGATGCCCTCTAACATACTATAACCTCATTTAGCGGAGATTTTCACAAAAAAGTGAAATTTTCAAAAAGTGGAAATTTTTCCAAAAAACGACTAAGTATGAAGGACTCATCGGGTGAAACACTCTGAAACTGAAATCGGATGCGCTTACAGACATGCTCCCCTCTCTGGAAGTCTTACACATGTGTGAAAATTTTCTAAGTCCAGAAAAGAAAATTTTTTCAACTTTTTTTCAAATTTCCCCCCAAGGGATATATATTTTACCCACACATTTGGAGCCCTCCTGGGATGCCCTCTAACATACTATAACCTCATTTAGCGGAGATTTTCACAAAAAAGTGAAATTTTCAAAAAGTCAGAAATTTTGCAAAAAACGACTAAGTATGAAGGACTCATCGGGTGAAACGCTCTGGAACTGAAATCGGATGCGCTTACAGACATGCTCCCCTCTCTGGACGTCTTACACATGTGTGAAAATTTTCAAAGTCCAGAAAAAAAATTTTTTTCAACTTTTTTTCAAATTTCCCCCAAGGGATATATATTTTACTCACACATTTGGAGCCCTCCTGGGATGCCCTCTAAGATACTATAACCTCATTTAGCGGAGATTTTCACAAAAAAGTGAAATTTTCAAAAAGTCAGAAATTTTGCAAGAAACGACTAAGTATGAAGGACTCATCGGGTGAAACGCTCTGGAACTGAAATCGGATGCGCTTACAGACATGCTCCCCTCTCTGGAAGTCTGAGACATGTGTGAAAATTTTCTATGTCCAGAAAAAAAAAAATTTTTAACTTTTTTTCAAATTTCCCCACAAGGGATATATATTTTACCCACACATTTGGAGCCCTCCTGGGATGCCCTCTAACATACTATAACCTCATTTAGCGGAGATTTTCACAAAAAAGTGAAATTTTCAAAAAGTGGAAATTTTTCCAAAAAACGACTAAGTATGAAGGACTCATCGGGTGAAACACTCTGAAACTGAAATCGGATGCGCTTACAGACATGCTCCCCTCTCTGGAAGTCTTACACATGTGTGAAAATTTTCTAAGTCCAGAAAAGAAAATTTTTTCAACTTTTTTTCAAATTTCCCCCCAAGGGATATATATTTTACCCACACATTTGGAGCCCTCCTGGGATGCCCTCTAACATACTATAACCTCATTTAGCGGAGATTTTCACAAAAAAGTGAAATTTTCAAAAAGTCAGAAATTTTGCAAAAAACGACTAAGTATGAAGGACTCATCGGGTGAAACGCTCTGGAACTGAAATCGGATGCGCTTACAGACATGATCCCCTCTCTGGAAGTCTGAGACATGTGTGAAAATTTTCTAAGTCCAGAAAAAAAAAATTTAAAACTTTTTTTCAAATTTCCCCCCAAGGGATATATATTTTACCCACACATTTCGAGCCCTCCTGGGATACCCTCTAACATACTATAACCTCATTTAGCGGAGATTTTCACAAAAAAGTGAAATTTTCAAAAAGTCAGAAATTTTGCAAAAAACGACTAAGTATGAAGGACTCATAGGGTGAATCGCTCTGGAACTGAAATCGGATGCGCGCACTGACATGCTCCCCTCTCTGGAAGTCTGAGATATGTGTGAAAATTTTCTAAGTCCAGAAAAAAAAATTTTTCAACTTTTTTTCAAATTTCCCCCAAGGGATATATATTTTACCCACACATTTGGAGCCCTCCTGGGATGCCCTCTAACATACTATAACCTCATTTAGCGGAGATTTTCACAAAAAAGTGAAATTTTCCAAAAGTCAGAAATTTTGCAAGAAACGACTAAGTATGAAGGACTCATCGGGTGAAACGCTCTGGAACTGAAATCGGATGCGCTTACAGACATGCTCCCCTCTCTGGAAGTCTTACACATGTGTGAAAATTTTCAAAGTCCAGAAAATAAATTTTTTTCAACTTTTTTTCAAATTTCCCCCAAGGGATATATATTTTACCCACACATTTGGAGCCCTCCTGGGATGCCCTCTAACATACTATAACCTCATTTAGCGGAGATTTTCACAAAAAAGTGAAATTTTCAAAAAGTGAGAAATTTTGCAAAAAAACGGCTAAGTATGAAGGGCTCATAGGGTGAATCGCTCTGGAACTGAAATCGGATGCGCTTACAGACATGCTCCCCTCTCTGGAAGTCTGAGACATGTGTGAAAATTTTCTAAGTCCAGAAAAAAAAATTTTTTTCAACTTTTTTTCAAATTTCCCCTCAAGGGATATATATTTTACCCACACATTTGGAGCCCTCCTGGGATGCCCGCTAACATACTATAACCTCATTTAGCGGAGATTTTCACAAAAAAGTGAAATTTTCCAAAAGTCAGAAATTTTTCAAGAAACGACTAAGTATGAAGGACTCATCGGGTGAAACGCTCTGGAACTGAAATCGGATGCGCTTACAGACATGCTCCCCTCTCTGGACGTCTTACACATGTGTGAAAATTTTCAAAGTCCAGAAAAAAAAATTTTTTCAACTTTTTTTCAAATTTCCCCCCAAGGGATATATATTTTACCCACACATGTGGAGCCCTCCTGGGATGCCCTCTAACATACTATAACCTCATTTAGCGGAGATTTTCACAAAAAAAGTGAAATTTTCAAAAAGTCAGAAATTTTGCAAAAAACGACTAAGTATGAAGGACTCATCGGGTAAATCGCTCTGGAACTGAAATCGGATGCGCGCACTGACATGCTCCCCTCTCTGGAAGTCTGAGACATGTGTGAAAATTTTCTAAGTCCAGAAAAAAAATTTTTTTTCAACTTTTATTCAAATTTCCCCTCAAGGGATATATATTTTACCCACACATTTGGAGCCCTCCTGGGATGCCCTCTAACATACTAACTATGACCTCATTTAGCGGAGATTTTCACAAAAAAGTGAAATTTTCCAAAAGTCAGAAATTTTGCAAGAAACGACTAAGTATGAAGGACTCATCGGGTGAAACGCTCTGGAACTGAAATCGGATGCGCTTACAGACATGCTCCCCTCTCTGGACGTCTTACACATGTGTGAAAATTTTCAAAGTCCAGAAAAAAAAATTATTTAAACTTTTTTTCAAATTTCCCCCAAGGGATATATATTTTACCCACACATTTGGAGCCCTCCTCGGATGCCCTCTAACATACTATAACCTCATTTAGCGGAGATTTTCACAAAAAAGTGAAATTTTCAAAAAGTGGAAATTTTTCCAAAAAACGACTAAGTATGAAGGACTCATCGGGTGAAACGCTCTGGAACTGAAATCGGATGCGCTTACAGACATGCTCCCCTCTCTGGAAGTCTGAGACATGTGTGAAAATTTTCTATGTCCAGAAAAAAAAAAATTTTTAACTTTTTTTCAAATTTCCCCACAAGGGATATATATTTTACCCACACATTTGGAGCCCTCCTGGGATGCCCTCTAACATACTATAACCTCATTTAGCGGAGATTTTCACAAAAAAGTGAAATTTTCAAAAAGTGGAAATTTTTCCAAAAAACGACTAAGTATGAAGGACTCATCGGGTGAAACGCTCTGGAACTGAAATCGGATGCGCTTACAGACATGCTCCCCTCTCTGGAAGTCTTACACATGTGTGAAAATTTTTTAAGTCCAGAAAAGAAAATTTTTTCAACTTTTTTTCAAATTTCCCCCCAAGGGATATATATTTTACCCACACATTTGGAGCCCTCCTGGGATGCCCTCTAACATACTATAACCTCATTTAGCGGAGATTTTCACAAAAAAGTGAAATTTTCAAAAAGTCAGAAATTTTGCAAAAAACGACTAAGTATGAAGGACTCATCGGGTGAAACGCTCTGGAACTGAAATCGGATGCGCGCACTAACATGCTCCCCTCTCTGGAAGTCTGAGACATGTGTGAAAATTTTCTAAGTCCAGAAAAAAAATAATTTTTAACTTTTTTTCAAATTTCCCGACAAGGGATATATATTTTACCCACACAGTTGGAGCCCTCCTGGAATGCCCTCTAACATACTATAACCTCATTTAGCGGAGATTTTCACAAAAAAGTGAAATTTTCAAAAAGTCAGAAATTTTGCAAAAAACGACTAAGTATGAAGGACTCATCGGGTGAAACGCTCTGGAACTGAAATCGGATGCGCTTACAGACATGATCCCCTCTCTGGAAGTCTGAGACATGTGTGAAAATTTTCTAAGTCCAGAAAAAAAAATTTTTCAACTTTTTTTCAAATTTCCCCCAAGGGATATATATTTTACCCACACATTTGGAGCCCTCCTGGGATGCCCTCTAACATACTATAACCTCATTTAGCGGAGATTTTCACAAAAAAGTGAAATTTTCCAAAAGTCAGAAATTTTGCAAGAAACGACTAAGTATGAAGGACTCATCGGGTGAAACGCTCTGGAACTGAAATCGGATGCGCTTACAGACATGCTCCCCTCTCTGGAAGTCTTACACATGTGTGAAAATTTTCAAAGTCCAGAAAATAAATTTTTTTCAACTTTTTTTCAAATTTCCCCCAAGGGATATATATTTTACCCACACATTTGGAGCCCTCCTGGGATGCCCTCTAACATACTATAACCTCATTTAGCGGAGATTTTCACAAAAAAGTGAAATTTTCAAAAAGTGGAAATTTTTCCAAAAAACGACTAAGTATGAAGGACTCATCGGGTGAAACGCTCTTTAACTGAAATCGGATGCGCTTACAGACATGCTCCCCTCTCTGGAAGTCTTACACATGTGTGAAAATTTTCTAAGTCCAGAAAAAAAATTTTTTTCAACTTTTTTTCAAATTTCCCCCAAGGGATATATATTTTACCCACACATTTGGAGCCCTCCTGGGATGCCCTCTAACATACTATAACCTCATTTAGCGGAGATTTTCACAAAAAAGTGAAATTTTCAAAAAGTGAGAAATTTTGCAAAAAAACGGCTAAGTATGAAGGGCTCATAGGGTGAATCGCTCTGGAACTGAAATCGGATGCGCTTACAGACATGCTCCCCTCTCTGGAAGTCTGAGACATGTGTGAAAATTTTCTAAGTCCAGAAAAAAAAATTTTTTTCAACTTTTTTTCAAATTTCCCCTCAAGGAATATATATTTTACCCACACATTTGGAGCCCTCCTGGGATGCCCTCTAACATACTATAACCTCATTTAGCGGAGATTTTCACAAAAAAGTGAAATTTTCCAAAAGTCAGAAATTTTGCAAGAAACGACTAATTATGAAGGACTCATCGGGTGAAACGCTCTGGAACTGAAATCGGATGCGCTTACAGACATGCTCCCCTCTCTGGACGTCTTACACATGTGTGAAAATTTTCAAAGTCCAGAAAAAAAAATTTTTTCAACTTTTTTTCAAATTTCCCCCAAGGGATATATATTTTACCCACACATTTGGAGCCCTCCTGGGATGCCCTCTAACATACTATAACCTCATTTAGCGGAGATTTTCACAAAAAAGTGAAATTTTCAAAAAGTGGAAATTTTTCCAAAAAACGACTATGAAGGACTCATCGGGTGAAACGCTCTGGAACTGAAATCGGATGCGCTTACAGACATGCTACCCTCTCTGGAAGTCTGAGACATGTGTGAAAATTTTCTAAGTCCAGAAAAAAAAATTTTTTCAACTTTTTTTCAAATTTCCCCCCAAGGGATATATATTTTACCCACACATGTGGAGCCCTCCTGGGATGCCCTCTAACATACTATAACCTCATTTAGCGGAGATTTTCACAAAAAAGTGAAATTTTCCAAAAGTCAGAAATTTTGCAAGAAACGACTAAGTATGAAGGACTCATCGGGTGAAACGCTCTGGAACTGAAATCGGATGCGCTTACAGACATGCTCCCCTCTCTGGAAGTCTTACACATGTGTGAAAATTTTCAAAGTCCAGAAAATAAATTTTTTTCAACTTTTTTTCAAATTTCCCCCAAGGGATATATATTTTACCCACACATTTGGAGCCCTCCTGGGATGCCCTCTAACATACTATAACCTCATTTAGCGGAGATTTTCACAAAAAAGTGAAATTTTCAAAAAGTGAGAAATTTTGCAAAAAAACGGCTAAGTATGAAGGGCTCATAGGGTGAATCGCTCTGGAACTGAAATCGGATGCGCTTACAGACATGCTCCCCTCTCTGGAAGTCTGAGACATGTGTGAAAATTTTCTAAGTCCAGAAAAAAAAATTTTTTTCAACTTTTTTTCAAATTTCCCCTCAAGGGATATATATTTTACCCACACATTTGGAGCCCTCCTGGGATGCCCGCTAACATACTATAACCTCATTTAGCGGAGATTTTCACAAAAAAGTGAAATTTTCCAAAAGTCAGAAATTTTGCAAGAAACGACTAAGTATGAAGGACTCATCGGGTGAAACGCTCTGGAACTGAAATCGGATGCGCTTACAGACATGCTCCCCTCTCTGGACGTCTTACACATGTGTGAAAATTTTCAAAGTCCAGAAAAAAAAATTTTTTCAACTTTTTTTCAAATTTCCCCCAAGGGATATATATTTTACCCACACATTTGGAGCCCTCCTGGGATGCCCTCTAACATACTATAACCTCATTTAGCGGAGATTTTCACAAAAAAGTGAAATTTTCAAAAAGTGGAAATTTTTCCAAAAAACGACTATGAAGGACTCATCGGGTGAAACGCTCTGGAACTGAAATCGGATGCGCTTACAGACATGCTCCCCTCTCTGGAAGTCTGAGACATGTGTGAAAATTTTCTATGTCCAGAAAAAAATTTTTTTTTAACTTTTTTTCAAATTTCCCCACAAGGGATATATATTTTACCCACACATTTGGAGCCCTCCTGGGATGCCCTCTAACATACTATAACCTCATTTAGCGGAGATTTTCACAAAAAAGTGAAATTTTCAAAAAGTGGAAATTTTTCCAAAAAACGACTAAGTATGAAGGACTCATCGGGTGAAACGCTCTGGAACTGAAATCAGATGCGCTTACAGACATGCTCCCCTCTCTGGAAGTCTGAGACATGTGTGAAAATTTTCTAAGTCCAGAAAAAAAAATTTTTTCAACTTTTTTTCAAATTTCCCCCCAAGGGATATATATTTTACCCACACATGTGGAGCCCTCCTGGGATGCCCTCTAACATACTATAACCTCATTTAGCGGAGATTTTCACAAAAAAAGTGAAATTTTCAAAAAGTCAGAAATTTTGCAAAAAACGACTAAGTATGAAGGACTCATCGGGTAAATCGCTCTGGAACTGAAATCGGATGCGCGCACTGACATGCTCCCCTCTCTGGAAGTCTGAGACATGTGTGAAAATTTTCTAAGTCCAGAAAAAAAATTTTTTTTCAACTTTTATTCAAATTTCCCCTCAAGGGATATATATTTTACCCACACATTTGGAGCCCTCCTGGGATGCCCTCTAACATACTAACTATGACCTCATTTAGCGGAGATTTTCACAAAAAAGTGAAATTTTCCAAAAGTCAGAAATTTTGCAAGAAACGACTAAGTATGAAGGACTCATCGGGTGAAACGCTCTGGAACTGAAATCGGATGCGCTTACAGACATGCTCCCCTCTCTGGACGTCTTACACATGTGTGAAAATTTTCAAAGTCCAGAAAAAAAAATTATTTAAACTTTTTTTCAAATTTCCCCCAAGGGATATATATTTTACCCACACATTTGGAGCCCTCCTGGGATGCCCTCTAACATACTATAACCTCATTTAGCGGAGATTTTCACAAAAAAGTGAAATTTTCAAAAAGTGGAAATTTTTCCAAAAAACGACTAAGTATGAAGGACTCATCGGGTGAAACGCTCTGGAACTGAAATCGGATGCGCTTACAGACATGCTCCCCTCTCTGGAAGTCTGAGACATGTGTGAAAATTTTCAAAGTCAAGAAAATAAATTTTTTTCAACTTTTTTTCAAATTTCCCCCAAGGGATATATATTTTACCCACACATTTGGAGCCCTCCTCGGATGCCCTCTAACATACTATAACCTCATTTAGCGGAGATTTTCACAAAAAAGTGAAATTTTCCAAAAGTCAGAAATTTTGCAAGAAACGACTAATTATGAAGGACTCATCGGGTGAAACGCTCTGGAACTGAAATCGGATGCGCTTACAGACATGCTCCCCTCTCTGGACGTCTTACACATGTGTGAAAATTTTCAAAGTCCAGAAAAAAAAATTTTTTCAACTTTTTTTCAAATTTCCCCCAAGGGATATATATTTTACCCACACATTTGGAGCCCTCCTGGGATGCCCTCTAACATACTATAACCTCATTTAGCGGAGATTTTCACAAAAAAGTGAAATTTTCAAAAAGTGGAAATTTTTCCAAAAAACGACTATGAAGGACTCATCGGGTGAAACGCTCTGGAACTGAAATCGGATGCGCTTACAGACATGCTACCCTCTCTGGAAGTCTGAGACATGTGTGAAAATTTTCTAAGTCCAGAAAAAAAAATTTTTTCAACTTTTTTTCAAATTTCCCCCCAAGGGATATATATTTTACCCACACATGTGGAGCCCTCCTGGGATGCCCTCTAACATACTATAACCTCATTTAGCGGAGATTTTCACAAAAAAGTGAAATTTTCCAAAAGTCAGAAATTTTGCAAGAAACGACTAAGTATGAAGGACTCATCGGGTGAAACGCTCTGGAACTGAAATCGGATGCGCTTACAGACATGCTCCCCTCTCTGGAAGTCTTACACATGTGTGAAAATTTTCAAAGTCCAGAAAATAAATTTTTTTCAACTTTTTTTCAAATTTCCCCCAAGGGATATATATTTTACCCACACATTTGGAGCCCTCCTGGGATGCCCTCTAACATACTATAACCTCATTTAGCGGAGATTTTCACAAAAAAGTGAAATTTTCAAAAAGTGAGAAATTTTGCAAAAAAACGGCTAAGTATGAAGGGCTCATAGGGTGAATCGCTCTGGAACTGAAATCGGATGCGCTTACAGACATGCTCCCCTCTCTGGAAGTCTGAGACATGTGTGAAAATTTTCTAAGTCCAGAAAAAAAAATTTTTTTCAACTTTTTTTCAAATTTCCCCTCAAGGGATATATATTTTACCCACACATTTGGAGCCCTCCTGGGATGCCCGCTAACATACTATAACCTCATTTAGCGGAGATTTTCACAAAAAAGTGAAATTTTCCAAAAGTCAGAAATTTTGCAAGAAACGACTAAGTATGAAGGACTCATCGGGTGAAACGCTCTGGAACTGAAATCGGATGCGCTTACAGACATGCTCCCCTCTCTGGACGTCTTACACATGTGTGAAAATTTTCAAAGTCCAGAAAAAAAAATTTTTTCAACTTTTTTTCAAATTTCCCCCAAGGGATATATATTTTACCCACACATTTGGAGCCCTCCTGGGATGCCCTCTAACATACTATAACCTCATTTAGCGGAGATTTTCACAAAAAAGTGAAATTTTCAAAAAGTGGAAATTTTTCCAAAAAACGACTATGAAGGACTCATCGGGTGAAACGCTCTGGAACTGAAATCGGATGCGCTTACAGACATGCTCCCCTCTCTGGAAGTCTGAGACATGTGTGAAAATTTTCTATGTCCAGAAAAAAAATTTTTTTTAACTTTTTTTCAAATTTCCCCACAAGGGATATATATTTTACCCACACATTTGGAGCCCTCCTGGGATGCCCTCTAACATACTATAACCTCATTTAGCGGAGATTTTCACAAAAAAGTGAAATTTTCAAAAAGTGGAAATTTTTCCAAAAAACGACTAAGTATGAAGGACTCATCGGGTGAAACGCTCTGGAACTGAAATCAGATGCGCTTACAGACATGCTCCCCTCTCTGGAAGTCTGAGACATGTGTGAAAATTTTCTAAGTCCAGAAAAAAAAATTTTTTCAACTTTTTTTCAAATTTCCCCCCAAGGGATATATATTTTACCCACACATGTGGAGCCCTCCTGGGATGCCCTCTAACATACTATAACCTCATTTAGCGGAGATTTTCACAAAAAAAGTGAAATTTTCAAAAAGTCAGAAATTTTGCAAAAAACGACTAAGTATGAAGGACTCATCGGGTAAATCGCTCTGGAACTGAAATCGGATGCGCGCACTGACATGCTCCCCTCTCTGGAAGTCTGAGACATGTGTGAAAATTTTCTAAGTCCAGAAAAAAAATTTTTTTTCAACTTTTATTCAAATTTCCCCTCAAGGGATATATATTTTACCCACACATTTGGAGCCCTCCTGGGATGCCCTCTAACATACTAACTATGACCTCATTTAGCGGAGATTTTCACAAAAAAGTGAAATTTTCCAAAAGTCAGAAATTTTGCAAGAAACGACTAAGTATGAAGGACTCATCGGGTGAAACGCTCTGGAACTGAAATCGGATGCGCTTACAGACATGCTCCCCTCTCTGGACGTCTTACACATGTGTGAAAATTTTCAAAGTCCAGAAAAAAAAATTATTTAAACTTTTTTTCAAATTTCCCCCAAGGGATATATATTTTACCCACACATTTGGAGCCCTCCTGGGATGCCCTCTAACATACTATAACCTCATTTAGCGGAGATTTTCACAAAAAAGTGAAATTTTCAAAAAGTGGAAATTTTTCCAAAAAACGACTAAGTATGAAGGACTCATCGGGTGAAACGCTCTGGAACTGAAATCGGATGCGCTTACAGACATGCTCACCTCTCTGGAAGTCTGAGACATGTGTGAAAATTTTCAAAGTCAAGAAAATAAATTTTTTTCAACTTTTTTTCAAATTTCCCCCAAGGGATATATATTTTACCCACACATTTGGAGCCCTCCTCGGATGCCCTCTAACATACTATAACCTCATTTAGCGGAGATTTTCACAAAAAAGTGAAATTTTCAAAAAGTGGAAATTTTTCCAAAAAACGACTAAGTATGAAGGACTCATCGGGTGAAACGCTCTGGAACTGAAATCGGATGCGCTTACAGACATGCTCCCCTCTCTGGAAGTCTGAGACATGTGTGAAAATTTTCTATGTCCAGAAAAAAAAAATTTTTTAACTTTTTTTCAAATTTCCCCACAAGGGATATATATTTTACCCACACATTTGGAGCCCTCCTGGGATGCCCTCTAACATACTATAACCTCATTTAGCGGAGATTTTCACAAAAAAGTGAAATTTTCAAAAAGTGGAAATTTTTCCAAAAAACGACTAAGTATGAAGGACTCATCGGGTGAAACGCTCTGAAACTGAAATCGGATGCGCTTACAGACATGCTCCCCTCTCTGGAAGTCTTACACATGTGTGAAAATTTTCTAAGTCCAGAAAAGAAAATTTTTTCAACTTTTTTTCAAATTTCCCCCCAAGGGATATATATTTTACCCACACATTTGGAGCCCTCCTGGGATGCCCTCTAACATACTATAACCTCATTTAGCGGAGATTTTCACAAAAAAGTGAAATTTTCAAAAAGTCAGAAATTTTGCAAAAAACGACTAAGTATGAAGGACTCATCGGGTGAAACGCTCTGGAACTGAAATCGGATGCGCGCACTAACATGCTCCCCTCTCTGGAAGTCTGAGACATGTGTGAAAATTTTCTAAGTCCAGAAAAAAAATAATTTTTAACTTTTTTTCAAATTTCCCGACAAGGGATATATATTTTACCCACACAGTTGGAGCCCTCCTGGAATGCCCTCTAACATACTATAACCTCATTTAGCGGAGATTTTCACAAAAAAGTGAAATTTTCAAAAAGTCAGAAATTTTGCAAAAAACGACTAAGTATGAAGGACTCATCGGGTGAAACGCTCTGGAACTGAAATCGGATGCGCTTACAGACATGATCCCCTCTCTGGAAGTCTGAGACATGTGTGAAAATTTTCTAAGTCCAGAAAAAAAAATTTTTCAACTTTTTTTCAAATTTCCCCCAAGGGATATATATTTTACCCACACATTTGGAGCCCTCCTGGGATGCCCTCTAACATACTATAACCTCATTTAGCGGAGATTTTCACAAAAAAGTGAAATTTTCCAAAAGTCAGAAATTTTGCAAGAAACGACTAAGTATGAAGGACTCATCGGGTGAAACGCTCTGGAACTGAAATCGGATGCGCTTACAGACATGCTCCCCTCTCTGGAAGTCTTACACATGTGTGAAAATTTTCAAAGTCCAGAAAATAAATTTTTTTCAACTTTTTTTCAAATTTCCCCCAAGGGATATATATTTTACCCACACATTTGGAGCCCTCCTGGGATGCCCTCTAACATACTATAACCTCATTTAGCGGAGATTTTCACAAAAAAGTGAAATTTTCAAAAAGTGGAAATTTTTCCAAAAAACGACTAAGTATGAAGGACTCATCGGGTGAAACGCTCTTTAACTGAAATCGGATGCGCTTACAGACATGCTCCCCTCTCTGGAAGTCTTACACATGTGTGAAAATTTTCTAAGTCCAGAAAAAAAATTTTTTTCAACTTTTTTTCAAATTTCCCCCAAGGGATATATATTTTACCCACACATTTGGAGCCCTCCTGGGATGCCCTCTAACATACTATAACCTCATTTAGCGGAGATTTTCACAAAAAAGTGAAATTTTCAAAAAGTGAGAAATTTTGCAAAAAAACGGCTAAGTATGAAGGGCTCATAGGGTGAATCGCTCTGGAACTGAAATCGGATGCGCTTACAGACATGCTCCCCTCTCTGGAAGTCTGAGACATGTGTGAAAATTTTCTAAGTCCAGAAAAAAAAATTTTTTTCAACTTTTTTTCAAATTTCCCCTCAAGGGATATATATTTTACCCACACATTTGGAGCCCTCCTGGGATGCCCTCTAACATACTATAACCTCATTTAGCGGAGATTTTCACAAAAAAGTGAAATTTTCCAAAAGTCAGAAATTTTGCAAGAAACGACTAATTATGAAGGACTCATCGGGTGAAACGCTCTGGAACTGAAATCGGATGCGCTTACAGACATGCTCCCCTCTCTGGACGTCTTACACATGTGTGAAAATTTTCAAAGTCCAGAAAAAAAAATTTTTTCAACTTTTTTTCAAATTTCCCCCAAGGGATATATATTTTACCCACACATTTGGAGCCCTCCTGGGATGCCCTCTAACATACTATAACCTCATTTAGCGGAGATTTTCACAAAAAAGTGAAATTTTCAAAAAGTGGAAATTTTTCCAAAAAACGACTATGAAGGACTCATCGGGTGAAACGCTCTGGAACTGAAATCGGATGCGCTTACAGACATGCTACCCTCTCTGGAAGTCTGAGACATGTGTGAAAATTTTCTAAGTCCAGAAAAAAAAATTTTTTCAACTTTTTTTCAAATTTCCCCCCAAGGGATATATATTTTACCCACACATGTGGAGCCCTCCTGGGATGCCCTCTAACATACTATAACCTCATTTAGCGGAGATTTTCACAAAAAAAGTGAAATTTTCAAAAAGTCAGAAATTTTGCAAAAAACGACTAAGTATGAAGGACTCATCGGGTAAATCGCTCTGGAACTGAAATCGGATGCGCGCACTGACATGCTCCCCTCTCTGGAAGTCTGAGACATGTGTGAAAATTTTCTAAGTCCAGAAAAAAAAATTTTTTTCAACTTTTATTCAAATTTCCCCTCAAGGGATATATATTTTACCCACACATTTGGAGCCCTCCTGGGATGCCCTCTAACATACTAACTATGACCTCATTTAGCGGAGATTTTCACAAAAAAGTGAAATTTTCCAAAAGTCAGAAATTTTGCAAGAAACGACTAAGTATGAAGGACTCATCGGGTGAAACGCTCTGGAACTGAAATCGGATGCGCTTACAGACATGCTCCCCTCTCTGGACGTCTTACACATGTGTGAAAATTTTCAAAGTCCAGAAAAAAAAATTTTTTCAACTTTTTTTCAAATTTCCCCCAAGGGATATATATTTTACCCACACATTTGGAGCCCTCCTGGGATGCCCTCTAACATACTATAACCTCATTTAGCGGAGATTTTCACAAAAAAGTGAAATTTTCAAAAAGTGGAAATTTTTCCAAAAAACGACTAAGTATGAAGGACTCATCGGGTGAAACGCTCTGGAACTGAAATCGGATGCGCTTACAGACATGCTCCCCTCTCTGGAAGTCTGAGACATGTGTGAAAATTTTCTATGTCCAGAAAAAAAAAATTTTTCTAACTTTTTTTCAAATTTCCCCACAAGGGATATATATTTTACCCACACATTTGGAGCCCTCCTGGGATGCCCTCTAACATACTATAACCTCATTTAGCGGAGATTTTCACAAAAAAGTGAAATTTTCAAAAAGTGGAAATTTTTCCAAAAAACTACTAAGTATGAAGGACTCATCGGGTGAAACGCTCTGGAACTGAAATCAGATGCGCTTACAGACATGCTGCCCTCTCTGGAAGTCTGAGACATGTGTGAAAATTTTCTAAGTCCAGAAAAAAAATTTTTTTCAACTTTTTTTCAAATTTCCCCCCAAGGGATATATATTTTACCCACACATGTGGAGCCCTCCTGGGATGCCCTCTAACATACTATAACCTCATTTAGTGGAGATTTTCACAAAAAAAGTGAAATTTTCAAAAAGTCAGAAATTTTGCAAAAAACGACTAAGTATGAAGGACTCATCGGGTAAATCGCTCTGGAACTGAAATCGGATGCGCTTACAGACATGCTCCCCTCTCTGGACGTCTTACACATGTGTGAAAATTTTCAAAGTCCAGAAAAAAAAATTTTTTCAACTTTTTTTCAAATTTCCCCCAAGGGATATATATTTTACCCACATATTTGGAGCCCTCCTGGGATGCCCTCTAACATACTATAACCTCATTTAGCGGAGATTTTCACAAAAAAGTGAAATTTTCAAAAAGTGGAAATTTTTCCAAAAAACGACTAAGTATGAAGGACTCATCGGGTGAAACGCTCTGGAACTGAAATTGGATGCGCTTACAGACATGCTCCCCTCTCTGGAAGTCTGAGACATGTGTGAAAATTTTCTAAGTCCAGAAAAAAAAATTTTTCAACTTTTTTTCAAATTTCCCCCCAAGGGATATATATTTTACGCACACATTTAGAGCCCTCCTGGGATGCCCTCTAACATACTATAACCTCATTTAGCGGAGATTTTCACAAAAAAGTGAAATTTTCAAAAAGTCAGAAATTTTGCAAGAAACGACTAAGTATGTAGGACTCATGGGGTGAAACGCTCTGGAACTGAAATCGGATGCGCTTACAGACATGCTCCCCTCTCTGGAAGTCTTACACATGTGTGAAAATTTTCTAAGTCCAGAAAAAAAAAATTTTTCAACTTTTTTTCAAATTTCCCCCAAGGGATATATATTTTACCCACACATTTGGAGCCCTCCTGGGATGCCCTCTAACATACTATAACCTCATTTAGCGGAGATTTTCACAAAAAAGTGAAATTTTCAAAAAGTGAGAAATTTTGCAAAAAACGACTAAGTATGAAGGACTCATCGGGTGAATCGCTCTGGAACTGAAATCGGATGCGCTTACAGACATGATCCCCTCTCTGGAAGTCTGAGACATGTGTGAAAATTTTCTAAGTCCAGAAAAAAAAAAATGTAAAACTTTTTTTCAAATTTCCCCCCAAGGGATATATATTTTACCCACACATTTGGAGCCCTCCTGGGATACCCTCTAACATACTATAACCTCATTTAGCGGAGATTTTCACAAAAAAGTGAAATTTTCAAAAAGTCAGAAATTTTGCAAAAAACGACTAAGTATGAAGGACTCATCGGGTGAATCGCTCTGGAACTGAAATCGGATGCGCGCACTGACATGCTCCCCTCTCTGGAAGTCTGAGATATGTGTGAAAATTTTCTAAGTCCAGAAAAAAAAATTTTTCAACTTTTTTTCAAATTTCCCCCAAGGGATATATATTTTACCCACACATTTGGAGCCCTCCTGGGATGCCCTCTAACATACTATAACCTCATTTAGCGGAGATTTTCACAAAAAAGTGAAATTTTCCAAAAGTCAGAAATTTTGCAAGAAACGACTAAGTATGAAGGACTCATCGGGTGAAACGCTCTGGAACTGAAATCGGATGCGCTTACAGACATGCTCCCCTCTCTGGAAGTCTTACACATGTGTGAAAATTTTCTAAGTCCAGAAAAGAAATTTTTTTCAACTTTTTTTCAAATTTCCCCCAAGGGATATATATTTTACCCACACATTTGGAGCCCTCCTGGGATGCCCTCTAACATACTATAACCTCATTTAGCGGAGATTTTCACAAAAAAGTGAAATTTTCAAAAAGTGAGAAATTTTGCAAAAAACGGCTAAGTATGAAGGGCTCATAGGGTGAATCGCTCTGGAACTGAAATCGGATGCGCTTACAGACATGCTCCCCTCTCTGGAAGTCTGAGACATGTGTGAAAATTTTCTAAGTCCAGAAAAAAAAATTTTTTTCAACTTTTTTTCAAATTTCCCCTCAAGGGATATATATTTTACCCACACATTTGGAGCCCTCCTGGGATGCCCTCTAACATACTATAACCTCATTTAGCGGAGATTTTCACAAAAAAGTGAAATTTTCCAAAAGTCAGAAATTTTGCAAGAAACGACTAAGTATGAAGGACTCATCGGGTGAAACGCTCTGGAACTGAAATCGGATGCGCTTACAGACATGCTCCCCTCTCTGGACGTCTTACACATGTGTGAAAATTTTCAAAGTCCAGAAAAAAAATTTTTTTCAACTTTTTTTCAAATTTCCCCCAAGGGATATATATTTTACCCACACATTTGGAGCCCTCCTGGGATGCCCTCTAACATACTATAACCTCATTTAGCGGAGATTTTCACAAAAAAGTGAAATTTTCAAAAAGTCAGAAATTTTGCAAGAAACGACTAAGTATGAAGGACTCATGGGGTGAAACGCTCTGGAACTGAAATCGGATGCGCTTACAGACATGCTCCCCTCTCTGGAAGTCTGAGACATGTGTGAAAATTTTCTAAGTCCAGAAAAAAAAAATTTTTCAACTTTTTTTCAAATTTCCCCTCAAGGGATATATATTTTACCCACACATTTGGATCCCTCCTGGGATGCCCTCTAACATACTATAACCTCATTTAGCGGAGATTTTCACAAAAAAGTGAAATTTTCAAAAAGTGGAAATTTTTCCAAAAAACGACTAAGTATGAAGGACTCATCGGGTGAAACGCTCTGGAACTGAAATCGGATGCGCGCACTAACATGCTCCCCTCTCTGGAAGTCTGAGACATGTGTGAAAATTTTCTATGTCCAGAAAAAAAAAATTTTTCTAACTTTTTTTCAAATTTCCCCACAAGGGATATATATTTTACCCACACATTTGGAGCCCTCCTGGGATGCCCTCTAACATACTATAACCTCATTTAGCGGAGATTTTCACAAAAAAGTGAAATTTTCAAAAAGTGGAAATTTTTCCAAAAAACTACTAAGTATGAAGGACTCATCGGGTGAAACGCTCTGGAACTGAAATCAGATGCGCTTACAGACATGCTGCCCTCTCTGGAAGTCTGAGACATGTGTGAAAATTTTCTAAGTCCAGAAAAAAAAATTTTTTCAACTTTTTTTCAAATTTCCCCCCAAGGGATATATATTTTACCCACACATGTGGAGCCCTCCTGGGATGCCCTCTAACATACTATAACCTCATTTAGTGGAGATTTTCACAAAAAAAGTGAAATTTTCAAAAAGTCAGAAATTTTGCAAAAAACGACTAAGTATGAAGGACTCATCGGGTAAATCGCTCTGGAACTGAAATCGGATGCGCGCACTGACATGCTCCCCTCTCTGGAAGTCTGAGACATGTGTGAAAATTTTCTAAGTCCAGAAAAAAAAAAATTTAAAACTTTTTTTCAAATTTCCCCCCAAGGGATATATATTTTACCCACACATTTGGAGCCCTCCTGGGATACCCTCTAACATACTATAACCTCATTTAGCGGAGATTTTCACAAAAAAGTGAAATTTTCAAAAAGTGGAAATTTTTCCAAAAAACGACTAAGTATGAAGGACTCATCGGGTGAAATGCTCTGGAACTGAAATCGGATGCGCTTACAGACATGCTCCCCTCTCTGGAAGTCTGAGACATGTGTGAAAATTTTCAAAGTCAAGAAAATAAATTTTTTTCAACTTTTTTTCAAATTTCCCCACAAGGGATATATATTTTACCCACACATTTGGAGCCCTCCTGGGATGCCCTCTAACATACTATAACCTCATTTAGCGGAGATTTTCACAAAAAAGTGAAATTTTCCAAAAGTCAGAAATTTTGCAAGAAACGACTAAGTATGAAGGACTCATCGGGTGAAACGCTCTGGAACTGAAATCGGATGCGCTTACAGACATGCTCCCCTCTCTGGACGTCTTACACATGTGTGAAAATTTTCAAAGTCCAGAAAAAAAAATTTTTTCAACTTTTTTTCAAATTTCCCCCAAGGGATATATATTTTACCCACACATTTGGAGCCCTCCTGGGATGCCCTCTAACATACTATAACCTCATTTAGCGGAGATTTTCACAAAAAAGTGAAATTTTCAAAAAGTGGAAATTTTTCCAAAAAACGACTAAGTATGAAGGACTCATCGGGTGAAACGCTCTGGAACTGAAATCCGATGCGCTTACAGACATGCTCCCCTCTCTGGAAGTCTGAGACATGTGTGAAAATTTTCTATGTCCAGAAAAAAAAATTTTTCTAACTTTTTTTCAAATTTCCCCACAAGGGATATATATTTTACCCACACATTTGGAGCCCTCCTGGGATGCCCTCTAACATACTATAACCTCATTTAGCGGAGATTTTCACAAAAAAGTGAAATTTTCAAAAAGTGGAAATTTTTCCAAAAAACTACTAAGTATGAAGGACTCATCGGGTGAAACGCTCTGGAACTGAAATCAGATGCGCTTACAGACATGCTCCCCTCTCTGGAAGTCTGAGACATGTGTGAAAATTTTCTAAGTCCAGAAAAAAAATTTTTTTCAACTTTTTTTCAAATTTCCCCCCAAGGGATATATATTTTACCCACACATGTGGAGCCCTCCTGGGATGCCCTCTAACATACTATAACCTCATTTAGTGGAGATTTTCACAAAAAAAGTGAAATTTTCAAAAAGTCAGAAATTTTGCAAAAAACGACTAAGTATGAAGGACTCATCGGGTAAATCGCTCTGGAACTGAAATCGGATGCGCGCACTGACATGCTCCCCTCTCTGGAAGTCTGAGACATGTGTGAAAATTTTCTAAGTCCAGAAATAAATTTTTTTTTCAACTTTTAATCAAATTTCCCCTCAAGGGATATATATTTTACCCACACATTTGGAGCCCTCCTGGGATGCCCTCTAACATACTATAACCTCATTTAGCGGAGATTTTCACAAAAAAGTGAAATTTTCAAAAAGTCAGAAATTTTGCAAGAAACGACTAAGTATGAAGGACTCATCGGGTGAATAGCTCTGGAACTGAAATCGGATGCGCTTACAGACATGATCCCCTCTCTGGAAGTCTGAGACATGTGTGAAAATTTTCTAAGTCCAGAAAAAAAAAAATTTAAAACTTTTTTTCAAATTTCCCCCCAAGGGATATATATTTTACCCACACATTTGGAGCCCTCCTGGGATACCCTCTAACATACTATAACCTCATTTAGCTGAGATTTTCACAAAAAAGTGAAATTTTCAAAAAGTCAGAAATTTTGCAAAAAACGACTAAGTATGAAGGACTCATCGGGTGAATCGCTCTGGAACTGAAATCGGATGCGCGCACTGACATGCTCCCCTCTCTGGAAGTCTGAGATATGTGTGAAAATTTTCTAAGTCCAGAAAAAAAAATTTTTCAACTTTTTTTCAAATTTCCCCCAAGGGATATATATTTTACCCACACATTTGGAGCCCTCCTGGGATGCCCTCTAACATACTATAACCTCATTTAGCGGAGATTTTCACAAAAAAGTGAAATTTTCCAAAAGTCAGAAATTTTGCAAGAAACGACTAAGTATGAAGGACTCATCGGGTGAAACGCTCTGGAACTGAAATCGGATGCGCTTACAGACATGCTCCCCTCTCTGGAAGTCTTACACATGTGTGAAAATTTTCAAAGTCCAGAAAATAAATTTTTTTCAACTTTTTTTCAAATTTCCCCCAAGGGATATATATTTTACCCACACATTTGGAGCCCTCCTGGGATGCCCTCTAACATACTATAACCTCATTTAGCGGAGATTTTCACAAAAAAGTGAAATTTTCAAAAAGTGGAAATTTTTCCAAAAAACGACTAAGTATGAAGGACTCATCGGGTGAAACGCTCTGGAACTGAAATCGGATGCGCTTACAGACATGCTCCCCTCTCTGGAAGTCTTACACATGTGTGAAAATTTTCTAAGTCCAGAAAAAAAATTTTTTTCAACTTTTTTTCAAATTTCCCCCAAGGGATATATATTTTACCCACACATTTGGAGCCCTCCTGGGATGCCCTCTAACATACTATAACCTCATTTAGCGGAGATTTTCACAAAAAAGTGAAATTTTCAAAAAGTGAGAAATTTTGCAAAAAACGGCTAAGTATGAAGGGCTCATAGGGTGAATCGCTCTGGAACTGAAATCGGATGCGCTTACAGACATGCTCCCCTCTCTGGAAGTCTTACACATGTGTGAAAATTTTCTAAGTCCAGAAAAAAAAAATTTTTCAACTTTTTTTCAAATTTCCCCCAAGGGATATATATTTTACCCACACATTTGGAGCCCTCCTGGGATGCCCTCTAACATACTATAACCTCATTTAGCGGAGATTTTCACAAAAAAGTGAAATTTTCAAAAAGTGAGAAATTTTGCAAAAAACGACTAAGTATGAAGGACTCATCGGGTGAATCGCTCTGGAACTGAAATCGGATGCGCTTACAGACATGATCCCCTCTCTGGAAGTCTGAGACATGTGTGAAAATTTTCTAAGTCCAGAAAAAAAAAAATTTAAAACTTTTTTTCAAATTTCCCCCCAAGGAATATATATTTTACGCACACATTTGGAGCCCTCCTGGGATACCCTCTAACATACTATAACCTCATTTAGCGGAGATTTTCACAAAAAAGTGAAATTTTCAAAAAGTCAGAAATTTTGCAAAAAATGACTAAGTATGAAGGACTCATCGGGTGAATCGCTCTGGAACTGAAATCGGATGCGCGCACTGACATGCTCCCCTCTCTGGAAGTCTGAGACATGTGTGAAAATTTTCTAAGTCCAGAAAAAAAAAATTTTTCAACTTTTTTTCAAATTTCCCCTCAAGGGATATATATTTTACCCACACATTTGGAGCCCTCCTGGGATGCCCTCTAACATACTATAACCTCATTTAGCGGAGATTTTCACAAAAAAGTGAAATTTTCAAAAAGTGGAAATTTTTCCAAAAAACGACTAAGTATGAAGGACTCATCGGGTGAAACGCTCTGAAACTGAAATCGGATGCGCTTACAGACATGCTCCCCTCTCTGGAAGTCTTACACATGTGTGAAAATTTTCTAAGTCCAGAAAAGAAAATTTTTTCAACTTTTTTTCAAATTTCCCCCCAAGGGATATATATTTTACCCACACATTTGGAGCCCTCCTGGGATGCCCTCTAACATACTATAACCTCATTTAGCGGAGATTTTCACAAAAAAGTGAAATTTTCAAAAAGTCAGAAATTTTGCAAAAAACGACTAAGTATGAAGGACTCATCGGGTGAAACGCTCTGGAACTGAAATCGGATGCGCGCACTAACATGCTCCCCTCTCTGGAAGTCTGAGACATGTGTGAAAATTTTCTAAGTCCAGAAAAAAAATAATTTTTAACTTTTTTTCAAATTTCCCCCCAAGGGATATATATTTTACCCACACATGTGGAGCCCTCCTGGGATGCCCTCTAACATACTATAACCTCATTTAGCGGAGATTTTCACAAAAAAAGTGAAATTTTCAAAAAGTCAGAAATTTTGCAAAAAACGACTAAGTATGAAGGACTCATCGGGTAAATCGCTCTGGAACTGAAATCGGATGCGCGCACTGACATGCTCCCCTCTCTGGAAGTCTGAGACATGTGTGAAAATTTTCTAAGTCCAGAAAAAAAAAATTTTTTCAACTTTTATTCAAATTTCCCCTCAAGGGATGTATATTTTACCCACACATTTGGAGCCCTCCTGGGATGCCCTCTAACATACTATGACCTCATTTAGCGGAGATTTTCACAAAAAAGTGAAATTTTCCAAAAGTCAGAAATTTTGCAAGAAACGACTAAGTATGAAGGACTCATCGGGTGAAACGCTCTGGAACTGAAATCGGATGCGCTTACAGACATGCTCCCCTCTCTGGACGTCTTACACATGTGTGAAAATTTTCAAAGTCCAGAAAAAAAAAAAATTTTAACTTTTTTTCAAATTTCCCCACAAGGGATATATATTTTACCCACACATTTGGAGCCCTCCTGGGATGACCTCTAACATACTATAACCTCATTTAGCGGAGATTTTCACAAAAAAGTGAAATTTTCAAAAAGTGGAAATTTTTCCAAAAAACGACTAAGTATGAAGGACTCATCGGGTGAAACGCTCTGAAACTGAAATCGGATGCGCTTACAGACATGCTCCCCTCTCTGGAAGTCTTACACATGTGTGAAAATTTTCTAAGTCCAGAAAAGAAAATTTTTTCAACTTTTTTTCAAATTTCCCCCCAAGGGATATATATTTTACCCACACATTTGGAGCCCTCCTGGGATGCCCTCTAACATACTATAACCTCATTTAGCGGAGATTTTCACAAAAAAGTGAAATTTTCCAAAAGTCAGAAATTTTGCAAGAAACGACTAAGTATGAAGGACTCATCGGGTGAAACGCTCTGGAACTGAAATCGGATGCGCTTACAGACATGCTCCCCTCTCTGGACGTCTTACACATGTGTGAAAATTTTCAAAGTCCAGAAAAAAAATTTTTTTCAACTTTTTTTCAAATTTCCCCCAAGGGATATATATTTTACCCACACATTTGGAGCCCTCCTGGGATGCCCTCTAACATACTATAACCTCATTTAGCGGAGATTTTCACAAAAAAGTGAAATTTTCAAAAAGTCAGAAATTTTGCAAGAAACGACTAAGTATGAAGGACTCATGGGGTGAAACGCTCTGGAACTGAAATCGGATGCGCTTACAGACATGCTCCCCTCTCTGGAAGTCTGAGACATGTGTGAAAATTTTCTAAGTCCAGAAAAAAAAAATTTTTCAACTTTTTTTCAAATTTCCCCTCAAGGGATATATATTTTACCCACACATTTGGAGCCCTCCTGGGATGCCCTCTAACATACTATAACCTCATTTAGCGGAGATTTTCACAAAAAAGTGAAATTTTCAAAAAGTGGAAATTTTTCCAAAAAACGACTAAGTATGAAGGACTCATCGGGTGAAACGCTCTGGAACTGAAATCGGATGCGCGCACTAACATGCTCCCCTCTCTGGAAGTCTGAGACATGTGTGAAAATTTTCTATGTCCAGAAAAAAAAAATTTTTCTAACTTTTTTTCAAATTTCCCCACAAGGGATATATATTTTACCCACACATTTGGAGCCCTCCTGGGATGCCCTCTAACATACTATAACCTCATTTAGCGGAGATTTTCACAAAAAAGTGAAATTTTCAAAAAGTGGAAATTTTTCCAAAAAACTACTAAGTATGAAGGACTCATCGGGTGAAACGCTCTGGAACTGAAATCAGATGCGCTTACAGACATGCTGCCCTCTCTGGAAGTCTGAGACATGTGTGAAAATTTTCTAAGTCCAGAAAAAAAAATTTTTTCAACTTTTTTTCAAATTTCCCCCCAAGGGATATATATTTTACCCACACATGTGGAGCCCTCCTGGGATGCCCTCTAACATACTATAACCTCATTTAGTGGAGATTTTCACAAAAAAAGTGAAATTTTCAAAAAGTCAGAAATTTTGCAAAAAACGACTAAGTATGAAGGACTCATCGGGTAAATCGCTCTGGAACTGAAATCGGATGCGCGCACTGACATGCTCCCCTCTCTGGAAGTCTGAGACATGTGTGAAAATTTTCTAAGTCCAGAAAAAAAAAAATTTAAAACTTTTTTTCAAATTTCCCCCCAAGGGATATATATTTTACCCACACATTTGGAGCCCTCCTGGGATACCCTCTAACATACTATAACCTCATTTAGCGGAGATTTTCACAAAAAAGTGAAATTTTCAAAAAGTGGAAATTTTTCCAAAAAACGACTAAGTATGAAGGACTCATCGGGTGAAATGCTCTGGAACTGAAATCGGATGCGCTTACAGACATGCTCCCCTCTCTGGAAGTCTGAGACATGTGTGAAAATTTTCAAAGTCAAGAAAATAAATTTTTTTCAACTTTTTTTCAAATTTCCCCACAAGGGATATATATTTTACCCACACATTTGGAGCCCTCCTGGGATGCCCTCTAACATACTATAACCTCATTTAGCGGAGATTTTCACAAAAAAGTGAAATTTTCCAAAAGTCAGAAATTTTGCAAGAAACGACTAAGTATGAAGGACTCATCGGGTGAAACGCTCTGGAACTGAAATCGGATGCGCTTACAGACATGCTCCCCTCTCTGGACGTCTTACACATGTGTGAAAATTTTCAAAGTCCAGAAAAAAAAATTTTTTCAACTTTTTTTCAAATTTCCCCCAAGGGATATATATTTTACCCACACATTTGGAGCCCTCCTGGGATGCCCTCTAACATACTATAACCTCATTTAGCGGAGATTTTCACAAAAAAGTGAAATTTTCAAAAAGTGGAAATTTTTCCAAAAAACGACTAAGTATGAAGGACTCATCGGGTGAAACGCTCTGGAACTGAAATCCGATGCGCTTACAGACATGCTCCCCTCTCTGGAAGTCTGAGACATGTGTGAAAATTTTCTATGTCCAGAAAAAAAAATTTTTCTAACTTTTTTTCAAATTTCCCCACAAGGGATATATATTTTACCCACACATTTGGAGCCCTCCTGGGATGCCCTCTAACATACTATAACCTCATTTAGCGGAGATTTTCACAAAAAAGTGAAATTTTCAAAAAGTGGAAATTTTTCCAAAAAACTACTAAGTATGAAGGACTCATCGGGTGAAACGCTCTGGAACTGAAATCAGATGCGCTTACAGACATGCTCCCCTCTCTGGAAGTCTGAGACATGTGTGAAAATTTTCTAAGTCCAGAAAAAAAATTTTTTTCAACTTTTTTTCAAATTTCCCCCCAAGGGATATATATTTTACCCACACATGTGGAGCCCTCCTGGGATGCCCTCTAACATACTATAACCTCATTTAGTGGAGATTTTCACAAAAAAAGTGAAATTTTCAAAAAGTCAGAAATTTTGCAAAAAACGACTAAGTATGAAGGACTCATCGGGTAAATCGCTCTGGAACTGAAATCGGATGCGCGCACTGACATGCTCCCCTCTCTGGAAGTCTGAGACATGTGTGAAAATTTTCTAAGTCCAGAAATAAATTTTTTTTTCAACTTTTAATCAAATTTCCCCTCAAGGGATATATATTTTACCCACACATTTGGAGCCCTCCTGGGATGCCCTCTAACATACTATAACCTCATTTAGCGGAGATTTTCACAAAAAAGTGAAATTTTCAAAAAGTCAGAAATTTTGCAAGAAACGACTAAGTATGAAGGACTCATCGGGTGAATAGCTCTGGAACTGAAATCGGATGCGCTTACAGACATGATCCCCTCTCTGGAAGTCTGAGACATGTGTGAAAATTTTCTAAGTCCAGAAAAAAAAAAATTTAAAACTTTTTTTCAAATTTCCCCCCAAGGGATATATATTTTACCCACACATTTGGAGCCCTCCTGGGATACCCTCTAACATACTATAACCTCATTTAGCTGAGATTTTCACAAAAAAGTGAAATTTTCAAAAAGTCAGAAATTTTGCAAAAAACGACTAAGTATGAAGGACTCATCGGGTGAATCGCTCTGGAACTGAAATCGGATGCGCGCACTGACATGCTCCCCTCTCTGGAAGTCTGAGATATGTGTGAAAATTTTCTAAGTCCAGAAAAAAAAATTTTTCAACTTTTTTTCAAATTTCCCCCAAGGGATATATATTTTACCCACACATTTGGAGCCCTCCTGGGATGCCCTCTAACATACTATAACCTCATTTAGCGGAGATTTTCACAAAAAAGTGAAATTTTCCAAAAGTCAGAAATTTTGCAAGAAACGACTAAGTATGAAGGACTCATCGGGTGAAACGCTCTGGAACTGAAATCGGATGCGCTTACAGACATGCTCCCCTCTCTGGAAGTCTTACACATGTGTGAAAATTTTCAAAGTCCAGAAAATAAATTTTTTTCAACTTTTTTTCAAATTTCCCCCAAGGGATATATATTTTACCCACACATTTGGAGCCCTCCTGGGATGCCCTCTAACATACTATAACCTCATTTAGCGGAGATTTTCACAAAAAAGTGAAATTTTCAAAAAGTCAGAAATTTTGCAAAAAACGACTAAGTATGAAGGACTCATCGGGTGAAACGCTCTGGAACTGAAATCGGATGCGCGCACTAACATGCTCCCCTCTCTGGAAGTCTGAGACATGTGTGAAAATTTTCTAAGTCCAGAAAAAAAAATTTTTTTCAACTTTTATTCAAATTTCCCCTCAAGGGATGTATATTTTACCCACACATTTGGAGCCCTCCTGGGATGCCCTCTAACATACTATAACCTCATTTAGCGGAGATTTTCACAAAAAAGTGAAATTTTCAAAAAGTGAGAAATTTTGCAAAAAACGGCTAAGTATGAAGGGCTCATAGGGTGAATCGCTCTGGAACTGAAATCGGATGCGCTTACAGACATGCTCCCCTCTCTGGAAGTCTTACACATGTGTGAAAATTTTCTAAGTCCAGAAAAAAAAAATTTTTCAACTTTTTTTCAAATTTCCCCCAAGGGATATATATTTTACCCACACATTTGGAGCCCTCCTGGGATGCCCTCTAACATACTATAACCTCATTTAGCGGAGATTTTCACAAAAAAGTGAAATTTTCAAAAAGTGAGAAATTTTGCAAAAAACGACTAAGTATGAAGGACTCATCGGGTGAATCGCTCTGGAACTGAAATCGGATGCGCTTACAGACATGATCCCCTCTCTGGAAGTCTGAGACATGTGTGAAAATTTTCTAAGTCCAGAAAAAAAAAAATTTAAAACTTTTTTTCAAATTTCCCCCCAAGGGATATATATTTTACCCACACATTTGGAGCCCTCCTGGGATGCCCTCTAACATACTATAACCTCATTTAGCGGAGATTTTCACAAAAAAGTGAAATTTTCAAAAAGTGGAAATTTTTCCAAAAAACGACTAAGTATGAAGGACTCATCGGGTGAAACGCTCTGGAACTGAAATCCGATGCGCTTACAGACATGCTCCCCTCTCTGGAAGTCTGAGACATGTGTGAAAATTTTCTATGTCCAGAAAAAAAAATTTTTCTAACTTTTTTTCAAATTTCCCCACAAGGGATATATATTTTACCCACACATTTGGAGCCCTCCTGGGATGCCCTCTAACATACTATAACCTCATTTAGCGGAGATTTTCACAAAAAAGTGAAATTTTCAAAAAGTGGAAATTTTTCCAAAAAACTACTAAGTATGAAGGACTCATCGGGTGAAACGCTCTGGAACTGAAATCAGATGCGCTTACAGACATGCTCCCCTCTCTGGAAGTCTGAGACATGTGTGAAAATTTTCTAAGTCCAGAAAAAAAATTTTTTTCAACTTTTTTTCAAATTTCCCCCCAAGGGATATATATTTTACCCACACATGTGGAGCCCTCCTGGGATGCCCTCTAACATACTATAACCTCATTTAGTGGAGATTTTCACAAAAAAAGTGAAATTTTCAAAAAGTCAGAAATTTTGCAAAAAACGACTAAGTATGAAGGACTCATCGGGTAAATCGCTCTGGAACTGAAATCGGATGCGCGCACTGACATGCTCCCCTCTCTGGAAGTCTGAGACATGTGTGAAAATTTTCTAAGTCCAGAAAAAAAAAATTTTTCAACTTTTTTTCAAATTTCCCCCAAGGGATATATATTTTACCCACACATTTGGAGCCCTCCTGGGATGCCCTCTAACATACTATAACCTCATTTAGCGGAGATTTTCACAAAAAAGTGAAATTTTCAAAAAGTGAGAAATTTTGCAAAAAACGACTAAGTATGAAGGACTCATCGGGTGAATCGCTCTGGAACTGAAATCGGATGCGCTTACAGACATGATCCCCTCTCTGGAAGTCTGAGACATGTGTGAAAATTTTCTAAGTCCAGAAAAAAAAAAATTTAAAACTTTTTTTCAAATTTCCCCCCAAGGGATATATATTTTACCCACACATTTGGAGCCCTCCTGGGATGCCCTCTAACATACTATAACCTCATTTAGCGGAGATTTTCACAAAAAAGTGAAATTTTCAAAAAGTGGAAATTTTTCCAAAAAACGACTAAGTATGAAGGACTCATCGGGTGAAACGCTCTGGAACTGAAATCCGATGCGCTTACAGACATGCTCCCCTCTCTGGAAGTCTGAGACATGTGTGAAAATTTTCTATGTCCAGAAAAAAAAATTTTTCTAACTTTTTTTCAAATTTCCCCACAAGGGATATATATTTTACCCACACATTTGGAGCCCTCCTGGGATGCCCTCTAACATACTATAACCTCATTTAGCGGAGATTTTCACAAAAAAGTGAAATTTTCAAAAAGTGGAAATTTTTCCAAAAAACTACTAAGTATGAAGGACTCATCGGGTGAAACGCTCTGGAACTGAAATCAGATGCGCTTACAGACATGCTCCCCTCTCTGGAAGTCTGAGACATGTGTGAAAATTTTCTAAGTCCAGAAAAAAAATTTTTTTCAACTTTTTTTCAAATTTCCCCCCAAGGGATATATATTTTACCCACACATGTGGAGCCCTCCTGGGATGCCCTCTAACATACTATAACCTCATTTAGTGGAGATTTTCACAAAAAAAGTGAAATTTTCAAAAAGTCAGAAATTTTGCAAAAAACGACTAAGTATGAAGGACTCATCGGGTAAATCGCTCTGGAACTGAAATCGGATGCGCGCACTGACATGCTCCCCTCTCTGGAAGTCTGAGACATGTGTGAAAATTTTCTAAGTCCAGAAATAAATTTTTTTTTCAACTTTTAATCAAATTTCCCCTCAAGGGATATATATTTTACCCACACATTTGGAGCCCTCCTGGGATGCCCTCTAACATACTATAACCTCATTTAGCGGAGATTTTCACAAAAAAGTGAAATTTTCAAAAAGTCAGAAATTTTGCAAGAAACGACTAAGTATGAAGGACTCATCGGGTGAATAGCTCTGGAACTGAAATCGGATGCGCTTACAGACATGATCCCCTCTCTGGAAGTCTGAGACATGTGTGAAAATTTTCTAAGTCCAGAAAAAAAAAAATTTAAAACTTTTTTTCAAATTTCCCCCCAAGGGATATATATTTTACCCACACATTTGGAGCCCTCCTGGGATACCCTCTAACATACTATAACCTCATTTAGCTGAGATTTTCACAAAAAAGTGAAATTTTCAAAAAGTCAGAAATTTTGCAAAAAACGACTAAGTATGAAGGACTCATCGGGTGAATCGCTCTGGAACTGAAATCGGATGCGCGCACTGACATGCTCCCCTCTCTGGAAGTCTGAGATATGTGTGAAAATTTTCTAAGTCCAGAAAAAAAAATTTTTCAACTTTTTTTCAAATTTCCCCCAAGGGATATATATTTTACCCACACATTTGGAGCCCTCCTGGGATGCCCTCTAACATACTATAACCTCATTTAGCGGAGATTTTCACAAAAAAGTGAAATTTTCCAAAAGTCAGAAATTTTGCAAGAAACGACTAAGTATGAAGGACTCATCGGGTGAAACGCTCTGGAACTGAAATCGGATGCGCTTACAGACATGCTCCCCTCTCTGGAAGTCTTACACATGTGTGAAAATTTTCAAAGTCCAGAAAATAAATTTTTTTCAACTTTTTTTCAAATTTCCCCCAAGGGATATATATTTTACCCACACATTTGGAGCCCTCCTGGGATGCCCTCTAACATACTATAACCTCATTTAGCGGAGATTTTCACAAAAAAGTGAAATTTTCAAAAAGTGGAAATTTTTCCAAAAAACGACTAAGTATGAAGGACTCATCGGGTGAAACGCTCTGGAACTGAAATCGGATGCGCTTACAGACATGCTCCCCTCTCTGGAAGTCTTACACATGTGTGAAAATTTTCTAAGTCCAGAAAAAAAATTTTTTTCAACTTTTTTTCAAATTTCCCCCAAGGGATATATATTTTACCCACACATTTGGAGCCCTCCTGGGATGCCCTCTAACATACTATAACCTCATTTAGCGGAGATTTTCACAAAAAAGTGAAATTTTCAAAAAGTGAGAAATTTTGCAAAAAACGGCTAAGTATGAAGGGCTCATAGGGTGAATCGCTCTGGAACTGAAATCGGATGCGCTTACAGACATGCTCCCCTCTCTGGAAGTCTTACACATGTGTGAAAATTTTCTAAGTCCAGAAAAAAAAAATTTTTCAACTTTTTTTCAAATTTCCCCCAAGGGATATATATTTTACCCACACATTTGGAGCCCTCCTGGGATGCCCTCTAACATACTATAACCTCATTTAGCGGAGATTTTCACAAAAAAGTGAAATTTTCAAAAAGTGAGAAATTTTGCAAAAAACGACTAAGTATGAAGGACTCATCGGGTGAATCGCTCTGGAACTGAAATCGGATGCGCTTACAGACATGATCCCCTCTCTGGAAGTCTGAGACATGTGTGAAAATTTTCTAAGTCCAGAAAAAAAAAAATTTAAAACTTTTTTTCAAATTTCCCCCCAAGGAATATATATTTTACGCACACATTTGGAGCCCTCCTGGGATACCCTCTAACATACTATAACCTCATTTAGCGGAGATTTTCACAAAAAAGTGAAATTTTCAAAAAGTCAGAAATTTTGCAAAAAATGACTAAGTATGAAGGACTCATCGGGTGAATCGCTCTGGAACTGAAATCGGATGCGCGCACTGACATGCTCCCCTCTCTGGAAGTCTGAGACCTGTGTGAAAATTTTCTAAGTCCAGAAAAACAAAATTTTTCAACTTTTTTTCAAATTTCCCCCAAGGGATATATATTTTACCCAAACATTTGGAGCCCTCCTGGGATGCCCTCTAACATACTATAACCTCATTTAGCGGAGATTTTCACAAAAAAGTGAAATTTTCAAAAAGTGAGAAATTTTGCAAAAAACGACTATGTATGAAGGACTCATCGGGTGAAACGCTCTGGAACTGAAATCGGATGCGCTTACAGACATGCTCCCCTCTCTGGAAGTCTGAGACATGTGTGAAAATTTTCTAAGTCCAGAAAAAAAAATTTTTTTCAACTTTTATTCAAATTTCCCCTCAAGGGATGTATATTTTACCCACACATTTGGAGCCCTCCTGGGATGCCCTCTAACATACTATAACCTCATTTAGCGGAGATTTTCACAAAAAAGTGAAATTTTCAAAAAGTGAGAAATTTTGCAAAAAACGGCTAAGTATGAAGGGCTCATAGGGTGAATCGCTCTGGAACTGAAATCGGATGCGCTTACAGACATGCTCCCCTCTCTGGAAGTCTTACACATGTGTGAAAATTTTCTAAGTCCAGAAAAAAAAAATTTTTCAACTTTTTTTCAAATTTCCCCCAAGGGATATATATTTTACCCACACATTTGGAGCCCTCCTGGGATGCCCTCTAACATACTATAACCTCATTTAGCGGAGATTTTCACAAAAAAGTGAAATTTTCAAAAAGTGAGAAATTTTGCAAAAAACGACTAAGTATGAAGGACTCATCGGGTGAATCGCTCTGGAACTGAAATCGGATGCGCGCACTGACATGCTCCCCTCTCTGGAAGTCTGAGACCTGTGTGAAAATTTTCTAAGTCCAGAAAAAAAAAAATTTAAAACTTTTTTTCAAATTTCCCCCCAAGGGATATATATTTTACCCACACATTTGGAGCCCTCCTGGGATACCCTCTAACATACTATAACCTCATTTAGCGGAGATTTTCACAAAAAAGTGAAATTTTCAAAAAGTCAGAAATTTTGCAAAAAACGACTAAGTATGAAGGACTCATCGGGTGAATCGCTCTGGAACTGAAATCGGATGCGCGCACTGACATGCTCCCCTCTCTGGAAGTCTGAGACCTGTGTGAAAATTTTCTAAGTCCAGAAAAACAAAATTTTTCAACTTTTTTTCAAATTTCCCCCAAGGAATATATATTTTACCCAAACATTTGGAGCCCTCCTGGGGTGCCCTCTAACATACTATAACCTCATTTAGCGGAGATTTTCACAAAAAAGTGAAATTTTCAAAAAGTGAGAAATTTTGCAAAAAACGACTATGTATGAAGGACTCATCGGGTGAAACGCTCTGGAACTGAAATCGGATGCGCTTACAGACATGCTCCCCTCTCTGGAAGTCTGAGACATGTGTGAAAATTTTCTAAGTCCAGAAAAAAAAATTTTTTTCAACTTTTATTCAAATTTCCCCTCAAGGGATGTATATTTTACCCACACATTTGGAGCCCTCCTGGGATGCCCTCTAACATACTATGACCTCATTTAGCGGAGATTTTCACAAAAAAGTGAAATTTTCCAAAAGTCAGAAATTTTGCAAGAAACGACTAAGTATGAAGGACTCATCGGGTGAAACGCTCTGGAACTGAAATCGGATGCGCTTACAGACATGCTCCCCTCTCTGGACGTCTTACACATGTGTGAAAATTTTCTAAGTCCAGAAAAAAAATTTTTTTCAACTTTTTTTCAAATTTCCCCCAAGGGATATATATTTTACCCACACATTTGGAGCCCTCCTGGGATGCCCTCTAACATACTATAACCTCATTTAGCGGAGATTTTCACAAAAAAGTGAAATTTTCAAAAAGTGAGAAATTTTGCAAAAAACGGCTAAGTATGAAGGGCTCATAGGGTGAATCGCTCTGGAACTGAAATCGGATGCGCTTACAGACATGCTCCCCTCTCTGGAAGTCTTACACATGTGTGAAAATTTTCTAAGTCCAGAAAAAAAAAATTTTTCAACTTTTTTTCAAATTTCCCCCAAGGGATATATATTTTACCCACACATTTGGAGCCCTCCTGGGATGCCCTCTAACATACTATAACCTCATTTAGCGGAGATTTTCACAAAAAAGTGAAATTTTCAAAAAGTGAGAAATTTTGCAAAAAACGACTAAGTATGAAGGACTCATCGGGTGAATCGCTCTGGAACTGAAATCGGATGCGCTTACAGACATGATCCCCTCTCTGGAAGTCTGAGACATGTGTGAAAATTTTCTAAGTCCAGAAAAAAAAAAATTTAAAACTTTTTTTCAAATTTCCCCCCAAGGAATATATATTTTACGCACACATTTGGAGCCCTCCTGGGATACCCTCTAACATACTATAACCTCATTTAGCGGAGATTTTCACAAAAAAGTGAAATTTTCAAAAAGTCAGAAATTTTGCAAAAAATGACTAAGTATGAAGGACTCATCGGGTGAATCGCTCTGGAACTGAAATCGGATGCGCGCACTGACATGCTCCCCTCTCTGGAAGTCTGAGACCTGTGTGAAAATTTTCTAAGTCCAGAAAAACAAAATTTTTCAACTTTTTTTCAAATTTCCCCCAAGGGATATATATTTTACCCAAACATTTGGAGCCCTCCTGGGATGCCCTCTAACATACTATAACCTCATTTAGCGGAGATTTTCACAAAAAAGTGAAATTTTCAAAAAGTGAGAAATTTTGCAAAAAACGACTATGTATGAAGGACTCATCGGGTGAAACGCTCTGGAACTGAAATCGGATGCGCTTACAGACATGCTCCCCTCTCTGGAAGTCTGAGACATGTGTGAAAATTTTCTAAGTCCAGAAAAAAAAATTTTTTTCAACTTTTATTCAAATTTCCCCTCAAGGGATGTATATTTTACCCACACATTTGGAGCCCTCCTGGGATGCCCTCTAACATACTATAACCTCATTTAGCGGAGATTTTCACAAAAAAGTGAAATTTTCAAAAAGTGAGAAATTTTGCAAAAAACGGCTAAGTATGAAGGGCTCATAGGGTGAATCGCTCTGGAACTGAAATCGGATGCGCTTACAGACATGCTCCCCTCTCTGGAAGTCTTACACATGTGTGAAAATTTTCTAAGTCCAGAAAAAAAAAATTTTTCAACTTTTTTTCAAATTTCCCCCAAGGGATATATATTTTACCCACACATTTGGAGCCCTCCTGGGATGCCCTCTAACATACTATAACCTCATTTAGCGGAGATTTTCACAAAAAAGTGAAATTTTCAAAAAGTGAGAAATTTTGCAAAAAACGACTAAGTATGAAGGACTCATCGGGTGAATCGCTCTGGAACTGAAATCGGATGCGCTTACAGACATGATCCCCTCTCTGGAAGTCTGAGACATGTGTGAAAATTTTCTAAGTCCAGAAAAAAAAAAATTTAAAACTTTTTTTCAAATTTCCCCCCAAGGGATATATATTTTACCCACACATTTGGAGCCCTCCTGGGATACCCTCTAACATACTATAACCTCATTTAGCGGAGATTTTCACAAAAAAGTGAAATTTTCAAAAAGTCAGAAATTTTGCAAAAAACGACTAAGTATGAAGGACTCATCGGGTGAATCGCTCTGGAACTGAAATCGGATGCGCGCACTGACATGCTCCCCTCTCTGGAAGTCTGAGACCTGTGTGAAAATTTTCTAAGTCCAGAAAAACAAAATTTTTCAACTTTTTTTCAAATTTCCCCCAAGGAATATATATTTTACCCAAACATTTGGAGCCCTCCTGGGGTGCCCTCTAACATACTATAACCTCATTTAGCGGAGATTTTCACAAAAAAGTGAAATTTTCAAAAAGTGAGAAATTTTGCAAAAAACGACTATGTATGAAGGACTCATCGGGTGAAACGCTCTGGAACTGAAATCGGATGCGCTTACAGACATGCTCCCCTCTCTGGAAGTCTGAGACATGTGTGAAAATTTTCTAAGTCCAGAAAAAAAAATTTTTTTCAACTTTTATTCAAATTTCCCCTCAAGGGATGTATATTTTACCCACACATTTGGAGCCCTCCTGGGATGCCCTCTAACATACTATGACCTCATTTAGCGGAGATTTTCACAAAAAAGTGAAATTTTCCAAAAGTCAGAAATTTTGCAAGAAACGACTAAGTATGAAGGACTCATCGGGTGAAACGCTCTGGAACTGAAATCGGATGCGCTTACAGACATGCTCCCCTCTCTGGACGTCTTACACATGTGTGAAAATTTTCAAAGTCCAGAAAAAAAAAATTTTTCAACTTTTTTTCAAATTTCCCCCAAGGGATATATATTTTACCCACACATTTGGAGCCCTCCTGGGATGCCCTCTAACATACTATAACCTCATTTAGCGGAGATTTTCACAAAAAAGTGAAATTTTCAAAAATTCAGAAATTTTGCAAGAAACGACTAAGTATGAAGGACTCATGGGGTGAAACGCTCTGGAACTGAAATCGGATGCGCTTACAGACATGCTCCCCTCTCTGGAAGTCTGAGACATGTGTGAAAATTTTCTAAGTCCAGAAAAAAAAAATTTTTCAACTTTTTTTCAAATTTCCCCTCAAGGGATATATATTTTACCCACACATTTGGAGCCCTCCTGGGATGCCCTCTAACATACTATAACCTCATTTAGCGGAGATTTTCACAAAAAAGTGAAATTTTCAAAAAGTGGAAATTTTTCCAAAAAACGACTAAGTATGAAGGACTCATCGGGTGAAACGCTCTGAAACTGAAATCGGATGCGCTTACAGACATGCTCCCCTCTCTGGAAGTCTTACACATGTGTGAAAATTTTCTAAGTCCAGAAAAGAAAATTTTTTCAACTTTTTTTCAAATTTCCCCCCAAGGGATATATATTTTACCCACACATTTGGAGCCCTCCTGGGATGCCCTCTAACATACTATAACCTCATTTAGCGGAGATTTTCACAAAAAAGTGAAATTTTCAAAAAGTGAGAAATTTTGCAAAAAACGACTATGTATGAAGGACTCATCGGGTGAAACGCTCTGGAACTGAAATCGGATGCGCTTACAGACATGCTCCCCTCTCTGGAAGTCTGAGACATGTGTGAAAATTTTCTAAGTCCAGAAAAAAAAATTTTTTTCAACTTTTATTCAAATTTCCCCTCAAGGGATGTATATTTTACCCACACATTTGGAGCCCTCCTGGGATGCCCTCTAACATACTATGACCTCATTTAGCGGAGATTTTCACAAAAAAGTGAAATTTTCCAAAAGTCAGAAATTTTGCAAGAAACGACTAAGTATGAAGGACTCATCGGGTGAAACGCTCTGGAACTGAAATCGGATGCGCTTACAGACATGCTCCCCTCTCTGGACGTCTTACACATGTGTGAAAATTTTCAAAGTCCAGAAAAAAAAAATTTTTCAACTTTTTTTCAAATTTCCCCCAAGGGATATATATTTTACCCACACATTTGGAGCCCTCCTGGGATGCCCTCTAACATACTATAACCTCATTTAGCGGAGATTTTCACAAAAAAGTGAAATTTTCAAAAATTCAGAAATTTTGCAAGAAACGACTAAGTATGAAGGACTCATGGGGTGAAACGCTCTGGAACTGAAATCGGATGCGCTTACAGACATGCTCCCCTCTCTGGAAGTCTGAGACATGTGTGAAAATTTTCTAAGTCCAGAAAAAAAAAATTTTTCAACTTTTTTTCAAATTTCCCCTCAAGGGATATATATTTTACCCACACATTTGGAGCCCTCCTGGGATGCCCTCTAACATACTATAACCTCATTTAGCGGAGATTTTCACAAAAAAGTGAAATTTTCAAAAAGTGGAAATTTTTCCAAAAAACGACTAAGTATGAAGGACTCATCGGGTGAAACGCTCTGAAACTGAAATCGGATGCGCTTACAGACATGCTCCCCTCTCTGGAAGTCTTACACATGTGTGAAAATTTTCTAAGTCCAGAAAAGAAAATTTTTTCAACTTTTTTTCAAATTTCCCCCCAAGGGATATATATTTTACCCACACATTTGGAGCCCTCCTGGGATGCCCTCTAACATACTATAACCTCATTTAGCGGAGATTTTCACAAAAAAGTGAAATTTTCAAAAAGTCAGAAATTTTGCAAAAAACGACTAAGTATGAAGGACTCATCGGGTGAAACGCTCTGGAACTGAAATCGGATGCGCGCACTAACATGCTCCCCTCTCTGGAAGTCTGAGACATGTGTGAAAATTTTCTAAGTCCAGAAAAAAAATAATTTTTAACTTTTTTTCAAATTTCCCCCCAAGGGATATATATTTTACCCACACATGTGGAGCCCTCCTGGGATGCCCTCTAACATACTATAACCTCATTTAGCGGAGATTTTCACAAAAAAAGTGAAATTTTCAAAAAGTCAGAAATTTTGCAAAAAACGACTAAGTATGAAGGACTCATCGGGTAAATCGCTCTGGAACTGAAATCGGATGCGCGCACTGACATGCTCCCCTCTCTGGAAGTCTGAGACATGTGTGAAAATTTTCTAAGTCCAGAAAAAAAAAATTTTTTCAACTTTTATTCAAATTTCCCCTCAAGGGATGTATATTTTACCCACACATTTGGAGCCCTCCTGGGATGCCCTCTAACATACTATGACCTCATTTAGCGGAGATTTTCACAAAAAAGTGAAATTTTCCAAAAGTCAGAAATTTTGCAAGAAACGACTAAGTATGAAGGACTCATCGGGTGAAACGCTCTGGAACTGAAATCGGATGCGCTTACAGACATGCTCCCCTCTCTGGACGTCTTACACATGTGTGAAAATTTTCAAAGTCCAGAAAAAAAAAAATTTTTAACTTTTTTTCAAATTTCCCCACAAGGGATATATATTTTACCCACACATTTGGAGCCCTCCTGGGATGACCTCTAACATACTATAACCTCATTTAGCGGAGATTTTCACAAAAAAGTGAAATTTTCAAAAAGTGGAAATTTTTCCAAAAAACGACTAAGTATGAAGGACTCATCGGGTGAAACGCTCTGAAACTGAAATCGGATGCGCTTACAGACATGCTCCCCTCTCTGGAAGTCTTACACATGTGTGAAAATTTTCTAAGTCCAGAAAAGAAAATTTTTTCAACTTTTTTTCAAATTTCCCCCCAAGGGATATATATTTTACCCACACATTTGGAGCCCTCCTGGGATGCCCTCTAACATACTATAACCTCATTTAGCGGAGATTTTCACAAAAAAGTGAAATTTTCCAAAAGTCAGAAATTTTGCAAGAAACGACTAAGTATGAAGGACTCATCGGGTGAAACGCTCTGGAACTGAAATCGGATGCGCTTACAGACATGCTCCCCTCTCTGGACGTCTTACACATGTGTGAAAATTTTCAAAGTCCAGAAAAAAAATTTTTTTCAACTTTTTTTCAAATTTCCCCCAAGGGATATATATTTTACCCACACATTTGGAGCCCTCCTGGGATGCCCTCTAACATACTATAACCTCATTTAGCGGAGATTTTCACAAAAAAGTGAAATTTTCAAAAAGTCAGAAATTTTGCAAGAAACGACTAAGTATGAAGGACTCATGGGGTGAAACGCTCTGGAACTGAAATCGGATGCGCTTACAGACATGCTCCCCTCTCTGGAAGTCTGAGACATGTGTGAAAATTTTCTAAGTCCAGAAAAAAAAAATTTTTCAACTTTTTTTCAAATTTCCCCTCAAGGGATATATATTTTACCCACACATTTGGAGCCCTCCTGGGATGCCCTCTAACATACTATAACCTCATTTAGCGGAGATTTTCACAAAAAAGTGAAATTTTCAAAAAGTGGAAATTTTTCCAAAAAACGACTAAGTATGAAGGACTCATCGGGTGAAACGCTCTGGAACTGAAATCGGATGCGCGCACTAACATGCTCCCCTCTCTGGAAGTCTGAGACATGTGTGAAAATTTTCTATGTCCAGAAAAAAAAAATTTTTCTAACTTTTTTTCAAATTTCCCCACAAGGGATATATATTTTACCCACACATTTGGAGCCCTCCTGGGATGCCCTCTAACATACTATAACCTCATTTAGCGGAGATTTTCACAAAAAAGTGAAATTTTCAAAAAGTGGAAATTTTTCCAAAAAACTACTAAGTATGAAGGACTCATCGGGTGAAACGCTCTGGAACTGAAATCAGATGCGCTTACAGACATGCTGCCCTCTCTGGAAGTCTGAGACATGTGTGAAAATTTTCTAAGTCCAGAAAAAAAAATTTTTTCAACTTTTTTTCAAATTTCCCCCCAAGGGATATATATTTTACCCACACATGTGGAGCCCTCCTGGGATGCCCTCTAACATACTATAACCTCATTTAGTGGAGATTTTCACAAAAAAAGTGAAATTTTCAAAAAGTCAGAAATTTTGCAAAAAACGACTAAGTATGAAGGACTCATCGGGTAAATCGCTCTGGAACTGAAATCGGATGCGCGCACTGACATGCTCCCCTCTCTGGAAGTCTGAGACATGTGTGAAAATTTTCTAAGTCCAGAAAAAAAAATTTTTTTCAACTTTTAATCAAATTTCCCCTCAAGGGATATATATTTTACCCACACATTTGGAGCCCTCCTGGGATGCCCTCTAACATACTATGACCTCATTTAGCGGAGATTTTCACAAAAAAGTGAAATTTTCCAAAAGTCAGAAATTTTGCAAGAAACGACTAAGTATGAAGGACTCATCGGGTGAAACGCTCTGGAACTGAAATCGGATGCGCTTACAGACATGCTCCCCTCTCTGGACGTCTTACACATGTGTGAAAATTTTCAAAGTCCAGAAAAAAAAATTTTTTCAACTTTTTTTCAAATTTCCCCCAAGGGATATATATTTTACCCACATATTTGGAGCCCTCCTGGGATGCCCTCTAACATACTATAACCTCATTTAGCGGAGATTTTCACAAAAAAGTGAAATTTTCAAAAAGTGGAAATTTTTCCAAAAAACGACTAAGTATGAAGGACTCATCGGGTGAAACGCTCTGGAACTGAAATTGGATGCGCTTACAGACATGCTCCCCTCTCTGGAAGTCTGAGACATGTGTGAAAATTTTCTAAGTCCAGAAAAAAAAATTTTTCAACTTTTTTTCAAATTTCCCCCCAAGGGATATATATTTTACGCACACATTTAGAGCCCTCCTGGGATGCCCTCTAACATACTATAACCTCATTTAGCGGAGATTTTCACAAAAAAGTGAAATTTTCAAAAAGTCAGAAATTTTGCAAGAAACGACTAAGTATGTAGGACTCATGGGGTGAAACGCTCTGGAACTGAAATCGGATGCGCTTACAGACATGCTCCCCTCTCTGGAAGTCTTACACATGTGTGAAAATTTTCTAAGTCCAGAAAAAAAAAATTTTTCAACTTTTTTTCAAATTTCCCCCAAGGGATATATATTTTACCCACACATTTGGAGCCCTCCTGGGATGCCCTCTAACATACTATAACCTCATTTAGCGGAGATTTTCACAAAAAAGTGAAATTTTCAAAAAGTGAGAAATTTTGCAAAAAACGACTAAGTATGAAGGACTCATCGGGTGAATCGCTCTGGAACTGAAATCGGATGCTCTTACAGACATGATCCCCTCTCTGGAAGTCTGAGACATGTGTGAAAATTTTCTAAGTCCAGAAAAAAAAAAATTTAAAACTTTTTTTCAAATTTCCCCCCAAGGGATATATATTTTACCCACACATTTGGAGCCCTCCTGGGATACCGTCTAACATACTATAACCTCATTTAGCGGAGATTTTCACAAAAAAGTGAAATTTTCAAAAAGTCAGAAATTTTGCAAAAAACGACTAAGTATGAAGGACTCATCGGGTGAATCGCTCTGGAACTGAAATCGGATGCGCGCACTGACATGCTCCCCTCTCTGGAAGTCTGAGACATGTGTGAAAATTTTCTAAGTCCAGAAAAAAAAATTTTTTTCAACTTTTAATCAAATTTCCCCTCAAGGGATATATATTTTACCCACACATTTGGAGCCCTCCTGGGATGCCCTCTAACATACTATGACCTCATTTAGCGGAGATTTTCACAAAAAAGTGAAATTTTCCAAAAGTCAGAAATTTTGCAAGAAACGACTAAGTATGAAGGACTCATCGGGTGAAACGCTCTGGAACTGAAATCGGATGCGCTTACAGACATGCTCCCCTCTCTGGACGTCTTACACATGTGTGAAAATTTTCAAAGTCCAGAAAAAAAAATTTTTTCAACTTTTTTTCAAATTTCCCCCAAGGGATATATATTTTACCCACATATTTGGAGCCCTCCTGGGATGCCCTCTAACATACTATAACCTCATTTAGCGGAGATTTTCACAAAAAAGTGAAATTTTCAAAAAGTGGAAATTTTTCCAAAAAACGACTAAGTATGAAGGACTCATCGGGTGAAACGCTCTGGAACTGAAATTGGATGCGCTTACAGACATGCTCCCCTCTCTGGAAGTCTGAGACATGTGTGAAAATTTTCTAAGTCCAGAAAAAAAAATTTTTCAACTTTTTTTCAAATTTCCCCCCAAGGGATATATATTTTACGCACACATTTAGAGCCCTCCTGGGATGCCCTCTAACATACTATAACCTCATTTAGCGGAGATTTTCACAAAAAAGTGAAATTTTCAAAAAGTCAGAAATTTTGCAAGAAACGACTAAGTATGTAGGACTCATGGGGTGAAACGCTCTGGAACTGAAATCGGATGCGCTTACAGACATGCTCCCCTCTCTGGAAGTCTTACACATGTGTGAAAATTTTCTAAGTCCAGAAAAAAAAAATTTTTCAACTTTTTTTCAAATTTCCCCCAAGGGATATATATTTTACCCACACATTTGGAGCCCTCCTGGGATGCCCTCTAACATACTATAACCTCATTTAGCGGAGATTTTCACAAAAAAGTGAAATTTTCAAAAAGTGAGAAATTTTGCAAAAAACGACTAAGTATGAAGGACTCATCGGGTGAATCGCTCTGGAACTGAAATCGGATGCTCTTACAGACATGATCCCCTCTCTGGAAGTCTGAGACATGTGTGAAAATTTTCTAAGTCCAGAAAAAAAAAAATTTAAAACTTTTTTTCAAATTTCCCCCCAAGGGATATATATTTTACCCACACATTTGGAGCCCTCCTGGGATACCGTCTAACATACTATAACCTCATTTAGCGGAGATTTTCACAAAAAAGTGAAATTTTCAAAAAGTCAGAAATTTTGCAAAAAACGACTAAGTATGAAGGACTCATCGGGTGAATCGCTCTGGAACTGAAATCGGATGCGCGCACTGACATGCTCCCCTCTCTGGAAGTCTGAGATATGTGTGAAAATTTTCTAAGTCCAGAAAAAAAAATTTTTCAACTTTTTTTCAAATTTCCCCCAAGGGATATATATTTTACCCACACATTTGGAGCCCTCCTGGGATGCCCTCTAACATTCTATAACCTCATTTAGCGGAGATTTTCACAAAAAAGTGAAATTTTCCAAAAGTCAGAAATTTTGCAAGAAACGACTAAGTATGAAGGACTCATCGGGTGAAACGCTCTGGAACTGAAATCGGATGCGCTTACAGACATGCTCCCCTCTCTGGACGTCTTACACATGTGTGAAAATTTTCAAAGTCCAGAAAAAAAAATTTTTTCAACTTTTTTTCAAATTTCCCCCAAGGGATATATATTTTACCCACACATTTGGAGCCCTCCTGGGATGCCCTCTAACATACTATAACCTCATTTAGCGGAGATTTTCACAAAAAAGTGAAATTTTCAAAAAGTGGAAATTTTTCCAAAAAACGACTAAGTATGAAGGACTCATCGGGTGAAACGCTCTGGAACTGAAATCGGATGCGCTTACAGACATGCTCCCCTCTCTGGAAGTCTGAGACATGTGTGAAAATTTTCAAAGTCAAGAAAATAAATTTTTTTCAACTTTTTTTCAAATTTCCCCACAAGGGATATATATTTTACCCACACATTTGGAGCCCTCCTGGGATGCCCTCTAACATACTATAACCTCATTTAGCGGAGATTTTCACAAAAAAGTGAAATTTTCCAAAAGTCAGAAATTTTGCAAGAAACGACTAAGTATGAAGGACTCATCGGGTGAAACGCTCTGGAACTGAAATCGGATGCGCTTACAGACATGCTCCCCTCTCTGGACGTCTTACACATGTGTGAAAATTTTCAAAGTCCAGAAAAAAAAATTTTTTCAACTTTTTTTCAAATTTCCCCCAAGGGATATATATTTTACCCACACATTTGGAGCCCTCCTAGGATGCCCTCTAACATACTATAACCTCATTTAGCGGAGATTTTCACAAAAAAGTGAAATTTTCAAAAAGTGGAAATTTTTCCAAAAAACGACTAAGTATGAAGGACTCATCGGGTGAAACGCTCTGGAACTGAAATCGGATGCGCTTACAGACATGCTCCCCTCTCTGGAAGTCTGAGACATGTGTGAAAATTTTCTATGTCCAGAAAAAAAAAATTTTTCTAACTTTTTTTCAAATTTCCCCACAAGGGATATATATTTTACCCACACATTTGGAGCCCTCCTGGGATGCCCTCTAACATACTATAACCTCATTTAGCGGAGATTTTCACAAAAAAGTGAAATTTTCAAAAAGTGGAAATTTTTCCAAAAAACGACTAAGTATGAAGGACTCATCGGGTGAAACGCTCTGGAACTGAAATCAGATGCGCTTACAGACATGCTCCCCTCTCTGGAAGTCTGAGACATGTGTGAAAATTTTCTAAGTCCAGAAAAAAAATTTTTTTCAACTTTTTTTCAAATTTCCCCCCAAGGGATATATATTTTACCCACACATGTGGAGCCCTCCTGGGATGCCCTCTAACATACTATAACCTCATTTAGTGGAGATTTTCACAAAAAAAGTGAAATTTTCAAAAAGTCAGAAATTTTGCAAAAAACGACTAAGTATGAAGGACTCATCGGGTAAATCTCTCTGGAACTGAAATCGGATGCGCGCACTGACATGCTCCCCTCTCTGGAAGTCTGAGACATGTGTGAAAATTTTCTAAGTCCAGAAAAAAAAATTTTTCAACTTTTTTTCAAATTTCCCCCCAAGGGATATATATTTTACGCACACATTTAGAGCCCTCCTGGGATGCCCTCTAACATACTATAACCTCATTTAGCGGAGATTTTCACAAAAAAGTGAAATTTTCAAAAAGTGGAAATTTTTCCAAAAAACGACTAAGTATGAAGGACTCATCGGGTGAAACGCTCTGAAACTGAAATCGGATGCGCTTACAGACATGCTCCCCTCTCTGGAAGTCTTACACATGTGTGAAAATTTTCTAAGTCCAGAAAAGAAAATTTTTTCAACTTTTTTTCAAATTTCCCCCCAAGGGATATATATTTTACCCACACATTTGGAGCCCTCCTGGGAAGCCCTCTAACATACTATAACCTCATTTAGCGGAGATTTTCACAAAAAAGTGAAATTTTCAAAAAGTCAGAAATTTTGCAAAAAACGACTAAGTATGAAGGACTCATCGGGTGAAACGCTCTGGAACTGAAATCGGATGCGCGCACTAACATGCTCCCCTCTCTGGAAGTCTGAGACATGTGTGAAAATTTTCTAAGTCCAGAAAAAAAATAATTTTTAACTTTTTTTCAAATTTCCCCCCAAGGGATATATATTTTACCCACACATGTGGAGCCCTCCTGGGATGCCCTCTAACATACTATAACCTCATTTAGCGGAGATTTTCACAAAAAAAGTGAAATTTTCAAAAAGTCAGAAATTTTGCAAAAAACGACTAAGTATGAAGGACTCATCGGGTAAATCGCTCTGGAACTGAAATCGGATGCGCGCACTGACATGCTCCCCTCTCTGGAAGTCTGAGACATGTGTGAAAATTTTCTAAGTCCAGAAAAAAAAAATTTTTTCAACTTTTATTCAAATTTCCCCTCAAGGGATGTATATTTTACCCACACATTTGGAGCCCTCCTGGGATGCCCTCTAACATACTATGACCTCATTTAGCGGAGATTTTCACAAAAAAGTGAAATTTTCCAAAAGTCAGAAATTTTGCAAGAAACGACTAAGTATGAAGGACTCATCGGGTGAAACGCTCTGGAACTGAAATCGGATGCGCTTACAGACATGCTCCCCTCTCTGGACGTCTTACACATGTGTGAAAATTTTCAAAGTCCAGAAAAAAAATTTTTTTCAACTTTTTTTCAAATTTCCCCCAAGGGATATATATTTTACCCACACATTTGGAGCCCTCCTGGGATTCCGTCTAACATACTATAACCTCATTTAGCGGAGATTTTCACAAAAAAGTGAAATTTTCAAAAAGTCAGAAATTTTGCAAGAAACGACTAAGTATGAAGGACTCATCGGGTGAAACGCTCTGGAACTGAAATCAGATGCGCTTACAGACATGCTCCCCTCTCTGGAAGTCTGAGACATGTGTGAAAATTTTCTAAGTCCAGAAAAAAAATTTTTTTCAACTTTTTTTCAAATTTCCCCCCAAGGGATATATATTTTACCCACACATGTGGAGCCCTCCTGGGATGCCCTCTAACATACTATAACCTCATTTAGTGGAGATGTTCACAAAAAAAGTGAAATTTTCAAAAAGTGAAATTTTTTCCAAAAAACGACTAAGTATGAAGGACTCATCGGGTGTAACGCTCTGGAACTGAAATCGGATGCGCTTACAGACATGCTCCCCTCTCTGGAAGTCTGAGACATGTGTGAACATTTTCTAAGTCCAGAAAAAAAAAATTTTAAAACTTTTTTTCAAATTTCCCCCCAAGGGATATATATTTTACCCACACATTTGGAGCCCTCCTGGGATGCCCTCTAACATACTATAACCTCATTTAGCGGAGATTTTCACAAAAAAGTGAAATTTTCAAAAAGTCAGAAATTTTGCAAAAAACGACTAAGTATGAAGGACTCATCGCGTGAATCGCTCTGGAACTGAAATCGGATGCGCGCACTAACATGCTCCCGTCTCTGGAAGTCTGAGACATGTGTGAAAATTTTCTAAGTCCAGAAAAAAAATAATTTAACTTTTTTTCAAATTTCCCCACAAGGGATATATATTTTACCCACACATTTGGAGCCCTCCTGGGATGCCCTCTAACATACTATAACCTCATTTAGCGGACATTTTCACAAAAAAGTGAAATTTTCAAAAAGTGGAAATCTTTCCAAAAAAGGGCTAAGTATGAAGGACTCATCGGGTGAAACGCTCTGGAACTGAAATCGGATGCGCTTACAGACATGCTCCCCTCTCTGGAAGTCTGAGACAAGTGTGAATATTTTCTAAGTCCAGAAAAAAAAATTTTTCAACTTTTTTTCAAATTTCCCCACAACGGATATATATTTTACCCACACATGTGGAGCCCTCCTGGGATGCCCTCTAACATACTATAACCTCATTTAGCAGAGATTTTCACAAAAAAGTGAAATTTTCAAAAAGTGGAAATTTTTCCAAAAAACGACTAAGTATGAAGGACTCATCGGGTGAAACGCTCTGGAACTGAAATCGGATGCGCCTACAGACATGCTCCCCTCTCTGGAAGTCTGAGACATGTGTGAAAATTTTCTAAGTCCAGAAAAAAAATTTTTTTCAACTTTTTTTCAAATTTCCCCCCAAGGGATATATATTTTACCCACACATGTGGAGCCCTCCTGGGATGCCCTCTAACATACTATAACCTCATTTAGTGGAGATTTTCACAAAAAAAGTGAAATTTTCAAAAAGTCAGAAATTTTGCAAAAAACGACTAAGTATGAAGGACTCATCGGGTAAATCGCTCTGGAACTGAAATCGGATGCGCGCACTGACATGCTCCCCTCTCTGGAAGTCTGAGACATGTGTGAAAATTTTCTAAGTCCAGAAAAAAAAATTTTTTTCAACTTTTAATCAAATTTCCCCTCAAGGGATATATATTTTACCCACACATTTGGAGCCCTCCTGGGATGCCCTCTAACATACTATGACCTCATTTAGCGGAGATTTTCACAAAAAAGTGAAATTTTCCAAAAGTCAGAAATTTTGCAAGAAACGACTAAGTATGAAGGACTCATCGGGTGAAACGCTCTGGAACTGAAATCGGATGCACTTACAGACATGATCCCCTCTCTGGAAGTCTGAGACGTGTGAAAATTTTCTATGTCCAGAAAAAAAAAAATTTAAAACTTTTTTTCAAATTTCCCCCCAAGGGATATATATTTTACCCACACATTTGGAGCCCTCCTGGGATACCCTCTAACATACTATAACCTCATTTAGCGGAGATTTTCACAAAAAAGTGAAATTTTCCAAAAGTCAGAAATTTTGCAAGAAACGACTAAGTATGAAGGACTCATCGGGTGAAACGCTCTGGAACTGAAATCGGATGCGCTTACAGACATGCTCCCCTCTCTGGAAGTCTTACACATGTGTGAAAATTTTCAAAGTCCAGAAAATAAATTTTTTTCAACTTTTTTTCAAATTTCCCCCAAGGGAATTTTACCCACACATTTGGAGCCCTCCTGGGATGCCCTCTAACATACTATAACCTCATTTAGCGGAGATTTTCACAAAAACGTGAAATTTTCAAAAAGTGGAAATTTTTCCAAAAAACGACTAAGTATGAAGGGCTCATAGGGTGAATCGCTCTGGAACTGAAATCGGATGCGCTTACAGACATGCTCCCCTCTCTGGAAGTCTGAGACATGTGTGAAAATTTTCTAAGTCTAGAAAAAAAAAAATTTAAAACTTTTTTTCAAATTTCCCCCCAAGGGATATATATTTTACCCACACATTTGGAGCCCTCCTGGGATACCCTCTAACATACTATAACCTCATTTAGCGGAGATTTTCACAAAAAAGTGAAATTTTCCAAAAGTCAGAAATTTTGCAAGAAACGACTAAGTATGAAGGACTCATCGGGTAAATCGCTCTGGAACTGAAATCGGATGCGCGCACTGACATGCTCCCCTCTCTGGAAGTCTGAGACATGTGTGAAAATTTTCTAAGTCCAGAAAAAAAAAATTTTTTCAACTTTTAATCAAATTTCCCCTCAAGGGATATATATTTTACCCACACATTTGGAGCCCTCCTGGGATGCCCTCTAACATACTATGACCTCATTTAGCGGAGATTTTCACAAAAAAGTGAAATTTTCCAAAAGTCAGAAATTTTGCAAGAAACGACTAAGTATGAAGGACTCATCGGGTGAAACGCTCTGGAACTGAAATCGGATGCGCTTACAGACATGCTCCCCTCTCTGGACGTCTTACACATGTGTGAAAATTTTCAAAGTCCAGAAAAAAAAATTTTTTCAACTTTTTTTCAAATTTCCCCCAAGGGATATATATTTTACCCACATATTTGGAGCCCTCCTGGGATGCCCTCTAACATACTATAACCTCATTTAGCGGAGATTTTCACAAAAAAAGTGAAATTTTCAAAAAGTGGAAATTTTTCCAAAAAACGACTAAGTATGAAGGACTCATCGGGTGAAACGCTCTGGAACTGAAATTGGATGCGCTTACAGACATGCTCCCCTCTCTGGAAGTCTGAGACATGTGTGAAAATTTTCTAAGTCCAGAAAAAAAAATTTTTCAACTTTTTTTCAAATTTCCCCCCAAGGGATATATATTTTACGCACACATTTAGAGCCCTCCTGGGATGCCCTCTAACATACTATAACCTCATTTAGCGGAGATTTTCACAAAAAAGTGAAATTTTCAAAAAGTCAGAAATTTTGCAAGAAACGACTAAGTATGAAGGACTCATCGGGTGAAACGCTCTGGAACTGAAATCGGATGCGCTTACAGACATGCTCCCCTCTCTGGAAGTCTTACACATGTGTGAAAATTTTCAAAGTCCAGAAAATAAATTTTTTTCAACTTTTTTTCAAATTTCCCCCAAGGGAATTTTACCCACACATTTGGAGCCCTCCTGGGATGCCCTCTAACATACTATAACCTCATTTAGCGGAGATTTTCACAAAAAAGTGAAATTTTCAAAAAGTGGAAATTTTTCCAAAAAACGACTAAGTATGAAGGGCTCATAGGGTGAATCGCTCTGGAACTGAAATCGGATGCGCTTACAGACATGCTCCCCTCTCTGGAAGTCTGAGACATGTGTGAAAATTTTCTAAGTCCAGAAAAAAAAAATTTTTCAACTTTTTTTCAAATTTCCCCCAAGGGATATATATTTTACCCACACATTTGGAGCCCTCCTGGGATGCCCTCTAACATACTATAACCTCATTTAGCGGAGATTTTCACAAAAAAGTGAAATTTTCAAAAAGTGAGAAATTTTGCAAAAAACGACTAAGTATGAAGGACTCATCGGGTGAATCGCTCTGGAACTGAAATCGGATGCGCTTACAGACATGATCCCCTCTCTGGAAGTCTGAGACATGTGTGAAAATTTTCTAAGTCCAGAAAAAAAAAAATTTAAAACTTTTTTTCAAATTTCCCCCCAAGGGATATATATTTTACCCACACATTTGGAGCCCTCCTGGGATACCCTCTAACATACTATAACCTCATTTAGCGGAGATTTTCACAAAAAAGTGAAATTTTCCAAAAGTCAGAAATTTTGCAAGAAACGACTAAGTATGAAGGACTCATCGGGTAAATCACTCTGGAACTGAAATCGGATGCGCGCACTGACATGCTCCCCTCTCTGGAAGTCTGAGACATGTGTGAAAATTTTCTAAGTCCAGAAAAAAAAAATTTTTTCAACTTTTAATCAAATTTCCCCTCAAGGGATATATATTTTACCCACACATTTGGAGCCCTCCTGGGATGCCCTCTAACATACTATGACCTCATTTAGCGGAGATTTTCACAAAAAAGTGAAATTTTCCAAAAGTCAGAAATTTTGCAAGAAACGACTAAGTATGAAGGACTCATCGGGTGAAATGCTCTGGAACTGAAATCGGATGCGCTTACAGACATGCTCCCCTCTCTGGACGTCTTACACATGTGTGAAAATTTTCAAAGTCCAGAAAAAAATTTTTTTTCAACTTTTTTTCAAATTTCCCCCAAGGGATATATATTTTACCCACATATTTGGAGCCCTCCTGGGATGCCCTCTAACATACTATAACCTCATTTAGCGGAGATTTTCACAAAAAAAGTGAAATTTTCAAAAAGTGGAAATTTTTCCAAAAAACGACTAAGTATGAAGGACTCATCGGGTGAAACGCTCTGGAACTGAAATTGGATGCGCTTACAGACATGCTCCCCTCTCTGGAAGTCTGAGACATGTGTGAAAATTTTCTAAGTCCAGAAAAAAAAATTTTTCAACTTTTTTTCAAATTTCCCCCCAAGGGATATATATTTTACGCACACATTTAGAGCCCTCCTGGGATGCCCTCTAACATACTATAACCTCATTTAGCGGAGATTTTCACAAAAAAGTGAAATTTTCAAAAAGTCAGAAATTTTGCAAGAAACGACTAAGTATGAAGGACTCATCGGGTGAATCGCTCTGGAACTGAAATCGGATGCGCTTACAGACATGATCCCCTCTCTGGAAGTCTGAGACATGTGTGAAAATTTTCTAAGTCCAGAAAAAAAAAAATTTAAAACTTTTTTTCAAATTTCCCCCCAAGGGATATATATTTTACCCACACATTTGGAGCCCTCCTGGGATACCCTCTAACATACTATAACCTCATTTAGCGGAGATTTTCACAAAAAAGTGAAATTTTCAAAAAGTCAGAAATTTTGCAAAAAACGACTAAGTATGAAGGACTCATCGGGTGAATCGCTCTGGAACTGAAATCGGATGCGCGCACTGACATGCTCCCCTCTCTGGAAGTCTGAGATATGTGTGAAAATTTTCTAAGTCCAGAAAAAAACATTTTTCAACTTTTTTTCAAATTTCCCCCAAGGGATATATATTTTACCCACACATTTGGAGCCCTCCTGGGATGCCCTCTAACATACTATAACCTCATTTAGCGGAGATTTTCACAAAAAAGTGAAGTTTTCCAAAAGTCAGAAATTTTGCAAGAAACGACTAAGTATGAAGGACTCATCGGGTGAAACGCTCTGGAACTGAAATCGGATGCGCTTACAGACATGCTCCCCTCTCTGGAAGTCTTACACATGTGTGAAAATTTTCAAAGTCCAGAAAATAAATTTTTTTCAACTTTTTTCAAATTTCCCCCAAGGGAATTTTACCCACACATTTGGAGCCCTCCTGGGATGCCCTCTAACATACTATAACCTCATTTAGCGGAGATTTTCACAAAAAAGTGAAATTTTCAAAAAGTGGAAATTTTTCCAAAAAACGACTAAGTATGAAGGGCTCATAGGGTGAATCGCTCTGGAACTGAAATCGGATGCGCTTACAGACATGCTCCCCTCTCTGGAAGTCTTACACATGTGTGAAAATTTTCTAAGTCCAGAAAAGAAAATTTTTTCAACTTTTTTTCAAATTTCCCCCCAAGGGATATATATTTTACCCACACATTTGGAGCCCTCCTGGGATGCCCTCTAACATACTATAACCTCATTTAGCGGAGATTTTCACAAAAAAGTGAAATTTTCAAAAAGTCAGAAATTTTGCAAAAAACGACTAAGTATGAAGGACTCATCGGGTGAAACGCTCTGGAACTGAAATCGGATGCGCGCACTAACATGCTCCCCTCTCTGGAAGTCTGAGACATGTGTGAAAATTTTCTAAGTCCAGAAAAAAAATAATTTTTAACTTTTTTTCAAATTTCCCCCCAAGGGATATATATTTTACCCACACATGTGGAGCCCTCCTGGGATGCCCTCTAACATACTATAACCTCATTTAGCGGAGATTTTCACAAAAAAAGTGAAATTTTCAAAAAGTCAGAAATTTTGCAAAAAACGACTAAGTATGAAGGACTCATCGGGTAAATCGCTCTGGAACTGAAATCGGATGCGCGCACTGACATGCTCCCCTCTCTGGAAGTCTGAGACATGTGTGAAAATTTTCTAAGTCCAGAAAAAAAAAATTTTTTCAACTTTTATTCAAATTTCCCCTCAAGGGATGTATATTTTACCCACACATTTGGAGCCCTCCTGGGATGCCCTCTAACATACTATGACCTCATTTAGCGGAGATTTTCACAAAAAAGTGAAATTTTCCAAAAGTCAGAAATTTTGCAAGAAACGACTAAGTATGAAGGACTCATCGGGTGAAACGCTCTGGAACTGAAATCGGATGCGCTTACAGACATGCTCCCCTCTCTGGACGTCTTACACATGTGTGAAAATTTTCAAAGTCCAGAAAAAAAATTTTTTTCAACTTTTTTCAAATTTCCCCCCAAGGGATATATATTTTACCCACACATGTGGAGCCCTCCTGGGATGCCCTCTAACATACTATAACCTCATTTAGTGGAGATTTTCACAAAAAAAGTGAAATTTTCAAAAAGTCAGAAATTTTGCAAAAAACGACTAAGTATGAAGGACTCATCGGGTAAATCGCTCTGGAACTGAAATCGGATGCGCGCACTGACATGCTCCCCTCTCTGGAAGTCTGAGACATGTGTGAAAATTTTCTAAGTCCAGAAAAAAAAATTTTTTTCAACTTTTAATCAAATTTCCCCTCAAGGGATATATATTTTACCCACACATTTGGAGCCCTCCTGGGATGCCCTCTAACATACTATGACCTCATTTAGCGGAGATTTTCACAAAAAAGTGAAATTTTCCAAAAGTCAGAAATTTTGCAAGAAACGACTAAGTATGAAGGACTCATCGGGTGAAACGCTCTGGAACTGAAATCGGATGCGCTTACAGACATGCTCCCCTCTCTGGACGTCTTACACATGTGTGAAAATTTTCAAAGTCCAGAAAAAAAATTTTTTTCAACTTTTTTTCAAATTTCCCCCAAGGGATATATATTTTACCCACATATTTGGAGCCCTCCTGGGATGCCCTCTAACATACTATAACCTCATTTAGCGGAGATTTTCACAAAAAAAGTGAAATTTTCAAAAAGTGGAAATTTTTCCAAAAAACGACTAAGTATGAAGGACTCATCGGGTGAAACGCTCTGGAACTGAAATTGGATGCGCTTACAGACATGCTCCCCTCTCTGGAAGTCTGAGACATGTGTGAAAATTTTCTAAGTCCAGAAAAAAAAATTTTTCAACTTTTTTTCAAATTTCCCCCCAAGGGATATATATTTTACGCACACATTTAGAGCCCTCCTGGGATGCCCTCTAACATACTATAACCTCATTTAGCGGAGATTTTCACAAAAAAGTGAAATTTTCAAAAAGTGGAAATTTTTCCAAAAAACGACTAAGTATGAAGGACTCATCGGGTGAAACGCTTTGGAACTGAAATCAGATGTGCTTACAGATATGCTCCCCTCTCTGGAAGTCTGAGACATGTGTGAAAATTTTCTAAGTCCAGAAAAAAAATTTTTTTCAACTTTTTTTAAAATTTCCCCCCAAGGGATATATATTTTACCCACACATGTGGAGCCCTCCTGGGATGCCCTCTAACATACTATAACCTCATTTAGCGGAGATTTTCACAAAAAAAGTGAAATTTTCAAAAAGTCAGAAATTTTGCAAAAAACGACTAAGTATGAAGGACTCATCGGGTAAATCGCTCTGGAACTGAAATCGGATGCGCGCACTGACATGCTCCCCTCTCTGGAAGTCTGAGACATGTGTGAAAATTTTCTAAGTCCAGAAAAAAATTTTTTTTTCAACTTTTATTCAAATTTCCCCTCAAGGGATGTATATTTTACCCACACATTTGTAGCCCTCCTGGGATGCCCTCTAACATACTATGACCTCATTTAGCGGAGATTTTCACAAAAAAGTGAAATTTTCCAAAAGTCAGAAATTTTGCAAGAAACGACTAAGTATGAAGGACTCATCGGGTGAAACGCTCTGGAACTGAAATCGGATGCGCTTACAGACATGCTCCCCTCTCTGGACGTCTTACACATGTGTGAAAATTTTCAAAGTCCAGAAAAAAAAATTTTTTCAACTTTTTTTCAAATTTCCCCCAAGGGATATATATTTTACCCACACATTTGGAGCCCTCCTGGGATGCCCTCTAACATACTATAACCTCATTTAGCGGAGATTTTCACAAAAAAGTGAAATTTTCAAAAAGTGGAAATTTTTCCAAAAAACGACTAAGTATGAAGGACTCATCGGGTGAAACGCTCTGGAACTGAAATCGGATGCGCTTACAGACATGCTCCCCTCTCTGGAAGTCTGAGACATGTGTGAAAATTTTCAAAGTCAAGAAAATAAATTTTTTTCAACTTTTTTTCAAATTTCCCCACAAGGGATATATATTTTACCCACACATTTGGAGCCCTCCTGGGATGCCCTCTAACATACTATAACCTCATTTAGCGGAGATTTTCACAAAAAAGTGAAATTTTCCAAAAGTCAGAAATTTTGCAAGAAACGACTAAGTATGAAGGACTCATCGGGTGAAACGCTCTGGAACTGAAATCGGATGCGCTTACAGACATGCTCCCCTCTCTGGACGTCTTACACATGTGTGAAAATTTTCAAAGTCCAGAAAAAAAAATTTTTTCAACTTTTTTCAAATTTCCCCCAAGGGATATATATTTTACCCACACATTTGGAGCCCTCCTGGGATGCCCTCTAACATACTATAACCTCATTTAGCGGAGATTTTCACAAAAAAGTGAAATTTTCAAAAAGTGGAAATTTTTCCAAAAAACGACTAAGTATGAAGGACTCATCGGGTGAAACGCTCTGGAACTGAAATCGGATGCGCTTACAGACATGCTCCCCTCTCTGGAAGTCTGAGACATGTGTGAAAATTTTCTATGTCCAGAAAAAAAAAATTTTTCTAACTTTTTTTCAAATTTCCCCACAAGGGATATATATTTTACCCACACATTTGGAGCCCTCCTGGGATGCCCTCTAACATACTATAACCTCATTTAGCGGAGATTTTCACAAAAAAGTGAAATTTTCAAAAAGTGGAAATTTTTCCAAAAAACTACTAAGTATGAAGGACTCATCGGGTGAAACGCTCTGGAACTGAAATCAGATGCGCTTACAGACATGCTCCCCTCTCTGGAAGTCTGAGACATGTGTGAAAATTTTCTAAGTCCAGAAAAAAAATTTTTTTCAACGTTTTTTCAAATTTCCCCCCAAGGGATATATATTTTACCCACACATGTGGAGCCCTCCTGGGATGCCCTCTAACATACTATAACCTCATTTAGTGGAGATTTTCACAAAAAAAGTGAAATTTTCAAAAAGTCAGAAATTTTGCAAAAAACGACTAAGTATGAAGGACTCATCGGGTAAATCGCTCTGGAACTGAAATCGGATGCGCGCACTGACATGCTCCCCTCTCTGGAAGTCTGAGACATGTGTGAAAATTTTCTAAGTCCAGAAAAAAAAATATTTTTCAACTTTTAATCAAATTTCCCCTCAAGGGATATATATTTTACCCACACATTTGGAGCCCTCCTGGGATGCCCTCTAACATACTATGACCTCATTTAGCGGAGATTTTCACAAAAAAGTGAAATTTTCCAAAAGTCAGAAATTTTGCAAGAAACGACTAAGTATGAAGGACTCATCGGGTGAAACGCTCTGGAACTGAAATCGGATGCGCTTACAGACATGCTCCCCTCTCTGGACGTCTTATACATGTGTGAAAATTTTCAAAGTCCAGAAAAAAAATTTTTTTCAACTTTTTTTCAAATTTCCCCCAAGGGATATATATTTTACGCACACATTTAGAGCCCTCCTGGGATGCCCTCTAACATACTATAACCTCATTTAGCGGAGATTTTCACAAAAAAGTGAAATTTTCAAAAAGTCAGAAATTTTGCAAAAAACGACTAAGTATGAAGGACTCATCGGGTGAATCGCTCTGGAACTGAAATCGGATGCGCGCACTGACATGCTCCCCTCTCTGGAAGTCTGAGATATGTGTGAAAATTTTCTAAGTCCAGAAAAAAAAATTTTTCAACTTTTTTTCAAATTTCCCCCAAGGGATATATATTTTACCCACACATTTGGAGCCCTCCTGGGATGCCCTCTAACATACTATAACCTCATTTAGCGGAGATTTTCACAAAAAAGTGAAATTTTCAAAAAGTGGAAATTTTTCCAAAAAACGACTAAGTATGAAGGACTCATCGGGTGAAACGCTCTGGAACTGAAATCGGATGCGCTTACAGACATGCTCCCCTCTCTGGAAGTCTTACACATGTGTGAAAATTTTCTAAGTCCAGAAAAAAAATTTTTTTCAACTTTTTTTCAAATTTCCCCCAAGGGATATATATTTTACCCACACATTTGGAGCCCTCCTGGGATGCCCTCTAACATACTATAACCTCATTTAGCGGAGATTTTCACAAAAAAGTGAAATTTTCAAAAAGTGAGAAATTTTGCAAAAAACGGCTAAGTATGAAGGGCTCATAGGGTGAATCGCTCTGGAACTGAAATCGGATGCGCTTACAGACATGCTCCCCTCTCTGGAAGTCTGAGACATGTGTGAAAATTTTCTAAGTCCAGAAAAAAAAATTTTTTTCAACTTTTTTTCAAATTTCCCCTCAAGGGATATATATTTTACCCACACATTTGGAGCCCTCCTGGGATGCCCTCTAACATACTATAACCTCATTTAGCGGAGATTTTCACAAAAAAGTGAAATTTTCCAAAAGTCAGAAATTTTGCAAGAAACGACTAAGTATGAAGGACTCATCTGGTGAAACGCTCTGGAACTGAAATCGGATGCGCTTACAGACATGCTCCCCTCTCTGGACGTCTTACACATGTGTGAAAATTTTCAAAGTCCAGAAAAAAAAAATTTTTCAACTTTTTTTCAAATTTCCCCCAAGGGATATATATTTTACCCACACATTTGGAGCCCTCCTGGGATGCCCTCTAACATACTATAACCTCATTTAGCGGAGATTTTCACAAAAAAGTGAAATTTTCAAAAAGTCAGAAATTTTGCAAGAAACGACTAAGTATGAAGGACTCATGGGGTGAAACGCTCTGGAACTGAAATCGGATGCGCTTACAGACATGCTCCCCTCTCTGGAAGTCTTACACATGTGTGAAAATTTTCTAAGTCCAGAAAAGAAAAATTTTTTCAACTTTTTTCAAATTTCCCCCAAGGGATATATATTTTACCCACACATTTGGAGCCCTCCTGGGATGCCCTCTAACATACTATAACCTCATTTAGCGGAGATTTTCACAAAAAAGTGAAATTTTCAAAAAGTGGAAATTTTTCCAAAAAACGACTAAGTATGAAGGACTCATCGGGTGAAACGCTCTGGAACTGAAATCGGATGCGCTTACAGACATGCTCCCCTCTCTGGAAGTCTGAGACATGTGTGAAAATTTTCAAAGTCAAGAAAATAAATTTTTTTCAACTTTTTTTCAAATTTCCCCACAAGGGATATATATTTTACCCACACATTTGGAGCCCTCCTGGGATGCCCTCTAACATACTATAACCTCATTTAGCGGAGATTTTCACAAAAAAGTGAAATTTTCCAAAAGTCAGAAATTTTGCAAGAAACGACTAAGTATGAAGGACTCATCGGGTGAAACGCTCTGGAACTGAAATCGGATGCGCTTACAGACATGCTCCCCTCTCTGGACGTCTTACACATGTGTGAAAATTTTCAAAGTCCAGAAAAAAAAATTTTTTCAACTTTTTTCAAATTTCCCCCAAGGGATATATATTTTACCCACACATTTGGAGCCCTCCTGGGATGCCCTCTAACATACTATAACCTCATTTAGCGGAGATTTTCACAAAAAAGTGAAATTTTCCAAAAGTCAGAAATTTTGCAAGAAATGACTAAGTATGAAGGACTCATCGGGTGAAACGCTCTGGAACTGAAATCGGATGCGCTTACAGACATGCTCCCCTCTCTGGAAGTCTTACACATGTGTGAAAATTTTCAAAGTCCAGAAAATAAATTTTTTTCAACTTTTTTTCAAATTTCCCCCAAGGGATATATATTTTACCCACACATTTGGAGCCCTCCTGGGATGCCCTCTAACATACTATAACCTCATTTAGCGGAGATTTTCACAAAAAAGTGAAATTTTCAAAAAGTGGAAATTTTTCCAAAAAACGACTAAGTATGAAGGACTCATCGGGTGAAACGCTCTGGAACTGAAATCGGATGCGCTTACAGACATGCTCCCCTCTCTGGAAGTCTTACACATGTGTGAAAATTTTCTAAGTCCAGAAAAAAAATTTTTTTCAACTTTTTTTCAAATTTCCCCCAAGGGATATATATTTTACCCACACATTTGGAGCCCTCCTGGGATGCCCTCTAACATACTATAACCTCATTTAGCGGAGATTTTCACAAAAAAGTGAAATTTTCAAAAAGTGAGAAATTTTGCAAAAAACGGCTAAGTATGAAGGGCTCATAGGGTGAATCGCTCTGGAACTGAAATCGGATGCGCTTACAGACATGCTCCCCTCTCTGGAAGTCTGAGACATGTGTGAAAATTTTCTAAGTCCAGAAAAAAAAATTTTTTTCAACTTTTTTTCAAATTTCCCCTCAAGGGATATATATTTTACCCACACATTTGGAGCCCTCCTGGGATGCCCTCTAACATACTATAACCTCATTTAGCGGAGATTTTCACAAAAAAGTGAAATTTTCCAAAAGTCAGAAATTTTGCAAGAAACGACTAAGTATGAAGGACTCATCTGGTGAAACGCTCTGGAACTGAAATCGGATGCGCTTACAGACATGCTCCCCTCTCTGGACGTCTTACACATGTGTGAAAATTTTCAAAGTCCAGAAAAAAAAAATTTTTCAACTTTTTTTCAAATTTCCCCCAAGGGATATATATTTTACCCACACATTTGGAGCCCTCCTGGGATGCCCTCTAACATACTATAACCTCATTTAGCGGAGATTTTCACAAAAAAGTGAAATTTTCAAAAAGTCAGAAATTTTGCAAGAAACGACTAAGTATGAAGGACTCATGGGGTGAAACGCTCTGGAACTGAAATCGGATGCGCTTACAGACATGCTCCCCTCTCTGGAAGTCTTACACATGTGTGAAAATTTTCTAAGTCCAGAAAAAAAAAATTTTTTCAACTTTTTTTCAAATTTCCCCCAAGGGATATATATTTTACCCACACATTTGGAGCCCTCCTGGGATGCCCTCTAACATACTATAACCTCATTTAGCGGAGATTTTCACAAAAAAGTGAAATTTTCAAAAAGTGGAAATTTTTCCAAAAAACGACTATGAAGGACTCATCGGGTGAAACGTTCTGGAACTGAAATCGGATGCGCTTACAGACATGCTCCCCTCTCTGGACGTCTTACACATGTGTGAAAATTTTCAAAGTCCAGAAAAAAAAATTTTTTCAACTTTTTTTCAAATTTCCCCCAAGGGATATATATTTTACCCACACATTTGGAGCCCTCCTGGGATGCCCTCTAACATACTATAACCTCATTTAGCGGAGATTTTCACAAAAAAGTGAAATTTTCAAAAAGTGGAAATTTTTCCAAAAAACGACTAAGTATGAAGGACTCATCGGGTGAAACGCTCTGGAACTGAAATCGGATGCGCTTACAGACATGCTCCCCTCTCTGGAAGTCTGAGACATGTGTGAAAATTTTCAAAGTCAAGAAAATAAATTTTTTTCAACTTTTTTTCAAATTTCCCCACAAGGGATATATATTTTACCCACACATTTGGAGCCCTCCTGGGATGCCCTCTAACATACTATAACCTCATTTAGCGGAGATTTTCACAAAAAAGTGAAATTTTCCAAAAGTCAGAAATTTTGCAAGAAACGACTAAGTATGAAGGACTCATCGGGTGAAACGCTCTGGAACTGAAATCGGATGCGCTTACAGACATGCTCCCCTCTCTGGACGTCTTACACATGTGTGAAAATTTTCAAAGTCCAGAAAAAAAAATTTTTTCAACTTTTTTCAAATTTCCCCCAAGGGATATATATTTTACCCACACATTTGGAGCCCTCCTGGGATGCCCTCTAACATACTATAACCTCATTTAGCGGAGATTTTCACAAAAAAGTGAAATTTTCAAAAAGTGGAAATTTTTCCAAAAAACGACTAAGTATGAAGGACTCATCGGGTGAAACGCTCTGGAACTGAAATCGGATGCGCTTACAGACATGCTCCCCTCTCTGGAAGTCTGAGACATGTGTGAAAATTTTCTATGTCCAGAAAAAAAAAATTTTTCTAACTTTTTTTCAAATTTCCCCACAAGGGATATATATTTTACCCACACATTTGGAGCCCTCCTGGGATGCCCTCTAACATACTATAACCTCATTTAGCGGAGATTTTCACAAAAAAGTGAAATTTTCAAAAAGTGGAAATTTTTCCAAAAAACTACTAAGTATGAAGGACTCATCGGGTGAAACGCTCTGGAACTGAAATCAGATGCGCTTACAGACATGCTCCCCTCTCTGGAAGTCTGAGACATGTGTGAAAATTTTCTAAGTCCAGAAAAAAAATTTTTTTCAACGTTTTTTCAAATTTCCCCCCAAGGGATATATATTTTACCCACACATGTGGAGCCCTCCTGGGATGCCCTCTAACATACTATAACCTCATTTAGTGGAGATTTTCACAAAAAAAGTGAAATTTTCAAAAAGTCAGAAATTTTGCAAAAAACGACTAAGTATGAAGGACTCATCGGGTAAATCGCTCTGGAACTGAAATCGGATGCGCGCACTGACATGCTCCCCTCTCTGGAAGTCTGAGACATGTGTGAAAATTTTCTAAGTCCAGAAAAAAAAATATTTTTCAACTTTTAATCAAATTTCCCCTCAAGGGATATATATTTTACCCACACATTTGGAGCCCTCCTGGGATGCCCTCTAACATACTATGACCTCATTTAGCGGAGATTTTCACAAAAAAGTGAAATTTTCCAAAAGTCAGAAATTTTGCAAGAAACGACTAAGTATGAAGGACTCATCGGGTGAAACGCTCTGGAACTGAAATCGGATGCGCTTACAGACATGCTCCCCTCTCTGGACGTCTTACACATGTGTGAAAATTTTCAAAGTCCAGAAAAAAAATTTTTTTCAACTTTTTTTCAAATTTCCCCCAAGGGATATATATTTTACCCACATATTTGGAGCCCTCCTGGGATGCCCTCTAACATACTATAACCTCATTTAGCGGAGATTTTCACAAAAAAGTGAAATTTTCAAAAAGTGGAAATTTTTCCAAAAAACGACTAAGTATGAAGGACTCATCGGGTGAAATGCTCTGGAACTGAAATTGGATGCGCTTACAGACATGCTCCCCTCTCTGGAAGTCTGAGACATGTGTGAAAATTTTCTAAGTCCAGAAAAAAAAATTTTTCAACTTTTTTTCAAATTTCCTCCCAAGGGATATATATTTTACGCACACATTTAGAGCCCTCCTGGGATGCCCTCTAACATACTATAACCTCATTTAGCGGAGATTTTCACAAAAAAGTGAAATTTTCAAAAAGTCAGAAATTTTGCAAAAAACGACTAAGTATGAAGGACTCATCGGGTGAATCGCTCTGGAACTGAAATCGGATGCGCGCACTGACATGCTCCCCTCTCTGGAAGTCTGAGATATGTGTGAAAATTTTCTAAGTCCAGAAAAAAAAATTTTTCAACTTTTTTTCAAATTTCCCCCAAGGGATATATATTTTACCCACATATTTGGAGCCCTCCTGGGATGCCCTCTAACATACTATAACCTCATTTAGCGGAGATTTTCACAAAAAAGTGAAATTTTCAAAAAGTGGAAATTTTTCCAAAAAACGACTAAGTATGAAGGACTCATCGGGTGAAACGCTCTGGAACTGAAATCGGATGCGCTTACAGACATGCTCCCCTCTCTGGAAGTCTTACACATGTGTGAAAATTTTCTAAGTCCAGAAAAAAAATTTTTTTCAACTTTTTTTCAAATTTCCCCCAAGGGATATATATTTTACCCACACATTTGGAGCCCTCCTGGGATGCCCTCTAACATACAATAACCTCATTTAGCGGAGATTTTCACAAAAAAGTGAAATTTTCAAAAAGTGAGAAATTTTGCAAAAAACGGCTAAGTATGAAGGGCTCATAGGGTGAATCGCTCTGGAACTGAAATCGGATGCGCTTACAGACATGCTCCCCTCTCTGGAAGTCTGAGACATGTGTGAAAATTTTCTAAGTCCAGAAAAAAAAATTTTTTTCAACTTTTTTTCAAATTTCCCCTCAAGGGATATATATTTTACCCACACATTTGGAGCCCTCCTGGGATGCCCTCTAACATACTATAACCTCATTTAGCGGAGATTTTCACAAAAAAGTGAAATTTTCAAAAAGTGGAAATTTTTCCAAAAAACGACTATGAAGGACTCATCGGGTGAAACGCTCTGGAACTGAAATCGGATGCGCTTACAGACATGCTCCCCTCTCTGGAAGTCTGAGACATGTGTGAAAATTTTCTATGTCCAGAAAAAAAAAATTTTTTAACTTTTTTTCAAATTTCCCCACAAGGGATATATATTTTACCCACACATTTGGAGCCCTCCTGGGATGCCCTCTAACGTACTATAACCTCATTTAGCGGAGATTTTCACAAAAAAAGTGAAATTTTCAAAAAGTCAGAAATTTTGCAAAAAACGACTAAGTATGAAGGACTCATCGGGTAAATCGCTCTGGAACTGAAATCGGATGCGCGCACTGACATGCTCCCCTCTCTGGAAGTCTGAGACATGTGTGAAAATTTTCTAAGTCCAGAAAAAAAAATTTTTTTCAACTTTTATTCAAATTTCCCCTCAAGGGATATATATTTTACCCACACATTTGGAGCCCTCCTGGGATGCCCTCTAACATACTATGACCTCATTTAGCGGAGATTTTCACAAAAAAGTGAAATTTTCCAAAAGTCAGAAATTTTGCATGAAACGACTAAGTATGAAGGACTCATCGGGTGAAACGCTCTGGAACTGAAATCGGATGCGCTTACAGACATGCTCCCCTCTCTGGACGTCTTACACATGTGTGAAAATTTTCAAAGTCCAGAAAAAAAATTTTTTTAAACTTTTTTTCAAATTTCCCCCAAGGGATATATATTTTACCCACACATTTGGAGCCCTCCTGGGATGCCCTCTAACATACTATAACCTCATTTAGCGGAGATTTTCACAAAAAAGTGAAATTTTCAAAAAGTGGAAATTTTTCCAAAAAACGACTAAGTATGAAGGACTCATCGGGTGAAACGCTCTGGAACTGAAATCGGATGCGCTTACAGACATGATCCCCTCTCTGGAAGTCTGAGACATGTGTGAAAATTTTCAAAGTCAAGAAAATAAATTTTTTTCAACTTTTTTTCAAATTTCCCCACAAGGGATATATATTTTACCCACACATTTGGAGCCCTCCTGGGATGCCCTCTAACATACTATAACCTCATTTAGCGGAGATTTTCACAAAAAAGTGAAATTTTCCAAAAGTCAGAAATTTTGCAAGAAACGACTAAGTATGAAGGACTCATCGGGTGAAACGCTCTGGAACTGAAATCGGATGCGCTTACAGACATGCTCCCCTCTCTGGACGTCTTACACATGTGTGAAAATTTTCAAAGTCCAGAAAAAAAAATTTTTTCAACTTTTTTTCAAATTTCCCCCAAGGGATATATATTTTACCCACACATTTGGAGCCCTCCTGGGATGCCCTCTAACATACTATAACCTCATTTAGCGGAGATTTTCACAAAAAAGTGAAATTTTCAAAAAGTGGAAATTTTTCCAAAAAACGACTAAGTATGAAGGACTCATCGGGTGAAACGCTCTGGAAGTGAAATCGGATGCGCTTACAGACATGCTCCCCTCTCTGGAAGTCTGAGACATGTGTGAAAATTTTCTATGTCCAGAAAAAAAAAATTTTTCTAACTTTTTTTCAAATTTCCCCACAAGGGATATATATTTTACCCACACATTTGGAGCCCTCCTGGGATGCCCTCTAACATACTATAACCTCATTTAGCGGAGATTTTCACAAAAAAGTGAAATTTTCAAAAAGTGGAAATTTTTCCAAAAAACTACTAAGTATGAAGGACTCATCGGGTGAAACGCTCTGGAACTGAAATCAGATGCGCTTACAGACATGCTCCCCTCTCTGGAAGTCTGAGACATGTGTGAAAATTTTCTAAGTCCAGAAAAAAAATTTTTTTCAACGTTTTTTCAAATTTCCCCCCAAGGGATATATATTTTACCCACACATGTGGAGCCCTCCTGGGATGCCCTCTAACATACTATAACCTCATTTAGTGGAGATTTTCACAAAAAAAGTGAAATTTTCAAAAAGTCAGAAATTTTGCAAAAAACGACTAAGTATGAAGGACTCATCGGGTAAATCGCTCTGGAACTGAAATCGGATGCGCGCACTGACATGCTCCCCTCTCTGGAAGTCTGAGACATGTGTGAAAATTTTCTAAGTCCAGAAAAAAAAATATTTTTCAACTTTTAATCAAATTTCCCCTCAAGGGATATATATTTTACCCACACATTTGGAGCCCTCCTGGGATGCCCTCTAACATACTATGACCTCATTTAGCGGAGATTTTCACAAAAAAGTGAAATTTTCCAAAAGTCAGAAATTTTGCAAGAAACGACTAAGTATGAAGGACTCATCGGGTGAAACGCTCTGGAACTGAAATCGGATGCGCTTACAGACATGCTCCCCTCTCTGGACGTCTTACACATGTGTGAAAATTTTCAAAGTCCAGAAAAAAAATTTTTTTCAACTTTTTTTCAAATTTCCCCCAAGGGATATATATTTTACCCACATATTTGGAGCCCTCCTGGGATGCCCTCTAACATACTATAACCTCATTTAGCGGAGATTTTCACAAAAAAGTGAAATTTTCAAAAAGTGGAAATTTTTCCAAAAAACGACTAAGTATGAAGGACTCATCGGGTGAAATGCTCTGGAACTGAAATTGGATGCGCTTACAGACATGCTCCCCTCTCTGGAAGTCTGAGACATGTGTGAAAATTTTCTAAGTCCAGAAAAAAAAATTTTTCAACTTTTTTTCAAATTTCCCCCCAAGGGATATATATTTTACGCACACATTTAGAGCCCTCCTGGGATGCCCTCTAACATACTATAACCTCATTTAGCGGAGATTTTCACAAAAAAGTGAAATTTTCAAAAAGTCAGAAATTTTGCAAAAAACGACTAAGTATGAAGGACTCATCGGGTGAATCGCTCTGGAACTGAAATCGGATGCGCGCACTGACATGCTCCCCTCTCTGGAAGTCTGAGATATGTGTGAAAATTTTCTAAGTCCAGAAAAAAAAATTTTTCAACTTTTTTTCAAATTTCCCCCAAGGGATATATATTTTACCCACATATTTGGAGCCCTCCTGGGATGCCCTCTAACATACTATAACCTCATTTAGCGGAGATTTTCACAAAAAAGTGAAATTTTCAAAAAGTGGAAATTTTTCCAAAAAACGACTAAGTATGAAGGACTCATCGGGTGAAACGCTCTGGAACTGAAATCGGATGCGCTTACAGACATGCTCCCCTCTCTGGAAGTCTTACACATGTGTGAAAATTTTCTAAGTCCAGAAAAAAAATTTTTTTCAACTTTTTTTCAAATTTCCCCCAAGGGATATATATTTTACCCACACATTTGGAGCCCTCCTGGGATGCCCTCTAACATACAATAACCTCATTTAGCGGAGATTTTCACAAAAAAGTGAAATTTTCAAAAAGTGAGAAATTTTGCAAAAAACGGCTAAGTATGAAGGGCTCATAGGGTGAATCGCTCTGGAACTGAAATCGGATGCGCTTACAGACATGCTCCCCTCTCTGGAAGTCTGAGACATGTGTGAAAATTTTCTAAGTCCAGAAAAAAAAATTTTTTTCAACTTTTTTTCAAATTTCCCCTCAAGGGATATATATTTTACCCACACATTTGGAGCCCTCCTGGGATGCCCTCTAACATACTATAACCTCATTTAGCGGAGATTTTCACAAAAAAGTGAAATTTTCAAAAAGTGGAAATTTTTCCAAAAAACGACTATGAAGGACTCATCGGGTGAAACGCTCTGGAACTGAAATCGGATGCGCTTACAGACATGCTCCCCTCTCTGGAAGTCTGAGACATGTGTGAAAATTTTCTATGTCCAGAAAAAAAAAATTTTTTAACTTTTTTTCAAATTTCCCCACAAGGGATATATATTTTACCCACACATTTGGAGCCCTCCTGGGATGCCCTCTAACGTACTATAACCTCATTTAGCGGAGATTTTCACAAAAAAAGTGAAATTTTCAAAAAGTCAGAAATTTTGCAAAAAACGACTAAGTATGAAGGACTCATCGGGTAAATCGCTCTGGAACTGAAATCGGATGCGCGCACTGACATGCTCCCCTCTCTGGAAGTCTGAGACATGTGTGAAAATTTTCTAAGTCCAGAAAAAAAATTTTTTTAAACTTTTTTTCAAATTTCCCCCAAGGGATATATATTTTACCCACACATTTGGAGCCCTCCTGGGATGCCCTCTAACATACTATAACCTCATTTAGCGGAGATTTTCACAAAAAAGTGAAATTTTCAAAAAGTGGAAATTTTTCCAAAAAACGACTAAGTATGAAGGACTCATCGGGTGAAACGCTCTGGAACTGAAATCGGATGCGCTTACAGACATGATCCCCTCTCTGGAAGTCTGAGACATGTGTGAAAATTTTCAAAGTCAAGAAAATAAATTTTTTTCAACTTTTTTTCAAATTTCCCCACAAGGGATATATATTTTACCCACACATTTGGAGCCCTCCTGGGATGCCCTCTAACATACTATAACCTCATTTAGCGGAGATTTTCACAAAAAAGTGAAATTTTCCAAAAGTCAGAAATTTTGCAAGAAACGACTAAGTATGAAGGACTCATCGGGTGAAACGCTCTGGAACTGAAATCGGATGCGCTTACAGACATGCTCCCCTCTCTGGACGTCTTACACATGTGTGAAAATTTTCAAAGTCCAGAAAAAAAAATTTTTTCAACTTTTTTTCAAATTTCCCCCAAGGGATATATATTTTACCCACACATTTGGAGCCCTCCTGGGATGCCCTCTAACATACTATAACCTCATTTAGCGGAGATTTTCACAAAAAAGTGAAATTTTCAAAAAGTGGAAATTTTTCCAAAAAACGACTAAGTATGAAGGACTCATCGGGTGAAACGCTCTGGAAGTGAAATCGGATGCGCTTACAGACATGCTCCCCTCTCTGGAAGTCTGAGACATGTGTGAAAATTTTCTATGTCCAGAAAAAAAAAATTTTTCTAACTTTTTTTCAAATTTCCCCACAAGGGATATATATTTTACCCACACATTTGGAGCCCTCCTGGGATGCCCTCTAACATACTATAACCTCATTTAGCGGAGATTTTCACAAAAAAGTGAAATTTTCAAAAAGTGGAAATTTTTCCAAAAAACTACTAAGTATGTAGGACTCATCGGGTGAAACGCTCTGGAACTGAAATCAGATGCGCTTACAGACATGCTCCCCTCTCTGGAAGTCTGAGACATGTGTGAAAATTTTCTAAGTCCAGAAAAAAAATTTTTTTCAACTTTTTTTCAAATTTCCCCCCAAGGGATATATATTTTACCCACACATGTGGAGCCCTCCTGGGATGCCCTCTAACGTACTATAACCTCATTTAGCGGAGATTTTCACAAAAAAAGTGAAATTTTCAAAAAGTCAGAAATTTTGCAAAAAACGACTAAGTATGAAGGACTCATCGGGTAAATCGCTCTGGAACTGAAATCGGATGCGCGCACTGACATGCTCCCCTCTCTGGAAGTCTAAGACATGTGTGAAAATTTTCTAAGTCCAGAAAAAAAAATTTTTTTCAACTTTTATGCAAATTTCCCCTCAAGGGATATATATTTTACCCACACATTTGGAGCCCTCCTGGGATGCCCTCTAACATACTATGACCTCATTTAGCGGAGATTTTCACAAAAAAGTGAAATTTTCCAAAAGTCAGAAATTTTGCATGAAACGACTAAGTATGAAGGACTCATCGGGTGAAACGCTCTGGAACTGAAATCGGATGCGCTTACAGACATGCTCCCCTCTCTGGACGTCTTACACATGTGTGAAAATTTTCAAAGTCCAGAAAAAAAATTTTTTTAAACTTTTTTTCAAATTTCCCCCAAGGGATATATATTTTACCCACACATTTGGAGCCCTCCTGGGATGCCCTCTAACATACTATAACCTCATTTAGCGGAGATTTTCACAAAAAAGTGAAATTTTCAAAAAGTGGAAATTTTTCCAAAAAACGACTAAGTATGAAGGACTCATCGGGTGAAACGCTCTGGAACTGAAATCGGATGCGCTTACAGACATGCTCCCCTCTCTGGAAGTCTGAGACATGTGTGAAAATTTTCAAAGTCAAGAAAAAAAAAATTTTTCAACTTTTTTTCAAATTTCCCCCAAGGGATATATATTTTACCCACACATTTGGAGCCCTCCTGGGATGCCCTCTAACATACTATAACCTCATTTAGCGGAGATTTTCACAAAAAAGTGAAATTTTCAAAAAGTGGAAATTTTTCCAAAAAACGACTATGAAGGACTCATCGGGTGAAACGCTCTGGAACTGAAATCGGATGCGCTTACAGACATGCTCCCCTCTCTGGAAGTCTGAGACATGTGTGAAAATTTTCTATGTCCAGAAAAAAAAAATTTTTTAACTTTTTTTCAAATTTCCCCACAAGGGATATATATTTTACCCACACATTTGGAGCCCTCCTGGGATGCCCTCTAACGTACTATAACCTCATTTAGCGGAGATTTTCACAAAAAAAGTGAAATTTTCAAAAAGTCAGAAATTTTGCAAAAAACGACTAAGTATGAAGGACTCATCGGGTAAATCGCTCTGGAACTGAAATCGGATGCGCGCACTGACATGCTCCCCTCTCTGGAAGTCTGAGACATGTGTGAAAATTTTCTAAGTCCAGAAAAAAAAATTTTTTTCAACTTTTATTCAAATTTCCCCTCAAGGGATATATATTTTACCCACACATTTGGAGCCCTCCTGGGATGCCCTCTAACATACTATGACCTCATTTAGCGGAGATTTTCACAAAAAAGTGAAATTTTCCAAAAGTCAGAAATTTTGCATGAAACGACTAAGTATGAAGGACTCATCGGGTGAAACGCTCTGGAACTGAAATCGGATGCGCTTACAGACATGCTCCCCTCTCTGGACGTCTTACACATGTGTGAAAATTTTCAAAGTCCAGAAAAAAAATTTTTTTAAACTTTTTTTCAAATTTCCCCCAAGGGATATATATTTTACCCACACATTTGGAGCCCTCCTGGGATGCCCTCTAACATACTATAACCTCATTTAGCGGAGATTTTCACAAAAAAGTGAAATTTTCAAAAAGTGGAAATTTTTCCAAAAAACGACTAAGTATGAAGGACTCATCGGGTGAAACGCTCTGGAACTGAAATCGGATGCGCTTACAGACATGCTCCCCTCTCTGGAAGTCTGAGACATGTGTGAAAATTTTCTATGTCCAGAAAAAAAAAATTTTTCTAACTTTTTTTCAAATTTCCCCACAGGGGATATATATTTTACCCACACATTTGGAGCCCTCCTGGGATGCCCTCTAACATACTATAACCTCATTTAGCGGAGATTTTCACAAAAAAGTGAAATTTTCAAAAAGTGGAAATTTTTCCAAAAAACTACTAAGTATGAAGGACTCATCGGGTGAAACGCTCTGGAACTGAAATCAGATGCGCTTACAGACATGCTCCCCTCTCTGGAAGTCTGAGACATGTGTGAAAATTTTCTAAGTCCAGAAAAAAAATTTTTTTCAACTTTTTTTCAAATTTCCCCCCAAGGGATATATATTTTACCCACACATGTGGAGCCCTCCTGGGATGCCCTCTAACGTACTATAACCTCATTTAGCGGAGATTTTCACAAAAAAAGTGAAATTTTCAAAAAGTCAGAAATTTTGCAAAAAACGACTAAGTATGAAGGACTCATCGGGTAAATCGCTCTGGAACTGAAATCGGATGCGCGCACTGACATGCTCCCCTCTCTGGAAGTCTGAGACATGTGTGAAAATTTTCTAAGTCCAGAAAAAAAAATTTTTTTCAACTTTTATGCAAATTTCCCCTCAAGGGATATATATTTTACCCACACATTTGGAGCCCTCCTGGGATGCCCTCTAACATACTATGACCTCATTTAGCGGAGATTTTCACAAAAAAGTGAAATTTTCCAAAAGTCAGAAATTTTGCATGAAACGACTAAGTATGAAGGACTCATCGGGTGAAACGCTCTGGAACTGAAATCGGATGCGCTTACAGACATGCTCCCCTCTCTGGACGTCTTACACATGTGTGAAAATTTTCAAAGTCCAGAAAAAAAATTTTTTTAAACTTTTTTTCAAATTTCCCCCAAGGGATATATATTTTACCCACACATTTGGAGCCCTCCTGGGATGCCCTCTAACATACTATAACCTCATTTAGCGGAGATTTTCACAAAAAAGTGAAATTTTCAAAAAGTGGAAATTTTTCCAAAAAACGACTAAGTATGAAGGACTCATCGGGTGAAACACTCTGGAACTGAAATCGGATGCGCTTACAGACATGCTCCCCTCTCTGGAAGTCTGAGACATGTGTGAAAATTTTCAAAGTCAAGAAAATAAATTTTTTTCAACTTTTTTTCAAATTTCCCCACAAGGGATATATATTTTACCCACACATTTGGAGCCCTCCTGGGATGCCCTCTAACATACTATAACCTCATTTAGCGGAGATTTTCACAAAAAAGTGAAATTTTCCAAAAGTCAGAAATTTTGCAAGAAACGACTAAGTATGAAGGACTCATCGGGTGAAACGCTCTGGAACTGAAATCGGATGCGCTTACACACATGCTCCCCTCTCTGGACGTCTTACACATGTGTGAAAATTTTAAAAGTCCAGAAAAAAAAATTTTTTCAACTTTTTTTCAAATTTCCCCCAAGGGATATATATTTTACCCACACATTTGGAGCCCTCCTGGGATGCCCTCTAACATACTATAACCTCATTTAGCGGAGATTTTCACAAAAAAGTGAAATTTTCAAAAAGTGGAAATTTTTCCAAAAAACGACTAAGTATGAAGGACTCATCGGGTGAAACGCTCTGGAACTGAAATCGGATGCGCTTACAGACATGCTCCCCTCTCTGGAAGTCTGAGACATGTGTGAAAATTTTCTATGTCCAGAAAAAAAAAATTTTTCTAACTTTTTTTCAAATTTCCCCACAAGGGATATATATTTTACCCACACATTTGGAGCCCTCCTGGGATGCCCTCTAACATACTATAACCTCATTTAGCGGAGATTTTCACAAAAAAGTGAAATTTTCAAAAAGTGGAAATTTTTCCAAAAAACTACTAAGTATGAAGGACTCATCGGGTGAAACGCTCTGGAACTGAAATCAGATGCGCTTACAGACATGCTCCCCTCTCTGGAAGTCTGAGACATGTGTGAAAATTTTCTAAGTCCAGAAAAAAAATTTTTTTCAACTTTTTTTCAAATTTCCCCCCAAGGGATATATATTTTACCCACACATGTGGAGCCCTCCTGGGATGCCCTCTAACATACTATAACCTCATTTAGTGGAGATTTTCACAAAAAAAGTGAAATTTTCAAAAAGTCAGAAATTTTGCAAAAAACGACTAAGTATGAAGGACTCATCGGGTAAATCGCTCTGGAACTGAAATCGGATGCGCGCACTGACATGCTCCCCTCTCTGGAAGTCTGAGACATGTGTGAAAATTTTCTAAGTCCAGAAAAAAAATTTTTTTTCAACTTTTAATCAAATTTCCCCTCAAGGGATATATATTTTACCCACAAATTTTAGCCCTCCTGGGATGCCCTCTAACATACTATGACCTCATTTAGCGGAGATTTTCACAAAAAAGTGAAATTTTCCAAAAGTCAGAAATTTTGCAAGAAACGACTAAGTATGAAGGACTCATCGGGTGAAACGCTCTGGAACTGAAATCGGATGCGCTTACAGACATGCTCCCCTCTCTGGACGTCTTACACATGTGTGAAAATTTTCAAAGTCCTGAAAAAAAATTTTTTTCAACTTTTTTTCAAATTTCCCCCAAGGAATATATATTTTACCCACATATTTGGAGCCCTCCTGGGATGCCCTCTAACATACTATAACCTCATTTAGCGGAGATTTTCACAAAAAAGTGAAATTTTCAAAAAGTGGAAATTTTTCCAAAAAACGACTAAGTATGAAGGACTCATCGGGTGAAACGCTCTGGAACTGAAATTGGATGCGCTTACAGACATGCTCCCCTCTCTGGAAGTCTGAGACATGTGTGAAAATTTTCTAAGTCAAGAAAATAAATTTTTTTCAACTTTTTTTCAAATTTCCCCACAAGGGATATATATTTTACCCACACATTTGGAGCCCTCCTGGGATGCCCTCTAACATACTATAACCTCATTTAGCGGAGATTTTCACAAAAAAGTGAAATTTTCCAAAAGTCAGAAATTTTGCAAGAAACGACTAAGTATGAAGGCCTCATCGGGTGAAACGCTCTGGAACTGAAATCGCATGCGCTTACAGACATGCTCCCCTCTCTGGACGTCTTACACATGTGTGAAAATTTTCAAAGTCCAGAAAAAAAAATTTTTTCAACTTTTTTTCAAATTTCCCCCAAGGGATATATATTTTACCCACACATTTGAAGCCCTCCTGGGATGCCCTCTAACATACTATAACCTCATTTAGCGGAGATTTTCACAAAAAAGTGAAATTTTCAAAAAGTGGAAATTTTTCCAAAAAACGACTAAGTATGAAGGACTCATCGGGTGAAACGCTCTGGAACTGAAATCGGATGCGCTTACAGACATGCTCCCCTCTCTGGAAGTCTGAGACATGTGTGAAAATTTTCTATGTCCAGAAAAAAAAAATTTTTCTAACTTTTTTTCAAATTTCCCCACAAGGGATATATATTTTACCCACACATTTGGAGCCCTCCTGGGATGCCCTCTAACATACTATAACCTCATTTAGCGGAGATTTTCACAAAAAAGTGAAATTTTCAAAAAAGTGGAAATTTTTAGAAAAAACTACTAAGTATGAAGGACTCATCGGGTGAAACGCTCTGGAACTGAAATCAGATGCGCTTACAGACATGCTCCCCTCTCTGGAAGTCTGAGACATGTGTGAAAATTTTCTAAGTCCAGAAAAAAAAATTTTTTCAACTTTTTTTCAAATTTCCCCCCAAGGGATATATATTTTACCCACACATGTGGAGCCCTCCTGGGATGCCCTCTAACATACTATAACCTCATTTAGTGGAGATTTTCACAAAAAAAGTGAAATTTTCAAAAAGTCAGAAATTTTGCAAAAAACGACTAAGTATGAAGGACTCATCGGGTAAATCGCTCTGGAACTGAAATCGGATGCGCGCACTGACATGCTCCCCTCTCTGGAAGTCTGAGACATGTGTGAAAATTTTCTAAGTCCAGAAAAAAAAATTTTTTTCAACTTTTAATCAAATTTCCCCTCAAGGGATATATATTTTACCCACACATTTGGAGCCCTCCTGGGATGCCCTCTAACATACTATGACCTCATTTAGCGGAGATTTTCACAAAAAAGTGAAATTTTCCAAAAGTCAGAAATTTTGCAAGAAACGACTAAGTATGAAGGACTCATCGGGTGAAACGCTCTGGAACTGAAATCGGATGCGCTTACAGACATGCTCCCCTCTCTGGACGTCTTACACATGTGTGAAAATTTTCAAAGTCCAGAAAAAAATTTTTTTTCAACTTTTTTTCAAATTTCCCCCAAGGAATATATATTTTACCCACATATTTGGAGCCCTCCTGGGATGCCCTCTAACATACTATAACCTCATTTAGCGGAGATTTTCACAAAAAAGTGAAATTTTCAAAAAGTGGAAATTTTTCCAAAAAACGACTAAGTATGAAGGACTCATCGGGTGAAACGCTCTGGAACTGAAATTGGATGCGCTTACAGACATGCTCCCCTCTCTGGAAGTCTGAGACATGTGTGAAAATTTTCTAAGTCCAGAAAAAAAAATTTTTCAACTTTTTTTCAAATTTCCCCCCAAGGGATATATATTTTACGCACACATTTAGAGCCCTCCTGGGATGCCCTCTAACATACTATAACCTCATTTAGCGGAGATTTTCACAAAAAAGTGAAATTTTCAAAAAGTCAGAAATTTTGCAAGAAACGACTAAGTATGAAGGCCTCATCGGGTGAAACGCTCTGGAACTGAAATCGGATGCGCTTACAGACATGCTCCCCTCTCTGGACGTCTTACACATGTGTGAAAATTTTCAAAGTCCAGAAAAAAAAATTTTTTCAACTTTTTTTCAAATTTCCCCCAAGGGATATATATTTTACCCACACATTTGGAGCCCTCCTGGGATGCCCTCTAACATACTATAACCTCATTTAGCGGAGATTTTCACAAAAAAGTGAAATTTTCAAAAAGTGGAAATTTTTCCAAAAAACGACTAAGTATGAAGGACTCATCGGGTGAAACGCTCTGGAACTGAAATCGGATGCGCTTACAGACATGCTCCCCTCTCTGGAAGTCTGAGACATGTGTGAAAATTTTCTATGTCCAGAAAAAAAAAATTTTTCTAACTTTTTTTCAAATTTCCCCACAAGGGATATATATTTTACCCACACATTTGGAGCCCTCCTGGGATGCCCTCTAACATACTTTAACCTCATTTAGCGGAGATTTTCACAAAAAAGTGAAATTTTCAAAAAGTGGAAATTTTTAGAAAAAACTACTAAGTATGAAGGACTCATCGGGTGAAACGCTCTGGAACTGAAATCAGATGCGCTTACAGACATGCTCCCCTCTCTGGAAGTCTGAGACATGTGTGAAAATTTTCAAAGTCAAGAAAATAAATTTTTTTCAACTTTTTTTCAAATTTCCCCACAAGGGATATATATTTTACCCACACATTTGGAGCCCTCCTGGGATGCCCTCTAACATACTATAACCTCATTTAGCGGAGATTTTCACAAAAAAGTGAAATTTTCCAAAAGTCAGAAATTTTGCAAGAAACGACTAAGTATGAAGGCCTCATCGGGTGAAACGCTCTGGAACTGAAATCGGATGCGCTTACAGACATGCTCCCCTCTCTGGACGTCTTACACATGTGTGAAAATTTTCAAAGTCCAGAAAAAAAAATTTTTTCAACTTTTTTTCAAATTTCCCCCAAGGGATATATATTTTACCCACACATTTGGAGCCCTCCTGGGATGCCCTCTAACATACTATAACCTCATTTAGCGGAGATTTTCACAAAAAAGTGAAATTTTCAAAAAGTGGAAATTTTTCCAAAAAACGACTAAGTATGAAGGACTCATCGGGTGAAACGCTCTGGAACTGAAATCGGATGCGCTTACAGACATGCTCCCCTCTCTGGAAGTCTGAGACATGTGTGAAAATTTTCTATGTCCAGAAAAAAAAAATTTTTCTAACTTTTTTTCAAATTTCCCCACAAGGGATATATATTTTACCCACACATTTGGAGCCCTCCTGGGATGCCCTATAACATACTATAACCTCATTTAGCGGAGATTTTCACAAAAAAGTGAAATTTTCAAAAAGTGGAAATTTTTAGAAAAATCTACTAAGTATGAAGGACTCATCGGGTGAAACGCTCTGGAACTGAAATCAGATGCGCTTACAAACATGCTCCCCTCTCTGGAAGTCTGAGACATGTGTGAAAATTTTCTAAGTCCAGAAAAAAAATTTTTTCCAACTTTTTTTCAAATTTCCCCCCAAGGGATATATATTTTACCCACACATGTGGAGCCCTCCTGGGATGCCCTCTAACATACTATAACCTCATTTAGTGGAGATTTTCACAAAAAAGTGAAATTTTCAAAAAGTCAGAAATTTTGCAAAAAACGACTAAGTATGAAGGACTCATCGGGTAAATCGCTCTGGAACTGAAATCGGATGCGCGCACTGACATGCTCCCCTCTCTGGAAGTCTGAGACATGTGTGAAAATTTTCTAAGTCCAGAAAAAAAAATTTTTTTCAACTTTTAATCAAATTTCCCCTCAAGGGATATATATTTTACCCACACATTTGGAGCCCTCCTGGGATGCCCTCTAACATACTATGACCTCATTTAGCGGAGATTTTCACAAAAAAGTGAAATTTTCCAAAAGTCAGAAATTTTGCAAGAAACGACTAAGTATGAAGGACTCATCGGGTGAAACGCTCTGGAACTGAAATCGGATGCGCTTACAGACATGCTCCCCTCTCTGGACATCTTACACATGTGTGAAAATTTTCAAAGTCCAGAAAAAAAATTTTTTTCAACTTTTTTTCAAATTTCCCCCAAGGAATATATATTTTACCCACATATTTGGAGCCCTCCTGGGATGCCCTCTAACATACTATAACCTCATTTAGCGGAGATTTTCACAAAAAAGTGAAATTTTCAAAAAGTCAGAAATTTTGCAAGAAACGACTAAGTATGAAGGACTCATCGGGTGAAACGCTCTGGAACTGAAATCGGATGCGCTTACAGACATGCTCCCCTCTCTGGAAGTCTGAGACATGTGTGAAAATTTTCTAAGTCCAGAGCAAACATTTTTTTCAACTTTTTTTCAAATTTCCCCCCAAGGGATATATATTTTACCCACACATTTGGAGCCCTCCTGGGATACCCACTAACATACTATAACCTCATTTAGCGGAGATTTTCACACAAAAGTGAAATTTTCAAAAAGTCAGAAATTTTGCAAAAAACGACTAAGTATGAAGGACTCATCGGGTGAAACGCTCTGGAACTGAAATCAGATGCGCTTACAGACATGCTCCCCTCTCTGGAAGTCTGAGACATGTGTGAAAATTTTCTAAGTCCAGAAAAAAAAAATTTTTCAACTTTTTTTCAAATTTCCCCCATGGGATATATATTTTACCCACACATTTGGAGCCCTCCTGGGATGCCCTCTAACATACTATAACCTCATTTAGCGGAGATTTTCACAAAAAAGTGAAATTTTCAAAAAGTGGAAATTTTTCCAAAAAACGACTAAGTATGAAGGACTCATCGGGTGAAATGCTCTGGAACTGAAATTGGATGCGCTTACAGACATGCTCCCCTCTCTGGAAGTCTTACACATGTGTGAAAATTTTCTAAGTCCAGAAAAAAAAAATTTTCAACTTTTTTTCAAATTTCCCCTAAAGGGATATATATTTTACGCACACATTTAGAGCCCTCCTGGGATGCCCTCTAACATACTATAACCTCATTTAGCGGAGATTTTCACAAAAAAGTGAAATTTTCAAAAAGTCAGAAATTTTGCAAGAAACGACTAAGTATGAAGGACTCATCGGGTGAAACGCTCTGGAACTGAAATCGGATGCGCTTACAGACATGCTCCCCTCTCTGGAAGTCTGAGACATGTGTGAAAATTTTCTAAGTCCAGAGAAAACATTTTTTTCAACTTTTTTTCAAATTTCCCCCCAAGGGATATATATTTTACCCACACATTTGGAGCCCTCCTGGGATACCCACTAACATACTATAACCTCATTTAGCGGAGATTTTCACACAAAAGTGAAATTTTCAAAAAGTCAGAAATTTTGCAAAAAACGACTAAGTATGAAGGACTCATCGGGTGAAACGCTCTGGAACTGAAATCAGATGCGCTTACAGACATGCTCCCCTCTCTGGAAGTCTGAGACATGTGTGAAAATTTTCTAAGTCCAGAAAAAAAAAATTTTTCAACTTTTTTTCAAATTTCCCCCATGGGATATATATTTTACCCACACATTTGGAGCCCTCCTGGGATGCCCTCTAACATACTATAACCTCATTTAGCGGAGATTTTCACAAAAAAGTGAAATTTTCAAAAAGTGGAAATTTTTCCAAAAAACGACTAAGTATGAAGGACTCATCGGGTGAAACGCTCTGGAACTGAAATCGGATGCGCTTACAGACATGCTCCCCTCTCTGGAAGTCTTACACATGTGTGAAAATTTTCTAAGTCCAGAAAAAAAAATTTTTTCAACTTTTTTTCAAATTTCCCCCACATTATTCATATTTTACCCACACATTTGGAGCCCTCCTGGGATGCCCACTAACATACTATAATCTCATTTAGCGGAGATTTTCACACAAAAGTGAAATTTTCAAAAAGTCAGAAATTTTGCAAAAAACGACTAAGTATGAAGGACTCATCGGGTGAAACGCTCTGGAACTGAAATCAGATGCGCTTACAGACATGCTCCCCTCTCTGGAAGTCTGAGACATGTGTGAAAATTTTCTAAGTCCAGAAAAAAAAAATTTTTCAACTTTTTTTCAAATTTCCCCCAAGGGATATATATTTTACCCACACATTTGGAGCCCTCCTGGGATGCCCTCTAACATACTATAACCTCATTTAGCGGAGATTTTCACAAAAAAGTGAAATTTTCAAAAAGTGGAAATTTTTCCAAAAAACGACAAAGTATGAAAGACTCATCGGGTGAAACGCTCTGGAACTGAAATCGGATGCGCTTACAGACATGCTCCCCTCTCTGGAAGTCTTACACATATGTGAAAATTTTCTAAGTCCAGAAAAAAAAATTTTTTCAACTTTTTTTCAAATTTCCCCCAAGGGATATATATTTTACCCACACATTTGGAGCCCTCCTGGGATGCCCTCTAACATACTATAACCTCATTTAGCGGAGATTTTCACAAAAAAGTGAAATTTTCAAAAAGTGGAAATTTTTCCAAAAAACGACTAAGTATGAAAGACTCATCGGGTGAAACGCTCTGGAACTGAAATCGGATGCGCTTACAGACATGCTCCCCTCTCTGGAAGTCTTACACATATGTGAAAATTTTCTAAGTCCAGAAAAAAAAATTTTTTCAACTTTTTTTCAAATTTCCCCCCCAAGGGATATATATTTTACCCACACATTTGGAGCCCTCCTGGGATACCCTCTAACATACTATAACCTCATTTAGCGGAGATTTTCACAAAAAAGTGAAATTTTCCAAAAGTCAGAAATTTTGCAAGAAACGAATAAGTATGAAGGACTCATCGGGTGAAACGCTCTGGAACTGAAATCGGATGCGCTTACAGACATGCTCCCCTCTCTGGAAGTCTTACACATGTGTGAAAATTTTCTAAGTCCAGAAAAAAAATTTTTTTAAACTTTTTTTCAAATTTCCCCCAAGGGATATATATTTTACCCACACATTTGGAGCCCTCCTGGGATGCCCTCTAACTAGTGTTGAGCCACCCCCGTAGTGTTCGAGTTCGGTTCGGTTCGTCGAACACCCGTGTGTTCGCCGAACTGTTCGTCGAACTGTTCGTCGAACACCTTCGAACACCGTTAAAACCAATGGCAGGCAAACAAAAACACATAGAAACACATAGAAAACACCTTCAAAGGTGTCCAAAAGCTGACAAACTGCTCAGAAGACATAACTAACACATGGAAAAGTGACAAGTACATATAGTCATGCGAAAATAAAAGAGGTGGAGGAGTAAAAGGAGGGGGAGACACAGATATAGGCATGTCATGCCCTTCTAAAATCCAAAAAGTGAGAAGCCGACACGGCCAGTCCGCTCCTGCCCGTGCCACCTCCGTGTCGCCGGGTTTTGTGCCAGAGCCGCGGTGAACCCTGACGGCCAGCCCCCCTCTCCCAATACTGGTGCCTGTCCGCTGGTGGGTCGAGTGAGCCCCCCTGTGGTGGAGGCAGCTCTAAGCTTTTTAATTTAAATTGTCTCTCTAATTTGAATGAATACACTTTAAATCCATTTACAAGGATCTATTGGAGGGCAAGTCTCATGCCAGCAGCCGCGGTAATTCCAGCTCCAGTAGCGTCCACTAAAGCTGCTGCAGTTAAAAAGCTTTTTTAAGGATCGAGCTCGGCTGTCCACCGCAAGGCATCCTACTGCCAGTCCCAGCCCCTATGCCTTGGGGTGCCTCCTGATGCTCTTCACTAAGTATCCCATGGTCCCGAAGCATTTCCTTTGAAAAAATTAAGTGTCTAAACTACAGGTGGTGTAGCTTGCTTAACAGCCGGGATAATCCGCTGACTAGCAGACACTGCTACTAGGCACAAAGTATTTCCTGGGCTAGATGCAGTTAAAAATTTGTAATTAGATACTCTCGTTGGATTCTGAGAAAGCATTCCATAGAGTCTCCTGGCACGCCATATATGATTCTCTTAAAAAGCTTGGGGTAGGGGTCTAGGGGACCCTTTTATAGCCAAAATCACGGCCCTGTATTGCAATACGTCACCTAGGCTGAAGATAAATGGAACTGTAGCACCCTGAGGGCTCGGTTGCTACAGACGTATTGCACCTCACCCAGAGGTGTGATATCTCACTCTCAGGTAAGGATGGAGTGTGGATCAGGACCCGACACCTGCATGCATTACACCACATTGCCGTGGGGCAGGGCGACCAATATGCCCCTGAGATGGGCACGACAGTCCCTGTCCCTGGCTGGAGTGGGGGGAGGGAACACTGAGGAAGGGGAACCCTGTAGTGCAGGAGCAGGGAGGAAGCAGTTCCTGGGTGCATTGAGAAGGGAGTATAAAAGGTGGGCACCATCTTAGTTCAGTGCAGAGAAGTCTGAGCAGAAGTGGCAGGGAGCAGGGGCTCTGCATGAGCTCTGCTCCGGAGGCGGGCCTAGTAACTAGAGGCCCAGGCCTGGAAGAGGGAGAAGGAAGGAAGAGGAGCGGAGAAGGCTCCAGGAACGAGGAATGAAGGGATCCCAGGGGTGCGGACGGGCGAGTCGCCACCGCATGCCCGAATCCACCTGCGTGGAGGGGTCAGGCCAAAGGGGGAGACCGGTCCCCGAACTAGTGGAGGCAGGAAACGACCCTCAGCTAGAAACCGGAGGCTCTGACATTTTATGTGGCGCAGCCCCTCGCTACACCCGCTAGGAAGACACCACATAGGGTCAGGGAAACTGGCGCCAAGTTTACCAAGAGGAGGCCCGAGGCAGCCGGACAGAAGTGTTGGTAAGAAAGGCCAGACAAAGGACACACAAAGGGGGTCCTGTGAAGTGCTCCAAAGTTATCTGGGAGTTGTCTGAGCCCCTCACCTGGTGAGCACAGTACGACGTGGGCAGCCGTTACCTGCAGACGTGGTCTGGATAATAAGAACTGTGAGTAAAGGCCCTGGACTGCATCACTGACTCCGTGTCGTTACTGCTGCTGCCCTGCACCATCACCCCCATCCTCCGCATACACTGCCCTGAGGCTATACTCCTCCCGTGGGGAGTTATGCTACGCTCTGCTGCACCCACAACACCAGCCTCAGCGGTCTGCCCTGTAGCGGCGGTTCACTCTGACCGCAATCCACTGGTTTGACCGCCGTGAGCCACGGAACCGGGTCGCCGCCACGAAGACTACAACCACCAGCATCCACCAAAAAGGGTCCGGCTCCGGGTGTCCCAAGGCCCAGGGGGTGCGTCAGAACATTTTCATCACCTTTCACAATCATCAATGGGACAAGGCAGGGATGTCCTCTGTCCCCTCTCTTATACATCCTAGTGACGGAGCACCTGCTCTCATCAATTCGCCATAACCCCAATATTAGGTGGATTGAGGTGGGAGGCACCGATTCCAAGTGCTCTCTATTTGCTGATGATGTCCTAGTATATATCACTCAATCACATATATCCATCCCTGCTGTTATGGCTGAAATAGATCACTTTGTTACATGGTAAAATTTTAAAATCAATGCAGCGAAGTCTGAGGCCCTCGATGTCTCCCTCCCCAAATCCATATAGGATTCCATCCAGTCCAACTTTCCCTTTGCCTGGCCCTCACAGGGTATCAAATACTTAGGAATTCCTATTCATAGAGACCTCTCCCATCTATGTTATCTTAATTTTGGGCCCTTTATTGAACAATTCCATACAGACCACGGTTGGCAAGTTAGAACTGTAAGATTCACTACGTGAACCACTGGTGTTTTGTGGAAAAGCACATGTACACTGCGTTCCAAATTATTATGCAAAAAGTGTTTAGGAGTGATAAGGGAAGAATTTGTTTGTTTGTCAGTTAAACTCATTGATGGTGATGTGTGTCAGGGCTCTTTATATCACTGTAAGCAATTGCAGACACCTGTGCTAATTAGTTTGGCAGGTGTGTCCAATGAAAGGCAAGACTACTTAAGAAGGCTCTCTCACATTATTAAGCAGCCTACATTTTCTGCCAAAATGGGAAAGAAAAAGGATGTGTCGGCTGCTGAGAAGCAACAAATTGTGGAGTGTTTAGGTCAAGGCATGACTACAATCAACATTGTGCGATGATCAGGATGAAGTGTCTTGGCAATCAAGAAGTATGTAGCTGATTCACAGTACACACGTGTGCGTGCTGATAAGGGCAAATTGAGGACTCTTTCCTACAGGCAATTACGTCAGGTTGAAAGAGCAGCGGCAAAAAAGCCTTGTCATAGCAGCAGACAAGTTTTTGAAGCTGCTTGTGCCTCCAACGTCCCCCGAACAACAAGATGCAGGGTCCTTCAGAGGTTTGCAGCTGTGCATACGCCATCCTGTCGACCTCCTCTATCCACTTCACACAAGCAGAAACGGCTCCAGTGGGCCAAACATTACATGAAGACTGATTTCAAAACTGTTTTGTTCACGGATGAGTGCCGTGCAGCGCTCGATGGTCCAGATGGATGGAGTGGAGGATGGCTGGTTGATGGACACCCCACGCAAACACGGCTACAGCGCCAACAAGGAGGAGGTGGAGTAATGTTTTGGGCTGGAATCATGGGGAGAGAGATTGTCGGCCCCTTTAGGATCCCTGAAGGCGCTAAAGATGAACTCCATAATGTATGTGGATTTTCTCAAACAGCACTTCCTGCCATGGTTCAAGAAGAAGAACCGTGTATTTCACAGCAAGATCATTTTTCTGCATGATAATGCACCATCTCATGCTGCACATAAAACATCTGCATCTCTGGCTGATATGGGCATAAAAGGGGACAAACTTATGGTGTGACCCCCATGCTCCCCTGACCTCTACCCCATTCAGAACCTTTGGAGCATCATTAAAAGGAGTGTCTATGATGGCGGGAGGCAGTTCACATCTAAGCAACAGCTCTGGGAGGGTATTCTGTCCTCATGCAAAACAATTGAAGCAGAAACCATCCAAAACCTGACAAATTCAATGGACGAGAGAGTTCAGAAGCTCCTTTCGAACAAGGGGTCCTATGTGAAAATGTAACATCACCTAGAATAAAGTTTTGAGTTGAAAACTGTTTGATTTCAGTTTCTAACAACCTGCTAATGCTTATAATTTCAAAAATGACCATTTTTTTGGTCTTTATTAAAATGAAAAGGTTGATCGAAAAGTTTGGGGGATCTAAGAGTGTGGCAACCCAGTAGTCATGATTACTTCGTATTCTGACAATATGAGGGTCATGCTGCAGGTAGTGCAGCAAGAAGGCACTTATGTGTCTTGCGCATCTCGGAGCCCCAAAATTATTTTCCGGGCTAGATGCAGCTAAAAATTATTTTTAATTTTAAATCTGGTGGAGCTTATTATAGATGGCCTAATAGGATCAGTGCTGCACACTGCTACAAAGCCCAAATTATTTTCCAGTCAAGATACAGATAAACATGATTAGTAATTTGAAAGCTTAAAACGGTTGGTAGGGTGATTTTAACCAATCATCAAGCTTTTACTCTCCCCAGGATGACACAGGGGTAGAAAAGTCGTTTCGGATCCATGATTTGTTCATCTTTATGAACGTGAGTCTGTCTACATTATCAGTGGAGAGCCGCGTGCGCTTATCTGTCAGCACACCACCAGCAGCGCTGAACACACGTTCAGACAGAACGCTGGCTGCGGGGCACGACAAGATCTCCAAGGCGTAAGTGGCTAGCTCCGGCCATTTATCCAGATTGGAAGCCCAAAAAGAGCAAGGGTCCAGTGACACAGTCGTGGCTTCAATGTTTACTTGGAGATACTCCTGTACCATCGTCTCTAGGCGTTGACTATGTGTCAGACTTCTTGTCTCCTGTGGCCTTGCAAAGGATGGGCTAAAAAAGTGGTGAAATGATTCCGCAAAATTGATGTTACCAGCAGATACTGTGGTTCTGTTACGGTTTGAGTGCTGAACACTTGACGGTCCCACGGTTGGCAAGTTGGAACTGTGAGATTCACTACGTGCACCACTGGTATTTTGTGGAAAAGCACATGTAAGATTCTGCAACAGTCTCTGCTGATACTCCTGCATGCGTGCATCCCTTTCTATGGCAGGAATAATTTCTGCAAATTTACTTTTGTACCGGGGATCTAACAGTGTGGCAACCCAGTAGTCAGGATTATTTCTAATTCTCACAATTCGAGGGTCATGTTGCAGGTAGTGCAGCAAGAAGGCACTCATGTGTGTTGCGCATCCAGGAGCACCAAGTCCCTGTTGTGTTGGTGGCGAGGTAACAATCATGCTTCCTTCCTCTGTCCTCTCCCCCCAACCTCGCACAACAGAAATGTGATCAAGGTCTCCCTCATCTGATGAGTCTTCCATCAGTTCGTCCTCCACTTCTTCCTGGGCTCCTGCACCTTCCTCACTAGTTTGGCTGCTACCATGCGCCCTGGTAAAACCATCTCACCCACCCTCACATGTCTGCCGCCTTGGTGCTGCCGACCTTCTGGACCTTGCAGATATTAGCCCTTCCGCATACAACTCCTCCTCCTCTACTTCCTCCACCTCCTCTTGTGCCACAACCTGACTCCGAATTCTGTTTAACATGTGCTCCAGCATGTAAATCACCGGAATAGTCATGCTGATAATGGCATCGTCAGCACTAAACATCTTCGTCGCCATTTCAAAACTGTGCAGAAGGGTGCATAGGTCCCTGATCTGAGACCACTCCTCCAGCGTGATTTGCCCCACCTCTGAATCTCGTTGGCCCAGGCTATACGTCAGAACGTATTGCACCAGGGCTTGTCGGTGCTGCCACAGTCGCTGCAACATGTGCAGAATTGAATTCCACCGGGTAGGCACATCGCATTTTAGCCGGTGAAGTGGCAGGCCCAACGACTTCTGTAGAGATGTAAGTCGCTGAGCTGCGGGATGCGAATGGCGGAAGTGAGCACACAGCGACCGTGCCCTCTGCAGAAGGCCATCTAGTCTGGGATAGTGGGCTAAAAATTGCTGGACAACCAGGTTCAACACGTGAGCCATACAAGGCACGTGTGTGACATTGCCCCGGCGAAGGGCCGCACCCAGGTTTGCAGCATTGTCGCACACGGCCTTCCCTGGTTTCAGGTCCAGTGGAGACAACCATTCATGAAATTGGTTCTCCAGAGCTGACCACAACTCCTCAGCTGTGTGACTCACATTTCCCAGACATTTCAATGTAAAAACCGCCTGATGACGTTGAGCCCTACTGCCAGCATAGTAAGGAGGTGTGCAGGATCCCTTCTGCGCAGTTAGAAAGCTTGTGGCATGACCAGACAGGCTTTGGGTGCAGGTGGAAGACCGAGAGGAGGTTGAGGAGGCAGAAGCAGTGGAGGAACTTTGACATAAAGAGGATTGACGCACAACTCGTGGGGACGGCAAGACTTGGACAGCAGTCCCTTGTCCTGCTGTCACCATAGTTACCCAGTGCCCAGTCAGCGACATGAAACGCCCCTGTCCATGCCTACTCGTCCAAGTGTCTGTGGTGAAATGCACCCTGTCACACACAGAGTTTCTCAAAGAAGCGGTGATGTTGTGTGCGACATGCTGGTGGAGTGCAGGCACACCTTTCTTTGAGAAGTAGTGCCGACTGGGCATCTGGTACTGGGGCCTGCGACGGACATAAGGTCTCGAAAATCCTCTGTGTCCACCAGGCGGAAAGGCAGCATTTCTGTAGCCAAGAGCTTGCACATGGTGAAATTCAACCTCTTAGCTTTCTCATGGCTAGGAGGAAATGGTCTTTTACTTGTCCACATCTGAGGGACCGAGGGCTGGCTATTGTGCTTAGACGGGGTTGATAAGGGTGTCCCCGGCAAACTGCCGGTCTGTGAGGAAGATGCAGGCGGACATGTTAGGTTGCCTTGATCCAAAGGTGGTGCTATAGATGTCGGACAGCGCTCAAAACCAGCTGGTGTTACCACCTCCAAAGAAAATGATGACCTGCCAATCACGCTGGCTGTTGCGGGTAAAGAGGTGGCAGGTCTGCGCCCCAAAACAGGTGTGACTGCTGTCCCCCCAGTCACAGAGGATGAAGAGGCCGCGGATGCACAAGATATGGCAGACGGTGGTTGGCCCGGCCGGCTAGGCCGCATTGTAGCACACTGAGCTTCCCACTGCAACTTATGCTTCATGTCCATGTGCCGGTTCATGCATGAAGTACTCAAACTATGTATTTTTTGGCCTCTACTTAGCTTTTGCTGACAAATGTTACAGATAACACGAGTTGGGTCATCTTTATCGATCTGAAAAAATGCCCAGGCTATGCAAGGCTTAGCACCCATGCGACCTGAAGAGCCACCACGACTTGTGGTGAGAGGCAGAGTTGTGTTTGAGGATGCAGTTGTTGACGTGCTTCCAGTACTACGTCTCTGTCCAGGAAGGCGCAACCTGACTTCGTCGTCACTAGCATCTTCCTCCACCTCCTCTGCTGACCTCATCTCTTGGCTGACTGTGGGTTGACAGTAAGTGGGATCTCCAACCTCATCATCATCACCCTGTGTGTTATCACACCCGTCGTCCTCAGAGCCAACCTGTTCCTGCCCTGACAAAAAACTAAAGTTGTCGCTATAATCAGGTATTTGAGTCTTATCATCGTCTTCCTCATTGTCTCCACCAACAGGAGTTACAGTTTGGGAATGAGGGTCTACATTATGGTCAGAACCTTCTGTGTCTGGTCCTGGATCCGACTCATAAAGATTCTGGGCATCAGTGCAGATCATTTCCTCGTCTGGATTCACAGAAGCGCTGGAGTCGACCTCTGATTCCCAGGCTATAGTATGAGTAAACAGCTCTGCAGACTCAACCATCTGTTCTACCTCATACTCAGATGGGCAGCTGGAGATTTGGGAGCTGTGAGGAAGCAAGTGCGATTTGGGTGACACCTTTGAGGACTGGAGTATTTGTGATGTTGAAGTTGATGTGGAGGAGAGCCCACTTAAAGGAGCACTTGATATCCGTTGAAGCACCTGCTGTTTTTGTGCCTCATCTGGAATTTGTAGCGATTGGCGTGGCCGTAAGAAAGGGATCTTATCACATTGTCCGCTAAAAGAAGTAGACATTTTAGTTTGGCTGGAAGATGGTCTTTCTTCTGCAGATGTTACTGTTGCTTTAACACCTACCCCACGGACACAACCTTTTTTCCCCTTCCCAACACGCCTATTCCCCTTTCCACCAGCAGCAGGTCTTTTTCCACTCATTTTGGTGGTTAACTAATTCACAACTCTGGAGTTGTTTGCACAAAAAAACAATGGATGGTAACCGAGCAGAGCTGAGTGGCCAAACTGTGGTATTAGGCCAATACTATTGGCTGGGTTAGATGCAGAAAAAAATTATATTCAATTTGCAACCTGATGGAGGTCAGTATAGATGGACTAATACAACAAGTCCCACACACAGCTAGAAGCCCAATATTTTTTCAGAGGTAGAGGCAGAAAAAAATATATTCAGTTTGCAACCTGATGGAGGTCAGTATAGATGGACTAATACAACAAGTCCCACACACAGCTAGAATCCCAATATTTTTTCAGAGGTAGATGCAGAAAAAAATATATTCAGTTTGCAACCTGATGGAGGTCTGTATAGATGGATTAATAGAACAAGTCCCACACACAGCTAGAAGCCCAATATTTTTTCAGAGGTAGATGCAGAAAAAAATATATTCAGTTTGCAACCTGATGGAGGTCAATATAGATGGACTAATACAACAAGTCCCACACACAGCTAGAAGCCCAATATTTTTTCAGAGGTAGATGCAGAAAAAAATTATATTCAGTTTGCAACCTGATGGAGGTCTGTATAGATGGATTAATAGAACAAGACCCACACACAGCTAGAAGCCCAATATTTTTTCAGAGGTAGATGCAGAAAAAAATATATTCAGTTTGGAACCTGATGGAGGTCAGTATAGATGGACTAATGCAACAAGTCCCACACACAGCTAGAAGCCCAAATATTTTTTCAGAGGTACTGTAGATGCAGATATAAATTATTTTTAATTTGCAACCTGATGGAGGTCAGTATAGATGGACTAATAGAGAAAGTCCGACACACTGCTAGAAGGCCAAATATTTTTTCAGAGCTAGATGCAGAAAAAAATTAGATTCAGTTTGCAACCTGATGGAGGTCAGTATAGATGGACTAATAGAGAAAGTCCCACACACTGCTAGAAGGCCAAATATTTTTTCAGAGCTAGATGCATACAAAAAATTATTTTGAATTTGCAACCTGATGGAGGTCAGTATAGGTGGACTAATAGAACAAGTCCCACACACTGCTAGAAGGCCAAATATTTTTTCAGAGCTAGATGCAGAAAAAAATTATATTCAGTTTGCAACCTGATGGAGGTCTGTATAGATGGATTAATAGAACAAGACCCACACACAGCTAGAAGCCCAATATTTTTCAGAGGTAGATGCAGAAAAAAAATATATTCAGTTTGCAACCTGATGGAGGTCAGTATAGATGGACTAATACAACAAGTCCCACACACAGCTAGAAGCCCAATATTTTTTCAGAGGTAGATGCAGAAAAAAATATATTCAGTTGCAACCTGATGGAGGTCAGTATAGATGGACTAATACAACAAGTCCCACACACAGCTAGAAGCCCAATATTTTTTCAGAGGTAGATGCAGAAAAAAATATATTCAGTTTGCAACCTGATGGAGGTCAGTATAGATGGACTAATACAACAAGTCCCACACACAGCTAGAAGCCCAAATATTTTTTCAGAGGTACTGTAGATGCAGATAAAAATTATTTTTAATTTGCAACCTGATGGAGGTCAGTATAGATGGACTAATAGAGAAAGTCCGACACACTACTAGAAGGCCAAATATTTTTTCAGAGCTAGATGCAGAAAAAAATTATATTCAGTTTGCAACCTGATGGAGGTCAGTATAGATGGATTAATAGAACAAGACCCACACACAGCTAGAAGCCCAATATTTTTTCAGAGGTAGATGCAGAAAAAAATATATTCAGTTTGCAACCTGATGGAGGTCAGTATAGATGGACTAACAGAACAAGTCCCACACATTACTAGAAGGCCAAATATTTTTTCAGAGCTAGATGCAGAAAAAAATTATATTCAGTTTGCAACCTGATGGAGGTCAGTATAGATGGATTAATAGAACAAGACCCACACACAGCTAGAAGCCCAATATTTTTTCAGAGGTAGATGCAGAAAAAAATATATTCAGTTTGCAACCTGATGGAGGTCAGTATAGATGGACTAACAGAGAAAGTCCCACACACTACTAGAAGGCCAAATATTTTTTCAGAGCTAGATGCAGAAAAAAATATATTCAGTTTGCAACCTGATGGAGGTCTGTATAGATGGATTAATAGAACAAGACCCACACACAGCTAGAAGCCCAATATTTTTTCAGAGGTAGATGCAGAAAAAAATATATTCAGTTTGCAACCTGATGGAGGTCAGTATAGATGGACTAATACAACAAGTCCCACACACAGCTAGAAGCCCAAATATTTTTTCAGAGGTACTGTAGATGCAGATAAAAATTATTTTGAATTTGCAACCTGATGGAGGTCAGTATAGATGGACTAATAGAGAAAGTCCGACACACTGCTAGAAGGCCAAATATTTTTTCAGAGCTAGATGCAGAAAAAAATTATATTCAGTTTGCAACCTGATGGAGGTCAGTATAGATGGACTAATAGAATGATGCTATGCCCAAAAGATTTTACTTCACTAGGTACAGTAAAAAAATTGGTATTCTATACACAGGTGGTATATCTTGCAACACAGATAGGCTACTCCACTGACTAGCACACTCTGCAATAGGCCAAAAAGGATTAGCTTTGCTAGATTCAGCCAAATGCTGTGAAAAAACTTGCACAGCACTGGCACAGACCTGCCTGGCAAAAACTGACAGGAACTGATGTAACCTAGTCCTGAAAAGGACTCCAATTACAATTAGTCTTTACTCCCACAACCTATCTATTTAAGAGCACAGACCTGCCTGATAAAAGTAGTAGGAAATGCTGTAACCTAGTCCTTAAAAGGACTGCAATCACAACTATTCCCTACTCCCAAGCTATCTGTATATTTGTGCGAAAATTGGCTTGAAATTAACAAGGTATAGCGCACACAGCAACAGCGGTGCCATCTAACACGCAGCTGCAGCAGTGAGAAAATGGTGGCGACGGGGAAAATGGCTTGGTCTTATAGGGCAAGGACATGTGACATACACTGCCAATGACACATGCCCTTGCTTGTGTGAAAAAAAGCACTTCGCTCCGTGTGTGCACTGCTGATAGGCTGACAGATTGCACCTCCCCACTGTAATTGCGGGAAAGAGAAAAAAAAATGGAGATCTTCATTGTTCCTGCAGAGATCCATCCCCTGCCCCTCCCCCCACCCCGCTGTACACTCAAACTGCGTATTAACATTAATTTTCATCATTACTGAGAAAAAATCCAGTTATGATTTTGGTGCACGAACAGTTATCGAACATAACCTCGAACAGCCGAATTTTTCTCAAATTGTTCGTGTTCGCCGAACGGCTCGAACACCGCCCAAAACAGCTCGAATTTGAGATTGGCGAACAGTTCGAGTAGAACAACGCTCATCTCTACCTCTAACATACTATAACCTCATTTAGCGGAGATTTTCACAAAAAAGTGAAATTTTCAAAAAGTGGAAATTTTTCCAAAAAACGACTAAGTATGAAGGACTCATCGGGTGAAACGCTCTGGAACTGAAATCGGATGCGCTTACAGACATGCTCCCCTCTCTGGAAGTCTGAGACATGTGTGAAAATTTTCTAAGTCCAGAAAAAAAAATTTTTTCAACTTTTTTTCAAATTTCCCCCCAAGGGATATATATTTTACCCACACATGTGGAGCCCTCCTGGGATGCCCTCTAACATACTATAACCTCATTTAGCGGAGATTTTCACAAAAAAGTGAAATTTTCAAAAAGTCAGAAATTTTGCAAGAAACGACTAAGTATGAAGGACTCATCGGGTGAAACGCTCTGGAACTGAAATCGGATGCGCTTACAGACATGCTCCCCTCTCTGGAAGTCTGAGACATGTGTGAAAATTTTCTAAGTCCAGAAAAAAAAAATTTTAAAACTTTTTTTCAAATTTCCCCCCAAGGGATATATATTGTACCCACACATTTGGAGCCCTCCTGGGATGCCCTTTAACATACTATAACCTCATTTAGCGGAGATTTTCACAAAAAAGTGAAATTTTCAAAAAGTCAGAAATTTTGCAAAAAACGACTAAGTATGAAGGACTCATCGGGTGAATCGCTCTGGAACTGAAATCGGATGCGCGCACTGACATGCTCCCCTCTCTGGAAGTCTGAGACATGTGTGAAAATTTTCTAAGTCCAGAAAAAAATTTTTTTCAACTTTTTTTCAAATTTCCCCCCAAGGGATATATATTTTACCCACACATGTGGAGCCCTCCTGGGATGCCCTCTAACATACTATAACCTCATTTAGCAGAGATTTTCACAAAAAAGTGAAATTTTCAAAAAGTGAAAATTTTTCCAAAAAACGACTAAGTATGAAGGACTCATCGGGTGAAACGCTCTTTAACTGAAATCGGATGCGCTTACAGACATGCTCCCCTCTCTGGAAGTCTGAGACATGTGTGAAAATTTTCTAAGTCCAGGAAAAAAAATTTTTCAACTTTTTTTCAAATTTCCCCCCAAGGGATATATATTTTACCCACACATTTGGAGCCCTCCTGGGATGCCATCTAACATACTATAACCTCATTTAGCGGAGATTTTCACAAAAAAGTGAAATTTTCAAAAAGTCAGAAATTTTGCAAGAAATGACTAAGTATGAAGGACTCATCGGGTGAAACACTCTGGAACTGAAATCGAATGCGCTTACAGACATGCTCCCCTCTCTGGAAGTCTGACACATGTGTGAAAATTTTCTAAGTCCAGAAAAGAAAATTTTTTCAACTTTTTTTCAAATTTCCCCCCAAGGGATATATATTTTACCCACACATTTGGAGCCCTCCTGGGATGCCCTCTAACATACTATAACCTCATTTAGCGGAGATTTTCACAAAAAAGTGAAATTTTCAAAAAGTCAGAAATTTTGCAAAAAACGACTAAGTATGAAGGACTCATCGGGTGAAACGCTCTGGAACTGAAATCGGATGCGCTTACAGACATGATCCCCTCTCTGGAAGTCTGACACATGTGTGAAAATTTTCTAAGTCCAGAAAAAAAAAATGTAAAACTTTTTTTCAAATTTCCCCCCAAGGGATATATATTTTACCCACACATTTGGAGCCCTCCTGGGATGCTCTCTAACATACTATAACCTCATTTAGCGGAGATTTTCACACAAAAGTGAAATTTTAAAAAAGTCAGAAATTTTGCAAAAAATGACTAAGTATGAATGACTCATCGGGTGAAACGCTCTGGAACTGAAATCGGATGCGCGCACTAACATGCTCCCCTCTCTGGAAGTCTGAGACATGTGTGAAAATTTTCTAAGTCCAGAAAAAAATAATTTTTAACTTTTTTTCAAATTTCCCCACAAGGGATATAGATTTTACCCACACATTTGGAGCCCTCCTGGGATGCCCTCTAACATACTATAACCTCATTTAGCGGAGATTTTCACAAAAAAGTGAAATTTTCAAAAAGTCAGAAATTTTGCAAGAAATGACTAAGTATGAAGGACTCATCGGGTGAAACACTCTGGAACTGAAATCGAATGCGCTTACAGACATGCTCCCCTCTCTGGAAGTCTGACACATGTGTGAAAATTTTCTAAGTCCAGAAAAGAAAATTTTTTCAACTTTTTTTCAAATTTCCCCCCAAGGGATATATATTTTACCCACACATTTGGAGCCCTCCTGGGATGCCCTCTAACATACTATAACCTCATTTAGCGGAGATTTTCACAAAAAAGTGAAATTTTCAAAAAGTCAGAAATTTTGCAAAAAACGACTAAGTATGAAGGACTCATCGGGTGAAACGCTCTGGAACTGAAATCGGATGCGTGCACTAACATGCTCCCCTCTCTGGAAGTCTGAGACATGTGTGAAAATTTTCAAAGTCCAGAAAAAAAAATTTTTCAACTTTTTTTCAAATTTCCCCCCAAGGGATATATATTTTACCCACACATTTGGAGCCCTCCTGGGATGCCCTCTAACATACTATAACCTCATTTAGCGGAGATTTTCACAAAAAAGTGAAATTTTCAAAAAGTGAAAATTTTTCCAAAAAGCGACTAAGTATGAAGGACTCATCGGGTGAAATGCTCTGGAACTGAAATCGGATGCGCTTACAGACATGCTCCCCTCTCTGGAAGTCTGAGACATGTGTGAAAATTTTCTAAGTCCAGGAAAAAAAATTTTTCAACTTTTTTTCAAATTTCCCCCCAAGGGATATATATTTTACCCACACATTTGGAGCCCTCCTGGGATGCCCTCTAACATACTATAACCTCATTTAGCGGAGATTTTCACAAAAAAGTGAAATTTTCAAAAAGTCAGAAATTTTGCAAGAAACGACTAAGTATGAAGGACTCATCGGGTGAAACACTCTGGAACTGAAATCGAATGCGCTTACAGACATGCTCCCCTCTCTGGAAGTCTGACACATGTGTGAAAATTTTCTAAGTCCAGAAAAGAAAAATTTTTCAACTTTTTTTCAAATTTCCTCCCAAGGGATATATATTTTACCCACACATTTAGAGCCCTCCTGGGATGCCCTCTAACATACTATAACCTCATTTAGCGGAGATTTTCACAAAAAAGTGAAATTTTCAAAAAGTCAGAAATTTTGCAAGAAACGACTAAGTATGAAGGACTCATCGGGTGAAACACTCTGGAACTGAAATCGAATGCGCTTACAGACATGCTCCCCTCTCTGGAAGTCTGACACATGTGTGAAAATTTTCTAAGTCCAGAAAAGAAAAATTTTTCAACTTTTTTTCAAATTTCCTCCCAAGGGATATATATTTTACCCACACATTTAGAGCCCTCCTGGGATGCCCTCTAACATACTATAACCTCATTTAGCGGAGATTTTCACAAAAAAGTGAAATTTTCAAAAAGTCAGAAATTTTGCAAGAAACGACTAAGTATGAAGGACTCATCGGGTGAAACACTCTGGAACTGAAATCGAATGCGCTTACAGACATGCTCCCCTCTCTGGAAGTCTGACACATGTGTGAAAATTTTCTAAGTCCAGAAAAGAAAATTTTTTCAACTTTTTTTCAAATTTCCTCCCAAGGGATATATATTTTACCCACACATTTGGAGCCCTCCTGGGATGCCCTCTAACATACTATAACCTCATTTAGCGGAGATTTTCACAAAAAAGTGAAATTTTCAAAAAGTCAGAAATTTTGCAAAAAACGACTAAGTATGAAGGACTCATCGGGTGAATCGCTCTGGAACTGAAATCGGATGCGCGCACTGACATGCTCCCCTCTCTGGAAGTCTGAGACATGTGTGAAAATTTTCTAAGTCCAGAAAAAAAAAAATGTTCACCTTTTTTTCAAATTTCACCCAAGGGATATATATTTTACCCACACATTTGGAGCCCTCCTGGGATGCCCTCTAACATACTATAACCTCATTTAGCGGAGATTTTCACAAAAAAGTGAAATTTTCAAAAAGTCAGAAATTTTGCAAGAAACGACTAAGTATGAAGGACTCATCGGGTGAAACACTCTGGAACTGAAATCGAATGCGCTTACAGACATGCTCCCCTCTCTGGAAGTCTGACACATGTGTGAAAATTTTCTAAGTCCAGAAAAGAAAAATTTTTCAACTTTTTTTCAAATTTCCTCCCAAGGGATATATATTTTACCCACACATTTGGAGCCCTCCTGGGATGCCCTCTAACATACTATAACCTCATTTAGCGGAGATTTTCACAAAAAAGTGAAATTTTCAAAAAGTCAGAAATTTTGCAAGAAACGACTAAGTATGAAAGACTCATCGGGTGAACACTCTGGAACTGAAATCGAATGCGCTTACAGACATGCTCCCCTCTCTGGAAGTCTGACACATGTGTGAAAATTTTCTAAGTCCAGAAAAGAAAATTTTTTCAACTTTTTTTCAAATTTCCTCCCAAGGGATATATATTTTACCCACACATTTGGAGCCCTCCTGGGATGCCCTCTAACATACTATAACCTCATTTAGCGGAGATTTTCACAAAAAAGTGAAATTTTCAAAAAGTCAGAAATTTTGCAAAAAACGACTAAGTATGAAGGACTCATCGGGTGAATCGCTCTGGAACTGAAATCAGATGCATGCACTAACATGCTCCCCTCTCTTTAAGTCTGAGACATGTGTGAAAATTTTCTAAGTCCAGAAAAAAAAAATTTTAAAACTTTTTTTCAAATTTCCCCCCAAGGGATATATATTTTACCACACATTTGGAGCCCTCCTGGGATGCCCTCTAACATACTATAACCTCATTTAGCGGAGATTTTCACAAAAAAGTGAAATTTTCAAAAAGTCAGAAATTTTGCAAAAAACGACTAAGTATGAAGGACTCATCGGGTGAATCGCTCTGGAACTGAAATCAGATGCGCGCACTAACATGCTCCCCTCTCTGGAAGTCTGAGACATGTGTGAAAATTTTCTAAGTCCAGAAAAAAAATAATTTTTAACTTTTTTTCAAATTTCCCCACAAGGGATATATATTTTACCCACACATGTGGAGACCTCCTGGGATGCCCTCTAACATACTATAACCTCATTTAGCAGAGATTTTCACAAAAAAGTGAAATTTTCAAAAAGTGAAAATTTTTCCAAAAAACGACTAAGTATGAAGGACTCATCGGGTGAATCGCTCTGGAACTGAAATCAGATGCATGCACTAACATGCTCCCCTCTCTTTAAGTCTGAGACATGTGTGAAAATTTTCTAAGTCCAGAAAAAAAAAATTTTAAAACTTTTTTTCAAATTTCCCCCCAAGGGATATATATTTTACCACACATTTGGAGCCCTCCTGGGATGCCCTCTAACATACTATAACCTCATTTAGCGGAGATTTTCACAAAAAAGTGAAATTTTCAAAAAGTCAGAAATTTTGCAAAAAACGACTAAGTATGAAGGACTCATCGGGTGAATCGCTCTGGAACTGAAATCAGATGCGCGCACTAACATGCTCCCCTCTCTGGAAGTCTGAGACATGTGTGAAAATTTTCTAAGTCCAGAAAAAAAATAATTTTTAACTTTTTTTCAAATTTCCCCACAAGGGATATATATTTTACCCACACATGTGGAGACCTCCTGGGATGCCCTCTAACATACTATAACCTCATTTAGCAGAGATTTTCACAAAAAAGTGAAATTTTCAAAAAGTGAAAATTTTTCCAAAAAACGACTAAGTATGAAGGACTCATCGGGTGAAACGCTTTGGAACTGAAATCGGATGCGCTTACAGACATGATCCCCTCTCTGGAAGTCTGAGACATGTGTGAAAATTTTCTAAGTCCAGAAAAAAAAATTTTTCAACTTTTTTTCAAATTTACCCCCAAGGGATATATATTTTACCCACACATTTGGAGCCCTCCTGGGATGCCCTCTAACATACTATAACCTCATTTAGCGGAGATTTTCACAAAAAAGTGAAATTTTCAAAAAGTCAGAAATTTTGCAAGAAACGACTAAGTATGAAGGACTCATCGGGTGAAACACTCTGGAACTGAAATCGAATGCGCTTACAGACATGCTCCCCTCTCTGGAAGTCTGACACATGTGTGAAAATTTTCTAAGTCCAGAAAAGAAAATTTTTTCAACTTTTTTTCAAATTTCCCCCCAAGGGATATATATTTTACCCACACATTTGGAGCCCTCCTGGGATGCCCTCTAACATACTATAACCTCATTTAGCGGAGGTTTTCAAAAAAAAGTGAAATTTTCAAAAAGTCAGAAATTTTGCAAAAAACGACTAAGTATGAAGGACTCATCGGGTGAATCGCTCTGGAACTGAAATCGGATGCGCGCACTGACATGCTCCCCTCTCTGGAAGTCTGAGACATGTGTGAAAATTTTCTAAGTCCAGAAAAAAAAATTTTAAAACTTTTTTTCAAATTTCCCCCCAAGGGATATATATTTTACCCACACATTTGGAGCCCTCCTGGGATGCCCTCTAACATAATATAACCTCATTTAGCGGAGATTTTCACAAAAAAGTGAAATTTTCAAAAAGTCAGAAATTTTGCAAAAAACGACTAAGTATGAAGGACTCATCGGGTGAATCGCTCTGGAACTGAAATCAGATGCGCGCACTAACATGCTCCCCTCTCTGGAAGTCTGAGACATGTGTGAAAATTTTCTAAGTCCAGAAAAAAAATAATTTTTAACTTTTTTTCAAATTTCCCCACAAGGGATATATATTTTACCCACACATGTGGAGACCTCCTGGGATGCCCTCTAACATACTATAACCTCATTTAGCAGAGATTTTCACAAAAAAGTGAAATCTTCAAAAAGTGAAAATTTTTCCAAAAAACGACTAAGTATGAAGGACTCATCGGGTGAAACGCTCTGGAACTGAAATCGGATGCGCTTACAGACATGATCCCCTCTCTGGAAGTCTGAGACATGTGTGAAAATTTTCTAAGTCCAGAAAAAAAAAATTTAAAACTTTTTTTCAAATTTCCCCCCAAGGGATATATATTTTACCCACACATTTGGAGCCCTCCTGGGATGACCTCTAACATACTATAACCTCATTTAGCGGAGATTTTCACAAAAAAGTGAAATTTTCAAAAAGTCAGAAATTTTGCAAGAAACGACTAAGTATGAAGGACTCATCGGGTGAAACACTCTGGAACTGAAATCGAATGCGCTTACAGACATGCTCCCCTCTCTGGAAGTCTGACACATGTGTGAAAATTTTCTAAGTCCAGAAAAGAAAATTTTTTCAACTTTTTTTCAAATTTCCCCCCAAGGGATATATATTTTACCCACACATTTGGAGCCCTCCTGGGATGCCCTCTAACATACTATAACCTCATTTAGCGGAGATTTTCACAAAAAAGTGAAATTTTCAAAAAGTCAGAAATTTTGCAAAAAACGACTAAGTATGAAGGACTCATCGGGTGAATCGCTCTGGAACTGAAATCGGATGCGCGCACTGACATGCTCCCCTCTCTGGAAGTCTGAGACATGTGTGAAAATTTTCTAAGTCCAGAAAAAAAAAATTTTAAAACTTTTTTTCAAATTTCCCCCCAAGGGATATATATTTTACCCACACATTTGGAGCCCTCCTGGGATGCCCTCTAACATACTATAACCTCATTTAGCGGAGATTTTCACAAAAAAGTGAAATTTTCAAAAAGTCAGAAATTTTGCAAAAAACGACTAAGTATGAAGGACTCATCGGGTGAATCGCTCTGGAACTGAAATCAGATGCGCGCACTAACATGCTCCCCTCTCTGGAAGTCTGAGACATGTGTGAAAATTTTCTAAGTCCAGAAAAAAAAAATTATTCAACTTTTTTTCAAATTTCCCCCAAGGGATAATTATTTTACCCACACATTTGGAGCCCTCCTGGGATGCCCTCTAACATACTATAACCTCATTTAGCGGAGATTTTCACAAAAAAGTGAAATTTTCAAAAAGTCAGAAATTTTGCAAAAAACGACTAAGTATGAAGGACTCATCGGGTGAATCGCTCTGGAACTCAAATCGGATGCGCTTACAGACATGCTCCCCTCTCTGGAAGTCTGAGACATGTGTGAAAATTTTCAAAGTCCAGAAAAAAAAATTTTTCAACTTTTTTTCAAATTTCCCCCCAAGGGATATATATTTTACCCACACATTTGGAGCCCTCCTGGGATGCCCTCTAACATACTATAACCTCATTTAGCGGAGATTTTCACAAAAAAGTGAAATTTTCAAAAAGTGAAAATTTTTCCAAAAAACGACTAAGTATGAAGGACTCATCGGGTGAAACGCTCTGGAACTGAAATCGGATGCGCTTACAGACATGCTCCCCTCTCTGGAAGTCTGAGACATGTGTGAAAATTTTCTAAGTCCAGGAAAAAAAATTTTTCAACTTTTTTTCAAATTTCCCCCCAAGGGATATATATTTTACCCACACATTTGGAGCCCTCCTGGGATGCCCTCTAACATACTATAACCTCATTTAGCGGAGATTTTCACAAAAAAGTGAAATTTTCAAAAAGTCAGAAATTTTGCAAGAAACGACTAAGTATGAAGGACTCATCGGGTGAAACACTCTGGAACTGAAATCGAATGCGCTTACAGACATGCTCCCCTCTCTGGAAGTCTGACACATGTGTGAAAATTTTCTAAGTCCAGAAAAGAAAAATTTTTCAACTTTTTTTCAAATTTCCTCCCAAGGGATATATATTTTACCCACACATTTAGAGCCCTCCTGGGATGCCCTCTAACATACTATAACCTCATTTAGCGGAGATTTTCACAAAAAAGTGAAATTTTCAAAAAGTCAGAAATTTTGCAAGAAACGACTAAGTATGAAGGACTCATCGGGTGAAACACTCTGGAACTGAAATCGAATGCGCTTACAGACATGCTCCCCTCTCTGGAAGTCTGACACATGTGTGAAAATTTTCTAAGTCCAGAAAAGAAAAATTTTTCAACTTTTTTTCAAATTTCCTCCCAAGGGATATATATTTTACCCACACATTTAGAGCCCTCCTGGGATGCCCTCTAACATACTATAACCTCATTTAGCGGAGATTTTCACAAAAAAGTGAAATTTTCAAAAAGTCAGAAATTTTGCAAGAAACGACTAAGTATGAAGGACTCATCGGGTGAAACACTCTGGAACTGAAATCGAATGCGCTTACAGACATGCTCCCCTCTCTGGAAGTCTGACACATGTGTGAAAATTTTCTAAGTCCAGAAAAGAAAATTTTTTCAACTTTTTTTCAAATTTCCTCCCAAGGGATATATATTTTACCCACACATTTGGAGCCCTCCTGGGATGCCCTCTAACATACTATAACCTCATTTAGCGGAGATTTTCACAAAAAAGTGAAATTTTCAAAAAGTCAGAAATTTTGCAAAAAACTACTAAGTATGAAGGACTCATCGGGTGAATCGCTCTGGAACTGAAATCGGATGCGCGCACTGACATGCTCCCCTCTCTGGAAGTCTGAGACATGTGTGAAAATTTTCTAAGTCCAGAAAAAAAAAAATTTTCACCTTTTTTTCAAATTTCACCCAAGGGATATATATTTTACCCACACATTTGGAGCCCTCCTGGGATGCCCTCTAACATACTATAACCTCATTTAGCGGAGATTTTCACAAAAAAGTGAAATTTTCAAAAAGTCAGAAATTTTGCAAGAAACGACTAAGTATGAAGGACTCATCGGGTGAAACACTCTGGAACTGAAATCGAATGCGCTTACAGACATGCTCCCCTCTCTGGAAGTCTGACACATGTGTGAAAATTTTCTAAGTCCAGAAAAGAAAAATTTTTCAACTTTTTTTCAAATTTCCTCCCAAGGGATATATATTTTACCCACACATTTGGAGCCCTCCTGGGATGCCCTCTAACATACTATAACCTCATTTAGCGGAGATTTTCACAAAAAAGTGAAATTTTCAAAAAGTCAGAAATTTTGCAAGAAACGACTAAGTATGAAAGACTCATCGGGTGAACACTCTGGAACTGAAATCGAATGTGCTTACAGACATGCTCCCCTCTCTGGAAGTCTGACACATGTGTGAAAATTTTCTAAGTCCAGAAAAGAAAATTTTTTCAACTTTTTTTCAAATTTCCTCCCAAGGGATATATATTTTACCCACACATTTGGAGCCCTCCTGGGATGCCCTCTAACATACTATAACCTCATTTAGCGGAGATTTTCACAAAAAAGTGAAATTTTCAAAAAGTCAGAAATTTTGCAAAAAACGACTAAGTATGAAGGACTCATCGGGTGAATCGCTCTGGAACTGAAATCAGATGCATGCACTAACATGCTCCCCTCTCTTTAAGTCTGAGACATGTGTGAAAATTTTCTAAGTCCAGAAAAAAAAAATTTTAAAACTTTTTTTCAAATTTCCCCCCAAGGGATATATATTTTACCACACATTTGGAGCCCTCCTGGGATGCCCTCTAACATACTATAACCTCATTTAGCGGAGATTTTCACAAAAAAGTGAAATTTTCAAAAAGTCAGAAATTTTGCAAAAAACGACTAAGTATGAAGGACTCATCGGGTGAATCGCTCTGGAACTGAAATCAGATGCGCGCACTAACATGCTCCCCTCTCTGGAAGTCTGAGACATGTGTGAAAATTTTCTAAGTCCAGAAAAAAAATAATTTTTAACTTTTTTTCAAATTTCCCCACAAGGGATATATATTTTACCCACACATGTGGAGACCTCCTGGGATGCCCTCTAACATACTATAACCTCATTTAGCAGAGATTTTCACAAAAAAGTGAAATTTTCAAAAAGTGAAAATTTTTCCAAAAAACGACTAAGTATGAAGGACTCATCGGGTGAAACGCTTTGGAACTGAAATCGGATGCGCTTACAGACATGATCCCCTCTCTGGAAGTCTGAGACATGTGTGAAAATTTTCTAAGTCCAGAAAAAAAAATTTTTCAACTTTTTTTCAAATTTACCCCCAAGGGATATATATTTTACCCACACATTTGGAGCCCTCCTGGGATGCCCTCTAACATACTATAACCTCATTTAGCGGAGATTTTCACAAAAAAGTGAAATTTTCAAAAAGTCAGAAATTTTGCAAGAAACGACTAAGTATGAAGGACTCATCGGGTGAAACACTCTGGAACTGAAATCGAATGCGCTTACAGACATGCTCCCCTCTCTGGAAGTCTGACACATGTGTGAAAATTTTCTAAGTCCAGAAAAGAAAATTTTTTCAACTTTTTTTCAAATTTCCCCCCAAGGGATATATATTTTACCCACACATTTGGAGCCCTCCTGGGATGCCCTCTAACATACTATAACCTCATTTAGCGGAGGTTTTCAAAAAAAAGTGAAATTTTCAAAAAGTCAGAAATTTTGCAAAAAACGACTAAGTATGAAGGACTCATCGGGTGAATCGCTCTGGAACTGAAATCGGATGCGCGCACTGACATGCTCCCCTCTCTGGAAGTCTGAGACATGTGTGAAAATTTTCTAAGTCCAGAAAAAAAAATTTTAAAACTTTTTTTCAAATTTCCCCCCAAGGGATATATATTTTACCCACACATTTGGAGCCCTCCTGGGATGCCCTCTAACATACTATAACTTCATTTAGCGGAGATTTTCACAAAAAAGTGAAATTTTCAAAAAGTCAGAAATTTTGCAAAAAACGACTAAGTATGAAGGACTCATCGGGTGAATCGCTCTGGAACTGAAATCAGATGCGCGCACTAACATGCTCCCCTCTCTGGAAGTCTGAGACATGTGTGAAAATTTTCTAAGTCCAGAAAAAAAATAATTTTTAACTTTTTTTCAAATTTCCCCACAAGGGATATATATTTTACCCACACATGTGGAGACCTCCTGGGATGCCCTCTAACATACTATAACCTCATTTAGCAGAGATTTTCACAAAAAAGTGAAATCTTCAAAAAGTGAAAATTTTTCCAAAAAACGATTAAGTATGAAGGACTCATCGGGTGAAACGCTCTGGAACTGAAATCGGATGCGCTTACAGACATGATCCCCTCTCTGGAAGTCTGAGACATGTGTGAAAATTTTCTAAGTCCAGAAAAAAAAAATTTAAAACTTTTTTTCAAATTTCCCCCCAAGGGATATATATTTTACCCACACATTTGGAGCCCTCCTGGGATGACCTCTAACATACTATAACCTCATTTAGCGGAGATTTTCACAAAAAAGTGAAATTTTCAAAAAGTCAGAAATTTTGCAAGAAACGACTAAGTATGAAGGACTCATCGGGTGAAACACTCTGGAACTGAAATCGAATGCGCTTACAGACATGCTCCCCTCTCTGGAAGTCTGACACATGTGTGAAAATTTTCTAAGTCCAGAAAAGAAAATTTTTTCAACTTTTTTTCAAATTTCCCCCCAAGGGATATATATTTTACCCACACATTTGGAGCCCTCCTGGGATGCCCTCTAACATACTATAACCTCATTTAGCGGAGATTTTCACAAAAAAGTGAAATTTTCAAAAAGTCAGAAATTTTGCAAAAAACGACTAAGTATGAAGGACTCATCGGGTGAATCGCTCTGGAACTGAAATCGGATGCGCGCACTGACATGCTCCCCTCTCTGGAAGTCTGAGACATGTGTGAAAATTTTCTAAGTCCAGAAAAAAAAAATTTTAAAACTTTTTTTCAAATTTCCCCCCAAGGGATATATATTTTACCCACACATTTGGAGCCCTCCTGGGATGCCCTCTAACATACTATAACCTCATTTAGCGGAGATTTTCACAAAAAAGTGAAATTTTCAAAAAGTCAGAAATTTTGCAAAAAACGACTAAGTATGAAGGACTCATCGGGTGAATCGCTCTGGAACTGAAATCAGATGCGCGCACTAACATGCTCCCCTCTCTGGAAGTCTGAGACATGTGTGAAAATTTTCTAAGTCCAGAAAAAAAAAATTATTCAACTTTTTTTCAAATTTCCCCCAAGGGATAATTATTTTACCCACACATTTGGAGCCCTCCTGGGATGCCCTCTAACATACTATAACCTCATTTAGCGGAGATTTTCACAAAAAAGTGAAATTTTCAAAAAGTCAGAAATTTTGCAAAAAACGACTAAGTATGAAGGACTCATCGGGTGAATCGCTCTGGAACTCAAATCGGATGCGCTTACAGACATGCTCCCCTCTCTGGAAGTCTGAGACATGTGTGAAAATTTTCTAAGTCCAGAAAAAAAAAAATTTTCACCTTTTTTTCAAATTTCACCCAAGGGATATATATTTTACCCACACATTTGGAGCCCTCCTGGGATGCCCTCTAACATACTATAACCTCATTTAGCGGAGATTTTCACAAAAAAGTGAAATTTTCAAAAAGTCAGAAATTTTGCAAGAAACGACTAAGTATGAAGGACTCATCGGGTGAAACACTCTGGAACTGAAATCGAATGCGCTTACAGACATGCTCCCCTCTCTGGAAGTCTGACACATGTGTGAAAATTTTCTAAGTCCAGAAAAGAAAAATTTTTCAACTTTTTTTCAAATTTCCTCCCAAGGGATATATATTTTACCCACACATTTGGAGCCCTCCTGGGATGCCCTCTAACATACTATAACCTCATTTAGCGGAGATTTTCACAAAAAAGTGAAATTTTCAAAAAGTCAGAAATTTTGCAAGAAACGACTAAGTATGAAAGACTCATCGGGTGAAACACTCTGGAACTGAAATCGAATGCGCTTACAGACATGCTCCCCTCTCTGGAAGTCTGACACATGTGTGAAAATTTTCTAAGTCCAGAAAAGAAAATTTTTTCAACTTTTTTTCAAATTTCCTCCCAAGGGATATATATTTTACCCACACATTTGGAGCCCTCCTGGGATGCCCTCTAACATACTATAACCTCATTTAGCGGAGATTTTCACAAAAAAGTGAAATTTTCAAAAAGTCAGAAATTTTGCAAAAAACGACTAAGTATGAAGGACTCATCGGGTGAATCGCTCTGGAACTGAAATCAGATGCACGCACTAACATGCTCCCCTCTCTGGAAGTCTGAGACATGTGTGAAAATTTTCTAAGTCCAGAAAAAAAAAATTTTAAAACTTTTTTTCAAATTTCCCCCCAAGGGATATATATTTTACCCACACATTTGGAGCCCTCCTGGGATGCCCTCTAACATACTATAACCTCATTTAGCGGAGATTTTCACAAAAAAGTGAAATTTTCAAAAAGTCAGAAATTTTGCAAGAAACGACTAAGTATGAAGGACTCATCGGGTGAAACACTCTGGAACTGAAATCGAATGCGCTTACAGACATGCTCCCCTCTCTGGAAGTCTGACACATGTGTGAAAATTTTCTAAGTCCAGAAAAGAAAATTTTTTCAACTTTTTTTCAAAATTTCCCCCCAAGGGATATATATTTTACCCACACATTTGGAGCCCTCCTGGGATGCCCTCTAACATACTATAACCTCATTTAGCGGAGATTTTCACAAAAAAGTGAAATTTTCAAAAAGTCAGAAATTTTGCAAAAAACGACTAAGTATGAAGGACTCATCGGGTGAATCGCTCTGGAACTGAAATCAGATGCGCGCACTAACATGCTCCCCTCTCTGGAAGTCTGAGACATGTGTGAAAATTTTCTAAGTCCAGAAAAAAAATAATTTTTAACTTTTTTTCAAATTTCCCCACAAGGGATGGATATATATTTTACCCACACATGTGGAGCCCTCCTGGGATGCCCTCTAACATACTATAACCTCATTTAGCAGAGATTTTCACAAAAAAGTGAAATTTTCAAAAAGTGAAAATTTTTCCAAAAAACGACTAAGTATGAAGGACTCATCGGGTGAATCGCTCTGGAACTGAAATCAGATGCACGCACTAACATGCTCCCCTCTCTGGAAGTCTGAGACATGTGTGAAAATTTTCTAAGTCCAGAAAAAAAAAAATTTTCAACTTTTTTTCAAATTTCCCCCAAGGGATATTTATTTTACCCACACATTTGGAGCCCTCCTGGGATGCCCTCTAACATACTATAACCTCATTTAGCAGAGATTTTCACAAAAAAGTGAAATTTTCAAAAAGTCAGAAATTTTGCAAAAAACGACTAAGTATGAAGGACTCATCGGGTGAATCGCTCTGGAACTGAAATCGGATGCGCGCACTGACATGCTCCCCTCTCTGGAAGTCTGAGACATGTGTGAAAATTTTCTAAGTCCAGAAAAAAAAAAATTTAAAACTTTTTTTCAAATTTCCCCCCAAGGGATATATATTTTACCCACACATTTGGAGCCCTCCTGGGATGCCCTCTAACATACTATAACCTCATTTAGCGGAGATTTTCACAAAAAAGTGAAATTTTCAAAAAGTCAGAAATTTTGCAAAAAACGACTAAGTATGAAGGACTCATCGGGTGAATCGCTCTGGAACTGAAATCAGATGCGTGCACTAACATGCTCCCCTCTCTGGAAGTCTGAGACATGTGTGAAAATTTTCTAAGTCCAGAAAAAAAATAATTTTTAACTTTTTTTCAAATTTCCCCACAAGGGATATATATTTTACCCACACATGTGGAGCCCTCCTGGGATGCCCTCTAACATACTATAACCTCATTTAGCAGAGATTTTCACAAAAAAGTGAAATTTTCAAAAAGTGAAAATTTTTCCAAAAAACGACTAAGTATGAAGGACTCATCGGGTGAAACGCTCTGGAACTGAAATCGGATGCGCTTACAGACATGATCCCCTCTCTGGAAGTCTGAGACATGTGTGAAAATTTTCTAAGTCCAGAAAAAAAAATTTTTCAACTTTTTTTCAAATTTCCCCCGAAGGGATATATATTTTACCCACACATTTGGAGCCCTCCTGGGATGCCCTCTAACATACTATAACCTCATTTAGCGGAGATTTTCACAAAAAAGTGAAATTTTCAAAAAGTCAGAAATTTTGCAAGAAACGACTAAGTATGAAGGACTCATCGGGTGAAACACTCTGGAACTGAAATCGAATGCGCTTACAGACATGCTCCCCTCTCTGGAAGTCTGACACATGTGTGAAAATTTTCTAAGTCCAGAAAAGAAATTTTTTTCAACTTTTTTTCAAAATTTCCCCCCAAGGGATATATATTTTACCCACACATTTGGAGCCCTCCTGGGATGCCCTCTAACATACTATAACCTCATTTAGCGGAGATTTTCACAAAAAAGTGAAATTTTCAAAAAGTCAGAAATTTTGCAAAAAACGACTAAGTATGAAGGACTCATCGGGTGAATCGCTCTGGAACTGAAATCAGATGCGCGCACTAACATGCTCCCCTCTCTGGAAGTCTGAGACATGTGTGAAAATTTTCTAAGTCCAGAAAAAAAAAATTTTTCAACTTTTTTTCAAATTTCCCCCAAGGGATATTTATTTTACCCACACATTTGGAGCCCTCCTGGGATACCCTCTAACATACTATAACCTCATTTAGCGGAGATTTTCACAAAAAAGTGAAATTTTCAAAAAGTCAGAAATTTTGCAAAAAACGGCTAAGTATGAAGGACTCATCGGGTGAATCGCTCTGGAACTGAAATCGGATGCGCGCACTGACATGCTCCCCTCTCTGGAAGTCTGAGACATGTGTGAAAATTTTCTAAGTCCAGAAAAAAAAAAATTTAAAACTTTTTTTCAAATTTCCCCCCAAGGGATATATATTTTACCCACACATTTGGAGCCCTCCTGGGATGCCCTCTAACATACTATAACCTCATTTAGCGGAGATTTTCACAAAAAAGTGAAATTTTCAAAAAGTCAGAAATTTTGCAAAAAACGACTAAGTATGAAGGACTCATCGGGTGAATCGCTCTGGAACTGAAATCAGATGCGCGCACTAACATGCTCCCCTCTCTGGAAGTCTGAGACATGTGTGAAAATTTTCTAAGTCCAGAAAAAAAAATTTTTCAACTTTTTTTCAAATTTCCCCCCAAGGGATATATATTTTACCCACACATTTGGAGCCCTCCTGGGATGCCCTCTAACATACTATAACCTCATTTAGCGGAGATTTTCCCAAAAAAGTGAAATTTTCAAAAAGTCAGAAATTTTGCAAAAAACGACTAAGTATGAAGGACTCATCGGGTGAATTGCTCTGGAACTCAAATCGGATGCGCTTACAGACATGCTCCCCTCTCTGGAAGTCTGAGACATGTGTGAAAATTTTCTAAGTCCAGAAAAAAAAAATTTTAAAACTTTTTTTCAAATTTCCCCCCAAGGGATATATATTTTACCCACACATTTGGAGCCCTCCTGGGATGCCCTCTAACATACTATAACCTCATTTAGCGGAGATTTTCACAAAAAAGTGAAATTTTCAAAAAGTCAGAAATTTTGCAAAAAACGACTAAGTATGAAGGACTCATCGGGTGAATCGCTCTGGAACTGAAATCAGATGCGCGCACTAACATGCTCCCCTCTCTGGAAGTCTGAGACATGTGTGAAAATTTTCTAAGTCCAGAAAAAAAATAATTTTTAACTTTTTTTCAAATTTCCCCACAAGGGATATATATTTTACCCACACATGTGGAGCCCTCCTGGGATGCCCTCTAACATACTATAACCTCATTTAGCAGAGATTTTCACAAAAAAGTGAAATTTTCAAAAAGTGAAAATTTTTCCAAAAAACGACTAAGTATGAAGGACTCATCGGGTGAAACGCTCTGGAACTGAAATCGGATGCGCTTACAGACATGATCCCCTCTCTGGAAGTCTGAGACATGTGTGAAAATTTTCTAAGTCCAGAAAAAAAAATTTTTCAACTTTTTTTCAAATTTCCCCCCAAGGGATATATATTTTACCCACACATTTGGAGCCCTCCTGGGATGCCCTCTAACATACTATAACCTCATTTAGCGGAGATTTTCACAAAAAAGTGAAATTTTCAAAAAGTCAGAAATTTTGCAAGAAACGACTAAGTATGAAGGACTCATCGGGTGAAACACTCTGGAACTGAAATCGAATGCGCTTACAGACATGCTCCCCTCTCTGGAAGTCTGACACATGTGTGAAAATTTTCTAAGTCCAGAAAAGAAATTTTTTTCAACTTTTTTTCAAAATTTCCCCCCAAGGGATATATATTTTACCCACACATTTGGAGCCCTCCTGGGATGCCCTCTAACATACTATAACCTCATTTAGCGGAGATTTTCACAAAAAAGTGAAATTTTCAAAAAGTCAGAAATTTTGCAAAAAACGACTAAGTATGAAGGACTCATCGGGTGAATCGCTCTGGAACTGAAATCAGATGCGCGCACTAACATGCTCCCCTCTCTGGAAGTCTGAGACATGTGTGAAAATTTTCTAAGTCCAGAAAAAAAAAATTTTTCAACTTTTTTTCAAATTTCCCCCAAGGGATATTTATTTTACCCACACATTTGGAGCCCTCCTGGGATACCCTCTAACATACTATAACCTTATTTAGCGGAGATTTTCACAAAAAAGTGAAATTTTCAAAAAGTCAGAAATTTTGCAAAAAACGGCTAAGTATGAAGGACTCATCGGGTGAATCGCTCTGGAACTGAAATCGGATGCGCGCACTGACATGCTCCCCTCTCTGGAAGTCTGAGACATGTGTGAAAATTTTCTAAGTCCAGAAAAAAAAAAATTTAAAACTTTTTTTCAAATTTCCCCCCAAGGGATATATATTTTACCCACACATTTGGAGCCCTCCTGGGATGCCCTCTAACATACTATAACCTCATTTAGCGGAGATTTTCACAAAAAAGTGAAATTTTCAAAAAGTCAGAAATTTTGCAAAAAACGACTAAGTATGAAGGACTCATCGGGTGAATCGCTCTGGAACTGAAATCAGATGCGCGCACTAACATGCTCCCCTCTCTGGAAGTCTGAGACATGTGTGAAAATTTTCTAAGTCCAGAAAAAAAAATTTTTCAACTTTTTTTCAAATTTCCCCCCAAGGGATATATATTTTACCCACACATTTGGAGCCCTCCTGGGATGCCCTCTAACATACTATAACCTCATTTAGCGGAGATTTTCCCAAAAAAGTGAAATTTTCAAAAAGTCAGAAATTTTGCAAAAAACGACTAAGTATGAAGGACTCATCGGGTGAATTGCTCTGGAACTCAAATCGGATGCGCTTACAGACATGCTCCCCTCTCTGGAAGTCTGAGACATGTGTGAAAATTTTCTAAGTCCAGAAAAAAAAAATTTTAAAACTTTTTTTCAAATTTCCCCCCAAGGGATATATATTTTACCCACACATTTGGAGCCCTCCTGGGATGCCCTCTAACATACTATAACCTCATTTAGCGGAGATTTTCACAAAAAAGTGAAATTTTCAAAAAGTCAGAAATTTTGCAAAAAACGACTAAGTATGAAGGACTCATCGGGTGAATCGCTCTGGAACTGAAATCAGATGCGCGCACTAACATGCTCCCCTCTCTGGAAGTCTGAGACATGTGTGAAAATTTTCTAAGTCCAGAAAAAAAATAATTTTTAACTTTTTTTCAAATTTCCCCACAAGGGATATATATTTTACCCACACATGTGGAGCCCTCCTGGGATGCCCTCTAACATACTATAACCTCATTTAGCAGAGATTTTCACAAAAAAGTGAAATTTTCAAAAAGTGAAAATTTTTCCAAAAAACGACTAAGTATGAAGGACTCATCGGGTGAAACGCTCTGGAACTGAAATCGGATGCGCTTACAGACATGATCCCCTCTCTGGAAGTCTGAGACATGTGTGAAAATTTTCTAAGTCCAGAAAAAAAAATTTTTCAACTTTTTTTCAAATTTCCCCCCAAGGGATATATATTTTACCCACACATTTGGAGCCCTCCTGGGATGCCCTCTAACATACTATAACCTCATTTAGCGGAGATTTTCACAAAAAAGTGAAATTTTCAAAAAGTCAGAAATTTTGCAAGAAACGACTAAGTATGAAGGACTCATCGGGTGAAACACTCTGGAACTGAAATCGAATGCGCTTACAGACATGCTCCCCTCTCTGGAAGTCTGACACATGTGTGAAAATTTTCTAAGTCCAGAAAAGAAATTTTTTTCAACTTTTTTTCAAAATTTCCCCCCAAGGGATATATATTTTACCCACACATTTGGAGCCCTCCTGGGATGCCCTCTAACATACTATAACCTCATTTAGCGGAGATTTTCACAAAAAAGTGAAATTTTCAAAAAGTCAGAAATTTTGCAAAAAACGACTAAGTATGAAGGACTCATCGGGTGAATCGCTCTGGAACTGAAATCAGATGCGCGCACTAACATGCTCCCCTCTCTGGAAGTCTGAGACATGTGTGAAAATTTTCTAAGTCCAGAAAAAAAAAATTTTTCAACTTTTTTTCAAATTTCCCCCAAGGGATATTTATTTTACCCACACATTTGGAGCCCTCCTGGGATACCCTCTAACATACTATAACCTTATTTAGCGGAGATTTTCACAAAAAAGTGAAATTTTCAAAAAGTCAGAAATTTTGCAAAAAACGGCTAAGTATGAAGGACTCATCGGGTGAATCGCTCTGGAACTGAAATCGGATGCGCGCACTGACATGCTCCCCTCTCTGGAAGTCTGAGACATGTGTGAAAATTTTCTAAGTCCAGAAAAAAAAAAATTTAAAACTTTTTTTCAAATTTCCCCCCAAGGGATATATATTTTACCCACTCATTTGGAGCCCTCCTGGGATGCCCTCTAACATACTATAACCTCATTTAGCGGAGATTTTCACAAAAAAGTGAAATTTTCAAAAAGTCAGAAATTTTGCAAAAAACGACTAAGTATGAAGGACTCATCGGGTGAATCGCTCTGGAACTGAAATCAGATGCGCGCACTAACATGCTCCCCTCTCTGGAAGTCTGAGACATGTGTGAAAATTTTCTAAGTCCAGAAAAAAAAATTTTTCAACTTTTTTTCAAATTTCCCCCCAAGGGATATATATTTTACCCACACATTTGGAGCCCTCCTGGGATGCCCTCTAACATACTATAACCTCATTTAGCGGAGATTTTCCCAAAAAAGTGAAATTTTCAAAAAGTCAGAAATTTTGCAAAAAACGACTAAGTATGAAGGACTCATCGGGTGAATTGCTCTGGAACTCAAATCGGATGCGCTTACAGACATGCTCCCCTCTCTGGAAGTCTGAGACATGTGTGAAAATTTTCTAAGTCCAGAAAAAAAAAATTTTAAAACTTTTTTTCAAATTTCCCCCCAAGGGATATATATTTTACCCACACATTTGGAGCCCTCCTGGGATGCCCTCTAACATACTATAACCTCATTTAGCGGAGATTTTCACAAAAAAGTGAAATTTTCATAAAGTCAGAAATTTTGCAAAAAACGACTAAGTATGAAGGACTCATCGGGTGAATCGCTCTGGAACTGAAATCAGATGCGCGCACTAACATGCTCCCCTCTCTGCAAGTCTGAGACATGTGTGTAAATTTTCTAAGTCCAGAAAAAAAATAATTTTTAACTTTTTTTCAAATTTCCCCACAAGGGATATATATTTTAGACACACATGTGGAGCCCTCCTGGGATGCCCTCTAACATACTATAACCTCATTTAGCAGAGATTTTCACAAAAAAGTGAAATTTTCAAAAAGTGAAAATTTTTCCAAAAAACGACTAAGTATGAAGGACTCATCGGGTGAATCGCTCTGGAACTGAAATCAGATGCACGCACTAACATGCTCCCCTCTCTGGAAGTCTGAGACATGTGTGAAAATTTTCTAAGTCCAGAAAAAAAATAATTTTTAACTTTTTTTCAAATTTCCCCACAAGGGATATATATTTTACCCACACATGTGGAGCCCTCCTGGGATGCCCTCTAACATACTATAACCTCATTTAGCAGAGATTTTCACAAAAAAGTGAAATTTTCAAAAAGTAAAAATTTTTTCAAAAAACGACTAAGTATGAAGGACTCATCGGGTGAAACGCTCTGGAACTGAAATCGGATGCGCTTACAGACATGATCCCCTCTCTGGAAGTCTGAGACATGTGTGAAAATTTTCTAAGTCCAGAAAAAAAAATTTTTCAACTTTTTTTCAAATTTCCCCCCAAGGGATATATATTTTACCCACACATTTGGAGCCCTCCTGGGATGCCCTCTAACATACTATAACCTCATTTAGCGGAGATTTTCACAAAAAAGTGAAATTTTCAAAAAGTCAGAAATTTTGCAAAAAACGACTAAGTATGAAGGACTCATCGGGTGAATCGCTCTGGAACTGAAATTGGATGCGCGCACTGACATGCTCCCCTCTCTGGAAGTCTGAGACATGTGTGAAAATTTTCTAAGTCCAGAAAAAAAAAATTTTAAAACTTTTTTTCAAATTAGCCCCCCAAGGGATATATATTTTACCCTCACATTTAGAGCCCTCCTGGGATGCCCTCTAACATACTATAACCTCATTTAGCGGAGATTTTCACAAAAAAGTGAAATTTTCAAAAAGTCAGAAATTTTGCAAAAAACGACCAAGTATGAAGGACTCATCGGGTGAATCGCTCTGGAACTGAAATCAGAAGCGCGCACTAACATGCTCCCCTCTCTGGAAGTCTGAGACATGTGTGAAAATTTTCTAAGTCCAGAAAAAAAAAATTATTCAACTTTTTTTCAAATTTCCCCCAAGGGATATTTATTTTACCCACACATTTGGAGCCCTCCTGGGATGCCCTCTAACATACTATAACCTCATTTAGCGGAGATTTTCACAAAAAAGTGAAATTTTCAAAAAGTCAGAAATTTTGCAAAAAACGACTAAGTATGAAGGACTCATCGGGTGAATCGCTCTGGAACTCAAATCGGATGCGCTTACAGACATGCTCCCCTCTCTGGAAGTCTGAGACATGTGTGAAAATTTTCTAAGTCCAGAAAAAAAAAATTTTAAAACTTTTTTTCAAATTTCCCCCCAAGGGATATATATTTTACCCACACATTTGGAGCCCTCCTGGGATGCCCTCTAACATACTATAACCTCATTTAGCGGAGATTTTCACAAAAAAGTGAAATTTTCAAAAAGTCAGAAATTTTGCAAGAAACGACTAAGTATGAAGGACTCATCGGGTGAAACACTCTGGAACTGAAATCGAATGCGCTTACAGACATGCTCCCCTCTCTGGAAGTCTGACACATGTGTGAAAATTTTCTAAGTCCAGAAAAGAAATTTTTTCAACTTTTTTTCAAATTTCCCCCCAAGGGATATATATTTTACCCACACATTTGGAGCCCTCCTGGGATGCCCTCTAACATACTATAACCTCATTTAGCGGAGATTTTCACAAAAAAGTGAAATTTTCAAAAAGTCAGAAATTTTGCAAAAAACGACTAAGTATGAAGGACTCATCGGGTGAATCGCTCTGGAACTCAAATCGGATGCGCTTACAGACATGCTCCCCTCTCTGGAAGTCTGAGACATGTGTGAAAATTTTCTAAGTCCAGAAAAAAAAAATTTTAAAACTTTTTTTCAAATTTCCCCCCAAGGGATATATATTTTACCCACACATTTGGAGCCCTCCTGGGATGCCCTCTAACATACTATAACCTCATTTAGCGGAGATTTTCACAAAAAAGTGAAATATTCAAAAAGTCAGAAATTTTGCAAAAAACGACTAAGTATGAAGGACTCATCGGGTGAATCGCTCTGGAACTGAAATCAGATGCACGCACTAACATGCTCCCCTCTCTGGAAGTCTGAGACATGTGTGAAAATTTTCTAAGTCCAGAAAAAAAAAAATTTTCAACTTTTTTTCAAATTTCCCCCAAGGGATATTTATTTTACCCACACATTTGGAGCCCTCCTGGGATGCCCTCTAACATACTATAACCTCATTTAGCGGAGATTTTCACAAAAAAGTGAAATTTTCAAAAAGTCAGAAATTTTGCAAAAAACGACTAAGTATGAAGGACTCATCGGGTGAATCGCTCTGGAACTGAAATCAGATGCACGCACTAACATGCTCCCCTCTCTGGAAGTCTGAGACATGTATGAAAATTTTCTAAGTCCAGAAAAGAAAATTTTTTCAACTTTTTTTCAAATTTCCCCCCAAGGGATATATATTTTACCCACACATTTGGAGCCCTCCTGGGATGCCCTCTAACATACTATAACCTCATTTAGCGGAGATTTTCACAAAAAAGTGAAATTTTCAAAAAGTCAGAAATTTTGCAAAAAACGACTAAGTATGAAGGACTCATCGGGTGAATCGCTCTGGAACTGAAATCGGATGTGCGCACTGACATGCTCCCCTCTCTGGAAGTCTGAGACATGTGTGAAAATTTTCTAAGTCCAGAAAAAAGAAATTGTAAAACTTTTTTTCAAATTTCCCCCCAAGGGATATATATTTTACCCACACATTTGGAGCCCTCCTGGGATGCCCTCTAACATACTATAACCTCATTTAGCGGAGATTTTCACAAAAAAGTGAAATTTTCAAAAAGTCAGAAATTTTGCAAAAAACGTCTAAGTATGAAGGACTCATCGGGTGAATCGCTCTGGAACTGAAATCAGATGCGCGCACTAACATGCTCCCCTCTCTGGAAGTCTGAGACATGTGTGAAAATTTTCTAAGTCCAGGAAAAAAATAATTTTTAACTTTTTTTCAAATTTCCCCACAAGGGATATATATTTTACCCACACATGTGGAGCCCTCCTGGGATGCCCTCTAACATACTATAACCTCATTTAGCAGAGATTTTCACAAAAAAGTGAAATTTTCAAAAAGTGAAAATTTTTCCAAAAAACGACTAAGTATGAAGGACTCATCGGGTGAAACGCTCTGGAACTGAAATCGGATGCGCTTACAGACATGATCCCCTCTCTGGAAGTCTGAGACATGTGTGAAAATTTTCTAAGTCCAGAAAAAAAAAATTTTCAACTTTTTTTCAAATTTCCCCCCAAGGGATATATATTTTACCCACACATTTGGAGCCCTCCTGGGATGCCCTCTAACATACTATAACCTCATTTAGCGGAGATTTTCACAAAAAAGTGAAATTTTCAAAAAGTCAGAAATTTTGCAAAAAACGACTAAGTATGAAGGACTCATCGGGTGAATCGCTCTGGAACTGAAATCAGATGCGCGCACTAACATGCTCCCCTCTCTGGAAGTCTGAGACATGTGTGAAAATTTTCTAAGTCCAGAAAAAAAAAATTATTCAACTTTTTTTCAAATTTCCCCCAAGGGATATTTATTTTACCCAAACATTTGGAGCCCTCCTGGGATGCCCTCTAACATACTATAACCTCATTTAGCGGAGATTTTCACAAAAAAGTGAAATTTTCAAAAAGTCAGAAATTTTGCAAAAAACGACTAAGTATGAAGGACTCATCGGGTGAATCGCTCTGGAACTCAAATCGGATGCGCTTACAGACATGCTCCCCTCTCTGGAAGTCTGAGACATGTGTGAAAATTTTCTAAGTCCAGAAAAAAAAAATTTTAAAACTTTTTTTCAAATTTCCCCCCAAGGGATATATATTTTACCCACACATTTGGAGCCCTCCTGGGATGCCCTCTAACATACTATAACCTCATTTAGCGGAGATTTTCACAAAAAAGTGAAATTTTCAAAAAGTCAGAAATTTTGCAAAAAACGACTAAGTATGAAGGACTCATCGGGTGAATCGCTCTGGAACTCAAATCGGATACGCTTACAGACATGCTCCCCTCTCTAGAAGTCTGAGACATGTGTGAAAATTTTCTAAGTCCAGAAAAAAAAAAATTTTAAACTTTTTTTCAAATTTCCCCCCAAGGGATATATATTTTACCCACACATTTGGAGCCCTCCTGGGATGCCCTCTAACATACTATAACCTCATTTAGCGGAGATTTTCACAAAAAAGTGAAATTTTCAAAAAGTCAGAAATTTTGCAAAAAACGACTAAGTATGAAGGACTCATCGGGTGAATCGCTCTGGAACTGAAATCAGATGCGCGCACTAACATGCTCCCCTCTCTGGAAGTCTGAGACATGTGTGAAAATTTTCTAAGTCCAGAAAAAAAATAATTTTTAACTTTTTTTCAAATTTCCCCACAAGGGATATATATTTTACCCACACATGTGGAGCCCTCCTGGGATGCCCTCTAACATACTATAACCTCATTTAGCAGAGATTTTCACAAAAAAGTGAAATTTTCAAAAAGTGAAAATTTTTCCAAAAAACGACTAAGTATGAAGGACTCATCGGGTGAAACGCTCTGGAACTGAAATCGGATGCGCTTACAGACATGATCCCCTCTCTGGAAGTCTGAGACATGTGTGAAAATTTTCTAAGTCCAGAAAAAAAAAATTTTTAAACTTTTTTTCAAATTTCCCCCCAAGGGATATATATTTTACCCACACATTTGGAGCCCTCCTGGGATGCCCTCTAACATACTATAACCTCATTTAGCGGAGATTTTCACAAAAAAGTGAAATTTTCAAAAAGTCAGAAATTTTGCAAAAAACGACTAAGTATGAAGGACTCATCGGGTGAATCGCTCTGGAACTGAAATCAGATGCGCGCACTAACATGCTCCCCTCTCTGGAAGTCTGAGACATGTGTGAAAATTTTCTAAGTCCAGAAAAAAAATAATTTTTAACTTTTTTTCAAATTTCCCCACAAGGGATATATATTTTACCCACACAAGTGGAGCCCTCCTGGGATGCCCTCTAACATACTATAACCTCATTTAGCAGAGATTTTCACAAAAAAGTGAAATTTTCAAAAAGTGAAAATTTTTCCAAAAAACGACTAAGTATGAAGGACTCATCGGGTGAAACACTCTGGAACTGAAATCGAATGCGCTTACAGACATGCTCCCCTCTCTGGAAGTCTGACACATGTGTGAAAATTTTCTAAGTCCAGAAAAGAAAATTTTTTCAACTTTTTTTCAAATTTCCCCCCAAGGGATATATATTTTACCCACACATTTGGAGCCCTCATGGGATGCCCTCTAACATACTATAACCTCATTTAGCGGAGATTTTCACAAAAAAGTGAAATTTTCAAAAAGTCAGAAATTTTGCAAAAAACGACTAAGTATGAAGGACTCATCGGGTGAATCGCTCTGGAACTGAAATCAGATGCGCGCACTAACATGCTCCCCTCTCTGGAAGTCTGAGACATGTGTGAAAATTTTCTAAGTCCAGAAAAAAAAATTTTTTTAACTTTTTTTCAAATTTCCCCCAAGGGATATTTATTTTACCCACACATTTGGAGCCCTCCTGGGATGCCCTCTAACATACTATAACCTCATTTAGCGGAGATTTTCACAAAAAAGTGAAATTTTCAAAAAGTCAGAAATTTTGCAAAAAACGACTAAGTATGAAGGACTCATCGGGTGAATCGCTCTGGAACTCAAATCGGATGCGCTTACAGACATGCTCCCCTCTCTAGAAGTCTGAGACATGTGTGAAAATTTTCTAAGTCCAGAAAAAAAAAATTTTTAAACTTTTTTTCAAATTTCCCCCCAAGGGATATATATTTTACCCACACATTTGGAGCCCTCCTGGGATGCCCTCTAACATACTATAACCTCATTTAGCGGAGATTTTCACAAAAAAGTGAAATTTTCAAAAAGTCAGAAATTTTGCAAAAAACGACTAAGTATGAAGGACTCATCGGGTGAATCGCTCTGGAACTCAAATCGGATGCGCTTACAGACATGCTCCCCTCTCTAGAAGTCTGAGACATGTGTGAAAATTTTCTAAGTCCAGAAAAAAAAAATTTTTAAACTTTTTTTCAAATTTCCCCCCAAGGGATATATATTTTACCCACACATTTGGAGCCCTCCTGGGATGCCCTCTAACATACTATAACCTCATTTAGCGGAGATTTTCACAAAAAAGTGAAATTTTCAAAAAGTCAGAAATTTTGCAAAAAACGACTAAGTATGAAGGACTCATCGGGTGAATCGCTCTGGAACTGAAATCAGATGCGCGCACTAACATGCTCCCCTCTCTGGAAGTCTGAGACATGTGTGAAAATTTTCTAAGTCCAGAAAAAAAATAATTTTTAACTTTTTTTCAAATTTCCCCACAAGGGATATATATTTTACCCACACATGTGGAGCCCTCCTGGGATGCCCTCTAACATACTATAACCTCATTTAGCAGAGATTTTCACAAAAAAGTGAAATTTTCAAAAAGTGAAAATTTTTCCAAAAAACGACTAAGTATGAAGGACTCATCGGGTGAAACGCTCTGGAACTGAAATCGGATGCGCTTACAGACATGATCCCCTCTCTGGAAGTCTGAGACATGTGTGAAAATTTTCTAAGTCCAGAAAAAAAAAATTTTTCAACTTTTTTTCAAATTTCCCCCCAAGGGATATATATTTTACCCACACATTTGGAGCCCTCCTGGGATGCCCTCTAACATACTATAACCTCATTTAGCGGAGATTTTCACAAAAAAGTGAAATTTTCAAAAAGTCAGAAATTTTGCAAAAAACGACTAAGTATGAAGGACTCATCGGGTGAATCGCTCTGGAACTGAAATCAGATGCGCGCACTAACATGCTCCCCTCTCTGGAAGTCTGAGACATGTGTGAAAATTTTCTAAGTCCAGAAAAAAAATAATTTTTAACTTTTTTTCAAATTTCCCCACAAGGGATATATATTTTACCCACATATGTGGAGCCCTCCTGGGATGCCCTCTAACACACTATAACCTCATTTAGCAGAGATTTTCACAAAAAAGTGAAATTTTCAAAAAGTGAAAATTTTTCCAAAAAACGACTAAGTATGAAGGACTCATCGGGTGAAACGCTCTGGAACTGAAATCGGATGCGCTTACAGAAATGATCCCCTCTCTGGAAGTCTGAGACATGTGTGAAAATTTTCTAAGTCCAGAAAAAAAAATTTTTCAACTTTTTTTCAAATTTCCCCCCAAGGGATATATATTTTACCCACACATTTGGAGCCCTCCTGGGATGCCCTCTAACATACTATAACCTCATTTAGCGTAGATTTTCACAAAAAAGTGAAATTTTCAAAAAGTCAGAAATTTTGCAAGAAACGACTAAGTATGAAGGACTCATCGGGTGAAACACTCTGGAACTGAAATCGAATGCGCTTACAGACATGCTCCCCTCTCTGGAAGTCTGACACATGTGTGAAAATTTTCTAAGTCCAGAAAAGAAAATTTTTTCAACTTTTTTTCAAATTTCCCCCCAAGGGATATATATTTTACCCACACATTTGGAGCCCTCCTGGGATGCCCTCTAACATACTATAACCTCATTTAGCGGAGATTTTCACAAAAAAGTGAAATTTTCAAAAAGTCAGAAATTTTGCAAAAAACGACTAAGTATGAAGGACTCATCGGGTGAATCGCTCTGGAACTGAAATCAGATGCGCGCACTAACATGCTCCCCTCTCTGGAAGTCTGAGACATGTGTGAAAATTTTCTAAGTCCAGAAAAAAAATAATTTTTAACTTTTTTTCAAATTTCCCCACAAGGGATATATATTTTACCCACACAAGTGGAGCCCTCCTGGGATGCCCTCTAACATACTATAACCTCATTTAGCAGAGATTTTCACAAAAAAGTGAAATTTTCAAAAAGTGAAAATTTTTCCAAAAAACGACTAAGTATGAAGGACTCATCGGGTGAAACACTCTGGAACTGAAATCGAATGCGCTTACAGACATGCTCCCCTCTCTGGAAGTCTGACACATGTGTGAAAATTTTCTAAGTCCAGAAAAGAAAATTTTTTCAACTTTTTTTCAAATTTCCCCCCAAGGGATATATATTTTACCCACACATTTGGAGCCCTCATGGGATGCCCTCTAACATACTATAACCTCATTTAGCGGAGATTTTCACAAAAAAGTGACATTTTCAAAAAGTCAGAAATTTTGCAAAAAACGACTAAGTATGAAGGACTCATCGGGTGAATCGCTCTGGAACTGAAATCAGATGCGCGCACTAACATGCTCCCCTCTCTGGAAGTCTGAGACATGTGTGAAAATTTTCTAAGTCCAGAAAAAAAATAATTTTTAACTTTTTTTCAAATTTCCCCACAAGGGATATATATTTTACCCACACATGTGGAGCCCTCCTGGGATGCCCTCTAACATACTATAACCTCATTTAGCAGAGATTTTCACAAAAAAGTGAAATTTTCAAAAAGTGAAAATTTTTCCAAAAAACGACTAAGTATGAAGGACTCATCGGGTGAAACGCTCTGGAACTGAAATCGGATGCGCTTACAGACATGATCCCCTCTCTGGAAGTCTGAGACATGTGTGAAAATTTTCTAAGTCCAGAAAAAAAAAATTTTTAAACTTTTTTTCAAATTTCCCCCCAAGGGATATATATTTTACCCACACATTTGGAGCCCTCCTGGGATGCCCTCTAACATACTATAACCTCATTTAGCGGAGATTTTCACAAAAAAGTGAAATTTTCAAAAAGTCAGAAATTTTGCAAAAAACGACTAAGTATGAAGGACTCATCGGGTGAATCGCTCTGGAACTGAAATCAGATGCGCGCACTAACATGCTCCCCTCTCTGGAAGTCTGAGACATGTGTGAAAATTTTCTAAGTCCAGAAAAAAAATAATTTTTAACTTTTTTTCAAATTTCCCCACAAGGGATATATATTTTACCCACATATGTGGAGCCCTCCTGGGATGCCCTCTAACACACTATAACCTCATTTAGCAGAGATTTTCACAAAAAAGTGAAATTTTCAAAAAGTGAAAATTTTTCCAAAAAACGACTAAGTATGAAGGACTCATCGGGTGAAACGCTCTGGAACTGAAATCGGATGCGCTTACAGAAATGATCCCCTCTCTGGAAGTCTGAGACATGTGTGAAAATTTTCTAAGTCCAGAAAAAAAAATTTTTCAACTTTTTTTCAAATTTCCCCCCAAGGGATATATATTTTACCCACACATTTGGAGCCCTCCTGGGATGCCCTCTAACATACTATAACCTCATTTAGCGTAGATTTTCACAAAAAAGTGAAATTTTCAAAAAGTCAGAAATTTTGCAAGAAACGACTAAGTATGAAGGACTCATCGGGTGAAACACTCTGGAACTGAAATCGAATGCGCTTACAGACATGCTCCCCTCTCTGGAAGTCTGACACATGTGTGAAAATTTTCTAAGTCCAGAAAAGAAAATTTTTTCAACTTTTTTTCAAATTTCCCCCCAAGGGATATATATTTTACCCACACATTTGGAGCCCTCCTGGGATGCCCTCTAACATACTATAACCTCATTTAGCGGAGATTTTCACAAAAAAGTGAAATTTTCAAAAAGTCAGAAATTTTGCAAAAAACGACTAAGTATGAAGGACTCATCGGGTGAATCGCTCTGGAACTGAAATCAGATGCGCGCACTAACATGCTCCCCTCTCTGGAAGTCTGAGACATGTGTGAAAATTTTCTAAGTCCAGAAAAAAAATAATTTTTAACTTTTTTTCAAATTTCCCCACAAGGGATATATATTTTACCCACACAAGTGGAGCCCTCCTGGGATGCCCTCTAACATACTATAACCTCATTTAGCAGAGATTTTCACAAAAAAGTGAAATTTTCAAAAAGTGAAAATTTTTCCAAAAAACGACTAAGTATGAAGGACTCATCGGGTGAAACACTCTGGAACTGAAATCGAATGCGCTTACAGACATGCTCCCCTCTCTGGAAGTCTGACACATGTGTGAAAATTTTCTAAGTCCAGAAAAGAAAATTTTTTCAACTTTTTTTCAAATTTCCCCCCAAGGGATATATATTTTACCCACACATTTGGAGCCCTCATGGGATGCCCTCTAACATACTATAACCTCATTTAGCGGAGATTTTCACAAAAAAGTGAAATTTTCAAAAAGTCAGAAATTTTGCAAAAAACGACTAAGTATGAAGGACTCATCGGGTGAATCGCTCTGGAACTGAAATCAGATGCGCGCACTAACATGCTCCCCTCTCTGGAAGTCTGAGACATGTGTGAAAATTTTCTAAGTCCAGAAAAAAAAAATTTTTCAACTTTTTTTCAAATTTCCCCCAAGGGATATTTATTTTACCCACACATTTGGAGCCCTCCTGGGATGCCCTCTAACATACTATAACCTCATTTAGCGGAGATTTTCACAAAAAAGTGACATTTTCAAAAAGTCAGAAATTTTGCAAAAAACGACTAAGTATGAAGGACTCATCGGGTGAATCGCTCTGGAACTCAAATCGGATGCGCTTACAGACATGCTCCCCTCTCTAGAAGTCTGAGACATGTGTGAAAATTTTCTAAGTCCAGAAAAAAAAAATTTTTAAACTTTTTTTCAAATTTCCCCCCAAGGGATATATATTTTACCCACACATTTGGAGCCCTCCTGGGATGCCCTCTAACATACTATAACCTCATTTAGCGGAGATTTTCACAAAAAAGTGAAATTTTCAAAAAGTCAGAAATTTTGCAAAAAACGACTAAGTATGAAGGACTCATCGGGTGAATCGCTCTGGAACTGAAATCAGATGCGCGCACTAACATGCTCCCCTCTCTGGAAGTCTGAGACATGTGTGAAAATTTTCTAAGTCCAGAAAAAAAATAATTTTTAACTTTTTTTCAAATTTCCCCACAAGGGATATATATTTTACCCACACATGTGGAGCCCTCCTGGGATGCCCTCTAACATACTATAACCTCATTTAGCAGAGATTTTCACAAAAAAGTGAAATTTTCAAAAAGTGAAAATTTTTCCAAAAAACGACTAAGTATGAAGGACTCATCGGGTGAAACGCTCTGGAACTGAAATCGGATGCGCTTACAGACATGATCCCCTCTCTGGAAGTCTGAGACATGTGTGAAAATTTTCTAAGTCCAGAAAAAAAAAATTTTTAAACTTTTTTTCAAATTTCCCCCCAAGGGATATATATTTTACCCACACATTTGGAGCCCTCCTGGGATGCCCTCTAACATACTATAACCTCATTTAGCGGAGATTTTCACAAAAAAGTGAAATTTTCAAAAAGTCAGAAATTTTGCAAAAAACGACTAAGTATGAAGGACTCATCGGGTGAATCGCTCTGGAACTGAAATCAGATGCGCGCACTAACATGCTCCCCTCTCTGGAAGTCTGAGACATGTGTGAAAATTTTCTAAGTCCAGAAAAAAAATAATTTTTAACTTTTTTTCAAATTTCCCCACAAGGGATATATATTTTACCCACATATGTGGAGCCCTCCTGGGATGCCCTCTAACACACTATAACCTCATTTAGCAGAGATTTTCACAAAAAAGTGAAATTTTCAAAAAGTGAAAATTTTTCCAAAAAACGACTAAGTATGAAGGACTCATCGGGTGAAACGCTCTGGAACTGAAATCGGATGCGCTTACAGACATGATCCCCTCTCTGGAAGTCTGAGACATGTGTGAAAATTTTCTAAGTCCAGAAAAAAAAAATTTTTAAACTTTTTTTCAAATTTCCCCCCAAGGGATATATATTTTACCCACACATTTGGAGCCCTCCTGGGATGCCCTCTAACATACTATAACCTCATTTAGCGGAGATTTTCACAAAAAAGTGAAATTTTCAAAAAGTCAGAAATTTTGCAAAAAACGACTAAGTATGAAGGACTCATCGGGTGAATCGCTCTGGAACTGAAATCAGATGCGCGCACTAACATGCTCCCCTCTCTGGAAGTCTGAGACATGTGTGAAAATTTTCTAAGTCCAGAAAAAAAATAATTTTTAACTTTTTTTCAAATTTCCCCACAAGGGATATATATTTTACCCACATATGTGGAGCCCTCCTGGGATGCCCTCTAACACACTATAACCTCATTTAGCAGAGATTTTCACAAAAAAGTGAAATTTTCAAAAAGTGAAAATTTTTCCAAAAAACGACTAAGTATGAAGGACTCATCGGGTGAAACGCTCTGGAACTGAAATCGGATGCGCTTACAGAAATGATCCCCTCTCTGGAAGTCTGAGACATGTGTGAAAATTTTCTAAGTCCAGAAAAAAAAATTTTTCAACTTTTTTTCAAATTTCCCCCCAAGGGATATATATTTTACCCACACATTTGGAGCCCTCCTGGGATGCCCTCTAACATACTATAACCTCATTTAGCGTAGATTTTCACAAAAAAGTGAAATTTTCAAAAAGTCAGAAATTTTGCAAGAAACGACTAAGTATGAAGGACTCATCGGGTGAAACACTCTGGAACTGAAATCGAATGCGCTTACAGACATGCTCCCCTCTCTGGAAGTCTGACACATGTGTGAAAATTTTCTAAGTCCAGAAAAGAAAATTTTTTCAACTTTTTTTCAAATTTCCCCCCAAGGGATATATATTTTACCCACACATTTGGAGCCCTCCTGGGATGCCCTCTAACATACTATAACCTCATTTAGCGGAGATTTTCACAAAAAAGTGAAATTTTCAAAAAGTCAGAAATTTTGCAAAAAACGACTAAGTATGAAGGACTCATCGGGTGAATCGCTCTGGAACTGAAATCAGATGCGCGCACTAACATGCTCCCCTCTCTGGAAGTCTGAGACATGTGTGAAAATTTTCTAAGTCCAGAAAAAAAATAATTTTTAACTTTTTTTCAAATTTCCCCACAAGGGATATATATTTTACCCACACAAGTGGAGCCCTCCTGGGATGCCCTCTAACATACTATAACCTCATTTAGCAGAGATTTTCACAAAAAAGTGAAATTTTCAAAAAGTGAAAATTTTTCCAAAAAACGACTAAGTATGAAGGACTCATCGGGTGAAACACTCTGGAACTGAAATCGAATGCGCTTACAGACATGCTCCCCTCTCTGGAAGTCTGACACATGTGTGAAAATTTTCTAAGTCCAGAAAAGAAAATTTTTTCAACTTTTTTTCAAATTTCCCCCCAAGGGATATATATTTTACCCACACATTTGGAGCCCTCATGGGATGCCCTCTAACATACTATAACCTCATTTAGCGGAGATTTTCACAAAAAAGTGAAATTTTCAAAAAGTCAGAAATTTTGCAAAAAACGACTAAGTATGAAGGACTCATCGGGTGAATCGCTCTGGAACTGAAATCAGATGCGCGCACTAACATGCTCCCCTCTCTGGAAGTCTGAGACATGTGTGAAAATTTTCTAAGTCCAGAAAAAAAAAATTTTTCAACTTTTTTTCAAATTTCCCCCAAGGGATATTTATTTTACCCACACATTTGGAGCCCTCCTGGGATGCCCTCTAACATACTATAACCTCATTTAGCGGAGATTTTCACAAAAAAGTGACATTTTCAAAAAGTCAGAAATTTTGCAAAAAACGACTAAGTATGAAGGACTCATCGGGTGAATCGCTCTGGAACTGAAATCAGATGCGCGCACTAACATGCTCCCCTCTCTGGAAGTCTGAGACATGTGTGAAAATTTTCTAAGTCCAGAAAAAAAATAATTTTTAACTTTTTTTCAAATTTCCCCACAAGGGATATATATTTTACCCACACATGTGGAGCCCTCCTGGGATGCCCTCTAACATACTATAACCTCATTTAGCAGAGATTTTCACAAAAAAGTGAAATTTTCAAAAAGTGAAAATTTTTCCAAAAAACGACTAAGTATGAAGGACTCATCGGGTGAAACGCTCTGGAACTGAAATCGGATGCGCTTACAGACATGATCCCCTCTCTGGAAGTCTGAGACATGTGTGAAAATTTTCTAAGTCCAGAAAAAAAAAATTTTTAAACTTTTTTTCAAATTTCCCCCCAAGGGATATATATTTTACCCACACATTTGGAGCCCTCCTGGGATGCCCTCTAACATACTATAACCTCATTTAGCGGAGATTTTCACAAAAAAGTGAAATTTTCAAAAAGTCAGAAATTTTGCAAAAAACGACTAAGTATGAAGGACTCATCGGGTGAATCGCTCTGGAACTGAAATCAGATGCGCGCACTAACATGCTCCCCTCTCTGGAAGTCTGAGACATGTGTGAAAATTTTCTAAGTCCAGAAAAAAAATAATTTTTAACTTTTTTTCAAATTTCCCCACAAGGGATATATATTTTACCCACATATGTGGAGCCCTCCTGGGATGCCCTCTAACACACTATAACCTCATTTAGCAGAGATTTTCACAAAAAAGTGAAATTTTCAAAAAGTGAAAATTTTTCCAAAAAACGACTAAGTATGAAGGACTCATCGGGTGAAACGCTCTGGAACTGAAATCGGATGCGCTTACAGACATGATCCCCTCTCTGGAAGTCTGAGACATGTGTGAAAATTTTCTAAGTCCAGAAAAAAAAATTTTTCAACTTTTTTTCAAATTTCCCCCCAAGGGATATATATTTTACCCACACATTTGGAGCCCTCCTGGGATGCCCTCTAACATACTATAACCTCATTTAGCGTAGATTTTCACAAAAAAGTGAAATTTTCAAAAAGTCAGAAATTTTGCAAGAAACGACTAAGTATGAAGGACTCATCGGGTGAAACACTCTGGAACTGAAATCGAATGCGCTTACAGACATGCTCCCCTCTCTGGAAGTCTGACACATGTGTGAAAATTTTCTAAGTCCAGAAAAGAAAATTTTTTCAACTTTTTTTCAAATTTCCCCCCAAGGGATATATATTTTACCCACACATTTGGAGCCCTCATGGGATGCCCTCTAACATACTATAACCTCATTTAGCGGAGATTTTCACAAAAAAGTGAAATTTTCAAAAAGTCAGAAATTTTGCAAAAAACGACTAAGTATGAAGGACTCATCGGGTGAATCGCTCTGGAACTGAAATCAGATGCGCGCACTAACATGCTCCCCTCTCTGGAAGTCTGAGACATGTGTGAAAATTTTCTAAGTCCAGAAAAAAAAATTTTTTCAACTTTTTTTCAAATTTCCCCCAAGGGATATTTATTTTACCCACACATTTGGAGCCCTCCTGGGATGCCCTCTAACATACTATAACCTCATTTAGCGGAGATTTTCACAAAAAAGTGAAATTTTCAAAAAGTCAGAAATTTTGCAAAAAACGACTAAGTATGAAGGACTCATCGGGTGAATCGCTCTGGAACTCAAATCGGATGCGCTTACAGACATGCTCCCCTCTCTAGAAGTCTGAGACATGTGTGAAAATTTTCTAAGTCCAGAAAAAAAAAATTTTTAAACTTTTTTTCAAATTTCCCCCCAAGGGATATATATTTTACCCACACATTTGGAGCCCTCCTGGGATGCCCTCTAACATACTATAACCTCATTTAGCGGAGATTTTCACAAAAAAGTGAAATTTTCAAAAAGTCAGAAATTTTGCAAAAAACGACTAAGTATGAAGGACTCATCGGGTGAATCGCTCTGGAACTGAAATCAGATGCGCGCACTAACATGCTCCCCTCTCTGGAAGTCTGAGACATGTGTGAAAATTTTCTAAGTCCAGAAAAAAAATAATTTTTAACTTTTTTTCAAATTTCCCCACAAGGGATATATATTTTACCCACACATGTGGAGCCCTCCTGGGATGCCCTCTAACATACTATAACCTCATTTAGCAGAGATTTTCACAAAAAAGTGAAATTTTCAAAAAGTGAAAATTTTTCCAAAAAACGACTAAGTATGAAGGACTCATCGGGTGAAACGCTCTGGAACTGAAATCGGATGCGCTTACAGACATGATCCCCTCTCTGGAAGTCTGAGACATGTGTGAAAATTTTCTAAGTCCAGAAAAAAAAAATTTTTAAACTTTTTTTCAAATTTCCCCCCAAGGGATATATATTTTACCCACACATTTGGAGCCCTCCTGGGATGCCCTCTAACATACTATAACCTCATTTAGCGGAGATTTTCACAAAAAAGTGAAATTTTCAAAAAGTCAGAAATTTTGCAAAAAACGACTAAGTATGAAGGACTCATCGGGTGAATCGCTCTGGAACTGAAATCAGATGCGCGCACTAACATGCTCCCCTCTCTGGAAGTCTGAGACATGTGTGAAAATTTTCTAAGTCCAGAAAAAAAATAATTTTTAACTTTTTTTCAAATTTCCCCACAAGGGATATATATTTTACCCACATATGTGGAGCCCTCCTGGGATGCCCTCTAACACACTATAACCTCATTTAGCAGAGATTTTCACAAAAAAGTGAAATTTTCAAAAAGTGAAAATTTTTCCAAAAAACGACTAAGTATGAAGGACTCATCGGGTGAAACGCTCTGGAACTGAAATCGGATGCGCTTACAGAAATGATCCCCTCTCTGGAAGTCTGAGACATGTGTGAAAATTTTCTAAGTCCAGAAAAAAAAATTTTTCAACTTTTTTTCAAATTTCCCCCCAAGGGATATATATTTTACCCACACATTTGGAGCCCTCCTGGGATGCCCTCTAACATACTATAACCTCATTTAGCGTAGATTTTCACAAAAAAGTGAAATTTTCAAAAAGTCAGAAATTTTGCAAGAAACGACTAAGTATGAAGGACTCATCGGGTGAAACACTCTGGAACTGAAATCGAATGCGCTTACAGACATGCTCCCCTCTCTGGAAGTCTGACACATGTGTGAAAATTTTCTAAGTCCAGAAAAGAAAATTTTTTCAACTTTTTTTCAAATTTCCCCCCAAGGGATATATATTTTACCCACACATTTGGAGCCCTCCTGGGATGCCCTCTAACATACTATAACCTCATTTAGCGGAGATTTTCACAAAAAAGTGAAATTTTCAAAAAGTCAGAAATTTTGCATAAAACGACTAAGTATGAAGGACTCATCGGGTGAATCGCTCTGGAACTGAAATCAGATGCACGCACTAACATGCTCCCCTCTCTGGAAGTCTGAGACATGTGTGAACATTTTCTAAGTCCAGAAAAAAAAAATTTTTCAACTTTTTTTCAAATTTCCCCCAAGGGATATTTATTTTACCCACACATTTGGAGCCCTCCTGGGATGCCCTCTAACATACTATAACCTCATTTAGCGGAGATTTTCACAAAAAAGTGAAATTTTCAAAAAGTCAGAAATTTTGCAAAAAACGACTAAGTATGAAGGACTCATCGGGTGAATCGCTCTGGAACTCAAATCGGATGCGCTTACAGACATGCTCCCCTCTCTGGAAGTCTGAGACATGTGTGAAAATTTTCTAAGTCCAGAAAAAAAAAATTATTCAACTTTTTTTCAAATTTCCCCAAAGGGATATATATTTTACCCACACATTTGGAGCCCTCCTGGGATGCCCTCTAACATACTATAACCTCATTTAGCAGAGATTTTCACAAAAAAGTGAAATTTTCAAAAAGTCAGAAATTTTGCAAGAAACGACTAAGTATGAAGGACTCATCGGGTGAAACACTCTGGAACTGAAATCGAATGCGCTTACAGACATGCTCCCCTCTCTGGAAGTCTGACACATGTGTGAAAATTTTCTAAGTCCAGAAAAGAAAATTTTTTCAACTTTTTTTCAAATTTCCCCCCAAGGGATATATATTTTACCCACACATTTGGAGCCCTCCTGGGATGCCCTCTAACATACTATAACCTCATTTAGCGGAGATTTTCACAAAAAAGTGAAATTTTCAAAAAGTCAGAAATTTTGCAAAAAACGACTAAGTATGAAGGACTCATCGGGTGAATCGCTCTGGAACTGAAATCAGATGCACGCACTAACATGCTCCCCTCTCTGGAAGTCTGAGACATGTGTGAAAATTTTCTAAGTCCAGAAAAAAAAAATTTTTCAACTTTTTTTCAAATTTCCCCCAAGGGATATTTATTTTACCCACACATTTGGAGCCCTCCTGGGATGCCCTCTAACATACTATAACCTCATTTAGCGGAGATTTTCACAAAAAAGTGAAATTTTCAAAAAGTCAGAAATTTTGCAAAAAACGACTAAGTATGAAGGACTCATCGGGTGAATCGCTCTGGAACTCAAATCGGATGCGCTTACAGACATGCTCCCCTCTCTGGAAGTCTGAGACATGTGTGAAAATTTTCTAAGTCCAGAAAAAAAAAATTTTAAAACTTTTTTTCAAATTTCCCCCCAAGGGATATATATTTTACCCACACATTTGGAGCCCTCCTGGGATGCCCTCTAACATACTATAACCTCATTTAGCGGAGATTTTCACGCAAAAGTGAAATTTTCAAAAGGTCAGAAATTTTGCAAAAAACGACTAAGTATGAAGGACTCATCGGGTGAAACGCTCTGGAACTGAAATCGGATGCGCTTACAGACATGATCCCCTCTCTGGAAGTCTGAGACATGTGTGAAAATTTTCTAAGTCCAGAAAAAAAAAATTTTTAAACTTTTTTTCAAATTTCCCCCCAAGGGATATATATTTTACCCACACATTTGGAGCCCTCCTGGGATGCCCTCTAACATACTATAACCTCATTTAGCGGAGATTTTCACAAAAAAGTGAAATTTTCAAAAAGTCAGAAATTTTGCAAAAAACGACTAAGTATGAAGGACTCATCGGGTGAATCGCTCTGGAACTGAAATCAGATGCGCGCACTAACATGCTCCCCTCTCTGGAAGTCTGAGACATGTGTGAAAATTTTCTAAGTCCAGAAAAAAAATAATTTTTAACTTTTTTTCAAATTTCCCCACAAGGGATATATATTTTACCCACATATGTGGAGCCCTCCTGGGATGCCCTCTAACACACTATAACCTCATTTAGCAGAGATTTTCACAAAAAAGTGAAATTTTCAAAAAGTGAAAATTTTTCCAAAAAACGACTAAGTATGAAGGACTCATCGGGTGAAACGCTCTGGAACTGAAATCGGATGCGCTTACAGAAATGATCCCCTCTCTGGAAGTCTGAGACATGTGTGAAAATTTTCTAAGTCCAGAAAAAAAAATTTTTCAACTTTTTTTCAAATTTCCCCCCAAGGGATATATATTTTACCCACACATTTGGAGCCCTCCTGGGATGCCCTCTAACATACTATAACCTCATTTAGCGTAGATTTTCACAAAAAAGTGAAATTTTCAAAAAGTCAGAAATTTTGCAAGAAACGACTAAGTATGAAGGACTCATCGGGTGAAACACTCTGGAACTGAAATCGAATGCGCTTACAGACATGCTCCCCTCTCTGGAAGTCTGACACATGTGTGAAAATTTTCTAAGTCCAGAAAAGAAAATTTTTTCAACTTTTTTTCAAATTTCCCCCCAAGGGATATATATTTTACCCACACATTTGGAGCCCTCCTGGGATGCCCTCTAACATACTATAACCTCATTTAGCGGAGATTTTCACAAAAAAGTGAAATTTTCAAAAAGTCAGAAATTTTGCATAAAACGACTAAGTATGAAGGACTCATCGGGTGAATCGCTCTGGAACTGAAATCAGATGCACGCACTAACATGCTCCCCTCTCTGGAAGTCTGAGACATGTGTGAACATTTTCTAAGTCCAGAAAAAAAAAATTTTTCAACTTTTTTTCAAATTTCCCCCAAGGGATATTTATTTTACCCACACATTTGGAGCCCTCCTGGGATGCCCTCTAACATACTATAACCTCATTTAGCGGAGATTTTCACAAAAAAGTGAAATTTTCAAAAAGTCAGAAATTTTGCAAAAAATGACTAAGTATGAAGGACTCATCGGGTGAATCGCTCTGGAACTCAAATCGGATGCGCTTACAGACATGCTCCCCTCTCTGGAAGTCTGAGACATGTGTGAAAATTTTCTAAGTCCAGAAAAAAAAAATTATTCAACTTTTTTTCAAATTTCCCCAAAGGGATATATATTTTACCCACACATTTGGAGCCCTCCTGGGATGCCCTCTAACATACTATAACCTCATTTAGCAGAGATTTTCACAAAAAAGTGAAATTTTCAAAAAGTCAGAAATTTTGCAAGAAACGACTAAGTATGAAGGACTCATCGGGTGAAACACTCTGGAACTGAAATCGAATGCGCTTACAGACATGCTCCCCTCTCTGGAAGTCTGACACATGTGTGAAAATTTTCTAAGTCCAGAAAAGAAAATTTTTTCAACTTTTTTTCAAATTTCCCCCCAAGGGATATATATTTTACCCACACATTTGGAGCCCTCCTGGGATGCCCTCTAACATACTATAACCTCATTTAGCGGAGATTTTCACAAAAAAGTGAAATTTTCAAAAAGTCAGAAATTTTGCAAAAAACGACTAAGTATGAAGGACTCATCGGGTGAATCGCTCTGGAACTGAAATCAGATGCACGCACTAACATGCTCCCCTCTCTGGAAGTCTGAGACATGTGTGAAAATTTTCTAAGTCCAGAAAAAAAAAATTTTTCAACTTTTTTTCAAATTTCCCCCAAGGGATATTTATTTTACCCACACATTTGGAGCCCTCCTGGGATGCCCTCTAACATACTATAACCTCATTTAGCGGAGATTTTCACAAAAAAGTGAAATTTTCAAAAAGTCAGAAATTTTGCAAAAAACGACTAAGTATGAAGGACTCATCGGGTGAATCGCTCTGGAACTCAAATCGGATGCGCTTACAGACATGCTCCCCTCTCTGGAAGTCTGAGACATGTGTGAAAATTTTCTAAGTCCAGAAAAAAAAAATTTTAAAACTTTTTTTCAAATTTCCCCCCAAGGGATATATATTTTACCCACACATTTGGAGCCCTCCTGGGATGCCCTCTAACATACTATAACCTCATTTAGCGGAGATTTTCACGCAAAAGTGAAATTTTCAAAAGGTCAGAAATTTTGCAAAAAACGACTAAGTATGAAGGACTCATCGGGTGAATCGCTCTGGAACTGAAATCAGATGCGCGCACTAACATGCTCCCCTCTCTGGAAGTCTGAGACATGTGTGAAAATTTTCTAAGTCCAGAAAAAAAAAATTTTTCAACTTTTTTTCAAATTTCCCCCAAGGGATATTTATTTTACCCACACATTTGGAGCCCTCCTGGGATGCCCTCTAACATACTATAACCTCATTTAGCGGAGATTTTCACAAAAAAGTGAAATTTTCAAAAAGTCAGAAATTTTGCAAAAAACGACTAAGTATGAAGGACTCATCGGGTGAATCGCTCTGGAACTCAAATCGGATGCGCTTACAGACATGCTCCCCTCTCTAGAAGTCTGAGACATGTGTGAAAATTTTCTAAGTCCAGAAAAAAAAAATTTTTAAACTTTTTTTCAAATTTCCCCCCAAGGGATATATATTTTACCCACACATTTGGAGCCCTCCTGGGATGCCCTCTAACATACTATAACCTCATTTAGCGGAGATTTTCACAAAAAAGTGAAATTTTCAAAAAGTCAGAAATTTTGCAAAAAACGACTAAGTATGAAGGACTCATCGGGTGAATCGCTCTGGAACTCAAATCGGATGCGCTTACAGACATGCTCCCCTCTCTAGAAGTCTGAGACATGTGTGAAAATTTTCTAAGTCCAGAAAAAAAAAATTTTTAAACTTTTTTTCAAATTTCCCCCCAAGGGATATATATTTTACCCACACATTTGGAGCCCTCCTGGGATGCCCTCTAACATACTATAACCTCATTTAGCGGAGATTTTCACAAAAAAGTGAAATTTTCAAAAAGTCAGAAATTTTGCAAAAAACGACTAAGTATGAAGGACTCATCGGGTGAATCGCTCTGGAACTCAAATCGGATGCGCTTACAGACATGCTCCCCTCTCTAGAAGTCTGAGACATGTGTGAAAATTTTCTAAGTCCAGAAAAAAAAAATTTTTAAACTTTTTTTCAAATTTCCCCCCAAGGGATATATATTTTACCCACACATTTGGAGCCCTCCTGGGATGCCCTCTAACATACTATAACCTCATTTAGCGGAGATTTTCACAAAAAAGTGAAATTTTCAAAAAGTCAGAAATTTTGCAAAAAACGACTAAGTATGAAGGACTCATCGGGTGAATCGCTCTGGAACTGAAATCAGATGCGCGCACTAACATGCTCCCCTCTCTGGAAGTCTGAGACATGTGTGAAAATTTTCCAAGTCCAGAAAAAAAATAATTTTTAACTTTTTTTCAAATTTCCCCACAAGGGATATATATTTTACCCACACATGTGGAGCCCTCCTGGGATGCCCTCTAACATACTATAACCTCATTTAGCAGAGATTTTCACAAAAAAGTGAAATTTTCAAAAAGTGAAAATTTTTCCAAAAAACGACTAAGTATGAAGGACTCATCGGGTGAAACGCTCTGGAACTGAAATCGGATGCGCTTACAGACATGAACCCCTCTCTGGAAGTCTGAGACATGTGTGAAAATTTTCTAAGTCCAGAAAAAAAAAATTTTTAAACTTTTTTTCAAATTTCCCCCCAAGGGATATATATTTTACCCACACATTTGGAGCCCTCCTGGGATGCCCTCTAACATACTATAACCTCATTTAGCGGAGATTTTCACAAAAAAGTGAAATTTTCAAAAAGTCAGAAATTTTGCAAAAAACGACTAAGTATGAAGGACTCATCGGGTGAATCGCTCTGGAACTGAAATCAGATGCGCGCACTAACATGCTCCCCTCTCTGGAAGTCTGAGACATGTGTGAAAATTTTCTAAGTCCAGAAAAAAAATAATTTTTAACTTTTTTTCAAATTTCCCCACAAGGGATATATATTTTACCCACATATGTGGAGCCCTCCTGGGATGCCCTCTAACACACTATAACCTCATTTAGCAGAGATTTTCACAAAAAAGTGAAATTTTCAAAAAGTGAAAATTTTTCCAAAAAACGACTAAGTATGAAGGACTCATCGGGTGAATCGCTCTGGAACTGAAATCAGATGCACGCACTAACATGCTCCCCTCTCTGGAAGTCTGAGACATGTGTGAACATTTTCTAAGTCCAGAAAAAAAAAATTTTTCAACTTTTTTTCAAATTTCCCCCAAGGGATATTTATTTTACCCACACATTTGGAGCCCTCCTGGGATGCCCTCTAACATACTATAACCTCATTTAGCGGAGATTTTCACAAAAAAGTGAAATTTTCAAAAAGTCAGAAATTTTGCAAAAAACGACTAAGTATGAAGGACTCATCGGGTGAATCGCTCTGGAACTCAAATCGGATGCGCTTACAGACATGCTCCCCTCTCTGGAAGTCTGAGACATGTGTGAAAATTTTCTAAGTCCAGAAAAAAAAAATTATTCAACTTTTTTTCAAATTTCCCCCAAGGGATATATATTTTACCCACACATTTGGAGCCCTCCTGGGATGCCCTCTAACATACTATAACCTCATTTAGCAGAGATTTTCACAAAAAAGTGAAATTTTCAAAAAGTCAGAAATTTTGCAAGAAACGACTAAGTATGAAGGACTCATCGGGTGAAACACTCTGGAACTGAAATCGAATGCGCTTACAGACATGCTCCCCTCTCTGGAAGTCTGACACATGTGTGAAAATTTTCTAAGTCCAGAAAAGAAAATTTTTTCAACTTTTTTTCAAATTTCCCCCCAAGGGATATATATTTTACCCACACATTTGGAGCCCTCCTGGGATGCCCTCTAACATACTATAACCTCATTTAGCGGAGATTTTCACAAAAAAGTGAAATTTTCAAAAAGTCAGAAATTTTGCAAAAAACGACTAAGTATGAAGGACTCATCGGGTGAATCGCTCTGGAACTGAAATCAGATGCACGCACTAACATGCTCCCCTCTCTGGAAGTCTGAGACATGTGTGAAAATTTTCTAAGTCCAGAAAAAAAATAATTTTTAACTTTTTTTCAAATTTCCCCACAAGGGATATATATTTTACCCACATATGTGGAGCCCTCCTGGGATGCCCTCTAACACACTATAACCTCATTTAGCAGAGATTTTCACAAAAAAGTGAAATTTTCAAAAAGTGAAAATTTTTCCAAAAAACGACTAAGTATGAAGGACTCATCGGGTGAAACGCTCTGGAACTGAAATCGGATGCGCTTACAGACATGATCCCCTCTCTGGAAGTCTGAGACATGTGTGAAAATTTTCTAAGTCCAGAAAAAAAAATTTTTCAACTTTTTTTCAAATTTCCCCCCAAGGGATATATATTTTACCCACACATTTGGAGCCCTCCTGGGATGCCCTCTAACATACTATAACCTCATTTAGTGGAGATTTTCACAAAAAAGTGAAATTTTCAAAAAGTCAGAAATTTTGCAAAAAACGACTAAGTATGAAGGACTCATCGGGTGAATCGCTCTGGAACTGAAATCAGATGCACGCACTAACATGCTCCCCTCTCTGGAAGTCTGAGACATGTGTGAACATTTTCTAAGTCCAGAAAAAAAAAATTTTTCAACTTTTTTTCAAATTTCCCCCAAGGGATATTTATTTTACCCACACATTTGGAGCCCTCCTGGGATGCCCTCTAACATACTATAACCTCATTTAGCGGAGATTTTCACAAAAAAGTGAAATTTTCAAAAAGTCAGAAATTTTGCAAAAAACGACTAAGTATGAAGGACTCATCGGGTGAATCGCTCTGGAACTCAAATCGGATGCGCTTACAGACATGCTCCCCTCTCTGGAAGTCTGAGACATGTGTGAAAATTTTCTAAGTCCAGAAAAAAAAAATTATTCAACTTTTTTTCAAATTTCCCCCAAGGGATATATATTTTACCCACACATTTGGAGCCCTCCTGGGATGCCCTCTAACATACTATAACCTCATTTAGCAGAGATTTTCACAAAAAAGTGAAATTTTCAAAAAGTCAGAAATTTTGCAAGAAACGACTAAGTATGAAGGACTCATCGGGTGAAACACTCTGGAACTGAAATCGAATGCGCTTACAGACATGCTCCCCTCTCTGGAAGTCTGACACATGTGTGAAAATTTTCTAAGTCCAGAAAAGAAAATTTTTTCAACTTTTTTTCAAATTTCCCCCCAAGGGATATATATTTTACCCACACATTTGGAGCCCTCCTGGGATGCCCTCTAACATACTATAACCTCATTTAGCGGAGATTTTCACAAAAAAGTGAAATTTTCAAAAAGTCAGAAATTTTGCAAAAAACGACTAAGTATGAAGGACTCATCGGGTGAATCGCTCTGGAACTGAAATCAGATGCACGCACTAACATGCTCCCCTCTCTGGAAGTCTGAGACATGTGTGAAAATTTTCTAAGTCCAGAAAAAAAAAAATTTTCAACTTTTTTCAAATTTCCCCCAAGGGATATTTATTTTACCCACACATTTGGAGCCCTCCTGGGATGCCCTCTAACATACTATAACCTCATTTAGCGGAGATTTTCACAAAAAAGTGAAATTTTCAAAAAGTCAGAAATTTTGCAAAAAACGACTAAGTATGAAGGACTCATCGGGTGAATCGCTCTGGAACTCAAATCGGATGCGCTTACAGACATGCTCCCCTCTCTGGAAGTCTGAGACATGTGTGAAAATTTTCTAAGTCCAGAAAAAAAAAATTTTAAAACTTTTTTTCAAATTTCCCCCCAAGGGATATATATTTTACCCACACATTTGGAGCCCTCCTGGGATGCCCTCTAACATACTATAACCTCATTTAGCGGAGATTTTCACAAAAAAGTGAAATTTTCAAAAAGTCAGAAATTTTGCAAAAAACGACTAAGTATGAATGACTCATCGGGTGAATCGCTCTGGAACTGAAATCGGATGCGCTTACAGACATGCTCCCCTCTCTGGAAGTCTGACACATGTGTGAAAATTTTCTAAGTTCAGAAAAGAAAATTTTTTCAACTTTTTTTCAAATTTCCCCCCAAGGGATATATATTTTACCCACACATTTGGAGCCCTCCTGGGATGCCCTCTAACATACTATAACCTCATTTAGCGGAGATTTTCACAAAAAAGTGAAATTTTCAAAAAGTCAGAAATTTTGCAAAAAACGACTAAGTATGAAGGACTCATCGGGTGAATCGCTCTGGAACTGAAATCAGATGCGCGCACTAACATGCTCCCCTCTCTGGAAGTCTGAGACATGTGTGAAAATTTTCTAAGTCCAGAAAAAAAATAATTTTTAACTTTTTTTCAAATTTCCCCACAAGGGATATATATTTTACCCACACATGTGGAGCCCTCCTGGGATGCCCTCTAACATACTATAACCTCATTTAGCAGAGATTTTCACAAAAAAGTGAAATTTTCAAAAAGTGAAAATTTTTCCAAAAAACGACTAAGTATGAAGGACTCATCGGGTGAAACGCTCTGGAACTGAAATCGGATGCGCTTACAGACATGAACCCCTCTCTGGAAGTCTGAGACATGTGTGAAAATTTTCTAAGTCCAGAAAAAAAAAATTTTTAAACTTTTTTTCAAATTTCCCCCCAAGGGATATATATTTTACCCACACATTTGGAGCCCTCCTGGGATGCCCTCTAACATACTATAACCTCATTTAGCGGAGATTTTCACAAAAAAGTGAAATTTTCAAAAAGTCAGAAATTTTGCAAAAAACGACTAAGTATGAAGGACTCATCGGGTGAATCGCTCTGGAACTGAAATCAGATGCGCGCACTAACATGCTCCCCTCTCTGGAAGTCTGAGACATGTGTGAAAATTTTCTAAGTCCAGAAAAAAAATAATTTTTAACTTTTTTTCAAATTTCCCCACAAGGGATATATATTTTACCCACATATGTGGAGCCCTCCTGGGATGCCCTCTAACACACTATAACCTCATTTAGCAGAGATTTTCACAAAAAAGTGAAATTTTCAAAAAGTGAAAATTTTTCCAAAAAACGACTAAGTATGAAGGACTCATCGGGTGAATCGCTCTGGAACTGAAATCAGATGCACGCACTAACATGCTCCCCTCTCTGGAAGTCTGAGACATGTGTGAACATTTTCTAAGTCCAGAAAAAAAAAATTTTTCAACTTTTTTTCAAATTTCCCCCAAGGGATATTTATTTTACCCACACATTTGGAGCCCTCCTGGGATGCCCTCTAACATACTATAACCTCATTTAGCGGAGATTTTCACAAAAAAGTGAAATTTTCAAAAAGTCAGAAATTTTGCAAAAAACGACTAAGTATGAAGGACTCATCGGGTGAATCGCTCTGGAACTCAAATCGGATGCGCTTACAGACATGCTCCCCTCTCTGGAAGTCTGAGACATGTGTGAAAATTTTCTAAGTCCAGAAAAAAAAAATTATTCAACTTTTTTTCAAATTTCCCCCAAGGGATATATATTTTACCCACACATTTGGAGCCCTCCTGGGATGCCCTCTAACATACTATAACCTCATTTAGCAGAGATTTTCACAAAAAAGTGAAATTTTCAAAAAGTCAGAAATTTTGCAAGAAACGACTAAGTATGAAGGACTCATCGGGTGAAACACTCTGGAACTGAAATCGAATGCGCTTACAGACATGCTCCCCTCTCTGGAAGTCTGACACATGTGTGAAAATTTTCTAAGTCCAGAAAAGAAAATTTTTTCAACTTTTTTTCAAATTTCCCCCCAAGGGATATATATTTTACCCACACATTTGGAGCCCTCCTGGGATGCCCTCTAACATACTATAACCTCATTTAGCGGAGATTTTCACAAAAAAGTGAAATTTTCAAAAAGTCAGAAATTTTGCAAAAAACGACTAAGTATGAAGGACTCATCGGGTGAATCGCTCTGGAACTGAAATCAGATGCACGCACTAACATGCTCCCCTCTCTGGAAGTCTGAGACATGTGTGAAAATTTTCTAAGTCCAGAAAAAAAATAATTTTTAACTTTTTTTCAAATTTCCCCACAAGGGATATATATTTTACCCACATATGTGGAGCCCTCCTGGGATGCCCTCTAACACACTATAACCTCATTTAGCAGAGATTTTCACAAAAAAGTGAAATTTTCAAAAAGTGAAAATTTTTCCAAAAAACGACTAAGTATGAAGGACTCATCGGGTGAAACGCTCTGGAACTGAAATCGGATGCGCTTACAGACATGATCCCCTCTCTGGAAGTCTGAGACATGTGTGAAAATTTTCTAAGTCCAGAAAAAAAAATTTTTCAACTTTTTTTCAAATTTCCCCCCAAGGGATATATATTTTACCCACACATTTGGAGCCCTCCTGGGATGCCCTCTAACATACTATAACCTCATTTAGCGGAGATTTTCACAAAAAAGTGAAATTTTCAAAAAGTCAGAAATTTTGCAAGAAACGACTAAGTATGAAGGACTCATCGGGTGAAACACTCTGGAACTGAAATCGAATGCGCTTACAGACATGCTCCCCTCTCTGGAAGTCTGACACATGTGTGAAAATTTTCTAAGTCCAGAAAAGAAAATTTTTTCAACTTTTTTTCAAATTTCCCCCCAAGGGATATATATTTTACCCACACATTTGGAGCCCTCCTGGGATGCCCTCTAACATACTATAACCTCATTTAGCGGAGATTTTCACAAAAAAGTGAAATTTTCAAAAAGTCAGAAATTTTGCAAAAAACGACTAAGTATGAAGGACTCATCGGGTGAATCGCTCTGGAACTGAAATCAGATGCACGCACTAACATGCTCCCCTCTCTGGAAGTCTGAGACATGTGTGAACATTTTCTAAGTCCAGAAAAAAAAAATTTTTCAACTTTTTTTCAAATTTCCCCCAAGGGATATTTATTTTACCCACACATTTGGAGCCCTCCTGGGATGCCCTCTAACATACTATAACCTCATTTAGCGGAGATTTTCACAAAAAAGTGAAATTTTCAAAAAGTCAGAAATTTTGCAAAAAACGACTAAGTAAGAAGGACTCATCGGGTGAATCGCTCTGGAACTCAAATCGGATGCGCTTACAGACATGCTCCCCTCTCTGGAAGTCTGAGACATGTGTGAAAATTTTCTAAGTCCAGAAAAAAAAAATTATTCAACTTTTTTTCAAATTTCCCCCAAGGGATATATATTTTACCCACACATTTGGAGCCCTCCTGGGATGCCCTCTAACATACTATAACCTCATTTAGCAGAGATTTTCACAAAAAAGTGAAATTTTCAAAAAGTCAGAAATTTTGCAAGAAACGACTAAGTATGAAGGACTCATCGGGTGAAACACTCTGGAACTGAAATCGAATGCGCTTACAGACATGCTCCCCTCTCTGGAAGTCTGACACATGTGTGAAAATTTTCTAAGTCCAGAAAAGAAAATTTTTTCAACTTTTTTTCAAATTTCCCCCCAAGGGATATATATTTTACCCACACATTTGGAGCCCTCCTGGGATGCCCTCTAACATACTATAACCTCATTTAGCGGAGATTTTCACAAAAAAGTGAAATTTTCAAAAAGTCAGAAATTTTGCAAAAAACGACTAAGTATGAAGGACTCATCGGGTGAATCGCTCTGGAACTGAAATCAGATGCACGCACTAACATGCTCCCCTCTCTGGAAGTCTGAGACATGTGTGAAAATTTTCTAAGTCCAGAAAAAAAAAAATTTTCAACTTTTTTCAAATTTCCCCCAAGGGATATTTATTTTACCCACACATTTGGAGCCCTCCTGGGATGCCCTCTAACATACTATAACCTCATTTAGCGGAGATTTTCACAAAAAAGTGAAATTTTCAAAAAGTCAGAAATTTTGCAAAAAACGACTAAGTATGAAGGACTCATCGGGTGAATCGCTCTGGAACTCAAATCGGATGCGCTTACAGACATGCTCCCCTCTCTGGAAGTCTGAGACATGTGTGAAAATTTTCTAAGTCCAGAAAAAAAAAATTTTAAAACTTTTTTTCAAATTTCCCCCCAAGGGATATATATTTTACCCACACATTTGGAGCCCTCCTGGGATGCCCTCTAACATACTATAACCTCATTTAGCGGAGATTTTCACAAAAAAGTGAAATTTTCAAAAAGTCAGAAATTTTGCAAAAAACGACTAAGTATGAATGACTCATCGGGTGAATCGCTCTGGAACTGAAATCGGATGCGCTTACAGACATGCTCCCCTCTCTGGAAGTCTGACACATGTGTGAAAATTTTCTAAGTTCAGAAAAGAAAATTTTTTCAACTTTTTTTCAAATTTCCCCCCAAGGGATATATATTTTACCCACACATTTGGAGCCCTCCTGGGATGCCCTCTAACATACTATAACCTCATTTAGCGGAGATTTTCACGCAAAAGTGAAATTTTCAAAAGGTCAGAAATTTTGCAAAAAACGACTAAGTATGAAGGACTCATTGGGTGCATCGCTCTGGAACTGAAATCGGATGTGGGCACTGACATGCTCCCCTCTCTGGAAGTCTGAGACATGTGTGAAAATATTCTAAGTCCAGAAAAAAAAACATTTTTCAACTTTTTTCCAAATTTCCCCACAAGGGATATATATTTTACCCACACATTTGGAGCCCTCCTGGGATGCCCTCTAACATACTATAACCTCATTTAGCGGAGATTTTCACAAAAAAGTGAAATTTTCAAAAAATCAGAAATTTTGCAAAAACCGACTAAGTATGAAGGACTCATCGGGTGAATCGCTCTGGAACTGAAATCGGATGCGCGCACTGACATGCTCCCCTCTCTGGAAGTCTGAGACATGTGTGAAAATTTTCTAAGTCCAGAAAAAAAAATTTTTCAACTTTTTTTCAAATTTCCCAACAAGGGATATATATTTTACCCACACATTTGGAGCCCTCCTGGGATTCCCTCTAACATACTATAACCTCATTTAGCGGAGATTTTCATAAAAAAGTGAAATTTTCAAAAAGTCAGAAATTTTGCAAAAAACAACTAAGTATGAAGGACTCATCGGGTGAATCGCTCTGGAACTGAAATCGGATGCGCACACTGACATGCTCCCCTCTCTGGAAGTCTGAGACATGTGTGAAAATTTTCTAAGTCCAGAAAAAAAAATTTTTTCAACTTTTTTTCAAATTTCCCGACAAGGGATATATATTTTACCCACACATTTGGAGCCCTCCTGGGATGCCCTCTAACATACTATAACCTCATTTAGCGGAGATTTTCACAAAAAAGTGAAATTTTAAAAAAGTGGAAATTTTTCCAAAAAACGACTAAGTATGAAGGACTCATCGGGTGAATCGCTCTGGAACTGAAATTGGATGCGCGCACTGACATGCTCCCCTCTCTGGAAGTCTGAGACATGTGTGAAAATTTTCTAAGTCCAGAAAAAAAAAATTTTTCAACTTTTTTTCAAATTTCCCGCCAAGGGATATATATTTTACCCACAAATTTGGAGCCCTCCTGGGATGCCCTCTAACATACTATAACCTCCTTTAGCGGAGATTTTCACAAAAAAGTGAAATTTTCAAAAAGTGAAAATTTTTCCAAAAAACGATTAAGTATGAAGGACTCATCGGGTGAAACGCTCTGGAACTGAAATCGGATGCGCTTACAGACATGCTCCCCTCTATGGAAGTCTGAGACATGTGTGAAAATTTTCTAAGTCCAGAAAAAAAAATTTTTCAACTTTTTTTCAAATTTCCCAACAAGGGATATATATTTTACCCACACATTTGGAGCCCTCCTGGGATGCCCTCTAACATACTATAACCTCATTTAGCGGAGATTTTCACGCAAAAGTGAAATTTTCAAAAGGTCAGAAATTTTGCAAAAAACGACTAAGTATGAAGGACTCATTGGGTGCATCGCTCTGGAACTGAAATCGGATGTGGGCACTGACATGCTCCCCTCTCTGGAAGTCTGAGACATGTGTGAAAATATTCTAAGTCCAGAAAAAAAAACATTTTTCAACTTTTTTTCAAATTTCCCCACAAGGGATATATATTTTACCCACACATTTGGAGCCCTCCTGGGATGCCCTCTAACATACTATAACCTCATTTAGCGGAGATTTTCACAAAAAAATGAAATTTTCAAAAAGTCAGAAATTTTGCAAAAAACGACTAAGTATGAAGGACTCATCGGGTGAATCGCTCTGGAACTGAAATCAGATGCACGCACTAACATGCTCCACTCTCTGGAAGTCTGAGACATGTGTGAAAATTTTCTAAGTCCAGAAAAAAAAAATTTTTCAACTTTTTTTCAAATTTCCCCCAAGGGATATTTATTTTACCCACACATTTGGAGCCCTCCTGGGATGCCCTCTAACATACTATAACCTCATTTAGCGGAGATTTTCACAAAAAAGTGAAATTTTCAAAAAGTCAGAAATTTTGCAAAAAACGACTAAGTATGAAGGACTCATCGGGTGAATCGCTCTGGAACTCAAATCGGATGCGCTTACAGACATGCTCCCCTCTCTAGAAGTCTGAGACATGTGTGAAAATTTTCTAAGTCCAGAAAAAAAAATTTTTTAAACTTTTTTTCAAATTTCCCCCCAAGGGATATATATTTTACCCACACATTTGGAGCCCTCCTGGGATGCCCTCTAACATACTATAACCTCATTTAGCGGAGATTTTCACAAAAAAGTGAAATTTTCAAAAAGTCAGAAATTTTGCAAAAAACGACTAAGTATGAAGGACTCATCGGGTGAATCGCTCTGGAACTGAAATCAGATGCGCGCACTAACATGCTCCCCTCTCTGGAAGTCTGAGACATGTGTGAAAATTTTCTAAGTCCAGAAAAAAAATAATTTTTAACTTTTTTTCAAATTTCCCCACAAGGGATATATATTTTACCCACACATGTGGAGACCTCCTGGGATGCCCTCTAACATACTATAACCTCATTTAGCAGAGATTTTCACAAAAAAGTGAAATTTTCAAAAAGTGAAAATTTTTCCAAAAAACGACTAAGTATGAAGGACTCATCGGGTGAAACGCTCTGGAACTGAAATCGGATGCGCTTACAGACATGATCCCCTCTCTGGAAGTCTGAGACATGTGTGAAAATTTTCTAAGTCCAGAAAAAAAAAAATTTTAAACTTTTTTTCAAATTTCCCCCCAAGGGATATATATTTTACCTACACATTTGGAGCCCTCCTGGGATGCCCTCTAACATACTATAACCTCATTTAGCGGAGATTTTCACAAAAAAGTGAAATTTTCAAAAAGTCAGAAATTTTGCAAAAAACGACTAAGTATGAAGGACTCATCGGGTGAATCGCTCTGGAACTGAAATCAGATGCGCGCACTAACATGCTCCCCTCTCTGGAAGTCTGAGACATGTGTGAAAATTTTCTAAGTCCAGAAAAAAAATAATTTTTAACTTTTTTTCAAATTTCCCCACAAGGGATATATATTTTACCCACACATGTGGAGCCCTCCTGGGATGCCCTCTAACATACTATAACCTCATTTAGCAGAGATTTTAACAAAAAAGTGAAATTTTCAAAAAGTCAGAAATTTTGCAAAAAACGACTAAGTATGAAGGACTCATCGGGTGAATCGCTCTGGAACTCAAATCGGATGCGCTTACAGACATGCTCCCCTCTCTGGAAGTCTGAGACATGTGTGAAAATTTTCTAAGTCCAGAAAAAAAAAAATTTAAAACTTTTTTTCAAATTTCCCCCCAAGGGATATATATTTTACCCACACATTTGGAGCCCTCCTGGGATGCCCTCTAACATACTATAACCTCATTTAGCGGAGATTTTCACAAAAAAGTGAAATTTTCAAAAAGTCAGAAATTTTGCAAGAAACGACTAAGTATGAAGGACTCATCGGGTGAAACACTCTGGAACTGAAATCGAATGCGCTTACAGACATGCTCCCCTCTCTGGAAGTCTGACACATGTGTGAAAATTTTCTAAGTCCAGAAAAGAAATTTTTTCAACTTTTTTTCAAATTTCCCCCCAAGGGATATATATTTTACCCACACATTTGGAGCCCTCCTGGGATGCCCTCTAACATACTATAACCTCATTTAGCGGAGATTTTCACAAAAAAGTGAAATTTTCAAAAAGTCAGAAATTTTGCAAAAAACGACTAAGTATGAAGGACTCATCGGGTGAATCGCTCTGGAACTCAAATCGGATGCGCTTACAGACATGCTCCCCTCTCTGGAAGTCTGAGACATGTGTGAAAATTTTCTAAGTCCAGAAAAAAAAAATTTTAAAACTTTTTTTCAAATTTCCCCCCAAGGGATATATATTTTACCCACACATTTGGAGCCCTCCTGGAATGCCCTCTAACATACTATAACCTCATTTAGCGGAGATTTTCACAAAAAAGTGAAATATTCAAAAAGTCAGAAATTTTGCAAAAAACGACTAAGTATGAAGGACTCATCGGGTGAATCGCTCTGGAACTGAAATCAGATGCACGCACTAACATGCTCCCCTCTCTGGAAGTCTGAGACATGTGTGAAAATTTTCTAAGTCCAGAAAAAAAAAAATTTTCAACTTTTTTTCAAATTTCCCCCAAGGGATATTTATTTTACCCACACATTTGGAGCCCTCCTGGGATGCCCTCTAACATACTATAACCTCATTTAGCAGAGAGTTTCACAAAAAAGTGAAATTTTCAAAAAGTGAAAATTTTTCCAAAAAACGACTAAGTATGAAGGACTCATCGGGTGAATCGCTCTGGAACTGAAATCGGATGTGCGCACTGACATGCTCCACTCTCTGGAAGTCTGAGACATGTGTGAAAATTTTCTAAGTCCAGAAAAAAAAAATTTTTCAACTTTTTTTCAAATTTCCCCCAAGGGATATTTATTTTACCCACACATTTGGAGCCCTCCTGGGATGCCCTCTAACATACTATAACCTCATTTAGCGGAGATTTTCACAAAAAAGTGAAATTTTCAAAAAGTCAGAAATTTTGCAAAAAACGACTAAGTATGAAGAACTCATCGGGTGAATCGCTCTGGAACTCAAATCGGATGCGCTTACAGACATGCTCCCCTCTCTAGAAGTCTGAGACATGTGTGAAAATTTTCTAAGTCCAGAAAAAAAAATTTTTTAAACTTTTTTTCAAATTTCCCCCCAAGGGATATATATTTTACCCACACATTTGGAGCCCTCCTGGGATGCCCTCTAACATACTATAACCTCATTTAGCGGAGATTTTCACAAAAAAGTGAAATTTTCAAAAAGTCAGAAATTTTGCAAAAAACGACTAAGTATGAAGGACTCATCGGGTGAATCGCTCTGGAACTGAAATCAGATGCGCGCACTAACATGCTCCCCTCTCTGGAAGTCTGAGACATGTGTGAAAATTTTCTAAGTCCAGAAAAAAAATAATTTTTAACTTTTTTTCAAATTTCCCCACAAGGGATATATATTTTACCCACACATGTGGAGCCCTCCTGGGATGCCCTCTAACATACTATAACCTCATTTAGCAGAGATTTTCACAAAAAAGTGAAATTTTCAAAAAGTGAAAATTTTTCCAAAAAACGACTAAGTATGAAGGACTCATCGGGTGAAACGCTCTGGAACTGAAATCGGATGCGCTTACAGACATGATCCCCTCTCTGGAAGTCTGAGACATGTGTGAAAATTTTCTAAGTCCAGAAAAAAAAAAATTTTAAACTTTTTTTCAAATTTCCCCCCAAGGGATATATATTTTACCTACACATTTGGAGCCCTCCTGGGATGCCCTCTAACATACTATAACCTCATTTAGCGGAGATTTTCACAAAAAAGTGAAATTTTCAAAAAGTCAGAAATTTTGCAAAAAACGACTAAGTATGAAGGACTCATCGGGTGAATCGCTCTGGAACTGAAATCAGATGCACGCACTAACATGCTCCCCTCTCTGGAAGTCTGAGACATGTGTGAAAATTTTCTAAGTCCAGAAAAAAAATAATTTTTAACTTTTTTTCAAATTTCCCCACAAGGGATATATATTTTACCCACACATGTGGAGCCCTCCTGGGATGCCCTCTAACATACTATAACCTCATTTAGCAGAGATTTTCACAAAAAAGTGAAATTTTCAAAAAGTGAAAATTTTTTCAAAAAACGACTAAGTATGAAGGACTCATCGGGTGAAACGCTCTGGAACTGAAATCGGATGCGCTTACAGACATGATCCCCTCTCTGGAAGTCTGAGACATGTGTGAAAATTTTCTAAGTCCAGAAAAAAAAATTTTTCAACTTTTTTTCAAATTTCCCCCCAAGGGATATATATTTTACCCACACATTTGGAGCCCTCCTGGGATGCCCTCTAACATACTATAACCTCATTTAGCGGAGATTTTCACAAAAAAGTGAAATTTTCAAAAAGTCAGAAATTTTGCAAAAAACGACTAAGTATGAAGGACTCATCGGGTGAATCGCTCTGGAACTGAAATCGGATGCGCGCACTGACATGCTCCCCTCTCTGGAAGTCTGAGACATGTGTGAAAATTTTCTAAGTCCAGAAAAAAAAAATTTTAAAACTTTTTTTCAAATTTCCCCCCAAGGGATATATATTTTACCCTCACATTTAGAGCCCTCCTGGGATGCCCTCTAACATACTATAACCTCATTTAGCGGAGATTTTCACAAAAAAGTGAAATTTTCAAAAAGTCAGAAATTTTGCAAAAAACGACCAAGTATGAAGGACTCATCGGGTGAATCGCTCTGGAACTGAAATCAGAAGCGCGCACTAACATGCTCCCCTCTCTGGAAGTCTGAGACATGTGTGAAAATTTTCTAAGTCCAGAAAAAAAAAATTATTCAACTTTTTTTCAAATTTCCCCCAAGGGATATTTATTTTACCCACACATTTGGAGCCCTCCTGGGATGCCCTCTAACATACTATAACCTCATTTAGCGGAGATTTTCACAAAAAAGTGAAATTTTCAAAAAGTCAGAAATTTTGCAAAAAACGACTAAGTATGAAGGACTCATCGGGTGAATCGCTCTGGAACTCAAATCGGATGCGCTTACAGACATGCTCCCCTCTCTGGAAGTCTGAGACATGTGTGAAAATTTTCTAAGTCCAGAAAAAAAAAATTTTAAAACTTTTTTTCAAATTTCCCCCCAAGGGATATATATTTTACCCACACATTTGGAGCCCTCCTGGGATGCCCTCTAACATACTATAACCTCATTTAGCGGAGATTTTCACAAAAAAGTGAAATTTTCAAAAAGTCAGAAATTTTGCAAGAAACGACTAAGTATGAAGGACTCATCGGGTGAAACACTCTGGAACTGAAATCGAATGCGCTTACAGACATGCTCCCCTCTCTGGAAGTCTGACACATGTGTGAAAATTTTCTAAGTCCAGAAAAGAAATTTTTTCAACTTTTTTTCAAATTTCCCCCCAAGGGATATATATTTTACCCACACATTTGGAGCCCTCCTGGGATGCCCTCTAACATACTATAACCTCATTTAGCGGAGATTTTCACAAAAAAGTGAAATTTTCAAAAAGTCAGAAATTTTGCAAAAAACGACTAAGTATGAAGGACTCATCGGGTGAATCGCTCTGGAACTCAAATCGGATGCGCTTACAGACATGCTCCCCTCTCTGGAAGTCTGAGACATGTGTGAAAATTTTCTAAGTCCAGAAAAAAAAAATTTTAAAACTTTTTTTCAAATTTCCCCCCAAGGGATATATATTTTACCCACACATTTGGAGCCCTCCTGGGATGCCCTCTAACATACTATAACCTCATTTAGCGGAGATTTTCACAAAAAAGTGAAATATTCAAAAAGTCAGAAATTTTGCAAAAAACGACTAAGTATGAAGGACTCATCGGGTGAATCGCTCTGGAACTGAAATCAGATGCACGCACTAACATGCTCCCCTCTCTGGAAGTCTGAGACATGTGTGAAAATTTTCTAAGTCCAGAAAAAAAAAATTTTTCAACTTTTTTTCAAATTTCCCCCAAGGGATATTTATTTTACCCACACATTTGGAGCCCTCCTGGGATGCCCTCTAACATACTATAACCTCATTTAGCAGAGAGTTTCACAAAAAAGTGAAATTTTTAAAAAGTGAAAATTTTTCCAAAAAACGACTAAGTATGAAGGACTCATCGGGTGAATCGCTCTGGAACTGAAATCGGATGTGCGCACTGACATGCTCCACTCTCTGGAAGTCTGAGACATGTGTGAAAATTTTCTAAGTCCAGAAAAAAAAAATTTTTCAACTTTTTTTCAAATTTCCCCCAAGGGATATTTATTTTACCCACACATTTGGAGCCCTCCTGGGATGCCCTCTAACATACTATAACCTCATTTAGCGGAGATTTTCACAAAAAAGTGAAATTTTCAAAAAGTCAGAAATTTTGCAAAAAACGACTAAGTATGAAGAACTCATCGGGTGAATCGCTCTGGAACTCAAATCGGATGCGCTTACAGACATGCTCCCCTCTCTAGAAGTCTGAGACATGTGTGAAAATTTTCTAAGTCCAGAAAAAAAAATTTTTTAAACTTTTTTTCAAATTTCCCCCCAAGGGATATATATTTTACCCACACATTTGGAGCCCTCCTGGGATGCCCTCTAACATACTATAACCTCATTTAGCGGAGATTTTCACAAAAAAGTGAAATTTTCAAAAAGTCAGAAATTTTGCAAAAAACGACTAAGTATGAAGGACTCATCGGGTGAATCGCTCTGGAACTGAAATCAGATGCGCGCACTAACATGCTCCCCTCTCTGGAAGTCTGAGACATGTGTGAAAATTTTCTAAGTCCAGAAAAAAAATAATTTTTAACTTTTTTTCAAATTTCCCCACAAGGGATATATATTTTACCCACACATGTGGAGCCCTCCTGGGATGCCCTCTAACATACTATAACCTCATTTAGCAGAGATTTTCACAAAAAAGTGAAATTTTCAAAAAGTGAAAATTTTTCCAAAAAACGACTAAGTATGAAGGACTCATCGGGTGAAACGCTCTGGAACTGAAATCGGATGCGCTTACAGACATGATCCCCTCTCTGGAAGTCTGAGACATGTGTGAAAATTTTCTAAGTCCAGAAAAAAAAAAATTTTAAACTTTTTTTCAAATTTCCCCCCAAGGGATATATATTTTACCTACACATTTGGAGCCCTCCTGGGATGCCCTCTAACATACTATAACCTCATTTAGCGGAGATTTTCACAAAAAAGTGAAATTTTCAAAAAGTCAGAAATTTTGCAAAAAACGACTAAGTATGAAGGACTCATCGGGTGAATCGCTCTGGAACTGAAATCAGATGCGCGCACTAACATGCTCCCCTCTCTGGAAGTCTGAGACATGTGTGAAAATTTTCTAAGTCCAGAAAAAAAATAATTTTTAACTTTTTTTCAAATTTCCCCACAAGGGATATATATTTTACCCACACATGTGGAGCCCTCCTGGGATGCCCTCTAACATACTATAACCTCATTTAGCAGAGATTTTAACAAAAAAGTGAAATTTTCAAAAAGTGAAAATTTTTCCAAAAAACGACTAAGTATGAAGGACTCATCGGGTGAATCGCTCTGGAACTGAAATCAGATGCACGCACTAACATGCTCCCCTCTCTGGAAGTCTGAGACATGTGTGAAAATTTTCTAAGTCCAGAAAAAAAATAATTTTTAACTTTTTTTCAAATTTCCCCACAAGGGATATATATTTTACCCACACATGTGGAGCCCTCCTGGGATGCCCTCTAACATACTATAACCTCATTTAGCAGAGATTTTCACAAAAAAGTGAAATTTTCAAAAAGTGAAAATTTTTTCAAAAAACGACTAAGTATGAAGGACTCATCGGGTGAATCGCTCTGGAACTGAAATCAGATGCGCGCACTAACATGCTCCCCTCTCTGGAAGTCTGAGACATGTGTGAAAATTTTCTAAGTCCAGAAAAAAAAATTATTCAACTTTTTTTCAAATTTCCCCCAAGGGATATTTATTTTACCCACACATTTGGAGCCCTCCTGGGATGCCCTCTAACATACTATAACCTCATGTAGCGGAGATTTTCACAAAAAAGTGAAATTTTCAAAAAGTCAGAAATTTTGCAAAAAACGACTAAGTATGAAGGACTCATCGGGTGAATCGCTCTGGAACTGAAATCGGATGCGCGCACTGACATGCTCCCCTCTCTGGAAGTCTGAGACATGTGTGAAAATTTTCTAAGTCCAGAAAAAAAAAATTTTCAACTTTTTTTCAAATTTCCCCCCAAGGGATATATATTTTACCCACACATTTGGAGCCCTCCTGGGATGCCCTCTAACATACTATAACCTCATTTAGCGGAGATTTTCACAAAAAAGTGAAATTTTCAAAAAGTCAGAAATTTTGCAAGAAACGACTAAGTATGAAGGACTCATCGGGTGAAACACTCTGGAACTGAAATCGAATGCGCTTACAGACATGCTCCCCTCTCTGGAAGTCTGACACATGTGTGAAAATTTTCTAAGTCCAGAAAAGAAAATTTTTTCAACTTTTTTTCAAATTTCCCCCCAAGGGATATATATTTTACCCACACATTTGGAGCCCTCCTGGGATGCCCTCTAACATACTATAACCTCATTTAGCGGAGATTTTCACAAAAAAGTGAAATTTTCAAAAAGTCAGAAATTTTGCAAAAAACGACTAAGTATGAAGGACTCATCGGGTGAATCGCTCTGGAACTGAAATCAGATGCGCGCACTAACATGCTCCCCTCTCTGGAAGTCTGAGACATGTGTGAAAATTTTCTAAGTCCAGAAAAAAAAAATTATTCAACTTTTTTTCAAATTTCCCCCAAGGGATATTTATTTTACCCAAACATTTGGAGCCCTCCTGGGATGCCCTCTAACATACTATAACCTCATTTAGCGGAGATTTTCACAAAAAAGTGAAATTTTCAAAAAGTCAGAAATTTTGCAAAAAACGACTAAGTATGAAGGACTTATCGGGTGAATCGCTCTGGAACTGAAATCAGATGCACGCACTAACATGCTCCCCTCTCTGGAAGTCTGAGACATGTGTGAAAATTTTCTAAGTCCAGAAAAAAAAAATTTTAAAACTTTTTTTCAAATTTCCCCCCAAGGGATATATATTTTACCCACACATTTGGAGCCCTCCTGGGATGCCCTCTAACATACTATAACCTCATTTAGCGGAGATTTTCACAAAAAAGTGAAATTTTCAAAAAGTCAGAAATTTTGCAAAAAACGACTAAGTATGAAGGACTCATCGGGTGAATCGCTCTGGAACTGAAATCAGATGCGCGCACTAACATGCTCCCCTCTCTGGAAGTCTGAGACATGTGTGAAAATTTTCTAAGTCCAGAAGAAAAAAATTATTCAACTTTTTTTCAAATTTCCCCCAAGGGATATTTATTTTACCCAAACATTTGGAGCCCTCCTGGGATGCCCTCTAACATACTATAACCTCATTTAGCGGAGATTTTCACAAAAAAGTGAAATTTTCAAAAAGTCAGAAATTTTGCAAAAAACGACTAAGTATGAAGGACTCATTGGGTGAATCGCTCTGGAACTCAAATCGGATGCGCTTACAGACATGCTCCCCTCTCTGGAAGTCTGAGACATGTGTGAAAATTTTCTAAGTCCAGAAAAAAAAAATTTTAAAACTTTTTTTCAAATTTCCCCCCAAGGGATATATATTTTACCCACACATTTGGAGCCCTCCTGGGATGCCCTCTAACATACTATAACCTCATTTAGCGGAGATTTTCACAAAAAAGTGAAATTTTCAAAAAGTCAGAAATTTTGCAAAAAACGACTAAGTATGAAGGACTCATCGGGTGAATCGCTCTGGAACTGAAATCAGATGCGCGCACTAACATGCTCCCCTCTCTGGAAGTCTGAGACATGTGTGAAAATTTTCTAAGTCCAGAAGAAAAAAATTATTCAACTTTTTTTCAAATTTCCCCCAAGGGATATTTATTTTACCCAAACATTTGGAGCCCTCCTGGGATGCCCTCTAACATACTATAACCTCATTTAGCGGAGATTTTCACAAAAAAGTGAAATTTTCAAAAAGTCAGAAATTTTGCAAAAAACGACTAAGTATGAAGGACTCATTGGGTGAATCGCTCTGGAACTCAAATCGGATGCGCTTACAGACATGCTCCCCTCTCTGGAAGTCTGAGACATGTGTGAAAATTTTCTAAGTCCAGAAAAAAAAATTTTAAAACTTTTTTTCAAATTTCCCCCCAAGGGATATATATTTTACCCACACATTTGGAGCCCTCCTGGGATGCCCTCTAACATACTATAACCTCATTTAGCGGAGATTTTCACAAAAAAGTGAAATTTTCAAAAAGTCAGAAATTTTGCAAAAAACGACTAAGTATGAAGGACTCATCGGGTGAATCGCTCTGGAACTGAAATCAGATGCGCGCACTAACATGCTCCCCTCTCTGGAAGTCTGAGACATGTGTGAAAATTTTCTAAGTCCAGAAAAAAAAAATTATTCAACTTTTTTTCAAATTTCCCCCAAGGGATATTTATTTTACCCAAACATTTGGAGCCCTCCTGGGATGCCCTCTAACATACTATAACCTCATTTAGCGGAGATTTTCACAAAAAAGTGAAATTTTCAAAAAGTCAGAAATTTTGCAAAAAACGACTAAGTATGAAGGACTCATCGGGTGAATCGCTCTGGAACTCAAATCGGATGCGCTTACAGACATGCTCCCCTCTCTGGAAGTCTGAGACATGTGTGAAAATTTTCTAAGTCCAGAAAAAAAAAATTTTAAAACTTTTTTTCAAATTTCCCCCCAAGGGATATATATTTTACCCACACATTTGGAGCCCTGCTGGGATGCCCTCTAACATACTATAACCTCATTTAGCGGAGATTTTCACAAAAAAGTGAAATTTTCAAAAAGTCAGAAATTTTGCAAAAAACGACTAAGTATGAAGGACTCATCGGGTGAATCGCTCTGGAACTGAAATCAGATGCACGCACTAACATGCTCCCCTCTCTGGAAGTCTGAGACATGTGTGAAAATTTTCTAAGTCCAGAAAAGAAAATTTTTTCAACTTTTTTTCAAATTTCCCCCCAAGGGATATATATTTTACCCACACATTTGGAGCCCTCCTGGGATGCCCTCTAACATACTATAACCTCATTTAGCGGAGATTTTCACAAAAAAGTGAAATTTTCAAAAAGTCAGAAATTTTGCAAAAAACGACTAAGTATGAAGGACTCATCGGGTGAATCGCTCTGGAACTGAAATCGGATGTGCGCACTGACATGCTCCCCTCTCTGGAAGTCTGAGACATGTGTGAAAATTTTCTAAGTCCAGAAAAAAGAAATTGTAAAACTTTTTTTCAAATTTCCCCCCAAGGGATATATATTTTACCCACACATTTGGAGCCCTCCTGGGATGCCCTCTAACATACTATAACCTCATTTAGCGGAGATTTTCACAAAAAAGTGAAATTTTCAAAAAGTCAGAAATTTTGCAAAAAACGACTAAGTATGAAGGACTCATCGGGTGAATCGCTCTGGAACTGAAATCAGATGCGCGCACTAACATGCTCCCCTCTCTGGAAGTCTGAGACATGTGTGAAAATTTTCTAAGTCCAGGAAAAAAATAATTTTTAACTTTTTTTCAAATTTCCCCACAAGGGATATATATTTTACCCACACATGTGGAGCCCTCCTGGGATGCCCTCTAACATACTATAACCTCATTTAGCAGAGATTTTCACAAAAAAGTGAAATTTTCAAAAAGTGAAAATTTTTCCAAAAAACGACTAAGTATGAAGGACTCATCGGGTGAAACGCTCTGGAACTGAAATCGGATGCGCTTACAGACATGATCCCCTCTCTGGAAGTCTGAGACATGTGTGAAAATTTTCTAAGTCCAGAAAAAAAAAATTTTCAACTTTTTTTCAAATTTCCCCCCAAGGGATATATATTTTACCCACACATTTGGAGCCCTCCTGGGATGCCCTCTAACATACTATAACCTCATTTAGCGGAGATTTTCACAAAAAAGTGAAATTTTCAAAAAGTCAGAAATTTTGCAAAAAACGACTAAGTATGAAGGACTCATCGGGTGAATCGCTCTGGAACTGAAATCACATGCGCGCACTAACATGCTCCCCTCTCTGGAAGTCTGAGACATGTGTGAAAATTTTCTAAGTCCAGAAAAAAAAAATTATTCAACTTTTTTTCAAATTTCCCCCAAGGGATATTTATTTTACCCAAACATTTGGAGCCCTCCTGGGATGCCCTCTAACATACTATAACCTCATTTAGCGGAGATTTTCACAAAAAAGTGAAATTTTCAAAAAGTCAGAAATTTTGCAAAAAACGACTAAGTATGAAGGACTCATCGGGTGAATCGCTCTGGAACTCAAATCGGATGCGCTTACAGACATGCTCCCCTCTCTGGAAGTCTGAGACATGTGTGAAAATTTTCTAAGTCCAGAAAAAAAAAATTTTAAAACTTTTTTTCAAATTTCCCCCCAAGGGATATATATTTTACCCACACATTTGGAGCCCTCCTGGGATGCCCTCTAACATACTATAACCTCATTTAGCGGAGATTTTCACAAAAAAGTGAAATTTTCAAAAAGTCAGAAATTTTGCAAAAAACGACTAAGTATGAAGGACTCATCGGGTGAATCGCTCTGGAACTGAAATCAGAAGCACGCACTAACATGCTCCACTCTCTGGAAGTCTGAGACATGTGTGAAAATTTTCTAAGTCCAGAAAAAAAAAATTTTTCAACTTTTTTTCAAATTTCCCCCAAGGGATATTTATTTTACCCACACATTTGGAGCCCTCCTGGGATGCCCTCTAACATACTATAACCTCATTTAGCGGAGATTTTCACAAAAAAGTGAAATTTTCAAAAAGTCAGAAATTTTGCAAAAAACGACTAAGTATGAAGGACTCATCGGGTGAATCGCTCTGGAACTCAAATCGGATGCGCTTACAGACATGCTCCCCTCTCTAGAAGTCTGAGACATGTGTGAAAATTTTCTAAGTCCAGAAAAAAAAAATTTTTAAACTTTTTTTCAAATTTCCCCCCAAGGGATATATATTTTACCCACACATTTGGAGCCCTCCTGGGATGCCCTCTAACATACTATAACCTCATTTAGCGGAGATTTTCACAAAAAAGTGAAATTTTCAAAAAGTCAGAAATTTTGCAAAAAACGACTAAGTATGAAGGACTCATCGGGTGAATCGCTCTGGAACTGAAATCAGATGCGCGCACTAACATGCTCCCCTCTCTGGAAGTCTGAGACATGTGTGAAAATTTTCTAAGTCCAGAAAAAAAATAATTTTTAACTTTTTTTCAAATTTCCCCACAAGGGATATATATTTTACCCACACATGTGGAGCCCTCCTGGGATGCCCACTAACATACTATAACCTCATTTAGCAGAGATTTTCACAAAAAAGTGAAATTTTCAAAAAGTGAAAATTTTTCCAAAAAACGACTAAGTATGAAGGACTCATCGGGTGAAACGCTCTGGAACTGAAATCGGATGCGCTTACAGACATGATCCCCTCTCTGGAAGTCTGAGACATGTGTGAAAATTTTCTAAGTCCAGAAAAAAAAAATTTTTAAACTTTTTTTCAAATTTCCCCCCAAGGGATATATATTTTACCCACACATTTGGAGCCCTCCTGGGATGCCCTCTAACATACTATAACCTCATTTAGCGGAGATTTTCACAAAAAAGTGAAATTTTCAAAAAGTCAGAAATTTTGCAAAAAACGACTAAGTATGAAGGACTCATCGGGTGAATCGCTCTGGAACTGAAATCAGATGCGCGCACTAACATGCTCCCCTCTCTGGAAGTCTGAGACATGTGTGAAAATTTTCTAAGTCCAGAAAAAAAATAATTTTTAACTTTTTTTCAAATTTCCCCACAAGGGATATATATTTTACCCACACAAGTGGAGCCCTCCTGGGATGCCCTCTAACATACTATAACCTCATTTAGCAGAGATTTTCACAAAAAAGTGAAATTTTCAAAAAGTGAAAATTTTTCCAAAAAACGACTAAGTATGAAGGACTCATCGGGTGAAACACTCTGGAACTGAAATCGAATGCGCTTACAGACATGCTCCCCTCTCTGGAAGTCTGACACATGTGTGAAAATTTTCTAAGTCCAGAAAAGAAAATTTTTTCAACTTTTTTTCAAATTTCCCCCCAAGGGATATATATTTTACCCACACATTTGGAGCCCTCATGGGATGCCCTCTAACATACTATAACCTCATTTAGCGGAGATTTTCACAAAAAAGTGAAATTTTCAAAAAGTCAGAAATTTTGCAAAAAACGACTAAGTATGAAGGACTCATCGGGTGAATCGCTCTGGAACTGAAATCAGATGCGCGCACTAACATGCTCCCCTCTCTGGAAGTCTGAGACATGTGTGAAAATTTTCTAAGTCCAGAAAAAAAAAATTTTTCAACTTTTTTTCAAATTTCCCCCAAGGGATATTTATTTTACCCACACATTTGGAGCCCTCCTGGGATGCCCTCTAACATACTATAACCTCATTTAGCGGAGATTTTCACAAAAAAGTGAAATTTTCAAAAAGTCAGAAATTTTGCAAAAAACGACTAAGTATGAAGGACTCATCGGGTGAATCGCTCTGGAACTCAAATCGGATGCGCTTACAGACATGCTCCCCTCTCTAGAAGTCTGAGACATGTGTGAAAATTTTCTAAGTCCAGAAAAAAAAAATTTTTAAACTTTTTTTCAAATTTCCCCCCAAGGGATATATATTTTACCCACACATTTGGAGCCCTCCTGGGATGCCCTCTAACATACTATAACCTCATTTAGCGGAGATTTTCACAAAAAAGTGAAATTTTCAAAAAGTCAGAAATTTTGCAAAAAACGACTAAGTATGAAGGACTCATCGGGTGAATCGCTCTGGAACTCAAATCGGATGCGCTTACAGACATGCTCCCCTCTCTAGAAGTCTGAGACATGTGTGAAAATTTTCTAAGTCCAGAAAAAAAATAATTTTTAACTTTTTTTCAAATTTCCCCACAAGGGATATATATTTTACCCACATATGTGGAGCCCTCCTGGGATGCCCTCTAACACACTATAACCTCATTTAGCAGAGATTTTCACAAAAAAGTGAAATTTTCAAAAAGTGAAAATTTTTCCAAAAAACGACTAAGTATGAAGGACTCATCGGGTGAAACGCTCTGGAACTGAAATCGGATGCGCTTACAGAAATGATCCCCTCTCTGGAAGTCTGACACATGTGTGAAAATTTTCTAAGTCCAGAAAAGAAAATTTTTTCAACTTTTTTTCAAATTTCCCCCCAAGGGATATATATTTTACCCACACATTTGGAGCCCTCCTGGGATGCCCTCTAACATACTATAACCTCATTTAGCGGAGATTTTCACAAAAAAGTGAAATTTTCAAAAAGTCAGAAATTTTGCAAAAAACGACTAAGTATGAAGGACTCATCGGGTGAATCGCTCTGGAACTGAAATCAGATGCACGCACTAACATGCTCCCCTCTCTGGAAGTCTGAGACATGTGTGAAAATTTTCTAAGTCCAGAAAAAAAAAAATTTTCAACTTTTTTTCAAATTTCCCCCAAGGGATATTTATTTTACCCACACATTTGGAGCCCTCCTGGGATGCCCTCTAACATACTATAACCTCATTTAGCGGAGATTTTCACAAAAAAGTGAAATTTTCAAAAAGTCAGAAATTTTGCAAAAAACGACTAAGTATGAAGGACTCATCGGGTGAATCGCTCTGGAACTCAAATCGGATGCGCTTACAGACATGCTCCCCTCTCTGGAAGTCTGAGACATGTGTGAAAATTTTCTAAGTCCAGAAAAAAAAAATTTTAAAACTTTTTTTCAAATTTCCCCCCAAGGGATATATATTTTACCCACACATTTGGAGCCCTCCTGGGATGCCCTCTAACATACTATAACCTCATTTAGCGGAGATTTTCACGCAAAAGTGAAATTTTCAAAAGGTCAGAAATTTTGCAAAAAACGACTAAGTATGAAGGACTCATCGGGTGAATCGCTCTGGAACTGAAATCAGATGCGCGCACTAACATGCTCCCCTCTCTGGAAGTCTGAGACATGTGTGAAAATTTTCTAAGTCCAGAAAAAAAAAATTTTTCAACTTTTTTTCAAATTTCCCCCAAGGGATATTTATTTTACCCACACATTTGGAGCCCTCCTGGGATGCCCTCTAACATACTATAACCTCATTTAGCGGAGATTTTCACAAAAAAGTGAAATTTTCAAAAAGTCAGAAATTTTGCAAAAAACGACTAAGTATGAAGGACTCATCGGGTGAATCGCTCTGGAACTCAAATCGGATGCGCTTACAGACATGCTCCCCTCTCTAGAAGTCTGAGACATGTGTGAAAATTTTCTAAGTCCAGAAAAAAAAAATTTTTAAACTTTTTTTCAAATTTCCCCCCAAGGGATATATATTTTACCCACACATTTGGAGCCCTCCTGGGATGCCCTCTAACATACTATAACCTCATTTAGCGGAGATTTTCACAAAAAAGTGAAATTTTCAAAAAGTCAGAAATTTTTCAAAAAACGACTAAGTATGAAGGACTCATCGGGTGAATCGCTCTGGAACTCAAATCGGATGCGCTTACAGACATGCTCCCCTCTCTAGAAGTCTGAGACATGTGTGAAAATTTTCTAAGTCCAGAAAAAAAAAATTTTTAAACTTTTTTTCAAATTTCCCCCCAAGGGATATATATTTTACCCACACATTTGGAGCCCTCCTGGGATGCCCTCTAACATACTATAACCTCATTTAGCGGAGATTTTCACAAAAAAGTGAAATTTTCAAAAAGTCAGAAATTTTGCAAAAAACGACTAAATATGAAGGACTCATCGGGTGAATCGCTCTGGAACTGAAATCAGATGCGCGCACTAACATGCTCCCCTCTCTGGAAGTCTGAGACATGTGTGAAAATTTTCTAAGTCCAGAAAAAAAATAATTTTTAACTTTTTTTCAAATTTCCCCACAAGGGATATATATTTTACCCACACATGTGGAGCCCTCCTGGGATGCCCTCTAACATACTATAACCTCATTTAGCAGAGATTTTCACAAAAAAGTGAAATTTTCAAAAAGTGAAAATTTTTCCAAAAAACGACTAAGTATGAAGGACTCATCGGGTGAAACGCTCTGGAACTGAAATCGGATGCGCTTACAGACATGATCCCCTCTCTGGAAGTCTGAGACATGTGTGAAAATTTTCTAAGTCCAGAAAAAAAAAATTTTTAAACTTTTTTTCAAATTTCCCCCCAAGGGATATATATTTTACCCACACATTTGGAGCCCTCCTGGGATGCCCTCTAACATACTATAACCTCATTTAGCGGAGATTTTCACAAAAAAGTGAAATTTTCAAAAAGTCAGAAATTTTGCAAAAAACGACTAAGTATGAAGGACTCATCGGGTGAATCGCTCTGGAACTGAAATCAGATGCGCGCACTAACATGCTCCCCTCTCTGGAAGTCTGAGACATGTGTGAAAATTTTCTAAGTCCAGAAAAAAAATAATTTTTAACTTTTTTTCAAATTTCCCCACAAGGGATATATATTTTACCCACATATGTGGAGCCCTCCTGGGATGCCCTCTAACACACTATAACCTCATTTAGCAGAGATTTTCACAAAAAAGTGAAATTTTCAAAAAGTGAAAATTTTTCCAAAAAACGACTAAGTATGAAGGACTCATCGGGTGAAACGCTCTGGAACTGAAATCGGATGCGCTTACAGACATGATCCCCTCTCTGGAAGTCTGAGACATGTGTGAAAATTTTCTAAGTCCAGAAAAAAAAATTTTTCAACTTTTTTTCAAATTTCCCCCCAAGGGATATATATTTTACCCACACATTTGGAGCCCTCCTGGGATGCCCTCTAACATACTATAACCTCATTTAGCGGAGATTTTCACAAAAAAGTGAAATTTTCAAAAAGTCAGAAATTTTGCAAGAAACGACTAAGTATGAAGGACTCATCGGGTGAAACACTCTGGAACTGAAATCGAATGCGCTTACAGACATGCTCCCCTCTCTGGAAGTCTGACACATGTGTGAAAATTTTCTAAGTCCAGAAAAGAAAATTTTTTCAACTTTTTTTCAAATTTCCCCCCAAGGGATATATATTTTACCCACACATTTGGAGCCCTCCTGGGATGCCCTCTAACATACTATAACCTCATTTAGCGGAGATTTTCACAAAAAAGTGAAATTTTCAAAAAGTCAGAAATTTTGCAAAAAACGACTAAGTATGAAGGACTCATCGGGTGAATCGCTCTGGAACTGAAATCAGATGCACGCACTAACATGCTCCCCTCTCTGGAAGTCTGAGACATGTGTGAACATTTTCTAAGTCCAGAAAAAAAAAATTTTTCAACTTTTTTTCAAATTTCCCCCAAGGGATATTTATTTTACCCACACATTTGGAGCCCTCCTGGGATGCCCTCTAACATACTATAACCTCATTTAGCGGAGATTTTCACAAAAAAGTGAAATTTTCAAAAAGTCAGAAATTTTGCAAAAAACGACTAAGTATGAAGGACTCATCGGGTGAATCGCTCTGGAACTCAAATCGGATGCGCTTACAGACATGCTCCCCTCTCTGGAAGTCTGAGACATGTGTGAAAATTTTCTAAGTCCAGAAAAAAAAAATTATTCAACTTTTTTTCAAATTTCCCCCAAGGGATATATATTTTACCCACACATTTGGAGCCCTCCTGGGATGCCCTCTAACATACTATAACCTCATTTAGCAGAGATTTTCACAAAAAAGTGAAATTTTCAAAAAGTCAGAAATTTTGCAAGAAACGACTAAGTATGAAGGACTCATCGGGTGAATCGCTCTGGAACTGAAATCAGATGCACGCACTAACATGCTCCCCTCTCTGGAAGTCTGAGACATGTGTGAAAATTTTCTAAGTCCAGAAAAAAAATAATTTTTAACTTTTTTTCAAATTTCCCCACAAGGGATATATATTTTACCCACATATGTGGAGCCCTCCTGGGATGCCCTCTAACACACTATAACCTCATTTAGCAGAGATTTTCACAAAAAAGTGAAATTTTCAAAAAGTGAAAATTTTTCCAAAAAACGACTAAGTATGAAGGACTCATCGGGTGAAACGCTCTGGAACTGAAATCGGATGCGCTTACAGACATGATCCCCTCTCTGGAAGTCTGAGACATGTGTGAAAATTTTCTAAGTCCAGAAAAAAAAATGTTTCAACTTTTTTTCAAATTTCCCCCCAAGGGATATATATTTTACCCACACATTTGGAGCCCTCCTGGGATGCCCTCTAACATACTATAACCTCATTTAGCGGAGATTTTCACAAAAAAGTGAAATTTTCAAAAAGTCAGAAATTTTGCAAGAAACGACTAAGTATGAAGGACTCATCGGGTGAAACACTCTGGAACTGAAATCGAATGCGCTTACAGACATGCTCCCCTCTCTGGAAGTCTGACACATGTGTGAAAATTTTCTAAGTCCAGAAAAGAAAATTTTTTCAACTTTTTTTCAAATTTCCCCCCAAGGGATATATATTTTACCCACACATTTGGAGCCCTCCTGGGATGCCCTCTAACATACTATAACCTCATTTAGCGGAGATTTTCACAAAAAAGTGAAATTTTCAAAAAGTCAGAAATTTTGCAAAAAACGACTAAGTATGAAGGACTCATCGGGTGAATCGCTCTGGAACTGAAATCAGATGCACGCACTAACATGCTCCCCTCTCTGGAAGTCTGAGACATGTGTGAACATTTTCTAAGTCCAGAAAAAAAAAATTTTTCAACTTTTTTTCAAATTTCCCCCAAGGGATATTTATTTTACCCACACATTTGGAGCCCTCCTGGGATGCCCTCTAACATACTATAACCTCATTTAGCGGAGATTTTCACAAAAAAGTGAAATTTTCAAAAAGTCAGAAATTTTGCAAAAAACGACTAAGTATGAAGGACTCATCGGGTGAATCGCTCTGGAACTCAAATCGGATGCGCTTACAGACATGCTCCCCTCTCTGGAAGTCTGAGACATGTGTGAAAATTTTCTAAGTCCAGAAAAAAAAAATTATTCAACTTTTTTTCAAATTTCCCCCAAGGGATATATATTTTACCCACACATTTGGAGCCCTCCTGGGATGCCCTCTAACATACTATAACCTCATTTAGCAGAGATTTTCACAAAAAAGTTAAATTTTCAAAAAGTCAGAAATTTTGCAAGAAAAGACTAAGTATGAAGGACTCATCGGGTGAAACACTCTGGAACTGAAATCGAATGCGCTTACAGACATGCTCCCCTCTCTGGAAGTCTGACACATGTGTGAAAATTTTCTAAGTCCAGAAAAGAAAATTTTTTCAACTTTTTTTCAAATTTCCCCCCAAGGGATATATATTTTACCCACACATTTGGAGCCCTCCTGGGATGCCCTCTAACATACTATAACCTCATTTAGCGGAGATTTTCACGCAAAAGTGAAATTTTCAAAAGGTCAGAAATTTTGCAAAAAACGACTAAGTATGAAGGACTCATTGGGTGCATCGCTCTGGAACTGAAATCGGATGTGGGCACTGACATGCTCCCCTCTCTGGAAGTCTGAGACATGTGTGAAAATATTCTAAGTCCAGAAAAAAAAACATTTTTCAACTTTTTTCCAAATTTCCCCACAAGGGATATATATTTTACCCACACATTTGGAGCCCTCCTGGGTTGCCCTCTAACATACTATAACCTCATTTAGCGGAGATTTTCACAAAAAAGTGAAATTTTCAAAAAATCAGAAATTTTGCAAAAACCGACTAAGTATGAAGGACTCATCGGGTGAATCGCTCTGGAACTGAAATCGGATGCGCGCACTGACATGCTCCCCTCTCTGGAAGTCTGAGACATGTGTGAAAATTTTCTAAGTCCAGAAAAAAAAATTTTTCAACTTTTTTTCAAATTTCCCAACAAGGGATATATATTTTACCCACACATTTGGAGCCCTCCTGGGATTCCCTCTAACATACTATAACCTCATTTAGCGGAGATTTTCATAAAAAAGTGAAATTTTCAAAAAGTCAGAAATTTTGCAAAAAACAACTAAGTATGAAGGACTCATCGGGTGAATCGCTCTGGAACTGAAATCGGATGCGCACACTGACATGCTCCCCTCTCTGGAAGTCTGAGACATGTGTGAAAATTTTCTAAGTCCAGAAAAAAAATTTTTTTCAACTTTTTTTCAAATTTCCCGACAAGGGATATATATTTTACCCACACATTTGGAGCCCTCCTGGGATGCCCTCTAACATACTATAACCTCATTTAGCGGAGATTTTCACGCAAAAGTGAAATTTTCAAAAGGTCAGAAATTTTGCAAAAAACGACTAAGTATGAAGGACTCATTGGGTGCATCGCTCTGGAACTGAAATCGGATGTGGGCACTGACATGCTCCCCTCTCTGGAAGTCTGAGACATGTGTGAAAATATTCTAAGTCCAGAAAAAAAAACATTTTTCAACTTTTTTTCAAATTTCCCCACAAGGGATATATATTTTACCCACACATTTGGAGCCCTCCTGGGATGCCCTCTAACATACTATAACCTCATTTAGCGGAGATTTTCACAAAAAAGTGAAATTTTCAAAAAGTCAGAAATTTTGCAAAAAACGACTAAGTATGAAGGACTCATCGGGTGAATCGCTCTGGAACTGAAATCAGATGCACGCACTAACATGCTCCACTCTCTGGAAGTCTGAGACATGTGTGAAAATTTTCTAAGTCCAGAAAAAAAAAATTTTTCAACTTTTTTTCAAATTTCCCCCAAGGGATATTTATTTTACCCACACATTTGGAGCCTTCCTGGGATGCCCTCTAACATACTATAACCTCATTTAGCGGAGATTTTCAAAAAAAAGTGAAATTTTCAAAAAGTCAGAAATTTTGCAAAAAACGACTAAGTATGAAGGACTCATCGGGTGAATCGCTCTGGAACTCAAATCGGATGCGCTTACAGACATGCTCCCCTCTCTAGAAGTCTGAGACATGTGTGAAAATTTTCTAAGTCCAGAAAAAAAAATTTTTTAAACTTTTTTTCAAATTTCCCCCCAAGGGATATATATTTTACCCACACATTTGGAGCCCTCCTGGGATGCCCTCTAACATACTATAACCTCATTTAGCGGAGATTTTCACAAAAAAGTGAAATTTTCAAAAAGTCAGAAATTTTGCAAAAAACGACTAAGTATGAAGGACTCATCGGGTGAATCGCTCTGGAACTGAAATCAGATGCGCGCACTAACATGCTCCCCTCTCTGGAAGTCTGAGACATGTGTGAAAATTTTCTAAGTCCAGAAAAAAAATAATTTTTAACTTTTTTTCAAATTTCCCCACAAGGGATATATATTTTACCCACACATGTGGAGCCCTCCTGGGATGCCCTCTAACATACTATAACCTCATTTAGCAGAGATTTTCACAAAAAAGTGAAATTTTCAAAAAGTGAAAATTTTTCCAAAAAACGACTAAGTATGAAGGACTCATCGGGTGAAACACTCTGGAACTGAAATCGAATGCGCTTACAGACATGCTCCCCTCTCTGGAAGTCTGACACATGTGTGAAAATTTTCTAAGTCCAGAAAAGAAAATTTTTTCAACTTTTTTTCAAATTTCCCCCCAAGGGATATATATTTTACCCACACATTTGGAGCCCTCATGGGATGCCCTCTAACATACTATAACCTCATTTAGCGGAGATTTTCACAAAAAAGTGAAATTTTCAAAAAGTCAGAAATTTTGCAAAAAACGACTAAGTATGAAGGACTCATCGGGTGAATCGCTCTGGAACTGAAATCAGATGCGCGCACTAACATGCTCCCCTCTCTGGAAGTCTGAGACATGTGTGAAAATTTTCTAAGTCCAGAAAAAAAAAATTTTTCAACTTTTTTTCAAATTTCCCCCAAGGGATATTTATTTTACCCACACATTTGGAGCCCTCCTGGGATGCCCTCTAACATACTATAACCTCATTTAGCGGAGATTTTCACAAAAAAGTGAAATTTTCAAAAAGTCAGAAATTTTGCAAAAAACGACTAAGTATGAAGGACTCATCGGGTGAATCGCTCTGGAACTGAAATCAGATGCGCGCACTAACATGCTCCCCTCTCTGGAAGTCTGAGACATGTGTGAAAATTTTCTAAGTCCAGAAAAAAAATAATTTTTAACTTTTTTTCAAATTTCCCCACAAGGGATATATATTTTACCCACATATGTGGAGCCCTCCTGGGATGCCCTCTAACACACTATAACCTCATTTAGCAGAGATTTTCACAAAAAAGTGAAATTTTCAAAAAGTGAAAATTTTTCCAAAAAACGACTAAGTATGAAGGACTCATCGGGTGAAACGCTCTGGAACTGAAATCGGATGCGCTTACAGACATGATCCCCTCTCTGGAAGTCTGAGACATGTGTGAAAATTTTCTAAGTCCAGAAAAAAAAATTTTTCAACTTTTTTTCAAATTTCCCCCCAAGGGATATATATTTTACCCACACATTTGGAGCCCTCCTGGGATGCCCTCTAACATACTATAACCTCATTTAGCGGAGATTTTCACAAAAAAGTGAAATTTTCAAAAAGTCAGAAATTTTGCAAGAAACGACTAAGTATGAAGGACTCATCGGGTGAAACACTCTGGAACTGAAATCGAATGCGCTTACAGACATGCTCCCCTCTCTGGAAGTCTGACACATGTGTGAAAATTTTCTAAGTCCAAAAAAGAAAATTTTTTCAACTTTTTTTCAAATTTCCCCCCAAGGGATATATATTTTACCCACACATTTGGAGCCCTCCTGGGATGCCCTCTAACATACTATAACCTCATTTAGCGGAGATTTTCACAAAAAAGTGAAATTTTCAAAAAGTCAGAAATTTTGCAAAAAACGACTAAGTATGAAGGACTCATCGGGTGAATCGCTCTGGAACTGAAATCAGATGCACGCACTAACATGCTCCCCTCTCTGGAAGTCTGAGACATGTGTGAAAATTTTCTAAGTCCAGAAAAAAAAAATTTTTCAACTTTTTTTCAAATTTCCCCCAAGGGATATTTATTTTGCCCACACATTTGGAGCCCTCCTGGGATGCCCTCTAACATACTATAACCTCATTTAGCGGAGATTTTCACAAAAAAGTGAAATTTTCAAAAAGTCAGAAATTTTGCAAAAAACGACTAAGTATGAAGGACTCATCGGGTGAATCGCTCTGGAACTCAAATCGGATGCGCTTACAGACATGCTCCCCTCTCTGGAAGTCTGAGACATGTGTGAAAATTTTCTAAGTCCAGAAAAAAAAAATTTTAAAACTTTTTTTTCAAATTTCCCCCCAAGGGATATATATTTTACCCACACATTTGGAGCCCTCCTGGGTTGCCCTCTAACATACTATAACCTCATTTAGCGGAGATTTTCACAAAAAAGTGAAATTTTCAAAAAATCAGAAATTTTGCAAAAACCGACTAAGTATGAAGGACTCATCGGGTGAATCGCTCTGGAACTGAAATCGGATGCGCGCACTGACATGCTCCCCTCTCTGGAAGTCTGAGACATGTGTGAAAATTTTCTAAGTCCAGAAAAAAAAATTTTTCAACTTTTTTTCAAATTTCCCAACAAGGGATATATATTTTACCCACACATTTGGAGCCCTCCTGGGATTCCCTCTAACATACTATAACCTCATTTAGCGGAGATTTTCATAAAAAAGTGAAATTTTCAAAAAGTCAGAAATTTTGCAAAAAACAACTAAGTATGAAGGACTCATCGGGTGAATCGCTCTGGAACTGAAATCGGATGCGCACACTGACATGCTCCCCTCTCTGGAAGTCTGAGACATGTGTGAAAATTTTCTAAGTCCAGAAAAAAAATTTTTTTCAACTTTTTTTCAAATTTCCCGACAAGGGATATATATTTTACCCACACATTTGGAGCCCTCCTGGGATGCCCTCTAACATACTATAACCTCATTTAGCGGAGATTTTCACGCAAAAGTGAAATTTTCAAAAGGTCAGAAATTTTGCAAAAAACGACTAAGTATGAAGGACTCATTGGGTGCATCGCTCTGGAACTGAAATCGGATGTGGGCACTGACATGCTCCCCTCTCTGGAAGTCTGAGACATGTGTGAAAATATTCTAAGTCCAGAAAAAAAAACATTTTTCAACTTTTTTTCAAATTTCCCCACAAGGGATATATATTTTACCCACACATTTGGAGCCCTCCTGGGATGCCCTCTAACATACTATAACCTCATTTAGCGGAGATTTTCACAAAAAAGTGAAATTTTCAAAAAGTCAGAAATTTTGCAAAAAACGACTAAGTATGAAGGACTCATCGGGTGAATCGCTCTGGAACTGAAATCAGATGCACGCACTAACATGCTCCACTCTCTGGAAGTCTGAGACATGTGTGAAAATTTTCTAAGTCCAGAAAAAAAAAATTTTTCAACTTTTTTTCAAATTTCCCCCAAGGGATATTTATTTTACCCACACATTTGGAGCCTTCCTGGGATGCCCTCTAACATACTATAACCTCATTTAGCGGAGATTTTCACAAAAAAGTGAAATTTTCAAAAAGTCAGAAATTTTGCAAAAAACGACTAAGTATGAAGGACTCATCGGGTGAATCGCTCTGGAACTCAAATCGGATGCGCTTACAGACATGCTCCCCTCTCTAGAAGTCTGAGACATGTGTGAAAATTTTCTAAGTCCAGAAAAAAAATAATTTTTAACTTTTTTTCAAATTTCCCCACAAGGGATATATATTTTACCCACACATGTGGAGCCCTCCTGGGATGCCCTCTAACATACTATAACCTCATTTAGCAGAGATTTTCACAAAAAAGTGAAATTTTCAAAAAGTGAAAATTTTTCCAAAAAACGACTAAGTATGAAGGACTCATCGGGTGAAACGCTCTGGAACTGAAATCGGATGCGCTTACAGACATGATCCCCTCTCTGGAAGTCTGAGACATGTGTGAAAATTTTCTAAGTCCAGAAAAAAAAAATTTTTAAACTTTTTTTCAAATTTCCCCCCAAGGGATATATATTTTACCTACACATTTGGAGCCCTCCTGGGATGCCCTCTAACATACTATAACCTCATTTAGCGGAGATTTTCACAAAAAAGTGAAATTTTCAAAAAGTCAGAAATTTTGCAAAAAACGACTAAGTATGAAGGACTCATCGGGTGAATCGCTCTGGAACTGAAATCAGATGCGCGCACTAACATGCTCCCCTCTCTGGAAGTCTGAGACATGTGTGAAAATTTTCTAAGTCCAGAAAAAAAATAATTTTTAACTTTTTTTCAAATTTCCCCACAAGGGATATATATTTTACCCACACATGTGGAGCCCTCCTGGGATGCCCTCTAACATACTATAACCTCATTTAGCAGAGATTTTCACAAAAAAGTGAAATTTTCAAAAAGTGAAAATTTTTCCAAAAAACGACTAAGTATGAAGGACTCATCGGGTGAAACACTCTGGAACTGAAATCGAATGCGCTTACAGACATGCTCCCCTCTCTGGAAGTCTGACACATGTGTGAAAATTTTCTAAGTCCAGAAAAGAAAATTTTTTCAACTTTTTTTCAAATTTCCCCCCAAGGGATATATATTTTACCCACACATTTGGAGCCCTCATGGGATGCCCTCTAACATACTATAACCTCATTTAGCGGAGATTTTCACAAAAAAGTGAAATTTTCAAAAAGTCAGAAATTTTGCAAAAAACGACTAAGTATGAAGGACTCATCGGGTGAATCGCTCTGGAACTGAAATCAGATGCGCGCACTAACATGCTCCCCTCTCTGGAAGTCTGAGACATGTGTGAAAATTTTCTAAGTCCAGAAAAAAAAAATTTTTCAACTTTTTTTCAAATTTCCCCCAAGGGATATTTATTTTACCCACACATTTGGAGCCCTCCTGGGATGCCCTCTAACATACTATAACCTCATTTAGCGGAGATTTTCACAAAAAAGTGAAATTTTCAAAAAGTCAGAAATTTTGCAAAAAACGACTAAGTATGAAGGACTCATCGGGTGAATCGCTCTGGAACTGAAATCAGATGCGCGCACTAACATGCTCCCCTCTCTGGAAGTCTGAGACATGTGTGAAAATTTTCTAAGTCCAGAAAAAAAATAATTTTTAACTTTTTTTCAAATTTCCCCACAAGGGATATATATTTTACCCACATATGTGGAGCCCTCCTGGGATGCCCTCTAACACACTATAACCTCATTTAGCAGAGATTTTCACAAAAAAGTGAAATTTTCAAAAAGTGAAAATTTTTCCAAAAAACGACTAAGTATGAATGACTCATCGGGTGAATCGCTCTGGAACTCAAATCGGATGCGCTTACAGACATGCTCCCCTCTCTGGAGTATTACACATGTGTGAAAATTTTCTAAGTCCAGAAAAGAAAATTTTTTCAACTTTTTTTCAAATTTCCCCCCAAGGGATATATATTTTACCCAGACATTTGGAGCCCTCCTGGGATGCCCTCTAACATACTATAACCTCATTTAGCGGAGATTTTCACAAAAAAGTGAAATTTTCAAAAAGTCAGAAATTTTGCAAAAAACGACTAAGTATGAAGGACTCATCGGGTGAATCGCTCTGGAACTGAAATCAGATGCACGCACTAACATGCTCCCCTCTCTGGAAGTCTGAGACATGTGTGAAAATTTTCTAAGTCCAGAAAAAAAAAATTTTCAACTTTTTTTCAAATTTCCCCCAAGGGATATTTATTTTACCCACACATTTGGAGCCCTCCTGGGATGCCCTCTAACATACTATAACCTCATTTAGCGGAGATTTTCACAAAAAAGTGAAATTTTCAAAAAGTCAGAAATTTTGCAAAAAACGACTAAGTATGAAGGACTCATCGGGTGAATCGCTCTGGAACTCAAATCAGATGCGCGCACTAACATGCTCCCCTCTCTGGAAGTCTGAGACATGTGTGAAAATTTTCTAAGTCCAGAAAAAAAAAATTTTTCAACTTTTTTTCAAATTTCCCCCAAGGGATATTTATTTTACCCACACATTTGGAGCCCTCCTGGGATGCCCTCTAACATACTATAACCTCATTTAGCAGAGATTTTCACAAAAAAGTGAAATTTTCAAAAAGTCAGAAATTTTGCAAAAAACGACTAAGTATGAAGGACTCATCGGGTGAATCGCTCTGGAACTCAAATCGGATGCGCTTACAGACATGCTCCCCTCTCTAGAAGTCTGAGACATGTGTGAAAATTTTCTAAGTCCAGAAAAAAAAAATTTTTAAACTTTTTTTCAAATTTCCCCCCAAGGGATACATATTTTACCCACACATTTGGAGCCCTCCTGGGATGCCCTCTAACATACTATAACCTCATTTAGCGGAGATTTTCACAAAAAAGTGAAATTTTCAAAAAGTCAGAAATTTTGCAAAAAACGACTAAGTATGAAGGACTCATCGGGTGAATCGCTCTGGAACTGAAATCAGATGCGCGCACTAACATGCTCCCCTCTCTGGAAGTCTGAGACATGTGTGAAAATTTTCTAAGTCCAGAAAAAAAATAATTTTTAACTTTTTTTCAAATTTCCCCACAAGGGATATATATTTTACCCACATATGTGGAGCCCTCCTGGGATGCCCTCTAACACACTATAACCTCATTTAGCAGAGATTTTCACAAAAAAGTGAAATTTTCAAAAAGTGAAAATTTTTCCAAAAAACGACTAAGTATGAAGGACTCATCGGGTGAAACGCTCTGGAACTGAAATCGGATGCGCTTACAGACATGATCCCCTCTCTGGAAGTCTGAGACATGTGTGAAAATTTTCTAAGTCCAGAAAAAAAAATTTTTCAACTTTTTTTCAAATTTCCCCCCAAGGGATATATATTTTACCCACACATTTGGAGCCCTCCTGGGATGCCCTCTAACATACTATAACCTCATTTAGCGGAGATTTTCACAAAAAAGTGAAATTTTCAAAAAGTCAGAAATTTTGCAAGAAACGACTAAGTATGAAGGACTCATCGGGTGAAACACTCTGGAACTGAAATCGAATGCGCTTACAGACATGCTCCCCTCTCTGGAAGTCTGACACATGTGTGAAAATTTTCTAAGTCCAAAAAAGAAAATTTTTTCAACTTTTTTTCAAATTTCCCCCCAAGGGATATATATTTTACCCACACATTTGGAGCCCTCCTGGGATGCCCTCTAACATACTATAACCTCATTTAGCGGAGATTTTCACAAAAAAGTGAAATTTTCAAAAAGTCAGAAATTTTGCAAAAAACGACTAAGTATGAAGGACTCATCGGGTGAATCGCTCTGGAACTGAAATCAGATGCACGCACTAACATGCTCCCCTCTCTGGAAGTCTGAGACATGTGTGAAAATTTTCTAAGTCCAGAAAAAAAAAATTTTTCAACTTTTTTTCAAATTTCCCCCAAGGGATATTTATTTTGCCCACACATTTGGAGCCCTCCTGGGATGCCCTCTAACATACTATAACCTCATTTAGCGGAGATTTTCACAAAAAAGTGAAATTTTCAAAAAGTCAGAAATTTTGCAAAAAACGACTAAGTATGAAGGACTCATCGGGTGAATCGCTCTGGAACTCAAATCGGATGCGCTTACAGACATGCTCCCCTCTCTGGAAGTCTGAGACATGTGTGAAAATTTTCTAAGTCCAGAAAAAAAAAATTTTAAAACTTTTTTTCAAATTTCCCCCCAAGGGATATATATATTTTACCCACACATTTGGAGCCCTCCTGGGATGCCCTCTAACATACTATAACCTCATTTAGCGGAGATTTTCACAAAAAAGTGAAATTTTCAAAAAGTCAGAAATTTTGCAAAAAACGACTAAGTATGAAGGACTCATCGGGTGAATCGCTCTGGAACTGAAATCAGATGCGCGCACTAACATGCTCCCCTCTCTGGAAGTCTGAGACATGTGTGAAAATTTTCTAAGTCCAGAAAAAAAAAATTATTCAACTTTTTTTCAAATTTCCCCCAAGGGATATTTATTTTACCCAAACATTTGGAGCCCTCCTGGGATGCCCTCTAACATACTATAACCTCATTTAGCGGAGATTTTCACAAAAAAGTGAAATTTCCAAAAAGTCAGAAATTTTTGCAAAAAACGACTAAGTATGAATGACTCATCGGGTGAATCGCTCTGGAACTCAAATCGGATGCGCTTACAGACATGCTCCCCTCTCTGGAGTATTACACATGTGTGAAAATTTTCTAAGTCCAGAAAAGAAAATTTTTTCAACTTTTTTTCAAATTTCCCCCCAAGGGATATATATTTTACCCACACATTTGGAGCCCTCCTGGGATGCCCTCTAACATACTATAACCTCATTTAGCGGAGATTTTCACAAAAAAGTGAAATTTTCAAAAACTCAGAAATTTTGCAAAAAACGACTAAGTATGAAGGACTCATCGGGTGAATCGCTCTGGAACTGAAATCAGATGCACGCACTAACATGCTCCCCTCTCTGGAAGTCTGAGACATGTGTGAAAATTTTCTAAGTCCAGAAAAAAAAAATTTTCAACTTTTTTTCAAATTTCCCCCAAGGGATATTTATTTTACCCACACATTTGGAGCCCTCCTGGGATGCCCTCTAACATACTATAACCTCATTTAGCGGAGATTTTCACAAAAAAGTGAAATTTTCAAAAAGTCAGAAATTTTGCAAGAAACGACTAAGTATGAAGGACTCATCGGGTGAAACACTATGGAACTGAAATCGAATGCGCTTACAGACATGCTCCCCTCTCTGGAAGTCTGACACATGTGTGAAAATTTTCTAAGTCCAGAAAAGAAAATTTTTTCAACTTTTTTTCAAATTTCCCCCCAAGGGATATATATTTTACCCACACATTTGGAGCCCTCCTGGGATGCCCTCTAACATACTATAACCTCATTTAGCGGAGATTTTCACAAAAAAGTGAAATTTTCAAAAAGTCAGAAATTTTGCAAAAAACGACTAAGTATGAAGGACTCATCGGGTGAATCGCTCTGGAACTGAAATCAGATGCGCGCACTAACATGCTCCCCTCTCTGGAAGTCTGAGACATGTGTGAAAATTTTCTAAGTCCAGAAAAAAAAAAATTTTCAACTTTTTTTCAAATTTCCCCCAAGGGATATTTATTTTACCCACACATTTGGAGCCCTCCTGGGATGCCCTCTAACATACTATAACCTCATTTAGCGGAGATTTTCACAAAAAAGTGAAATTTTCAAAAAGTCAGAAATTTTGCAAAAAACGACTAAGTATGAAGGACTCATCGGGTGAATCGCTCTGGAACTCAAATCGGATGCGCTTACAGACATGCTCCCCTCTCTAGAAGTCTGAGACATGTGTGAAAATTTTCTAAGTCCAGAAAAAAAAATTTTTCAACTTTTTTTCAAATTTCCCCCCAAGGGATATATATTTTACCCACACATTTGGAGCCCTCCTGGGATGCCCTCTAACATACTATAACCTCATTTAGCGGAGATTTTCACAAAAAAGTGAAATTTTCAAAAAGTCAGAAATTTTGCAAGAAACGACTAAGTATGAAGGACTCATCGGGTGAAACACTCTGGAACTGAAATCGAATGCGCTTACAGACATGCTCCCCTCTCTGGAAGTCTGACACATGTGTGAAAATTTTCTAAGTCCAGAAAAGAAAATTTTTTCAACTTTTTTTCAAATTTCCCCCCAAGGGATATATATTTTACCCACACATTTGGAGCCCTCCTGGGATGCCCTCTAACATACTATAACCTCATTTAGCGGAGATTTTCACAAAAAAGTGAAATTTTCAAAAAGTCAGAAATTTTGCAAAAAACGACTAAGTATGAAGGACTCATCGGGTGAATCGCTCTGGAACTGAAATCAGATGCGCGCACTAACATGCTCCCCTCTCTGGAAGTCTGAGACATGTGTGAAAATTTTCTAAGTCCAGAAAAAAAAATTTTTTCAACTTTTTTTCAAATTTCCCCCAAGGGATATTTATTTTACCCACACATTTGGAGCCCTCCTGGGATGCCCTCTAACATACTATAACCTCATTTAGCGGAGATTTTTACAAAAAAGTGAAATTTTCAAAAAGTCAGAAATTTTGCAAAAAACGACTAAGTATGAAGGACTCATCGGGTGAATCGCTCTGGAACTCAAATCGGATGCACTTACAGACATGCTCCCCTCTCTGGAAGTCTGAGACATGTGTGAAAATTTTCTAAGTCCAGAAAAAAAAAAATTTAAAACTTTTTTTCAAATTTCCCCCCAAGGGATATATATTTTACCCACACATTTGGAGCCCTGCTGGGATGCCCTCTAACATACTATAACCTCATTTAGCGGAGATTTTCACAAAAAAGTGAAATTTTCAAAAAGTCAGAAATTTTGCAAAAAACGACTAAGTATGAAGGACTCATCGGGTGAATCGCTCTGGAACTGAAATCAGATGCACGCACTAACATGCTCCCCTCTCTGGAAGTCTGAGACATGTGTGAAAATTTTCTAAGTCCAGAAAAAAAAAATTTTCAACTTTTTTTCAAATTTCCCCCAAGGGATATTTATTTTACCCACACATTTGGAGCCCTCCTGGGATGCCCTCTAACATACTATAACCTCATTTAGCGGAGATTTTCACAAAAAAGTGAAATTTTCAAAAAGTCAGAAATTTTGCAAAAAACGACTAAGTATGAAGGACTCATCGGGTGAATCGCTCTGGAACTGAAATCAGATGCGCGCACTAACATGCTCCCCTCTCTGGAAGTCTGAGACATGTGTGAAAATTTTCTAAGTCCAGAAAAAAAAAAATTTTCAACTTTTTTTCAAATTTCCCCCAAGGGATATTTATTTTACCCACACATTTGGAGCCCTCCTGGGATGCCCTCTAACATACTATAACCTCATTTAGCGGAGATTTTCACAAAAAAGTGAAATTTTCAAAAAGTCAGAAATTTTGCAAAAAACGACTAAGTATGAAGGACTCATCGGGTGAATCGCTCTGGAACTCAAATCGGATGCGCTTACAGACATGCTCCCCTCTCTAGAAGTCTGAGACATGTGTGAAAATTTTCTAAGTCCAGAAAAAAAAAATTTTTAAACTTTTTTTCAAATTTCCCCCCAAGGGATATATATTTTACCCACACATTTGGAGCCCTCCTGGGATGCCCTCTAACATACTATAACCTCATTTAGCGGAGATTTTCACAAAAAAGTGAAATTTTCAAAAAGTCAGAAATTTTGCAAAAAACGACTAAGTATGAAGGACTCATCGGGTGAAACGCTCTGGAACTGAAATCGGATGCGCTTACAGACATGATCCCCTCTCTGGAAGTCTGAGACATGTGTGAAAATTTTCTAAGTCCAGAAAAAAAAATTTTTCAACTTTTTTTCAAATTTCCCCCCAAGGGATATATATTTTACCCACACATTTGGAGCCCTCCTGGGATGCCCTCTAACATACTATAACCTCATTTAGCGGAGATTTTCACAAAAAAGTGAAATTTTCAAAAAGTCAGAAATTTTGCAAGAAACGACTAAGTATGAAGGACTCATCGGGTGAAACACTCTGGAACTGAAATCGAATGCGCTTACAGACATGCTCCCCTCTCTGGAAGTCTGACACATGTGTGAAAATTTTCTAAGTCCAGAAAAGAAAATTTTTTCAACTTTTTTTCAAATTTCCCCCCAAGGGATATATATTTTACCCACACATTTGGAGCCCTCCTGGGATGCCCTCTAACATACTATAACCTCATTTAGCGGAGATTTTCACAAAAAAGTGAAATTTTCAAAAAGTCAGAAATTTTGCAAAAAACGACTAAGTATGAAGGACTCATCGGGTGAATCGCTCTGGAACTGAAATCAGATGCGCGCACTAACATGCTCCCCTCTCTGGAAGTCTGAGACATGTGTGAAAATTTTCTAAGTCCAGAAAAAAAAATTTTTTCAACTTTTTTTCAAATTTCCCCCAAGGGATATTTATTTTACCCACACATTTGGAGCCCTCCTGGGATGCCCTCTAACATACTATAACCTCATTTAGCGGAGATTTTTACAAAAAAGTGAAATTTTCAAAAAGTCAGAAATTTTGCAAAAAACGACTAAGTATGAAGGACTCATCGGGTGAATCGCTCTGGAACTCAAATCGGATGCACTTACAGACATGCTCCCCTCTCTGGAAGTCTGAGACATGTGTGAAAATTTTCTAAGTCCAGAAAAAAAAAAATTTAAAACTTTTTTTCAAATTTCCCCCCAAGGGATATATATTTTACCCACACATTTGGAGCCCTGCTGGGATGCCCTCTAACATACTATAACCTCATTTAGCGGAGATTTTCACAAAAAAGTGAAATTTTCAAAAAGTCAGAAATTTTGCAAAAAACGACTAAGTATGAAGGACTCATCGGGTGAATCGCTCTGGAACTGAAATCAGATGCACGCACTAACATGCTCCCCTCTCTGGAAGTCTGAGACATGTGTGAAAATTTTCTAAGTCCAGAAAAAAAAAATTTTCAACTTTTTTTCAAATTTCCCCCAAGGGATATTTATTTTACCCACACATTTGGAGCCCTCCTGGGATGCCCTCTAACATACTATAACCTCATTTAGCGGAGATTTTCACAAAAAAGTGAAATTTTCAAAAAGTCAGAAATTTTGCAAAAAACGACTAAGTATGAAGGACTCATCGGGTGAATCGCTCTGGAACTGAAATCAGATGCGCGCACTAACATGCTCCCCTCTCTGGAAGTCTGAGACATGTGTGAAAATTTTCTAAGTCCAGAAAAAAAAAAATTTTCAACTTTTTTTCAAATTTCCCCCAAGGGATATTTATTTTACCCACACATTTGGAGCCCTCCTGGGATGCCCTCTAACATACTATAACCTCATTTAGCGGAGATTTTCACAAAAAAGTGAAATTTTCAAAAAGTCAGAAATTTTGCAAAAAACGACTAAGTATGAAGGACTCATCGGGTGAATCGCTCTGGAACTCAAATCGGATGCGCTTACAGACATGCTCCCCTCTCTAGAAGTCTGAGACATGTGTGAAAATTTTCTAAGTCCAGAAAAAAAAAATTTTTAAACTTTTTTTCAAATTTCCCCCCAAGGGATATATATTTTACCCACACATTTGGAGCCCTCCTGGGATGCCCTCTAACATACTATAACCTCATTTAGCGGAGATTTTCACAAAAAAGTGAAATTTTCAAAAAGTCAGAAATTTTGCAAAAAACGACTAAGTATGAAGGACTCATCGGGTGAAACGCTCTGGAACTGAAATCGGATGCGCTTACAGACATGATCCCCTCTCTGGAAGTCTGAGACATGTGTGAAAATTTTCTAAGTCCAGAAAAAAAAATTTTTCAACTTTTTTTCAAATTTCCCCCCAAGGGATATATATTTTACCCACACATTTGGAGCCCTCCTGGGATGCCCTCTAACATACTATAACCTCATTTAGCGGAGATTTTCACAAAAAAGTGAAATTTTCAAAAAGTCAGAAATTTTGCAAGAAACGACTAAGTATGAAGGACTCATCGGGTGAAACACTCTGGAACTGAAATCGAATGCGCTTACAGACATGCTCCCCTCTCTGGAAGTCTGACACATGTGTGAAAATTTTCTAAGTCCAGAAAAGAAAATTTTTTCAACTTTTTTTCAAATTTCCCCCCAAGGGATATATATTTTACCCACACATTTGGAGCCCTCCTGGGATGCCCTCTAACATACTATAACCTCATTTAGCGGAGATTTTCACAAAAAAGTGAAATTTTCAAAAAGTCAGAAATTTTGCAAAAAACGACTAAGTATGAAGGACTCATCGGGTGAATCGCTCTGGAACTGAAATCAGATGCGCGCACTAACATGCTCCCCTCTCTGGAAGTCTGAGACATGTGTGAAAATTTTCTAAGTCCAGAAAAAAAAATTTTTTCAACTTTTTTTCAAATTTCCCCCAAGGGATATTTATTTTACCCACACATTTGGAGCCCTCCTGGGATGCCCTCTAACATACTATAACCTCATTTAGCGGAGATTTTTACAAAAAAGTGAAATTTTCAAAAAGTCAGAAATTTTGCAAAAAACGACTAAGTATGAAGGACTCATCGGGTGAATCGCTCTGGAACTCAAATCGGATGCACTTACAGACATGCTCCCCTCTCTGGAAGTCTGAGACATGTGTGAAAATTTTCTAAGTCCAGAAAAAAAAAAATTTAAAACTTTTTTTCAAATTTCCCCCCAAGGGATATATATTTTACCCACACATTTGGAGCCCTGCTGGGATGCCCTCTAACATACTATAACCTCATTTAGCGGAGATTTTCACAAAAAAGTGAAATTTTCAAAAAGTCAGAAATTTTGCAAAAAACGACTAAGTATGAAGGACTCATCGGGTGAATCGCTCTGGAACTGAAATCAGATGCACGCACTAACATGCTCCCCTCTCTGGAAGTCTGAGACATGTGTGAAAATTTTCTAAGTCCAGAAAAAAAAAATTTTCAACTTTTTTTCAAATTTCCCCCAAGGGATATTTATTTTACCCACACATTTGGAGCCCTCCTGGGATGCCCTCTAACATACTATAACCTCATTTAGCGGAGATTTTCACAAAAAAGTGAAATTTTCAAAAAGTCAGAAATTTTGCAAAAAACGACTAAGTATGAAGGACTCATCGGGTGAATCGCTCTGGAACTGAAATCAGATGCGCGCACTAACATGCTCCCCTCTCTGGAAGTCTGAGACATGTGTGAAAATTTTCTAAGTCCAGAAAAAAAAAAATTTTCAACTTTTTTTCAAATTTCCCCCAAGGGATATTTATTTTACCCACACATTTGGAGCCCTCCTGGGATGCCCTCTAACATACTATAACCTCATTTAGCGGAGATTTTCACAAAAAAGTGAAATTTTCAAAAAGTCAGAAATTTTGCAAAAAACGACTAAGTATGAAGGACTCATCGGGTGAATCGCTCTGGAACTCAAATCGGATGCGCTTACAGACATGCTCCCCTCTCTAGAAGTCTGAGACATGTGTGAAAATTTTCTAAGTCCAGAAAAAAAAAATTTTTAAACTTTTTTTCAAATTTCCCCCCAAGGGATATATATTTTACCCACACATTTGGAGCCCTCCTGGGATGCCCTCTAACATACTATAACCTCATTTAGCGGAGATTTTCACAAAAAAGTGAAATTTTCAAAAAGTCAGAAATTTTGCAAAAAACGACTAAGTATGAAGGACTCATCGGGTGAAACGCTCTGGAACTGAAATCGGATGCACTTACAGACATGATCCCCTCTCTGGAAGTCTGAGACATGTGTGAAAATTTTCTAAGTCCAGAAAAAAAAATTTTTCAACTTTTTTTCAAATTTCCCCCCAAGGGATATATATTTTACCCACACATTTGGAGCCCTCCTGGGATGCCCTCTAACATACTATAACCTCATTTAGCGGAGATTTTCACAAAAAAGTGAAATTTTCAAAAAGTCAGAAATTTTGCAAGAAACGACTAAGTATTAAGGACTCATCGGGTGAAACACTCTGGAACTGAAATCGAATGCGCTTACAGACATGCTCCCCTCTCTGGAAGTCTGACACATGTGTGAAAATTTTCTAAGTCCAGAAAAGAAAATTTTTTCAACTTTTTTTCAAATTTCCCCCCAAGGGATATATATTTTACCCACACATTTGGAGCCCTCCTGGGATGCCCTCTAACATACTATAACCTCATTTAGCGGAGATTTTCACAAAAAAGTGAAATTTTCAAAAAGTCAGAAATTTTGCAAAAAACGACTAAGTATGAAGGACTCATCGGGTGAATCGCTCTGGAACTGAAATCAGATGCGCGCACTAACATGCTCCCCTCTCTGGAAGTCTGAGACATGTGTGAAAATTTTCTAAGTCCAGAAAAAAAAATTTTTTCAACTTTTTTTCAAATTTCCCCCAAGGGATATTTATTTTACCCACACATTTGGAGCCCTCCTGGGATGCCCTCTAACATACTATAACCTCATTTAGCGGAGATTTTTACAAAAAAGTGAAATTTTCAAAAAGTCAGAAATTTTGCAAAAAACGACTAAGTATGAAGGACTCATCGGGTGAATCGCTCTGGAACTCAAATCGGATGCACTTACAGACATGCTCCCCTCTCTGGAAGTCTGAGACATGTGTGAAAATTTTCTAAGTCCAGAAAAAAAAAAATTTAAAACTTTTTTTCAAATTTCCCCCCAAGGGATATATATTTTACCCACACATTTGGAGCCCTGCTGGGATGCCCTCTAACATACTATAACCTCATTTAGCGGAGATTTTCACAAAAAAGTGAAATTTTCAAAAAGTCAGAAATTTTGCAAAAAACGACTAAGTATGAAGGACTCATCGGGTGAATCGCTCTGGAACTGAAATCAGATGCACGCACTAACATGCTCCCCTCTCTGGAAGTCTGAGACATGTGTGAAAATTTTCTAAGTCCAGAAAAGAAAAATTTTTAAAGTTTTTTTCAAATTTCCCCCCAAGGGATATATATTTTACCCACACATTTGGAGCCCTCCTGGGATGCCCTCTAACATACTATAACCTCATTTAGCGGAGATTTTCACAAAAAAGTGAAATTTTCAAAAAGTCAGAAATTTTGCAAAAAACGACTAAGTATGAAGGACTCATCGGGTGAATCGCTCTGGAACTGAAATCAGATGCGCGCACTAACATGCTCCCCTCTCTGGAAGTCTGAGACATGTGTGAAAATTTTCTAAGTCCAGAAAAAAAAAATTTTTCAACTTTTTTTCAAATTTCCCCCAAGGGATATTTATTTTACCCACACATTTGGAGCCCTCCTGGGATGCCCTCTAACATACTATAACCTCATTTAGCGGAGATTTTTACAAAAAAGTGAAATTTTCAAAAAGTCAGAAATTTTGCAAAAAACGACTAAGTATGAAGGACTCATCGGGTGAATCGCTCTGGAACTGAAATCGGATGCGCTTACAGACATGCTCCCCTCTCTGGAAGTCTGAGACATGTGTGAAAATTTTCTAAGTCCAGAAAAAAAAAAATTTAAAACTTTTTTTCAAATTTCCCCCCAAGGGATATATATTTTACCCACACATTTGGAGCCCTGCTGGGATGCCCTCTAACATACTATAACCTCATTTAGCGGAGATTTTCACAAAAAAGTGAAAATTTCAAAAAGTCAGAAATTTTGCAAAAAACGACTAAGTATGAAGGACTCATCGGGTGAATCGCTCTGGAACTCAAATCGGATGCGCTTACAGACATGCTCCCCTCTCTGGAAGTCTGAGACATGTGTGAAAATTTTCTAAGTCCAGAAAAAAAAATTTTTAAACTTTTTTCAAATTTCCCCCCAAGGGATATATATTTTACCCACACATTTGGAGCCCTCCTGGGATGCCCTCTAACATACTATAACCTCATTTAGCGGAGATTTTCACAAAAAAGTGAAATTTTCAAAAAGTCAGAAATTTTGCAAAAAACGACTAAGTATGAAGGACTCATCGGGTGAATCGCTCTGGAACTGAAATCAGATGCGCGCACTAACATGCTCCCCTCTCTGGAAGTCTGAGACATGTGTGAAAATTTTCTAAGTCCAGAAAAAAAATAATTTTTAACTTTTTTTCAAATTTCCCCACAAGGGATATATATTTTACCCACACATGTGGAGCCCTCCTGGGATGCCCTCTAACATACTATAACCTCATTTAGCAGAGATTTTCACAAAAAAGTTAAATTTTCAAAAAGTCAGAAATTTTGCAAGAAAAGACTAAGTATGAAGGACTCATCGGGTGAAACACTCTGGAACTGAAATCGAATGCGCTTACAGACATGCTCCCCCTCTCTGGAAGTCTGACACATGTGTGAAAATTTTCTAAGTCCAGAAAAGAAAATTTTTTCAACTTTTTTTCAAATTTCCCCCCAAGGGATATATATTTTACCCACACATTTGGAGCCCTCCTGGGATGCCCTCTAACATACTATAACCTCATTTAGCGGAGATTTTCACAAAAAAGTGAAATTTTCAAAAAGTCAGAAATTTTGCAAAAAACGACTAAGTATGAAGGACTCATCGGGTGAATCGCTCTGGAACTGAAATCAGATGCGCGCACTAACATGCTCCCCTCTCTGGAAGTCTGAGACATGTGTGAAAATTTTCTAAGTCCAGAAAAAAAAAATTTTTCAACTTTTTTTCAAATTTCCCCCAAGGGATATTTATTTTACCCACACATTTGGAGCCCTCCTGGGATGCCCTCTAACATACTATAACCTCATTTAGCGGAGATTTTCACAAAAAAGTGAAATTTTCAAAAAGTCAGAAATTTTGCAAAAAACGACTAAGTATGAAGGACTCATCGGGTGAATCGCTCTGGAACTCAAATCGGATGCGCTTACAGACATGCTCCCCTCTCTAGAAGTCTGAGACATGTGTGAAAATTTTCTAAGTCCAGAAAAAAAAAATTTTTAAACTTTTTTTCAAATTTCCCCCCAAGGGATATATATTTTACCCACACATTTGGAGCCCTCCTGGGATGCCCTCTAACATACTATAACCTCATTTAGCGGAGATTTTCACAAAAAAGTGAAATTTTCAAAAAGTCAGAAATTTTGCAAAAAACGACTAAGTATGAAGGACTCATCGGGTGAAACGCTCTGGAACTGAAATCGGATGCGCTTACAGACATGATCCCCTCTCTGGAAGTCTGAGACATGTGTGAAAATTTTCTAAGTCCAGAAAAAAAAATTTTTCAACTTTTTCTCAAATTTCCCCCCAAGGGATATATATTTTACCCACACATTTGGAGCCCTCCTGGGATGCCCTCTAACATACTATAACCTCATTTAGCGGAGATTTTCACAAAAAAGTGAAATTTTCAAAAAGTCAGAAATTTTGCAAGAAACGACTAAGTATGAAGGACTCATCGGGTGAAACACTCTGGAACTGAAATCGAATGCGCTTACAGACATGCTCCCCTCTCTGGAAGTCTGACACATGTGTGAAAATTTTCTAAGTCCAGAAAAGAAAATTTTTTCAACTTTTTTTCAAATTTCCCCCCAAGGGATATATATTTTACCCACACATTTGGAGCCCTCCTGGGATGCCCTCTAACATACTATAACCTCATTTAGCGGAGATTTTCACAAAAAAGTGAAATTTTCAAAAAGTCAGAAATTTTGCAAAAAACGACTAAGTATGAAGGACTCATCGGGTGAATCGCTCTGGAACTGAAATCAGATGCGCGCACTAACATGCTCCCCTCTCTGGAAGTCTGAGACATGTGTGAAAATTTTCTAAGTCCAGAAAAAAAATAATTTTTAACTTTTTTTCAAATTTCCCCACAAGGGATATATATTTTACCCACACATTTGGAGCCCTCCTGGGATGCCCTCTAACATACTATAACCTCATTTAGCGGAGATTTTCACAAAAAAGTGAAATTTTCAAAAAGTCAGAAATTTTGCAAAAAACGACTAAGTATGAAGGACTCATCGGGTGAAACGCTCTGGAACTGAAATCGGATGCGCTTACAGACATGCTCCCCTCTCTGGAAGTCTGACACATGTGTGAAAATTTTCTAAGTCCAGAAAAGAAAATTTTTTCAACTTTTTTTCAAATTTCCCCCCAAGGGATATATATTTTACCCACACATTTGGAGCCCTCCTGGGATGCCCTCTAACATACTATAACCTCATTTAGCGGAGATTTTCACAAAAAAGTGAAATTTTCAAAAAGTCAGAAATTTTGCAAAAAACGACTAAGTATGAAGGACTCATCGGGTGAATCGCTCTGGAACTGAAATCAGATGCGCGCACTAACATGCTCCCCTCTCTGGAAGTCTGAGACATGTGTGAAAATTTTCTAAGTCCAGAAAAAAAAATTTTTTCAACTTTTTTTCAAATTTCCCCCAAGGGATATTTATTTTACCCACACATTTGGAGCCCTCCTGGGATGCCCTCTAACATACTATAACCTCATTTAGCGGAGATTTTTACAAAAAAGTGAAATTTTCAAAAAGTCAGAAATTTTGCAAAAAACGACTAAGTATGAAGGACTCATCGGGTGAATCGCTCTGGAACTCAAATCGGATGCGCTTACAGACATGCTCCCCTCTCTGGAAGTCTGAGACATGTGTGAAAATTTTCTAAGTCCAGAAAAAAAAAAATTTAAAACTTTTTTTCAAATTTCCCCCCAAGGGATATATATTTTACCCACACATTTGGAGCCCTGCTGGGATGCCCTCTAACATACTATAACCTCATTTAGCGGAGATTTTCACAAAAAAGTGAAATTTTCAAAAAGTCAGAAATTTTGCAAAAAACGACTAAGTATGAAGGACTCATCGGGTGAATCGCTCTGGAACTGAAATCAGATGCACGCACTAACATGCTCCCCTCTCTGGAAGTCTGAGACATGTGTGAAAATTTTCTAAGTCCAGAAAAAAAAAATTTTCAACTTTTTTTCAAATTTCCCCCAAGGGATATTTATTTTACCCACACATTTGGAGCCCTCCTGGGATGCCCTCTAACATACTATAACCTCATTTAGCGGAGATTTTCACAAAAAAGTGAAATTTTCAAAAAGTCAGAAATTTTGCAAAAAACGACTAAGTATGAAGGACTCATCGGGTGAATCGCTCTGGAACTCAAATCGGATGCGCTTACAGACATGCTCCCCTCTCTGGAAGTCTGAGACATGTGTGAAAATTTTCTAAGTCCAGAAAAGAAAAATTTTTAAACTTTTTTTCAAATTTCCCCCCAAGGGATATATATTTTACCCACACATTTGGAGCCCTCCTGCGATGCCCTCTAACATACTATAACCTCATTTAGCGGAGATTTTCACAAAAAAGTGAAATTTTCAAAAAGTCAGAAATTTTGCAAAAAACGACTAAGTATGAAGGACTCATCGGGTGAATCGCTCTGGAACTGAAATCAGATGCGCGCACTAACATGCTCCCCTCTCTGGAAGTCTGAGACATGTGTGAAAATTTTCTAAGTCCAGAAAAAAAATAATTTTTAACTTTTTTTCAAATTTCCCCACAAGGGATATATATTTTACCCACACATTTGGAGCCCTCCTGGGATGCCCTCTAACATACTATAACCTCATTTAGCGGAGATTTTCACAAAAAAGTGAAATTTTCAAAAAGTCAGAAATTTTGCAAAAAACGACTAAGTATGAAGGACTCATCGGGTGAAACGCTCTGGAACTGAAATCGGATGCGCTTACAGACATGCTCCCCTCTCTGGAAGTCTGACACATGTGTGAAAATTTTCTAAGTCCAGAAAAGAAAATTTTTTCAACTTTTTTTCAAATTTCCCCCCAAGGGATATATATTTTACCCACACATTTGGAGCCCTCCTGGGATGCCCTCTAACATACTATAACCTCATTTAGCGGAGATTTTCACAAAAAAGTGAAATTTTCAAAAAGTCAGAAATTTTGCAAAAAACGACTAAGTATGAAGGACTCATCGGGTGAATCGCTCTGGAACTGAAATCAGATGCGCGCACTAACATGCTCCCCTCTCTGGAAGTCTGAGACATGTGTGAAAATTTTCTAAGTCCAGAAAAAAAATAATTTTTAACTTTTTTTCAAATTTCCCCACAAGGGATATATATTTTACCCACACATGTGGAGCCCTCCTGGGATGCCCTCTAACATACTATAACCTCATTTAGCAGAGATTTTCACAAAAAAGTTAAATTTTCAAAAAGTCAGAAATTTTGCAAGAAAAGACTAAGTATGAAGGACTCATCGGGTGAAACACTCTGGAACTGAAATCGAATGCGCTTACAGACATGCTCCCCTCTCTGGAAGTCTGACACATGTGTGAAAATTTTCTAAGTCCAGAAAAAAAAAATTTTTCAACTTTTTTTCAAATTTCCCCCAAGGGATATTTATTTTACCCACACATTTGGAGCCCTCCTGGGATGCCCTCTAACATACTATAACCTCATTTAGCGGAGATTTTTACAAAAAAGTGAAATTTTCAAAAAGTCAGAAATTTTGCAAAAAACGACTAAGTATGAAGGACTCATCGGGTGAATCGCTCTGGAACTCAAATCGGATGCGCTTACAGACATGCTCCCCTCTCTGGAAGTCTGAGACATGTGTGAAAATTTTCTAAGTCCAGAAAAAAAAAAATTTAAAACTTTTTTTCAAATTTCCCCCCAAGGGATATATATTTTACCCACACATTTGGAGCCCTGCTGGGATGCCCTCTAACATACTATAACCTCATTTAGCGGAGATTTTCACAAAAAAGTGAAAATTTCAAAAAGTCAGAAATTTTGCAAAAAACGACTAAGTATGAAGGACTCATCGGGTGAATCGCTCTGGAACTGAAATCGGATGCGCGCACTGACATGCTCCCCTCTCTGGAAGTCTGAGACATGTGTGAAAATTTTCTAAGTCCAGAAAAAAAAATTTTTCAACTTTTTTTCAAATTTCCCCCCAAGGGATATATATTTTAACCACACATTTGGAGCCCTCCTGGGATGCCCTCTAACATACTATAACCTCATTTAGCGGAGATTTTCACAAAAAAGTGAAATTTTCAAAAAGTCAGAAATTTTGCAAAAAACGACTAAGTATGAAGGACTCATCGGGTGAATCGCTCTGGAACTGAAATCAGATGCACGCACTAACATGCTCCCCTCTCTGGAAGTCTGAGACATGTGTGAAAATTTTCTAAGTCCAGAAAAAAAAAATTATTCAACTTTTTTTCAAATTTCCCCCAAGGGATATTTATTTTACCCAAACATTTGGAGCCCTCCTGGGATGCCCTCTAACATACTATAACCTCATTTAGCGGAGATTTTCACAAAAAAGTGAAATTTTCAAAAAGTCAGAAATTTTGCAAAAAACGACTAAGTATGAATGACTCATCGGGTGAATCGCTCTGGAACTCAAATCGGATGCGCTTACAGACATGCTCCCCTCTCTGGAAGTCTGAGACATGTGTGAAAATTTTCTAAGTCCAGAAAAGAAAAATTTTTAAACTTTTTTCAAATTTCCCCCCCAGGGATACATATTTTACCCACACATTTGGAGCCCTCCTGGGATGCCCTCTAACATACTATAACCTCATTTAGCGGAGATTTTCACAAAAAAGTGAAATTTTCAAAAAGTCAGAAATTTTGCAAAAAACGACTAAGTATGAAGGACTCATCGGGTGAATCGCTCTGGAACTCAAATCGGATGCGCTTACAGACATGCTCCCCTCTCTGGAAGTCTGAGACATGTGTGAAAATTTTCTAAGTCCAGAAAAGAAAAATTTTTAAACTTTTTTTCAAATTTCCCCCCAAGGGATATATATTTTACCCACACATTTGGAGCCCTCCTGGGATGCCCTCTAACATACTATAACCTCATTTAGCGGAGATTTTCACAAAAAAGTGAAATTTTCAAAAAGTCAGAAATTTTGCAAAAAACGACTAAGTATGAAGGACTCATCGGGTGAATCGCTCTGGAACTGAAATCAGATGCGCGCACTAACATGCTCCCCTCTCTGGAAGTCTGAGACATGTGTGAAAATTTTCTAAGTCCAGAAAAAAAATAATTTTTAACTTTTTTTCAAATTTCCCCACAAGGGATATATATTTTACCCACACATGTGGAGCCCTCCTGGGATGCCCTCTAACATACTATAACCTCATTTAGCAGAGATTTTCACAAAAAAGTGAAATTTTCAAAAAGTGAAAATTTTTCCAAAAAACGACTAAGTATGAAGGACTCATTGGGTGAAACGCTCTGGAACTGAAATCGGATGCACTTACAGACATGATCCCCTCTCTGGAAGTCTGAGACATGTGTGAAAATTTTCTAAGTCCAGAAAAAAAAATTTTTCAACTTTTTTTCAAATTTCCCCCCAAGGGATATATATTTTACCCACACATTTGGAGCCCTCCTGGGATGCCCTCTAACATACTATAACCTCATTTAGCGGAGATTTTCACAAAAAAGTGAAATTTTCAAAAAGTCAGAAATTTTGCAAAAAACGACTAAGTATGAAGGACTCATCGGGTGAATCGCTCTGGAACTGAAATCAGATGCGCGCACTAACATGCTCCCCTCTCTGGAAGTCTGAGACATGTGTGAAAATTTTCTAAGTCCAGAAAAAAAAAAATTTTCAACTTTTTTTCAAATTTCCCCCAAGGGATATTTATTTTACCCACACATTTGGAGCCCTCCTGGGATGCCCTCTAACATACTATAACCTCATTTAGCGGAGATTTTTACAAAAAAGTGAAATTTTCAAAAAGTCAGAAATTTTGCAAAAAACGACTAAGTATGAAGGACTCATCGGGTGAATCGCTCTGGAACTGAAATCGGATGCGCGCACTGACATGCTCCCCTCTCTGGAAGTCTGAGACATGTGTGAAAATTTTCTAAGTCCAGAAAAAAAAATTTTTCAACTTTTTTTCAAATTTCCCCCCAAGGGATATATATTTTAACCACACATTTGGAGCCCTCCTGGGATGCCCTCTAACATACTATAACCTCATTTAGCGGAGATTTTCACAAAAAAGTAAAATTTTCAAAAAGTGAAAATTTTTCCAAAAAACGACTAAGTATGAAGGACTCATCGGGTGAAACGCTCTGGAGCTGAAATCGGATGCACTTACAGACATGCTCCCCTCTCTGGAAGTCTGAGACATGTGTGAAAATTTTCTAAGTCCAGAAAAGAAAAATTTTTAAACTTTTTTTCAAATTTCCCCCCAAGGGATATATATTTTACCCACACATTTGGAGCCCTCCTGGGATGCCCTCTAACATACTATAACCTCATTTAGCGGAGATTTTCACAAAAAAGTGAAATTTTCAAAAAGTCAGAAATTTTGCAAAAAACGACTAAGTATGAAGGACTCATCGGGTGAATCGCTCTGGAACTGAAATCAGATGCGCGCACTAACATGCTCCCCTCTCTGGAAGTCTGAGACATGTGTGAAAATTTTCTAAGTCCAGAAAAAAAATAATTTTTAACTTTTTTTCAAATTTCCCCACAAGGGATATATATTTTACCCACACATGTGGAGCCCTCCTGGGATGCCCTCTAACATACTATAACCTCATTTAGCAGAGATTTTCACAAAAAAGTGAAATTTTCAAAAAGTGAAAATTTTTCCAAAAAACGACTAAGTATGAAGGACTCATTGGGTGAAACGCTCTGGAACTGAAATCGGATGCACTTACAGACATGATCCCCTCTCTGGAAGTCTGAGACATGTGTGAAAATTTTCTAAGTCCAGAAAAAAAAATTTTTCAACTTTTTTTCAAATTTCCCCCCAAGGGATATATATTTTACCCACACATTTGGAGCCCTCCTGGGATGCCCTCTAACATACTATAACCTCATTTAGCGGAGATTTTCACAAAAAAGTGAAATTTTCAAAAAGTCAGAAATTTTGCAAAAAACGACTAAGTATGAAGGACTCATCGGGTGAATCGCTCTGGAACTGAAATCAGATGCGCGCACTAACATGCTCCCCTCTCTGGAAGTCTGAGACATGTGTGAAAATTTTCTAAGTCCAGAAAAAAAAAAATTTTCAACTTTTTTTCAAATTTCCCCCAAGGGATATTTATTTTACCCACACATTTGGAGCCCTCCTGGGATGCCCTCTAACATACTATAACCTCATTTAGCGGAGATTTTTACAAAAAAGTGAAATTTTCAAAAAGTCAGAAATTTTGCAAAAAACGACTAAGTATGAAGGACTCATCGGGTGAATCGCTCTGGAACTGAAATCGGATGCGCGCACTGACATGCTCCCCTCTCTGGAAGTCTGAGACATGTGTGAAAATTTTCTAAGTCCAGAAAAAAAAATTTTTCAACTTTTTTTCAAATTTCCCCCCAAGGGATATATATTTTAACCACACATTTGGAGCCCTCCTGGGATGCCCTCTAACATACTATAACCTCATTTAGCGGAGATTTTCACAAAAAAGTAAAATTTTCAAAAAGTGAAAATTTTTCCAAAAAACGACTAAGTATGAAGGACTCATCGGGTGAAACGCTCTGGAGCTGAAATCGGATGCGCTTACAGACATGCTCCCCTCTCTGGAAGTCTGAGACATGTGTGAAAATTTTCTAAGTCCAGAAAAAAAAAATTTTTCAACTTTTTTTCAAATTTCCCCCCAAGGGATATATATTTTACCCACACATGTGGAGCCCTCCTGGAATGCCCTCTAACATACTATAACCTCATTTAGCGGAGATTTTCACAAAAAAGTGACATTTTCAAAAAGTGAAAATTTTTCCAAAAAACGACTAAGTATGAAGGACTCATCGGGTGAAACGCTGTGGAACTGAAATCGGATGCACTTACAGACATGCTCCCCTCTCTGGAAGTCTGAGACATGTGTGAAAATTTTCTAAGTCCAGAAAAAAAAAAATTAAAAACTTTTTTTTCCAATTTCCCCCCAAGGGATATATATTTTACCCACACATTTGGAGCCCTCCTGGGATGCCCTCTAACATACTATAACCTCATTTAGCGGAGATTTTCACACAAAAGTGAAATTTTAAAAAAGTCAGAAATTTTGCAAAAAATGACTAAGTATGAAGGACTCATCGGGTGAATCGCTCTGGAACTGAAATCGGATGCCCGCACTGACATGCTCCCCTCTCTGGAAGTCTGAGACATGTGTGAAAATTTTCTAAGTCCAGAAAAAACATTTTTTCAACTTTTTTTCAAATTTCCCCCCAAGGGATATATATTTTACCCACACATTTGGAGCCCTCCTGGGATGCCCTCTAACATACTATTACCTCATTTAGCGGAGATTTTCACAAAAAAGTGAAATTTTCAAAAAGTCAGAAATTTTGCAAAAAATGACTAAGTATGAAGGACTCATCGGGTGAATCGCTCTGGAACTGAAATCGGATGCCCGCACTGACATGCTCCCCTCTCTGGAAGTCTGAGACATGTGTGAAAATTTTCTAAGAAAAGAAAAAAAAAAATTTTCAACTTTTTTTCAAATTTCCCCCAAGGGATATTTATTTTACCCACACATTTGGAGCCCTCCTGGGATGCCCTCTAACATACTATAACCTCATTTAGCGGAGATTTTCACAAAAAAGTGAAATTTTCAAAAAGTTAAAATTTTTCCAAAAAACGACTAAGTATGAAGGACTCATCGGGTGAAACGCTCTGGAACTGAAATCGGATGCGCTTACAGACATGCTCCCCTCTCTGGAAGTCTGAGACATGTGTGAAAATTTTCTAAGTCCAGAAAAAACATTTTTTCAACTTTTTTTCAAATTTCCCCCCAAGGGATATATATTTTACCCACACATCTGGAGCCCTCCTGGGATGCCAACTAACATACTATAACCTCATTTAGCGGAGATTTTCACAAAAAAGTGAAATTTTCAAAAAGTCAGAAATTTTGCAAGAAACGACTAAGTATGAAGGACTCATCGGGTGAAACACTCTGGAACTGAAATCGGATGCGCTTACAGACATGCTCCCCTCTCTGGAAGTCTGACACATGTGTGAAAATTTTCTAAGTCCAGAAAAAAAAATTTTTTCAACTTTTTTTCAAATTTCCCCCCAAGGGATATATATTTTGCCCACACATTTGGAGCCCTCCTGGGATGCCCTCTAACATACTATAACCTCATTTAGCAGAGATTTTCACAAAAAAGTGAAATTTTCAAAAAGTCAGAAATTTTGCAAAAAACGACTGAGTATGAAGGACTCATCGGGTGAATCGCTCTGGAACTGAAATCAGATGCCTGCACTGACATGCTCCCCTCTCCGGAAGTCTGAGACATGTGTGAAAATTTTCTAAGTCCAGAAAAAAAATTTTTTTTTACTTTTTTTCAAATTTCCCCACAATGGATATATATTTTACCCACACATTTGGAGCCCTCCTGGGATGCCCTCTAACATACTATAACCTCATTTAGCGGAGATTTTTACAAAAAAGTGAAATTTTCAAAAAGTCAGAAATTTTGCAAAAAACGATTAAGTATGAAGGACTCATCTGGTGAATCGCTCTGGAACTGAAATCAGATGCGCGCACTGACATGCTCCCCTCTCTGGAAGTCTGAGACATGTGTGAAAATTTTCTAAGAAAAGAAAAAAAAAATTTTTCAACTTTTTTTCAAATTTCCCCCCAAGGGATATATATTTTACCCACACATTTGGAGCCCTCCTGGGATGCCCTCTAACATACTATAGCCTCATTTAGCGGAGATTTTCACAAAAAAGTGAAATTTTCAAAAAGTCAGAAATTTTGCAAAAAACGACTAAGTATGAAGGACTCATCGGGTGAATCGCTCTGGAACTGAAATCGGATGTGCGCACTGACATGCTCCCCTCTCTGGAAGTCTGAGACATGTGTGAAAATTTTCTAAGTCCAGAAAAAAAAAATTTTCAACTTTTTTTCAAATTTCCCCCCAAGGGATATATATTTTACCCACACATTTGGAGCCCTCCTGGGATGCCCTCTAACATACTATAACCTCATTTAGCGGAGATTTTCACAAAAAAGTGAAATTTTCAAAAAGTTAAAATTTTTCCAAAAAACGACTAAGTATGAAGGACTCATCGGGTGAAACGCTCTGGAACTGAAATCGGATGCGCTTACAGACATGCTCCCCTCTCTGGAAGTCTGAGACATGTGTGAAAATTTTCTAAGTCCAGAAAAAACATTTTTTCAACTTTTTTTCAAATTTCCCCCCAAGGGATATCTATTTTACCCACACATCTGGAGCCCTCCTGGGATGCCAACTAACATACTATAACCTCATTTAGCGGAGATTTTCACAAAAAAGTGAAATTTTCAAAAAGTCAGAAATTTTGCAAGAAACGACTAAGTATGAAGGACTCATCGGGTGAAACACTCTGGAACTGAAATCGGATGCGCTTACAGACATGCTCCCCTCTCTGGAAGTCTGACACATGTGTGAAAATTTTCTAAGTCCAGAAAAAAAAATTTTTTCAACTTTTTTTCAAATTTCCCCCCAAGGGATATATATTTTGCCCACACATTTGGAGCCCTCCTGGGATGCCCTCTAACATACTATAACCTCATTTAGCAGAGATTTTCACAAAAAAGTGAAATTTTCAAAAAGTCAGAAATTTTGCAAAAAACGACTGAGTATGAAGGACTCATCAGGTGAATCGCTCTGGAACTGAAATCAGATGCCTGCACTGACATGCTCCCCTCTCCGGAAGTCTGAGACATGTGTGAAAATTTTCTAAGTCCAGAAAAAAAATTTTTTTTTACTTTTTTTCAAATTTCCCCACAATGGATATATATTTTACCCACACATTTGGAGCCCTCCTGGGATGCCCTCTAACATACTATAACCTCATTTAGCGGAGATTTTTACAAAAAAGTGAAATTTTCAAAAAGTCAGAAATTTTGCAAAAAACGACTAAGTATGAAGGACTCATCGGGTGAATCGCTCTGGAACTGAAATCGGATGCGCGCACTGACATGCTCCCCTCTCTGGAAGTCTGAGACATGTGTGAAAATTTTCTAAGAAAAGAAAAAAAAAATTTTTCAACTTTTTTTCAAATTTCCCCACAAGGGATATATATTTTACCCACACATTTGTAGCCCTCCTGGGATGCCCTCTAACATACTATAACCTCATTTAGCGGAGATTTTCACAAAAAAGTGAAATTTTCAAAAAGTCAGAAATTTTGCAAAAAACGACTAAGTATGAAGGACTCATCGGGTGAATCGCTCTGGAACTGAAATCGGATGCGCGCACTGACATGGTCCCCTCTCTGGAAGTCTGAGACATGTGTGAAAATTTTCTAAGTCCAGAAAAAAAAATTTTTCAACTTTTTTTCAAATTTCCCCCCAAGGGATATATATTTTACCCACACATTTGGAGCCCTCCTGGGATGCCCTCTAACATACTATAACCTCATTTAGCGGAGATTTTCACAAAAAAGTAAAATTTTCAAAAAGTGAAAATTTTTCCAAAAAACGACTAAGTATGAAGGACTCATCGGGTGAAACGCTCTGGAGCTGAAATCGGATGCGCTTACAGACATGCTCCCCTCTCTGGAAGTCTGAGACATGTGTGAAAATTTTCTAAGTCCAGAAAAAAAAAATTTTTCAACTTTTTTTCAAATTTCCCCCCAAGGGATATATATTTTACCCACACATGTGGAGCCCTCCTGGAATGCCCTCTAACATACTATAACCTCATTTAGCGGAGATTTTCACAAAAAAGTGACATTTTCAAAAAGTGAAAATTTTTCCAAAAAACGACTAAGTATGAAGGACTCATCGGGTGAATCGCTCTGGAACTGAAATCGGATGCGCGCACTGACATGCTCCCCTCTCTGGAAGTCTGAGACATGTGTGAAAATTTTCTAAGTCCAGAAAAAAAAATTTTTCAACTTTTTTTCAAATTTCCCCCCAAGGGATATATATTTTACCCACACATTTGGAGCCCTCCTGGGATGCCCTCTAACATACTATAACCTCATTTAGCGGAGATTTTCACAAAAAAGTAAAATTTTCAAAAAGTGAAAATTTTTCCAAAAAACGACTAAGTATGAAGGACTCATCGGGTGAAACGCTCTGGAGCTGAAATCGGATGCGCTTACAGACATGCTCCCCTCTCTGGAAGTCTGAGACATGTGTGAAAATTTTCTAAGTCCAGAAAAAAAAAATTTTTCAACTTTTTTTCAAATTTCCCCCCAAGGGATATATATTTTACCCACACATGTGGAGCCCTCCTGGAATGCCCTCTAACATACTATAACCTCATTTAGCGGAGATTTTCACAAAAAAGTGACATTTTCAAAAAGTGAAAATTTTTCCAAAAAACGACTAAGTATGAAGGACTCATCGGGTGAAACGCTGTGGAACTGAAATCGGATGCACTTACAGACATGCTCCCCTCTCTGGAAGTCTGAGACATGTGTGAAAATTTTCTAAGTCCAGAAAAAAAAAAATTAAAAACTTTTTTTTCCAATTTCCCCCCAAGGGATATATATTTTACCCACACATTTGGAGCCCTCCTGGGATGCCCTCTAACATACTATAACCTCATTTAGCGGAGATTTTCACAAAAAAGTGAAATTTTCAAAAAGTCAGAAATTTTGCAAAAAACGACTAAGTATGAAGGACTCATCGGGTGAATCGCTCTGGAACTGAAATCGGATGCGCGCACTGACATGCTCCCCTCTCTGGAAGTCTGAGACATGTGTGAAAATTTTCTAAGTCCAGAAAAAAAAATTTTTCAACTTTTTTTCAAATTTCCCCCTAAGGGATATATATTTTACCCACACATTTGGAGCCCTCCTGGGATGCCCTCTAACATACTATAACCTCATTTAGCGGAGATTTTCACAAAAAAGTGAAATTTTCAAAAAGTTAAAATTTTTCCAAAAAACGACTAAGTATGAAGGACTCATCGGGTGAAACGCTGTGGAACTGAAATCGGATGCACTTACAGACATGCTCCCCTCTCTGGAAGTCTGAGACATGTGTGAAAATTTTCTAAGTCCAGAAAAAAAAATTTTTCAACTTTTTTTCAAATTTCCCCCTAAGGGATATATATTTTACCCACACATTTGGAGCCCTCCTGGGATGCCCTCTAACATACTATAACCTCATTTAGCGGAGATTTTCACAAAAAAGTGAAATTTTCAAAAAGTTAAAATTTTTCCAAAAAACGACTAAGTATGAAGGACTCATCGGGTGAAACGCTGTGGAACTGAAATCGGATGCACTTACAGACATGCTCCCCTCTCTGGAAGTCTGAGACATGTGTGAAAATTTTCTAAGTCCAGAAAAAAAAAAATTAAAAACTTTTTTTTCCAATTTCCCCCCAAGGGATATATATTTTACCCACACATTTGGAGCCCTCCTGGGATGCCCTCTAACATACTATAACCTCATTTAGCGGAGATTTTCACACAAAAGTGAAATTTTAAAAAAGTCAGAAATTTTGCAAAAAATGACTAAGTATGAAGGACTCATCGGGTGAATCGCTCTGGAACTGAAATCGGATGCCCGCACTGACATGCTCCCCTCTCTGGAAGTCTGAGACATGTGTGAAAATTTTCTAAGTCCAGAAAAAACATTTTTTCAACTTTTTTTCAAATTTCCCCCCAAGGGATATATATTTTACCCACACATTTGGAGCCCTCCTGGGATGCCCTCTAACATACTATTACCTCATTTAGCGGAGATTTTCACAAAAAAGTGAAATTTTCAAAAAGTCAGAAATTTTGCAAAAAATGACTAAGTATGAAGGACTCATCGGGTGAATCGCTCTGGAACTGAAATCGGATGCCCGCACTGACATGCTCCCCTCTCTGGAAGTCTGAGACATGTGTGAAAATTTTCTAAGAAAAGAAAAAAAAAAATTTTCAACTTTTTTTCAAATTTCCCCCAAGGGATATTTATTTTACCCACACATTTGGAGCCCTCCTGGGATGCCCTCTAACATACTATAACCTCATTTAGCGGAGATTTTCACAAAAAAGTGAAATTTTCAAAAAGTTAAAATTTTTCCAAAAAACGACTAAGTATGAAGGACTCATCGGGTGAAACGCTCTGGAACTGAAATCGGATGCGCTTACAGACATGCTCCCCTCTCTGGAAGTCTGAGACATGTGTGAAAATTTTCTAAGTCCAGAAAAAACATTTTTTCAACTTTTTTTCAAATTTCCCCCCAAGGGATATATATTTTACCCACACATCTGGAGCCCTCCTGGGATGCCAACTAACATACTATAACCTCATTTAGCGGAGATTTTCACAAAAAAGTGAAATTTTCAAAAAGTCAGAAATTTTGCAAGAAACGACTAAGTATGAAGGACTCATCGGGTGAAACACTCTGGAACTGAAATCGGATGCGCTTACAGACATGCTCCCCTCTCTGGAAGTCTGACACATGTGTGAAAATTTTCTAAGTCCAGAAAAAAAAATTTTTTCAACTTTTTTTCAAATTTCCCCCCAAGGGATATATATTTTGCCCACACATTTGGAGCCCTCCTGGGATGCCCTCTAACATACTATAACCTCATTTAGCAGAGATTTTCACAAAAAAGTGAAATTTTCAAAAAGTCAGAAATTTTGCAAAAAACGACTGAGTATGAAGGACTCATCGGGTGAATCGCTCTGGAACTGAAATCAGATGCCTGCACTGACATGCTCCCCTCTCCGGAAGTCTGAGACATGTGTGAAAATTTTCTAAGTCCAGAAAAAAAATTTTTTTTTACTTTTTTTCAAATTTCCCCACAATGGATATATATTTTACCCACACATTTGGAGCCCTCCTGGGATGCCCTCTAACATACTATAACCTCATTTAGCGGAGATTTTTACAAAAAAGTGAAATTTTCAAAAAGTCAGAAATTTTGCAAAAAACGATTAAGTATGAAGGACTCATCTGGTGAATCGCTCTGGAACTGAAATCAGATGCGCGCACTGACATGCTCCCCTCTCTGGAAGTCTGAGACATGTGTGAAAATTTTCTAAGAAAAGAAAAAAAAAATTTTTCAACTTTTTTTCAAATTTCCCCCCAAGGGATATATATTTTACCCACACATTTGGAGCCCTCCTGGGATGCCCTCTAACATACTATAGCCTCATTTAGCGGAGATTTTCACAAAAAAGTGAAATTTTCAAAAAGTCAGAAATTTTGCAAAAAACGACTAAGTATGAAGGACTCATCGGGTGAATCGCTCTGGAACTGAAATCGGATGTGCGCACTGACATGCTCCCCTCTCTGGAAGTCTGAGACATGTGTGAAAATTTTCTAAGTCCAGAAAAAAAAAATTTTCAACTTTTTTTCAAATTTCCCCCCAAGGGATATATATTTTACCCACACATTTGGAGCCCTCCTGGGATGCCCTCTAACATACTATAACCTCATTTAGCGGAGATTTTCACAAAAAAGTGAAATTTTCAAAAAGTTAAAATTTTTCCAAAAAACGACTAAGTATGAAGGACTCATCGGGTGAAACGCTCTGGAACTGAAATCGGATGCGCTTACAGACATGCTCCCCTCTCTGGAAGTCTGAGACATGTGTGAAAATTTTCTAAGTCCAGAAAAAACATTTTTTCAACTTTTTTTCAAATTTCCCCCCAAGGGATATCTATTTTACCCACACATCTGGAGCCCTCCTGGGATGCCAACTAACATACTATAACCTCATTTAGCGGAGATTTTCACAAAAAAGTGAAATTTTCAAAAAGTCAGAAATTTTGCAAGAAACGACTAAGTATGAAGGACTCATCGGGTGAAACACTCTGGAACTGAAATCGGATGCGCTTACAGACATGCTCCCCTCTCTGGAAGTCTGACACATGTGTGAAAATTTTCTAAGTCCAGAAAAAAAAATTTTTTCAACTTTTTTTCAAATTTCCCCCTAAGGGATATATATTTTACCCACACATTTGGAGCCCTCCTGGGATGCCCTCTAACATACTATAACCTCATTTAGCGGAGATTTTCACAAAAAAGTGAAATTTTCAAAAAGTTAAAATTTTTCCAAAAAACGACTAAGTATGAAGGACTCATCGGGTGAAACGCTGTGGAACTGAAATCGGATGCACTTACAGACATGCTCCCCTCTCTGGAAGTCTGAGACATGTGTGAAAATTTTCTAAGTCCAGAAAAAAAAAAATTAAAAACTTTTTTTTCCAATTTCCCCCCAAGGGATATATATTTTACCCACACATTTGGAGCCCTCCTGGGATGCCCTCTAACATACTATAACCTCATTTAGCGGAGATTTTCACACAAAAGTGAAATTTTAAAAAAGTCAGAAATTTTGCAAAAAATGACTAAGTATGAAGGACTCATCGGGTGAATCGCTCTGGAACTGAAATCGGATGCCCGCACTGACATGCTCCCCTCTCTGGAAGTCTGAGACATGTGTGAAAATTTTCTAAGTCCAGAAAAAACATTTTTTCAACTTTTTTTCAAATTTCCCCCCAAGGGATATATATTTTACCCACACATTTGGAGCCCTCCTGGGATGCCCTCTAACATACTATTACCTCATTTAGCGGAGATTTTCACAAAAAAGTGAAATTTTCAAAAAGTCAGAAATTTTGCAAAAAATGACTAAGTATGAAGGACTCATCGGGTGAATCGCTCTGGAACTGAAATCGGATGCCCGCACTGACATGCTCCCCTCTCTGGAAGTCTGAGACATGTGTGAAAATTTTCTAAGAAAAGAAAAAAAAAAATTTTCAACTTTTTTTCAAATTTCCCCCAAGGGATATTTATTTTACCCACACATTTGGAGCCCTCCTGGGATGCCCTCTAACATACTATAACCTCATTTAGCGGAGATTTTCACAAAAAAGTGAAATTTTCAAAAAGTTAAAATTTTTCCAAAAAACGACTAAGTATGAAGGACTCATCGGGTGAAACGCTCTGGAACTGAAATCGGATGCGCTTACAGACATGCTCCCCTCTCTGGAAGTCTGAGACATGTGTGAAAATTTTCTAAGTCCAGAAAAAACATTTTTTCAACTTTTTTTCAAATTTCCCCCCAAGGGATATATATTTTACCCACACATCTGGAGCCCTCCTGGGATGCCAACTAACATACTATAACCTCATTTAGCGGAGATTTTCACAAAAAAGTGAAATTTTCAAAAAGTCAGAAATTTTGCAAGAAACGACTAAGTATGAAGGACTCATCGGGTGAAACACTCTGGAACTGAAATCGGATGCGCTTACAGACATGCTCCCCTCTCTGGAAGTCTGACACATGTGTGAAAATTTTCTAAGTCCAGAAAAAAAAATTTTTTCAACTTTTTTTCAAATTTCCCCCCAAGGGATATATATTTTGCCCACACATTTGGAGCCCTCCTGGGATGCCCTCTAACATACTATAACCTCATTTAGCAGAGATTTTCACAAAAAAGTGAAATTTTCAAAAAGTCAGAAATTTTGCAAAAAACGACTGAGTATGAAGGACTCATCGGGTGAATCGCTCTGGAACTGAAATCAGATGCCTGCACTGACATGCTCCCCTCTCCGGAAGTCTGAGACATGTGTGAAAATTTTCTAAGTCCAGAAAAAAAATTTTTTTTTACTTTTTTTCAAATTTCCCCACAATGGATATATATTTTACCCACACATTTGGAGCCCTCCTGGGATGCCCTCTAACATACTATAACCTCATTTAGCGGAGATTTTTACAAAAAAGTGAAATTTTCAAAAAGTCAGAAATTTTGCAAAAAACGATTAAGTATGAAGGACTCATCTGGTGAATCGCTCTGGAACTGAAATCAGATGCGCGCACTGACATGCTCCCCTCTCTGGAAGTCTGAGACATGTGTGAAAATTTTCTAAGAAAAGAAAAAAAAAATTTTTCAACTTTTTTTCAAATTTCCCCCCAAGGGATATATATTTTACCCACACATTTGGAGCCCTCCTGGGATGCCCTCTAACATACTATAGCCTCATTTAGCGGAGATTTTCACAAAAAAGTGAAATTTTCAAAAAGTCAGAAATTTTGCAAAAAACGACTAAGTATGAAGGACTCATCGGGTGAATCGCTCTGGAACTGAAATCGGATGTGCGCACTGACATGCTCCCCTCTCTGGAAGTCTGAGACATGTGTGAAAATTTTCTAAGTCCAGAAAAAAAAAATTTTCAACTTTTTTTCAAATTTCCCCCCAAGGGATATATATTTTACCCACACATTTGGAGCCCTCCTGGGATGCCCTCTAACATACTATAACCTCATTTAGCGGAGATTTTCACAAAAAAGTGAAATTTTCAAAAAGTTAAAATTTTTCCAAAAAACGACTAAGTATGAAGGACTCATCGGGTGAAACGCTCTGGAACTGAAATCGGATGCGCTTACAGACATGCTCCCCTCTCTGGAAGTCTGAGACATGTGTGAAAATTTTCTAAGTCCAGAAAAAACATTTTTTCAACTTTTTTTCAAATTTCCCCCCAAGGGATATCTATTTTACCCACACATCTGGAGCCCTCCTGGGATGCCAACTAACATACTATAACCTCATTTAGCGGAGATTTTCACAAAAAAGTGAAATTTTCAAAAAGTCAGAAATTTTGCAAGAAACGACTAAGTATGAAGGACTCATCGGGTGAAACACTCTGGAACTGAAATCGGATGCGCTTACAGACATGCTCCCCTCTCTGGAAGTCTGACACATGTGTGAAAATTTTCTAAGTCCAGAAAAAAAAATTTTTTCAACTTTTTTTCAAATTTCCCCCCAAGGGATATATATTTTGCCCACACATTTGGAGCCCTCCTGGGATGCCCTCTAACATACTATAACCTCATTTAGCAGAGATTTTCACAAAAAAGTGAAATTTTCAAAAAGTCAGAAATTTTGCAAAAAACGACTGAGTATGAAGGACTCATCAGGTGAATCGCTCTGGAACTGAAATCAGATGCCTGCACTGACATGCTCCCCTCTCCGGAAGTCTGAGACATGTGTGAAAATTTTCTAAGTCCAGAAAAAAAATTTTTTTTTACTTTTTTTCAAATTTCCCCACAATGGATATATATTTTACCCACACATTTGGAGCCCTCCTGGGATGCCCTCTAACATACTATAACCTCATTTAGCGGAGATTTTTACAAAAAAGTGAAATTTTCAAAAAGTCAGAAATTTTGCAAAAAACGACTAAGTATGAAGGACTCATCGGGTGAATCGCTCTGGAACTGAAATCGGATGCGCGCACTGACATGCTCCCCTCTCTGGAAGTCTGAGACATGTGTGAAAATTTTCTAAGAAAAGAAAAAAAAAATTTTTCAACTTTTTTTCAAATTTCCCCACAAGGGATATATATTTTACCCACACATTTGTAGCCCTCCTGGGATGCCCTCTAACATACTATAACCTCATTTAGCGGAGATTTTCACAAAAAAGTGAAATTTTCAAAAAGTCAGAAATTTTGCAAAAAACGACTAAGTATGAAGGACTCATCGGGTGAATCGCTCTGGAACTGAAATCGGATGCGCGCACTGACATGGTCCCCTCTCTGGAAGTCTGAGACATGTGTGAAAATTTTCTAAGTCCAGAAAAAAAAATTTTTCAACTTTTTTTCAAATTTCCCCCCAAGGGATATATATTTTACCCACACATTTGGAGCCCTCCTGGGATGCCCTCTAACATACTATAACCTCATTTAGCGGAGATTTTCACAAAAAAGTAAAATTTTCAAAAAGTGAAAATTTTTCCAAAAAACGACTAAGTATGAAGGACTCATCGGGTGAAACGCTCTGGAGCTGAAATCGGATGCGCTTACAGACATGCTCCCCTCTCTGGAAGTCTGAGACATGTGTGAAAATTTTCTAAGTCCAGAAAAAAAAAATTTTTCAACTTTTTTTCAAATTTCCCCCCAAGGGATATATATTTTACCCACACATGTGGAGCCCTCCTGGAATGCCCTCTAACATACTATAACCTCATTTAGCGGAGATTTTCACAAAAAAGTGACATTTTCAAAAAGTGAAAATTTTTCCAAAAAACGACTAAGTATGAAGGACTCATCGGGTGAATCGCTCTGGAACTGAAATCGGATGCGCGCACTGACATGCTCCCCTCTCTGGAAGTCTGAGACATGTGTGAAAATTTTCTAAGTCCAGAAAAAAAAATTTTTCAACTTTTTTTCAAATTTCCCCCCAAGGGATATATATTTTACCCACACATTTGGAGCCCTCCTGGGATGCCCTCTAACATACTATAACCTCATTTAGCGGAGATTTTCACAAAAAAGTAAAATTTTCAAAAAGTGAAAATTTTTCCAAAAAACGACTAAGTATGAAGGACTCATCGGGTGAAACGCTCTGGAGCTGAAATCGGATGCGCTTACAGACATGCTCCCCTCTCTGGAAGTCTGAGACATGTGTGAAAATTTTCTAAGTCCAGAAAAAAAAAATTTTTCAACTTTTTTTCAAATTTCCCCCCAAGGGATATATATTTTACCCACACATGTGGAGCCCTCCTGGAATGCCCTCTAACATACTATAACCTCATTTAGCGGAGATTTTCACAAAAAAGTGACATTTTCAAAAAGTGAAAATTTTTCCAAAAAACGACTAAGTATGAAGGACTCATCGGGTGAAACGCTGTGGAACTGAAATCGGATGCACTTACAGACATGCTCCCCTCTCTGGAAGTCTGAGACATGTGTGAAAATTTTCTAAGTCCAGAAAAAAAAAAATTAAAAACTTTTTTTTCCAATTTCCCCCCAAGGGATATATATTTTACCCACACATTTGGAGCCCTCCTGGGATGCCCTCTAACATACTATAACCTCATTTAGCGGAGATTTTCACAAAAAAGTGAAATTTTCAAAAAGTCAGAAATTTTGCAAAAAACGACTAAGTATGAAGGACTCATCGGGTGAATCGCTCTGGAACTGAAATCGGATGCGCGCACTGACATGCTCCCCTCTCTGGAAGTCTGAGACATGTGTGAAAATTTTCTAAGTCCAGAAAAAAAAATTTTTCAACTTTTTTTCAAATTTCCCCCTAAGGGATATATATTTTACCCACACATTTGGAGCCCTCCTGGGATGCCCTCTAACATACTATAACCTCATTTAGCGGAGATTTTCACAAAAAAGTGAAATTTTCAAAAAGTTAAAATTTTTCCAAAAAACGACTAAGTATGAAGGACTCATCGGGTGAAACGCTCTGGAACTGAAATCGGATGCGCTTACAGACATGCTCCCCTCTCTGGAAGTCTGAGACATGTGTGAAAATTTTCTAAGTCCAGAAAAAAAAATTTTTTCAACTTTTTTTCAAATTTCCCCCCAAGGGATATATATTTTGCCCACACATTTGGAGCCCTCCTGGGATGCCCTCTAACATACTATAACCTCATTTAGCAGAGATTTTCACAAAAAAGTGAAATTTTCAAAAAGTCAGAAATTTTGCAAAAAACGACTGAGTATGAAGGACTCATCAGGTGAATCGCTCTGGAACTGAAATCAGATGCCTGCACTGACATGCTCCCCTCTCCGGAAGTCTGAGACATGTGTGAAAATTTTCTAAGTCCAGAAAAAAAATTTTTTTTTACTTTTTTTCAAATTTCCCCACAATGGATATATATTTTACCCACACATTTGGAGCCCTCCTGGGATGCCCTCTAACATACTATAACCTCATTTAGCGGAGATTTTTACAAAAAAGTGAAATTTTCAAAAAGTCAGAAATTTTGCAAAAAACGATTAAGTATGAAGGACTCATCTGGTGAATCGCTCTGGAACTGAAATCAGATGCGCGCACTGACATGCTCCCCTCTCTGGAAGTCTGAGACATGTGTGAAAATTTTCTAAGAAAAGAAAAAAAAAATTTTTCAACTTTTTTTCAAATTTCCCCACAAGGGATATATATTTTACCCACACATTTGTAGCCCTCCTGGGATGCCCTCTAACATACTATAACCTCATTTAGCGGAGATTTTCACAAAAAAGTGAAATTTTCAAAAAGTCAGAAATTTTGCAAAAAACGACTAAGTATGAAGGACTCATCGGGTGAATCGCTCTGGAACTGAAATCGGATGCGCGCACTGACATGCTCCCCTCTCTGGAAGTCTGAGACATGTGTGAAAATTTTCTAAGTCCAGAAAAAAAAATTTTTCAACTTTTTTTCAAATTTCCCCCCAAGGGATATATATTTTACCCACACATTTGGAGCCCTCCTGGGATGCCCTCTAACATACTATAACCTCATTTAGCGGAGATTTTCACAAAAAAGTGAAATTTTCAAAAAGTGACAATTTTTCCAAAAAACGATTAAGTATGAAGGACTCATCGGGTGAATCGCTCTGGAACTGAAATCGGATGCGCTTACATACATGCTCCCCTCTCTGGAAGTCTGAGACATGTGTGAAAATTTTCTAAGTCCAGAAAAAAAATAAATTTTCAACTTTTTTTTAAATTTCCCCCCAAGGGATATATATTTTACCCACACATTTGGAGCCCTCCTGGGATGCCCTCTAACATACTATAACCTCATTTAGCGGAGATTTTCACAAAAAAGTTAAATTTTCAAAAAGTCAGCAATTTTGCAAAAAACGACTAAGTATGAAGGACTCATCGGGTGAATCGCTCTGGAACTGAAATCGGATGCGCGCAGTGACATGCTACCCTCTCTGGAAGTCTGAGACATGTGTGAAAATTTTCTAAGTCCAGAAAAAAAAAATTTTTCAACTTTTTTTCAAATTTCCCCCAAGGGATATATATTTTACCCACACATTTGGAGCCCTCCTGGGATGCCCTCTAACATACTATAACTAGAGATGAGCGTTGTTCTACTCGAACTGTTCGCCAATCTCAAATTCGAGCTGTTTTGGGCGGTGTTCGAGCCGTTCGGCGAACACGAACGATTTGAGAAAAATTCGGCTGCTCGAGGTTATGTTCGATAACTGTTCGTGCACCAAAATCATAACTGGATTTTTTCTCAGTAATGATGAAAATTAATGTTAATACGCAGTTTGAGTGTACAGCGGGGTGGGGGGAGGGGCAGGGGATGGATCTCTGCAGGAATAATGAAGATCTCCATTTTTTTTTCTCTTTCCCGCATTTACAGTGGGGAGGTGCAATCTGTCAGACTATCAGCAGCACACACACGGAGCGAAGTGCTTTTTTTCACACAAGCAAGGGCATGTGTCATTGGCAGCGTATGTCACATGTCCTTGCCCTATAAGACCAAGCCATTTTCCCTGTCGCCACCATTTTCTCACTGCTGCAGCTGCGTGTTAGACGGCACCGCTGTTGCTGTGTGCGCTATACCTTGTTAATTTCAAGCCAATTTTCGCACAAATCTACAGATAGCTTGGGAGTAGGGAATAGTTGTGATTGCAGTCCTTTTAAGGACTAGGTTACAGCAATTCCTATGACTTTTATCAGGCAGGTCTGTGCTCTTAAATAGATAGGTTGTGGGAGTAAAGACTAATTGTAATTGGAGTCCTTTTCAGGACTAGGTTACATCAGTTCCTATCAGTTTTTGCCAGGCAGGTCTGTGCCAGTGCTGTGCAAGTTTTTTTCACAGCATTTGGCTGAATCTAGCAAAGCTAATCCTTTTTGGCCTATTGCAGAGTGTGTTAGTCAGTGGAGTAGCCTATCTGTGTTGCAAGATATACCACCTGTGTATAGAATACCAATTTTTTTACTGCACCTAGTGAAGTAAAATCTTTTGGGCATAGCATCATTCTATTAGTCCATCTATACTGACCTCCATCAGGTTGCAAATTGAATATAATTTTTTTCTGCATCTAGCTCTGAAAAAATATTTGGCCTTCTAGCAGTGTGTGGGACTTTCTCTATTAGTCCATCTATACTGACCTCCATCAGGTTGCAAATTAAAAATAATTTTTATCTGCATCTACCTCTGAAAAAATATTTGGGCTTCTAGCTGTGTGTGGGACTTGTTCTATTACTCCATCTATACTGACCTCCATCAGGTTGCAAATTGAATATTATTTTTTTCTGCATCTAGCTCTGAAGAAATATTGGGCTTCTAGATGTGTGTGGGTCTTGTTGTATTAGTCCATCTATACTGACCTCCATCAGGTTGCAAACTGAATATATTTTTTTCTGCATCTACCTCTGAAAAAATATTGGGCTTCTAGCTGTGTGTGGGACTTGTTCTATTAATCCATCTATACAGACCTCCATCAGGTTGCAAATTGAATATAATTTTCTTCTGCATCTAGCGCTGAAAAAATATTTGGCCTTCTAGCAGTGTGTGGGACTTTCTCTATTAGTCCATCTATACTGACCTCCATCAGGTTGCAAATTAAAAATAATTTTTATCTGCATCTACCTCTGAAAAATTATTTGGGCTTCTAGCTGTGTGTGGGACTTGTTATATTACTCCATCTATACTGACCTCCATCAGGTTGCAAATTGAATATAATTTTTTTCTGCATCTAGCTCTGAAGAAATATTGGGCTTCTAGCTGTGTGTGGGTCTTGTTCTATTAGTCCATTTATACTGACCTCCATCAGGTTGCAAATTGAATATAATTTTTTTCTGCATCTAACCCAGCCAATAGTTTTGGCCTAATACCACAGTTTGGCCACTCAGCTCTGCTCGGTTCCCATCCATTGTTTTTTTGTGCAAACAACTCCAGAGTTGTGAATTAGTTAACCACCAAAATGAGTGGAAAAAGGCCTGCTGCTGGTGGAAAGGGGAATAGGCGTGTTGGGAAGGGGAAAAAAGGTTGTGTCCGTGGGGTAGGTGTTAAAGCAACAGTAACATCTGCAGAAGAAAGACCATCTTCCAGCCAAACTAAAATGTCTACTTCTTTTAGCGGACAATGTGATAAAATCCCTTTCTTACGGCCACGCCAATCGCTACAAATTCCAGATGAGGCACAAAAACAGCAGGTGCTTCAACGGATATCAAGTGCTCCTTTAAGTGGGCTCTCCTCCACATCAACTTCAACATCACAAATACTCCAGTCCTCAAAGGTGTCACCCCAATCGCACTTGCTTCCTCACAGCTCCCAAATCTCCAGCTGCCCGTCTGAGTATGAGGTAGAACAGATGGTTGAGTCTGCAGAGCTGTTTACTCATACTATAGCCTGGGAATCAGAGGTCGACTCCAGCGCTTCAGTGAATCCAGACAAGGAAATGATCTGCACTGATGCCCAGAATCTTTATGAGTCGGATCCAGGACCAGACGCAGAAGGTTCTGACCATAATGTAGACCCTCATTCCCAAACTGTAACTCCTGTTGGTGGAGACAATGAGGAAGACGATGATGAGACTCAAATACCTGATTGGAGCGACAACTTTAGTTTTTTGTCAGGGCAGGAACAGGTTGGCTCTGAGGACGACGGGTGTGATAACGCACAGGGTGATGATGATGAGGTTGGAGATCCCACTTACTGTCAACCCACAGTCAGCCAAGAGATGAGGTCAGCAGAGGAGGTGGAGGAAGATGCTAGTGACGACGAGGTCAGGTTGCGCCTTCCTGGACAGAGACGTAGTACTGGAAGCACGTCAACAACTGCATCCTCAAACACAACTCTGCCTCTCACCACAAGTCGTGGTGGCTCTTCAGGTCGCATGGGTGCTAAGCCTTGCATAGCCTGGGCATTTTTTCAGATCGATAAAGATGACCCAACTCGTGTTATCTGTAACATTTGTCAGCAAAAGCTAAGTAGAGGCCCAAAAATACATAGTTTGAGTACTTCATGCATGAACCGGCACATGGACATGAAGCATAAGTTGCAGTGGGAAGCTCAGTGTGCTACAATGCGGCCTAGCCGTCCGGGCCAACCACCGTCTGCCATATCTTGTGCATCCGCGGCCTCTTCATCCTCTGTGACTGGGGGGACAGCAGTCACACCTGTTTTGGGGCGCAGACCTGCCACCTCTTTACCCGCAACAGCCAGCGTGATTGGCAGGTCATCATTTTCTTTGGAGGTGGTAACACCAGCTGGTGTTGAGCGCTGTCCGACATCGATAGCACCACCTTTGGATCAAGGCAACCTAACATGTCCGCCTGCATCTTCCTCACAGACCGGCAGTTTGCCGGGGACACCCTTATCAACCCCGTCTAAGCACAATAGCCAGCCCTCGGTCCCTCAGATGTGGACAAGTAAAAGACCATTTCCTCCTAGCCATGAGAAAGCTAAGAGGTTGAATTTCACCATCTGCAAGCTCTTGGCTACAGAAATGCTGCCTTTCCGCCTGGTGGACACAGAGGATTTTCGAGACCTTATGTCCGTCTCAGTGCCCCAGTACCAGATGCCCAGTCGGCACTACTTCTCAAAGAAAGGTGTGCCTGCGCTCCACCAGCATGTCGCACACAACATCACCGCTTCTTTGAGAAACTCTGTGTGTGACAGGGTGCATTTCACCACAGACACTTGGACGAGTAGGCATGGACAGGGGCGTTACATGTCGCTGACTGGGCACTGGGTAACTATGGTGACAGCAGGACAAGGGGCTGCTGTCCAAGTCTTGCCGTTCCCACGAGTTGTGCGTCAATCCTCTTTATGTCAAAGTTCCTCCACTGCTTCTGCCTCCTCAACCTCCTCTCGGTCTTCCACCTGCACCCAAAGCCTGTCTGGTCATGCCACAAGCTTTCTAACTGCGCAGAAGGGATCCTGCACACCTCCTTACTTTGCTGGCAGTAGGGCTCAACGTCATCAGGCGGTTTTTACTTTGAAATGTCTGGGAAATGTGAGTCACACAGCTGAGGAGTTGTGGTCAGCTCTGGAGAACCAATTTCATGAATGGTTGTCTCCACTGGACCTGAAACCAGGGAAGGTCGTGTGCGACAATGCTGCAAACCTGGGTGCGGCCCTTCGCCGGGGCAATGTCACACACGTGCCTTGTATGGCTCACGTGTTGAACCTGGTTGTCCAGCAATTTTTAGCCCACTATCCCAGACTAGATGGCCTTCTGCAGAGGGCACGGTCGCTGTGTGCTCACTTCCGCCGTTCGCATCCCACAGCTCAGCGACTTACATCTGTACAGAAGTCGTTGGGCCTGCCACTTCACCGGCTAAAATGCGATGTGCCTACCCGGTGGAATTCAACTCTGCACATGTTGCAGTGACTGTGGCAGCACCGACAAGCCCTGGTGCAATACGTTCTGACGTATAGCCTGGGCCAACGAGATCCAGACGTGGGGCAAATCACGCTGGAGGAGTGGTCTCAGATCAGGGACCTATGCACCCTTCTGCACAGTTTTGAAATGGCGACGAAGATGTTTAGTGCTGACGATGCCATTATCAGCATGACTATTCCGGTGATTTACATGCTGGAGCACATGTTAAACAGAATTCGGAGTCAGGTGGTGGCACAAGAGGAGGTGGAGGAAGTAGAGGAGGAGGAGTTGTATGCGGAAGGGCTAACATCTGCAAGGTCCAGACGGTCGGCAGCACCAAGGCGGCAGGCATGTGAGGGTGGGGGAGATGGTTTTACCAGGGCGCATGGTAGCAGCCAAACTAGTGAGGAAGGTGCAGGAGCCCAGGAAGAAGTGGAGGACGAACTGATGGAAGACTCATCAGATGAGGGAGACCTTGATCACATTTCTGTTGTGCGAGGTTGGGGGGAGAGGACAGAGGAAGGAAGCATGATTGTTACCTCGCCACCAACACAACAGGGACTTGGTGCTCCTGGATGCGCAACACACATGAGTGCCTTCTTGCTGCACTACCTGCAACATGACCCTCGAATTGGGAGAATTAGAAATAATCCTGACTACTGGGTTGCTACACTGTTAGATCCCCGGTACAAAAGTAAATTTGCAGAAATTATTCCTGCCATAGAAAGGGATGCACGCATGCAGGAGTATCAGCAGAGACTGTTGCAGAATCTTACATGTGCTTTTCCACAAAACACCAGTGGTGCACGTAGTGAATCTCACAGTTCCAACTTGCCAACCGTGGGACCGTCAAGTGTTCAGCACTCAAACCATAACAGAACCACAGTATCTGCTGGTAACATCAATTTTGCGCAATCATTTCACCACTTTTTTAGCCCATCCTTTGCAAGGCCACAGGAGACAAGAAGTCTGACACATAGTCAATGCCTAGAGACGATGGTACAGGAGTATCTCCAAGTAAACATTGAAGCCATGACTGTGTCACTGGACCCTTGCTCTTTTTGGGCTTCCAATCTGGATAAATGGCCGGAGCTAGCCACTTACGCCTTGGAGATCTTGTCATGCCCCGCAGCCAACGTTCTGTCTGAACGTGTGTTCAGCGCTGCTGGTGGTGTGCTGACAGATAAGCGCACGCGGCTCTCCACTGATAATGTAGACAGACTCACGTTCATAAAGATGAACAAATCATGGATCCGAAATGACTTTTCTACCCCTGTGTCATCCTGGGGAGAGTAAAAGATGGATGATTGGTTAAAATCACCCTACCAACCGTTTTAAGCTTTCAAATTACTAATCATGTTTATCTGTATCTTGGCTTGAAAATAATTTGGGCTTTGTAGCAGTGTGCAGCACTGATTCTATTAGGCCATCTATAATAAGCTCCACCAGATTTAAAATTACTAATCATCTTTATCTGTATCTTGGCTGGAAAATAATTTGGGCTTTGTAGCAGTGTGCAGCACTGATCCTATTAGGCCATCTTTACTAAGCTCCACCAGATTTAAAATTAATAATAATTTTTAGCTGCATCTAGCCCGGAAAATAATTTTGGGGCTCCGAGATGCGCAAGACACATAAGTGCCTTCTTGCTGCACTACCTGCAACATGACCCTCATATTGTCAGAATTCGAAGTAATCATGACTACTGGGTTGCCACACTCTTAGATCCGCCAAACTTTTCGATCAACCTTTTCATTTTAATAAAGACCAAAAAAATGGTCATTTTTGAAATTATAAGCATTAGCAGGTTATTAGAAACTGAAATCAAACAGTTTTCAACTCAAAACTTTATTCTAGGTGATGTTACATTTTCACATAGGACCCCTTGTTCGAAAGGAGCTTCTGAACTCTCTCGTCCATTGAATTTGTCAGGTTTTGGATGGTTTCTGCTTCAATTGTTTTGCATGAGGACAGAATACCCTCCCAGAGCTGTTGCTTAGATGTGAACTGCCTCCCGCCATCATAGACACTCCTTTTGATGATGCTCCAGAGGTTCTGAATGGGGTAGAGGTCAGGGGAGCATGGGGGTCACACCATAAGTTTGTCCCCTTTTATGCCCATATCAGCCAGAGATGCAGATGTTTTATGTGCAGCATGAGATGGTGCATTATCATGCAAAAAAATGATCTTGCTGTGAAATACACGGTTCTTCTTCTTGAACCATGGCAGGAAGTGCTGTTTGAGAAAATCCACATACATTATGGAGTTCATCTTTAGCGCCTTCAGGGATCCTAAAGGGGCCGACAATCTCTCTCCCCATGATTCCAGCCCAAAACATTACTCCACCTCCTCCTTGTTGGCGCTGTAGCCGTGTTTGCGTGGGGTGTCCATCAACCAGCCATCCTCCACTCCATCCATCTGGACCATCGAGCGCTGCACGGCACTCATCCGTGAACAAAACAGTTTTGAAATCAGTCTTCATGTAATGTTTGGCCCACTGGAGCCGTTTCTGCTTGTGTGAAGTGGATAGAGGAGGTCGACAGGATGGCGTATGCACAGCTGCAAACCTCTGAAGGACCCTGCATCTTGTTGTTCGGGGGACGTTGGAGCCACCAGCAGCTTCAAAAACTTGTCTGCTGCTATGACAAGGCTTTTTTGCCGCTGCTCTTTTAACCTGACGTAATTGCTTGTAGGAAAGAGTCCTCAATTTGCCCTTATCAGCACGCACACGTGTGTACTGTTAATCAGCTACATACTTCTTGATTGCCAAGACACTTCATCCTGATCATCGCACAATGTTGATTGTAGTCATGCCTTGACCTAAACACTCCACAATTTGTTGCTTCTCAGCAGCCGACACATCCTTTTTCTTTCCCATTTTGGCAGAAAATGTAGGCTGCTTAATAATGTGAGACAGCCTTCTTAAGTAGTCTTGCCTTTCATTGGACACACCTGCCAAACTAATTAGCACAGGTGTCTGCAATTGCTTACAGTGATATAAAGAGCCCTGACACACATCACCATCAATGAGTTTAACTGACAAACAAACAAATTCTTCCCTTATCACTCCTAAACACTTTTTGCATAATAATTTGGAACACAGTGTACATGTGCTTTTCCACAAAACACCAGTGGTTCACGTAGTGAATCTTACAGTTCTAACTTGCCAACCGTGGTCTGTATGGAGTTGTTCAATAAAGGGCCCAAAATTAAGATAACATAGATGGGAGAGGTCTCTATGAATAGGAATTCCTAAGTATTTGATACCCTGTGAGGGCCAGGAAAAGGGAAAGTTGGACTGGATGGAATCCTATATGGATTTGGGGAGGGAGACATCGAGGGCCTCAGACTTCGCTGCATTGATTTTAAAATTTGACCATGTAACAAAGTGATCTATTTCAGCCATAACAGCATGGATGGATATATGTGATTGAGTGATATATACTAGGACATCATCAGCAAATAGAGAGCACTTGTACTCGGTGGCTCCCACCTCAATCCACCTAATATTGGGGTTATGGCGAATTGATGAGAGCAGGTGCTCCGTCACTAGGATGTATAAGAGAGGGGACAGAGAACATCCCTGCCTTGTCCCATTGGTGATTGTGAAAGGTGATGAAAATGTTCTGACGTGCCCCCTGGGCCTTGGGACACCCGGAGCCGGACCCTTTTTGCTGGATGCTGGTGGTTGTAGTCTCCGTGGCGGCGACCCGGTTCCGTGGCTCAGGGCGGTCAAACCAGTGGCGGAACTATTTATGTGGTTTTGATGTTTAAATGTCCGACTACTCCACCCGTGGATTGCGGTCAGAGTGAACCGCCGCTCCAGGGCAGACCGCTGAGGCTGGTGTTGTGGGTGCAGCAGAGCGTAGCATAACTCCCCACGGGAGGAGTATAGCCTCAGGGCAGTGTATGCGGAGGATGGGGGTGATGGTGCAGGGCAGCAGCAGTAACGACACGGAGTCAGTGATGCAGTCCAGGGCCTTTACTTACAGTTCTTATTATCCAGACCACGTCTGCAGGTAACGGCTGCCCACGTCGTACTGTGCTCACCAGGTGAGGGGCTCAGACAACTCCCAGATAACTTTGGAGCGCTTCACAGGACCCCCTTTGTGTGTCCTTTGTCTGGCCTTTCTTACCAACCCTTCTGTCCGGCTGCCTCGGGCCTCCTCTTGGTAAACTTGGCGCCAGTTTCCCTGACCCTATGTGGTGCCTTCCTAGCGGGTGTAGCGAGGGGCTGCGCCACATAAAATGTCACAGCCTCCGGTTTCTAGCTGAGGGTCGTTTCCTGCCTCCACTAGTTTCGGGGACCGGTCTCCCCCTTTGGCCTGACCCCTCCACGCAGGTGGATTCGGGTGTGCGGTGGCGACTCGCCCGTCCGCACCCCTGGGATCCCTTCATTCCTCATTCCTGGAGCCTTCTCCGCTCCTCTTCCTTCCTTCTCCCTCTTCCAGGCCTGGGCCTCTGTTACTAGGCCCGCCTCCGGAGCAGAGCTCATGCAGAGCCCCTGCTCCCTGCCACTTCTGCTCAGACTTCTCTGCACTGAACTAAGATGGTGCCCATCTTTTATACTCCCTTCTCAATGCACCCAGGAACTGCTTCCTCCCTGCTCCTGCACTACAGGGTTCCCCTTCCTCAGTGTTCCCTCCCCCCACTCCAGCCAGGGACAGGCACTGTCGTGCCCATCTCAGGGGCATATTGGTCGCCCTGCCCCACGGCAATGTGGTGTAATGCATGCAGGTGTCGGGTCCTGATCCACACTCCATCCTTACCTGAGAGTGAGATATCACACCTCTGGGTGAGGTGCAATACCTCTGTAGCAACCGAGCCCTCAGGGTAATACAGTTCCATTTATCTTCAGCCTAGGTGACGTATTGCGATACAGGGCCGTGATTTTGGCTATAAAAGGGTCCCCTAGACCCCTACCCCAAGCTTTTTAAGAGAATCATATATGGCGTGACAGGAGACTCTATGGAATGCTTTCTCAGCATCCAACGAGAGTATCTAATTACAAATTTTTAACTGCATCTAGCCCAGGAAATACTTTGTGCCTAGTAGCAGTGTCTGCTAGTCAGCGGATTATCCCGGCTGTTAAGCAAGCTACACCACCTGTAGTTTTGACACTTAATTTTTTCAAAGGAAATGCTTCGGGACCACGGGATACTCAGTGAAGAGCATCAGGAGGCACCCCAAGGCATAGGGGCTGGGACTGGCAGTAGGATGCCTTGCGGTGGACAGCCGAGCTCGATCCTTATAAAAGCTTTTTAACTGCAGCAGCTTTTGTGGATGCTACTGGAGCTGGAATTACGCGGCTGCTGGCATGAGACTTGCCCTCCAATAGATCCTTGTAAATGGATTTAAAGTGTATTCATTCAAATTAGAGAGACAATTTAAATTAAAAAGCTTAGAGCTGCCTCCACCACAGGGGGGCTCGCTCGACCCACCAGCGGACAGGCACCAGTATTGGGAGAGGGGGGCTGGCCGTCAGGGTTCACCGCGGCTCTGGCACAAACCCGGCGACACGGAGGTGGCACGGGCAGGAGCGGACTGAACGTGTCGGCTTCTCACTTTTTGGATTTTAGAAGGGCATGACATGCCTATATCTGTGTCTCCCCCTCCTTTTACTCCTCCACCTCTTTTCTTTTCGCATGACTATATGTACTTGTCACTTTTCCATGTGTTAGTTGTGTCTTCAGAGCAGTTTGTCAGCTTTTGGACACCTTTGAAGGTGTTTTCTATGTGTTTCTATGTGTTTTTGTTTGCCTGCCATTGGTTTTAACGGTGTTCGAAGGTGTTCGACGAACAGTTCGACGAACAGTTCGGTGAACACACGGGTGTTCGACGAACCGAACCGAACTCGAACACTACGGGGGTGGCTCAACACTAACTATAACCTCATTTAGCGGAGATTTTCACAAAAAAGTGAAATTTTCAAAAAGTCAGAAATTTTGCAAAAAACGGCTAAGTATGAAGGACTCATCGGGTGAATCGCTCTGGAACTGAAATCGGATGCGCGCACTGACATGTTCCCCTCTCTGGAAGTCTGAGACATGTGTGAAAATTTTCTAAGTCCAGAAAAAAAAATGTTTTCAACTTTTTTTCAAATTTCCCCACAAGGGATATATATTTTACCCACACATTTGGAGCCCTCCTGGGATGCCCTCTAACATACTATAACCTCATTTAGTGGAGATTTTCACAAAAAAGTGAAATTTTCAAAAAGTGGAAATTTTTCCAAAAAACGACTAAGTATGAAGGACTCATCGGGTGAAACGCTCTGGAACTGAAATCGGATGTGCTTACAGACATGCTCCCCTCTCTGGAAGTCTGAGACATGTGTGAAAATTTTCTAAGCCCAGAAAAAAAATTTTTTTTCAAGTTTTTTTGGGGAGTGTATTATACTGTATGGAGGACCATGGGGAGTGTATTATAATATATGGAGGACTATGAGGAGTGTATTATACTGTATGGAGTACTATGTGGAGTGCATTACACTGTATGGAGGACTATGAGGAGTGCATTGTACTGTATGGAGGACTATGAGGGGTGCATTATACTATATGGAGGAATATGGGGAGTGCATTGTACTATATGGTGGACTATGCGGGATGCTATATACTATATGGAGGACTATGGAGAGTTTATTATACTGCATGGAGGACTATGGGAATTGGTTTATACTGTATGGGATACTATACTGTATGGATGGTATACTGTATGCATTATACTGTATAGGAGTGCATAATACCATATGATAACTATGCAGAGTGGTTATACTATATGCAGGGCTATAATATTATATTATTTGAAGGGCTATGTGGGGGCCATTATAATATTTGGAGGGCTATGTGGGGCCATTATAATATTTGTAGGGTTATGTGAGAGCATTTAAACTTTATGGAGGGTTATGTTGAAGCCATTATACTGTATGCAAGCATTTACACAGTGGGAATGTCTGTATGGGGTCCATCATACTGTGTGGGAGCCATTATACTGTTTGGAGGGATAGTGTGGGCCATTATACAGTGTGGTGAGGTGTGAGGCCATTATTCTGTATGTAGGCCCATTACACTGCATGGAGGGCTGTGTGAGGGTCACAGTTGGGGGATCATACTGTGTTGGGGTCACCATACCTTTCCAGGGTATTTGAGGGGAGGGGTGCAGAAGGGTCATCATACTGTGTGTGTGGAGGGTACTGTGGTGGATTTCACTGTGGGGGATATCATACAGTGTTTGTGAGGCACTTTTGTGGGTATCAAACCTTATGGGTGCAATTAAACGGGAATATATGTCTTTAGTAGGAGGAAATTTACTTTGTACAGGCTGGAAAGTTGTGCGATATGCTCTTCTGTGACCCAGCCGAATATTATTATTTATTTTTTTGTTGGAAGGGACCCAATTAGAACTTCTGCTATGGGGTACAACCCTGACACTCACCCTAAAGATGTCCGGCTCTCTGCTGTGTCCTGTACACGCTGAAGTTCTCTTCTCAGCTGATGCACGGTGGTGACTGACGTCCCCTCTGTGGTCCTTGACCAGACAGAGTCAGGAGGAAGATCTGAAGGAGATAAAGATATATTGATGCTATAATACATGGGGTCATAATACGTTGAGCAGCTTGCCATGCCCCATACACAGTAAATAGCTGGCTGCCATTATTATTACTATTCTTTATTTCTAAAGGGAACCTGCCACCTGATTTCTCCTGCCCAAACCCCGGGAGCATGAACTGCAGTCTGCCAGCACAATTGCAGCAAGGTACATTATGTACAATGAAGAGCGAGCCGGAAACCATAGCCAGAGACAAGACTAGTCCAGCACTAGTCACTCGCCCACTGGCGGAGAATCATAGAGTGACTGCAGACTTGTAGACCGGACAACCCTGGTAATTCCAGAGTGCTGTACATGTGGAGAGGGTTCACATATATACGTATAGTACAGCAAGAGATGAATGCATTTTTGCACTTTATCCCCCCGTCCCACCTTATAATCTCCATCTATCTATCAACGTTCACATCAGCGCTGTTGTCACGTTATCGCAGGGCATCAGTGGGCTGTCATGACAAACGGGAGTCTGCAGAAGACCCCCGTGCCTTTCATTGTGAATCTCCTGTGATAACCGGCTCATAAAAAAAAATACACATATTTGGTATCATCGCGTTAAGAAATGTTCAATCTATCAAAATAATAAGTAATCAGGTCAGTAAATGGCGTACCGAGAAAAAAAATCCAAACTCCAGAATTACATTATTTTGGCCACCGCAATATTGCAATAAAATGCAATTAGTGGCGATCAAAACATTGTATCTACCCCCGAAATAATTAAAAATGACAACTCCGTGCACAAAAAATAAGCCCTCACCCGGCCCCAGATCCCGAAAAATGATAACGTTACGGGTCTTGAAAATAATAATATGGAAAAAATAATGATGGGATAAAAACAAGCAGTCTTATAATTAACAGCACACAATAGATTTACCTCCAAATGGAGAAGTCCTCAGTCAATGACTTCAAGAAAATCCAGAAATAATCCGATAATCCAGAAGTAATTCGATAATCCAGATGTAATCCAGTAATCCAAAAGTAAACCGCTAATCCACAAGGAAATCGCAAATAATTCGCTAATCCACAAGTAAACCGCTAATCCACAAGAAGAAGATCTAAGTAAGTGCTGTCAGAAGACGAACAAATACCAAGTCTGACCTGTGTGAGATGGGATGGAATGTTTATAGGTTCCGCTCTATTGTGACATCACTCACCAGTGTGACATCACTGCCAGCTTCCATATAAGGTAAGTGATGATGTCACAATGCAGCGTAATAACCAATACTTTTTAACCCCTTAGATACCGCCATCAATTGTGATAGCGGAATCTAGATGGCTATTGCAGGGGAAGGACTTACTCTTAAGCCTATGGTAACCTGAGTCCAAGTAATGGCTTTAGGTTAGCCATCTTTGGGGCCTGTAATATGCAGGGTCCTACATGTGAACTGTCAATATAAAACAGACAGACCTAATATTCTGCAGTACTGAAGTATTGCAGGATATTAGATCAGTGACTGTAAAGTAAAAGTTAAAGCTACGTAAAAAATAAATCTAAATAAAGCATGAAATAAAAGTATTCTGCTACTAAACTTGAAAGTGAAAAAAAAAAGTACACATTTGTGGTATCTTCCCATATGAAATGATCCAAACTGTAAATCTGTACCATATCCCTGGCTTACTGTGCTTTCACATTACGCTCATTGTCCCTGTCGGGGGATATGTCCAGACCCCCCACAAAACGGGATTCAGACATATGTGCCTATGGGGCCATATACTGTAATGGTGCTGACAGAGCGAACGTGCGTTCTGCTGGCATTATTTTCGGAAGAGTACACTTACTGGAAGCGGACTTTCAGATGCAGTCTATTATGTCTGAGTGTCCGCCTCCTGTAGGTGTGTGTGACGCCCTCCCTGGACAATGGGGAATACTCAGTGCTGGGCCAGTAGATGGTGTGGGGTGATATCGTCGTGGCCGTGGCCCGGTCCGTGGCCCAGGGCTGTCACTAAAAAGGGGGTGTTGTAATGTTCGACTATGCCACCTGTGGTGTCTGGTGAGGATCACCAGTGCTGCTTCAGCCCTCTGAGGCCGGTGTTCTGGCAGCTTAGTTGGTGCGGCTCCCCACAGGTGGAGCGGGGCCTCAGGGCAGTGTAGTGAGATGTAGAGTGATGGCGGGTGCAGTGCCGCGGAAGAAAGAATAGGCAGAGGCAGTAGTTGAAGTCATCCAAGTCTTTACTCACTTTGATGATTTATCAGCTGCAAAGCTTCTCTCTGCTTTCACACGGCGAGCTGCGGCCACCAGGAAGGGGTTCAGCACTTTCCAAGTAGATCAGGAGCACCTGTCAGGACCCCTCTCTAGTGTGTTCCTCTCCTCCCTCGTCTTCTCCCTCCTTGTGTCCCCCACTGAGTCCCGTGTAGGTACTGCGATGTCCCTTGTGGGTAACGTGTAGTTTCCGGACCGACTGGGTGCCCTTTTGGTGACTTGTGGTGAGAACCCGACTGAAGACCCTCAACCAAAGACCTTGAACTTAAGACGGCCTCCCGTTATATAGAATATGCTAATGTGTTAAGTAAGTGCTTCTTCCACCCTCACTCGCTACTTGGTTCCCCCTCACTTTGGTTCCCCCCAACTCCTCCGTTCAGGACCGGGGCGGCACTATGGTGCATTTAGGCCCCCTACAGAACTGGAGTGGTGTAGTGTTGAGTGTGTGGTTGGGGTCCTGTGTAGTACTCCATCCTTACCTGAAAGAGGAGATACCACACCTCTATCTGAGGTGCAGTACCCCTGTGGCGACTGAACCATCAGGGGCGCCACATGTGCACTCACGAAAATTATGCAGAGCGCACGTTTGCTCTGCCGGCATCATTACAGTCTATGGCCCTGTAGGCACATTTATCCATATCCCTTTTTCTTGTAGGTTCAAACGTATGCCCCAACGGGGGCATTGAACAAAAGCGTTTTTGCAGCGTTTTTCACTCCTGGCAATAAGAAAGTAGGAAAACACTGATTTTGCAGCTTTTTTGATGAATAAGACTGACTTTATTAAACGTACTGTAGATTCCTATAATCTCCACCAAAAAACACCACAATACCTGTTTTTTAGGCCGGTTTCACATATATTTCCGTTACTGAAGATATCCGTGTCCGTGTGCGTTTTACATGTTGCATCCATGTGCGGCCCATGTGCCACATCAGGATCACACATACTGGCTCCTGGGAATCAGCGTACAGTTAGCGCTGTTCCCAATTGCCAGGTACTGAGTGCTGCCCTCATCATGATTCCTTTCCTGCGCTGCAATCAGCACCAACAGGGACAAGGATGAGGGTAGTGGTAGTGTCTGCTCCCGCTGTGTCCCTGTGTAAAACTTAGAATAAAATAATAATATCCATATACTCACCTCTCCTAGGTGTCCCCCAGTGTAATCCTCTGACGCCGAGGAGCCGGGGAGAATGAGTGGCTCTGGAGCTGAGCTGTCCTGTCACTCACTGAGCGCAGCTCCAGAGCCGCTCATTCTCCCCGGGTTATCGGCATCAGCGGTCAGAGGATTATAGCGGGGGTCACCTAGGAGAGGTGAGTATATGAATTTGATTATTTTTATTCTTATTTTTACAGGTGGACACTGCGATATCAGACACTACTACCCTCATCATTGTCCCTGCTGGTGCTGATCGCAGCGCCGATAGGGAACCATGATGAGGGCAGCATTCAGGACCCAGCCTTTGGGAACAGCGCTAACTGTAGCGCTGATTCCCAGGCACCGGTACGTGTCACACGGATGCGGACCATGCATCTGCAAAAACGAGACATGTCAGTATGTGGAGCACACGGACACACTAGAGTTAGGGTTAGGGGGTTAGGGTTAGGGTTAGGGGGTTAGGGTTAGGGTTAGGGTTAGGGGTTAGGGTTAGGTTTTTTCTGTCAACGCTGCTGATGCTATTCAACCGTGCTGGTGGCTGCCTTATGGGTGCCTCAACCCCTGTGATGCCGTATAGAAGATACGGACGAATATATCCAGGTTTGAATATTTCCAGCAGCACTACAGGTGATTTGCACCCATGCTAGTGACTCATCACCTGTTACGCGAGGGCAGTGATTAGCCCCTAGAGCGGAAACTAATCAGCCGAGCGGCTGATGCAGCCTGGATGTGTGCAGCGGAAAGGCAGATCACCTCCGCTGCAGATGCAAGGACTTTAAAGCTCAATTTGACTGCGGGAAACGTGTCGCTATGAAGCGGTAAGTAGAAGTTATTCGTCGCCCACATATAGGAGAATGTAACCGCCACACCAGGCTGCGGCGGACCCCATGTTGCACGGGTGTAAAACCGCAGTGAACGTTTGTGTTGCTTATTTCCCCACAGCCACCAACGTACACCGCTGACTTGCCCCATATGCCACAGGGTGACGAGATATCTGTCCACACATCTGAGAAGGGTGTGCATGAGGTCCGAAAGCGACTCGGAGATAAAAAAAAAGCCGTGGGTATTTTATAGTAAACAAACCTACATTTCAGTTAGACAACATACCGCTGACCTCTGTAGGACAGACCCAGGCACCAACAGACTGTTTGCCCCCATGCTACGTGCCCCCTGTGGAGTCATATTCACATATGATGGACGCGCTTGTCCCTGAACAGTCTGCAGATAATTTTGAGGGAGCCCCATGCCCCGAGTCGGACCCCATTGAGGCCATGGATGGCAGCACACAAAACATTCAGTCTAGGCAATGGAGAAACAAAAGCTCCCTGGCTAGAACGGCCGCCAGCTTGTATATGCCTCACTCAGTGAATAGTCCCATGTTGAAGAGCTTCAACACATATTTGACAGTCACCCGTGGGGTCCCTAATTGTAAACAGGAGGTATCGAATGTTGCGCGGTGTCTTTTCTTTATCAACCCAAGATTTATAACTCTGGAGTACTTAACCAAACCAACAAAAGTGAATGATTTTTTTTAAAAACTCAGCAGCCTCAAACTATTGAACCAGACCTCCCTCAAAATACTGAAGCACATTCGGCGATTCACCACTTATCAGATGAGGGGCACACAACTGAGCATAGAGAATCCTCAGCTATACAGGGCGTGTGAGGTGTTTATGAACTTTACGGAGGACCTGCGTAAGACGTTGTACAGGGGAGTCTGCCAAGACTCAGTGAGCAAGAGGTACCCAATATTCTGAGAGATTTTTACCAAACATCAGATGTTGGGTAACGTACAAAAAGTGCTATAACTGTATTTCACCCCACAGGTACAATACGCTGATGAAGCCTCCGAATGACTGCCAGAAAATACTGGACGAAGCAAGGCCTACATTTCTAGCGAGCATAGAGAATGTCCAGGACGGGGGATCAGAAGAGGACTGAAGGGAAGTTATTCTGTAACTCCAGGCCCTTCTGATTCTAAGACACCTCCAAAGGCCAGATGTTGTTCGCAATTTGACCGTAAGTAGTGTGAGTCTGCATGGGCAGCGGTCATTGCGGAACCGTCTCAATCATCTCCCTTATTTTTACACCTTAGGTTTCAGAGGGGAACGGGAGGACCTATCACATGTACCGCGGTGTTCGAAAGACGATTGTCGGTGTGAAAATACACAAGTGTGCATCCACTCAAGTAGCATCGTTCGTGCTTTCAGAGGAAGAACATTCGGTAAGGTTTCTACAAGCCAGGGGACCCGGACTACCCGACTCCACATGGGGTTGAAACCCCTCTGTTGTCCCCATGCAAAACTCGTTTGAGTTGTACCCTCTGGCTCGAGATTAAGTTATTTTTTTTCTTTTTCAGTGGTTCAAAGTCTACGCAGAACATATCAGACCTGTCATTGCTGCTGGCCGAGAAATCGCAAAGTTTTTTCTGACGTGTACCGGGAAGGTCGTACTGAACCCATCCGCTGCTCTCCGGCGTTATCATGAAAGGTGGGGTAAGGATATCCAGTGTAAATTGTCATATGCAGCTACAGGCACTGATTGTTTTTCCTCCACAGCTACAGCCTTCCACATGTCACCAGCCATTTTGTACGACGTGTATGTGAAACGTGGACTCTCTCACGATATTCCGATTCCGAAAAGCACTTATTCGCACGATATCTGGCGCACACAAATGGTATGGCTGAGAAAGTTTACCGGGAGAAAACACTTGTGGATATGTGTCGTGCCCATGAATTGGTAATAAATTCGGGGCAGGCTGTTGGAGACGACAGCCAGGCTGATGGAGCCGAAAGGCTGGCTGATGGAGACGACAGCCAGGTTGATGGAGACGACAGGCGGGCTGATGAATACGACAGCCAGGCTGATGGAGCCGACAGGCTGGCTGATGGAGACAACAGCCAGGTTGATGGAGAGGACAGATGGGCTGATGGAGACGACAGCCAGCCACCTGTATTGGCTTCCACCAGTCATTCAGAGAACCAGCAAGCAGACAATATGGAAATCATGAGGCCGATAGCGAAGCCTATTGAGCGGCTAGGCTTAAACACCTTTCGGCTCATCCCAATTAGGTGCACCAAACCAGTGTAAAACAGAGAAAAATTACAACCAATAATAAAGTCATTCAAATGTTCGTCTGCACTTTTATTCCAACCGAAGAATACACATTTCAC